>NC_053156.1:265179428-265808356 GCF_016835505.1 Polypterus senegalus
TGAGAACACACCCCTAACAAGATGGCAGTAGTTCTAACTTCTTCTTCTTTAGGCTGCTCCCATTAGGGGTTACCACAGTGGATCATCTCCTTCCATATCTTTCTGTCCTCTGCATCTTGTTCTGTTACACCCATCACCTGCACGTCCTCTCTCACCACATCCATAAATCCTCTCTTAGGCCTTCCTCTTTTCCTCCTCCCTGGCAGCACTATCCTTAGCATCCTTCTCCCAATATACCCAGCATCTCTCCTATACACATGTCCAAACCAATGTCGCCTCTCTGACTTTGTCTCCCAACCGTCCAACTTGAGCTGACCCTCTAATGTACTCATTTCTAATCCTGTCCATCCTCGTCACACCCAATCCAAATCTTAGCAGCTTTAACTCTGCCACCTCCAGCTCTGTCTCCTGCTTTCTGGTCAGTGCCACCCTCTCCAACCCATATAACACAGCTGGTCTCACTACTGTCCTGTAGACCTTCCCTTTCACTCTTGCTGATACTCGTCTGTCACAAAATACTCCTGACACTCTTCTCCACCCATTCCACCCTGCCTGCACTCTCCTTTTCACCTCTCTTCCACAAACCCCATTACTCTGTACTGTTGATCCCAAGTTTTTAAACTCATCCACCTTTGCCAACTCTACTCCCTGCATCCTCACCATTCCACTGACCTCCCTCTCATTTATAAACATGTATTCTGTCTTGTTCCTACTGACCTTCATTCCTCTCCTCTCTAGAGCATATCTCCACCTCTCCAGGGTCTCCTCAACCTGCTCCCTATTCTCGCTACAGATCACAATGTCATCAGCTAACATCATAGTCCATGGGGACTCCTGTCTAATCTCATCTGTCAGCCTGTCAATGGAAACAAAAAATGGTGCGGTCTGGTAATAAACGAATATGGTGGCAAAAACGGCTCAAATAAATTATGAAATAAAAAAATATACACATAATAAAAGATATGTTATCAAAATTATGTCCTTGGGTTCAGAAACTCATGAATGCCATTATGTGGAAAAAGATCTTAGATTGCTGAATAGATTGCTGAATATCTACAGAACAGGTGCAAACCAGGATTCAAACTGTTTCTGTATCTTACTATAAATCAAGAACTTTACTTAAATCTAAAGTTCATGCTGCACAAACCCAAGAGCCTTGACTGGCATGTTGCTATTCAGCTGAAGATGCAAAGATTAATTAGCTATTCAGTTATTAGAATGAAACTGAAAAAAATGTGTTAGTATAGACAATTATTACAATCTATCTACTGTATAATAAAATGCTACCTTTGTGTGTGCTTGGGTTTGGTCCCTCTGAGCAATCTGATTGGTTAGTTTAGCTTTGATCTGATTGGTCAGTTTTACTTTGGTTGCTCAGTCAAGAGTCAGCACACTGGCCACAGGAGGCTTAGAAAACGCAAGGCTAACATAGTAGAATTTTGATGAAATAAAAAAAAAAAAACATTACTTGAAAATGGATTTCAAAGTTATTGTCAAAAATATTCCTTGCATCCTCTCTATCCAGATGAGCAGCGGCTCAAGTCTGTGGTCCTCAAGATTGTTAAATTCTTCACTACGCAGTAACTCTATGAAGGAATTTCTTTTTGGAGATCTTTCTTTAAGATCTAAGGCTGTTGGTTCAACACCACTGCACCAAGAGTTCTGCCACCACTGCACCAACTCAATGTGTCAACTGGAACAGAAAAACACACTTTGTAGGGAAAGAAGGTGGACCTCAGATTTGGGGGTACTGCATTTCATTTCATTCACTTTTTTGTAAATCTCTGAAGTACAAACTAAAAATCAAAGTCAGAAATGACTCAAGGAGGACATCATCCACAAATAGTATTAAAGAAAACTTGACACTGTTCACGTTTTGGCTGCAAAGTGACATGGTGGAGGAGATTAAACTTGTGTGGATGGGACGGGCAGATCCACTGTTTACTAAGTAACCATTGTAAAGGTCAGCCCTGACACAGACAGGCGTAGGACACAGGTTCAAAGCACACAAGCGGTTTTTATTTTCTTTCCGCTCGTGGAGAATGTCTTCCCCGCTCTCACGAGCCCAAAACGCAGTCCCAAACACAAGCACAAGACTTTTACTTTTCTTCTTTTCTTCCTCCACTCCTCCTGGCAAGCTTCATCTCCCTCCTCCCAACTCTGGCTCCTGGAGTAGTGGCTGCTGGCTCCTTTTATAATGCACCCAGAAGTGCTCCAGGTGCTTGATGACCTATTTCCGGCAGCAACTCCGGGTGTGGTGGAAAAGCTGCTCTGTAGGGCTCAGCAACAGCTACAGCATCCACTGGCAGCACCCACAAATCCCAACAGGGCTGCACCAAACTCCAACTCTCATGAAACCCTGCAGGAGTCCTAGGCACTGCTGCAACCCAGGGGGGCTGCCATCTAGTGTTCCAGGGTAGGTACTGTCCTGACCAGGCTTGCTGCCCCAGTCCATACAAGGGATACCATTTAATGTTTTTATTTTGTTTTCTCCTTAGTCCATGATCAATATCCAGCATTTATGCAAACAGACAACCACACAACCACAAATTTAAATGGAAAATTCCAAGCAAACTAAAGTTTCTGTACCCATAGAAACAGAGAAACAAGAGTTTAATTAGGCAAATAATTTAATTAAAGTGAAAGGGCTTCAACAGATACTTCAGCCTTTAAAAAATGAAATATGTTGCTTTAAACTTATGCGCTGACTTCTAAAGAGTTCTAGAGTGACGGATGAAGCCTGCTTAAGAAAGGATTGGTGTTAGAAGATACAATTAGATTAGAAGGTAAACTGGAAATGAACAAACAACAACCACAGTAACCCTGTAATAGTGGTATATTAAATGAAGAATACAGGAGGAAGGTGAAGATTTTAATTGTAGCCAGGCTGTTAGTCAAAAGCTAATTCATTTGATTAGTGAGCTTGAGTACATTTGTGGATAGAGAATGAGCTCTTGGTTGGGGCTTTACCTGAGTCCAGTTTACAAACTTTAACTTACAGAACTATATTCAGCTTGCTTGATGTTCTTATTATACTCTTAAATATCAGGGAGTTTGAGTGCAATAAACCAAAAAGATGAACTGTAATGAGCACTACAGAGGTCAGGCATCCAGTTTATAGAAAGAAACTGTGCTTATGAACTACAGTGGATTCAGAAAGTATTCAGTTTCCTTCGGTCCTTCACCTGCAAAAAATCTTGTGAAAAAAAGTTGTGAAATCTGCAACTTTAATGTGTTGCAGATTTGCCATGTTTGCCCATCAATATACATTCAAAAACCCATAACTGCAATGGGAAAACATGTTTTCAGAAAGTTTTGCTGATTTATTAAAAATTAAAAACTGAAATCTCTCATTCATAGACAACAACTGTTCAGACTGTGCTTTGCAGAAGCCCCTTTGGCATCAATCACACCTCTGAGTCTTCTTGGGTAAGTCTCTAGAAGCTTTGCACACTAGATCTGGACAGTTTATCCCATTCTTCATGGCAGATCCTCTCAAGCTCCATTAGATTGGATAAGAAGCTTCTACAAATTGCCATCTTCCAGTCTCTGCAGAGATGTTCTGGGCTTTGACCAGGGCACTCAAGGACTGTTAGAGACTTGTCCCAAAGACATTTCAGTGTTGCTTTGGCTGTATGCCTCAAGTCATTGTCCTGCAGAAAAATTACCTATTGCCGCAGTGTGAGGTCATGTGCACTCTGGAGTAGGATTTCTTCATGGAACTCTCTGTATTTGGCTGCATTCATCTTTCCCTCAATTCTGACCAGACTAGCTATCTCTGTCACTGTCACCACAGTGCCTCACTGCAGGGATGGTATTAAGCAGGTGATGAGCAATGCCTTGTCTGTGCTAGACATAGTACCTGAAGTTCTGCCTAAACAGTTCCATTTTTGCTTCATTAGACCAGAGATTTTTTTTTTTCCTCGTGCTCTCCCAGAATCCTTTGAATACCGTTTGGCAAGAGTGGCTTCTGTATAGCCATTCTACCTTCAATGGCTAATTGATGGAATGCTGTTGAGGACTTCTGTGGAGTTAGTAGAGGACTTCTGAAGTTCTGTAAGAGTGACCACTGGGTTGTTGGTCACCTCCCTGACCAAGTACCTTTTTGCCCAGTTACTCAGTTTGTACAGACAGCCAAGACAGCAAAGAGTCCCAGTGGTTCCAAACATCTTTCATTTCACAATTAATAAGTCTGCTGTGCTCCTGGGAACAATCAGAGCTTTAGAAATGGTTTTATCCCCCTGTCCTAATTTATGCCTCACCTCAGTTTGAGCGCACAGGTCTTCAGAGAGTTCTTTGGACTTCATGGCTTGGCTTTGCATTTGACAGACAGAGTAAATTGTTGGACTTTTCTAATTGGTGCATAGTCAGTTCAGTTTGCCACAGGTGGGCTCCAATCAAGTTCTCGGTACATCTCAAGGACAATTCAAGGAGCACAATTTGGAGTGCCATGGCAAAGGGCCTAAATAACTTCTATGAAGGAGACATTTCAGTTTTTGATTTTTAATAAATATGCAACCTTTTTGAAAACACGTTTTCATGTCATTATGGGTTATTGAGTGTAGAATGATATGCAAAAATGGCATTAAACCTACAAGAAAACAAACTATGCTGATAGTGAAGGGGTCTGGGTACTTTCTCAATCCACTGTAAATGCACCCATATGAACTAACGTTAACACACCATTTTCCAAAGTTATTTTCAGAATTCAAACCTAAATAGACTCTGACTGAGCAACTGGTTATAAATTGCAAATAATTCATAAATTCACAATTCTAACATATCATGACTTTGTAAGCTGTCATGGGTAAAGGTTTCTGCCAGATTTAAATTAATAATAAAATTGTCAATAAATACCTGCTGTTACCAGAGTTTCTAGAGCACTGTAGCTCTGCACTAAGACCTGAGTCTGAGGCTTTTAAAATGTAAATTTCTTTGATTTGGAAATTCCTATATAGATGAGGATTTTTCTAAAAGGATTTTTCAGCACATGACTGGATTATCAGACCATTCGATTCTGTATTTACTTTTTTCATACTACACATTTTTTGATACATTTAATTTAACAGTTTCAATTAAATTACTTGGCATTTAGGGGCAGCACAGTGGTGCAGTGGTAGCACTGCTGCCTCGCAGTTAGGAGACTTGGGTTCACTTCTCGGGTCCTCCCTGCGTGGAGTTTGCATGTTCTCCCCGTGTCTATGTGGGTTTCCTCCTGGTGCTCCGAAGACAGGCAAGTTCAGGTTCATTGGTGATCCTGAACTGTCTTTGGTGTGTGTTAGTGTGCGCCCTGCGGTGGGCTTGTGCCCTGTGTTGGCTGGGATTGGCTCCAGCAGACCCCCATGACCCTGTGTTAGGATATAGCGGGTTGTACAATGACTGACTTGGCATTGGCACTGTTGAAAAATAAACACCTTTTTGGATTTAGGCAATGCTTCCTCAAAAGCTTCAAAAATTAACAATTAGAATCAGAAAGTACAGAATAAAAAATATATCAAAAATAATATACTAAATTCTAGTTCAAAATTAGCATTGCTTTCTCCTGTTAGTTCTGTATGAGGTGTTATTTAAAACAGAATTCTCCAGAATCTTCTAAGCCGTTTAGTGCCCTCTGGTGGTAAAATGCAGGAAGTTCTAAAGTTAAAACCTAAAGCACATTTTATGTAAGAAGACAAATGTTTCTAGGCCTCCATTAAGATTAATGTACCTGTTTACTGCAAGAACAACTTGGATTTTTTCCCTACAAATCTGTCCACTTCAGCTGGAATGACCTGGGATGATTTAACCTCTGATCATCAGCATAGGCTGTACATAACTGACGATTAAGTGAGAAGACACTGTAGAGACTACACACAAGAAAAGTTGTGCAACCAGATGGAGTCAGTTGTCAAGTTCTTGTGGTCTGTCTGACCAGCTTTGTGATGTCCTCTGTCACCTGTTCAGTCTGTCATTAAGGCTGCAAAAAGTGTCACTGCTGCTTCTCCAGCCAATAACTACAGTGACACGTGCATCTCACATCACATCACATCTCACCCTAGAACTTAGTCCAAAGCACTAACCACTGTGCCATAGTGTTGGGATAGAAAAATGTCACATTAAATTATACTGTATACATAATCTGTAGAATTGGGTATTGCTCTTTGCTAAACTGTATTTTTTGAGTCTCTTTGTATAATGTATTCCTCTTTGCTTATATGGTAATTGTTGTAGCTCCCGTTAATTCCAAAAAAGTGATGCTGAAATAGAAATGGAAACAATAAATGCTTTTCATAGCAAGCTGAACAGTACAGTGACACACACTACCCAACACGCTATCCAGCAACCCCAGCCAGCTTTTTATTTCCGGTCCCCCAACTAAAACATCCGGAGTAATCCCACAACCTAGGAAAATACCTAGAGTTCCACTAATAGAATATATTATGTACATAATACATCACTTTACTACAGTAGTGTTTGTAATTTCTTATCAGCATTGCTAAATTTTGGAGTTTACATTGTTATTAAATACAGTAAGACTGCTATCACCATTTGCTGACTTGTGCATAGGCTCACAGGCTTATCCGGACTGCAAACTGTATGTTACCCACAGCAAAATAAACAAGGCCAAGCTGATAAGAAGTCAGTGATTTTAAGAAGACAGAATTACAGTAGGATTTAATTAACCTTTAAATTCTTTTTTGAGTCTAATGGAATAATCAATCATAAATAATGAT
Organism: Polypterus senegalus; assembly: GCF_016835505.1. Taxonomy (NCBI): domain Eukaryota; kingdom Metazoa; phylum Chordata; class Cladistia; order Polypteriformes; family Polypteridae; genus Polypterus; species Polypterus senegalus. The sequence goes on from NC_053156.1 coordinate 265,186,142, forward strand.
TTGCTTACATACAGTAACAGTGAAATTGATTGATAAATCATAAAGAATCCAAATCTCAAGTTCCTACATATTTAAATAGGCAAGTGCCCAGATAATAAAGTGAGGATACTGAGGGAGAGCAAACTCAGTTGAAGTTTTTATGGGGGTAACATTCATAGTCTTAATACAATATGAAACAAAACACGTTTTACAACTGACTAGGAGGCATATCTTTTAATGTTTTTTATTCAAAGGGTATAGATTTTAGAGTTTGATGTCACTTAACTGACAAATAATCCCTAAATCTTCTTTTTTTAGAAACCTTTGAAAGAATGTCAACAATGACTTCTTCATTTTCCACCACACACTTTGTGACATGATGTGACATTATGGTGACTTGTCCAGATAATTCCTAACAACCTTTTGAGGCAGGCGCATATATTACTGAGACACACAAAGTTGCCAAATGTGCTAAACAAGTCAAAGAATCTTTTGGCTTAAGATTCACTTTGAATCGCATGTATAATTGAGCTGATGGGGTTTTGAATGTGCCTGCTTAGCTTATGCTTAAGTAAAGCTGAACACCTCCTTGCACTCAGATCATCATTAATGCTCCATCCATTTCATTATATTGTCCACACTGAATCCGGTCTGAGTGAGTGGCTGCTACATTTCAGTGGCAATGTAGTCTGCATCCAAGTGTCTCATCTCTAGAGAATCAAGCAGATGTTCTACCAAAACATCATTACACATAAAGTGGACAATAATGTGCAGATTATCAAGGCTGTTCTCATCCCTTTTGCTATTATTTTTCAGAAATAATGTAGTTGACGCTAGAGTGACATATTTTCTTTTACAGTATACAGTTTTTGGAAATATATTTTGCATTCTGGACAATTTTTGAAACAATGTCAGCAAGGTATTGATCTTTGTGTATTTAAACAGCTTAACAATAAGCCTTGCAGCTAGGCATCCTTCCTCTGGCTTTCTGTTTAAAGTCTTGTGAACTCTATAAAGAGGAAATTCATTGGCTGCTAAAAATCTGATGATGTCACTCAGTACTTTAGTGCACTTTTGATTTTATTGGATCTATCGAGGATAAAACAGCATTTCAATGCACTTGCCACAGTGAAAGCTTGCAAATGACCTTGTCTTTTTTTGCAGCCCCCTTCACATTCAAGTGCTGATTTAATGTTTCTAAACCCAGTGGAAATAAATGTGTTCTTTTTTGAAAAAACAGCATCAACTATGCTACAAGGGAAATGAAAGCAATCCATTGTTCTTAATGGAATACTCAATTCACAGTCATCTCTGGTACCAGGCAATGCCAAGGCTCCTTCTTCTACCACCATGTTCTGGCATGTGTTATCTTTATTTACATTTTTCAGGACTGATGTGGTTTTTTTGATTAGGTGTAAATATTCCTTTTCACTTTTGCTTGTCACAGAGAAGGACACTTTCTTCTTTTTCTCCATCCTCCCTGCTAGAATGTAAAGGGCTGTGGCTGCTGCAGTATGGCTGTTAGCATGAATGCTCAGATCTTTAGCAGTACAAATCTGTGCATGACTTTTGTTACCTATCTGTAAACTTTACTAGTTTAAAAACTTGGTAAAATATGATGAACTATTTTGAATTCTGTTGCATTATCTGATTTAAGAAACACTTGAATTAATTTAAACTGAACACAAATGTTCACTTTGTTCAGCGAACTGAAAGTAAAATTATCTTGCTAGCCTGCGTGCCAGAGCTTACTGTAACAAAAAATGACTAAAAAGAAAAGACAAGACAAAATATTTTAGCAGACTGTACTGTCATTGGAAAAGGGCAAACATTTAAACATCTTTGTGCAAAATATAGTAACAAGATGGTTTAACCAAACAGACTAATTTCAGAAATGAACTTAGTCTACAGAGAATGAGTGTAATGGAACAAGAGAATAGCCTGTTGTTAAATGATGTAAATTTTAAATATAAAAACAGAAAAATATTATTTTAGTCTAACATTTTCATTTTCTTTTTTTAGGACTCAAATAAAGAAAATGGCTCCTTAGCACTTTGGTTCCCATTTAGAGCACAGCCAGTACCGAAGTAACAGATTTATGTTCAGATTTGTCAGATGCGTGAATGGTCCAGTCAAGTGCCAATCATTAGCCTCAACGTGTTCCTGTCACTTGAAATGACACACTGTTTATAAATATGTACGTAGGCCGCGCAGGTCAGTGACCTTAAAGCCCCACCACTGAATCTTCATTCAACTCGATGGAATGTTGAGAGACATATAAGCGTCTGAAGAGTCCTGAGAAATAGAGAAAGACCTATTATCCCTGTATTTAACAAACGTACATATCAGAATTACTCCTAGGAACTCCTCTAAAAGTCTGACTAGGATAAGAATTTGTCCTTCACCAGAGCAGAATATTAGAAGCAGTCATGAAGCTTCCTACACCAACTCCCAGCGAGGAGTATGAGTTCACTTTTTAGAGTGAATAATGTCACAGCACATCTCAAGCTACAAAAAGGCATATTGAAGTTTCCTTGGAAATCATGATGACATTTTGTAGTTTTCTGATAATAATGCTAAGACTTCATCATAAATATAATAAATACTAGCAAAATTGCCACACTTCGCAGCGGAGAAGTAGTGTGTTAAAGAAGCAATGAAAAGAAAAGGAAACATTTTGAAAATAACGTAACCTGATTGTCAATGTAATTGTTTTGTCACTGTTGTGAGTGATGAGTGTTGTTGTCAAATATATATATATAAAATATACTGTATATATTTACACACACACACAAACATATATATATATACATATCTATACATATACACATATATACATACATATATACAGTATATACATACATACACACACACATATATAAACATATATATACATATACATACATATCTACATATATACACACACAGCTATTTCAGATCAGTGCAATACGCTGTTTGTTAAAACGGTTGACTCCCGCTCTTACGTGCAATAACAAATCAAATCATTCAGTTGTCTTTGCTCATATGTCATTTTAGAGCTGGACGCCTGGCATCTTTTTTTGGCCACAAGTTCGTTTCTGTTTGCTGTGAGGTTCTGTGTTGTGGAGATTCTCAGGATGGATTGCAGGTGCTCATCAGTGAGGCGACTCCTGTGTGCTGTTTTGTTAGTCTTTATCACTGAGAAGAGCTTCTCACACAGATATGTGCTACCAAACATGCACAAGGTTCGAGCCGCATGTAGACGGACTTTTTTTGTTCTTCAAAGTCACCAAAGCGCCGTGCAAACTCAGTGCGCAATAACTCTAGTAAGCGGTAAGTGTTCGGCAAGGCAGCTGAAGCGCTGCATTATGGGATCTGTAGTTTATTGTGTTACCAGCACTTCATATACCCGGGCCATTAATAACAATAATACAGTATATAAAATGATCTCGGGGCGGATATAATTACACGCCGGGCGGATGTGGCCCGTGGCCCTTGAGTTTGACACATATGGACTAAATAGAACTTGAAAAGATATATTTTTTCAAATGTGATCGCGCAATTCAGATAGAGTTGACGCACTACAGCCTGCATGCCTCAATGAGTCATCCTCCCTCACTCTTACTTTTTACCGTTCATCTAATGAATACACTGAGTATGGCTTTACCAAAACAATCATTGATGGCGAATAAAGTATCCATTATTCGAGTATGTAGATCGGTATATATATATACATATATATATACCCGCGTATCGCAGCGGAGAAGTAGTGTGTTAAAAAAGGTAGAAAAAGAAAAGGGAACATTTTAAAAATAACGTAACATGACTGTCAATATACAGTATACAGTATTTGTTTTGTGAGTGTTACTGAGTGTTGCTGTCATCAAGGATTTGATTATCATTATTTCTTTCAATCAGGTTCGTATTTGTAGGATGTGTTGTGTTCAAGTTACATTCCGTGTTTGTCAATCGTTGTAAAGATGACAGGTTTCATTCATCGATTCGTTTCTTACTGCATCAATAAACAGCTCGTCTTCTTCTTTATCTGAGACCTGACACACTGCATGCACGGGTTTTTTACACTGTCTTCCTTTAGCGGACATTGACTTTTTCCACCGTGTGCTTTGTTTCCACAGTAGCTGCATTTATGAATATGCTTATCAGACGCTTCATATTTTTTGCTGCCTTTTCAATTGTGTAATTCGGTTTTTGTTCAGCACTCTTTGGAACTGTTGCTTTTTATCTGTGCACTGCGTCAGTTCACATGAGCCGCTCGGTGTACATGCATCGAAGTTTCCCAGCTGTGCTGGTGCCATCTCGTGCTATGTCCATGGCTGTATTTAATGTTACCTTAGTCCTGGCACTTAAAACTTTCTCTCGCAGTTTCGCTGAGTTTGTGTCAAACACCACCCTGACCATCTCATCTTCCTCTCCATAAACACAGTCCTTCACCCGTGAATATTTACCAGTGGCAGTTTGCTATTGGATTGCCGCTGACGGACAGCCTTATATGGGCAGGCACTAAATTACAAACGCCAGCAGCAGCCGGTCTATGAACTTAATTTAAAGTGTAGGTTTACATCGTGCTTTGTTTCCGAAGTAGCAGAACTCATGAATATGGTAGTATATGTCACTCGCTCGCTTCTTATTGTTTCGCTGCCTTCTCAATTATATAATGCATGTTTTCTTGAGTGCTTTTGAGGTCTTCCTGGTTTTCTATGTACTGCGTGATTACGTGGGAGGCGTGATGATGTCACACGAAACTCCGCCCCCATGGCGTTGAAGCTCCTCTCCATTACAGTAAATGGAGAAAAACTGCTTCCAGTTATGACCATTACGCGTAGAATTTCGATATAAAACCTGCCCAACTTTTGTAAGGAAGCTGTAAGGAATGAACCTGCCAAATTTCAGCCTTCCACCCACACGGGAAGTTGGAGAATTAGTGATGAGTCAGTGAGTGAGTGAGTGAGGGCTTTTCCTTTTATTAGTATAGATAATAATAATAATAATAATAATAATAATAATAATATTAGCCTTATCTCATCTCATCTTCCCATTCACTTTTCCTAATGAGGGTCACTGTGATAATAATAATGTTCAAAATAAGAAAGCTGAGCGCTGGCCATTGGGTTTGGGAAAGAAGTCATCAACAAACTCTTCTGAGGGTATCTCTTATCTCCAAGAAGATGACATCCAGGAAGGACATGATTATGTTCAAATAAAATGCTTATGCCATTCTCATGGAGTGCTCTAGGGTCATGTGTTACAACAACATCAAGAATAATATAGTTTGTATCCATCACCTTCTTGTCACCTTGACCACAATATCACTTGTGATTCACATATGCATGCTTATTCACACTGGAGACAATGATTTTTATGTGCATACTCCCAATTACACCAGCAAAACCAGGAAAACCAGCGATCTGCATGAATGCCTCTTCCTTTAAACAATACCTCATGTGGAGGTGTATTACCTCTCACCTTGTAAGGGCATTCAAAGTTTGGTGCAAAATCCATGACGTGTTTGTAAAATAACCAGATCATCACAATTGTAAAGCTGCATTTTTCCCATGGCAAAAAAACATAATGGGTTCTTCACCTAGATGGAAAAATCACTTAATGTACAAGACTTGTTACGAATACCATTCCAAATTGATCTTTTTAGAAGTTCTTTGTTTTCCAGTGTTTCCAAAACATTCAGCCATTCCTAAAATGCATGTGAACATCTGTGTGAAAGCCATCATCTGGCAGGTCCTCACAAGCTTTCCTAAGTCCTACTGAAGTTAGGAGTAGTTTCCTAAATTAGGAAAACTGATAAAACACTATTTCTCTTACTTCTATGAGTAAGACCAAATTTGCATCACTCTGAGATTCTTGATAAATACGACTAGAGAACATAATAAATGCAGATGTAAAAAGTCAACCAGAAACAAGAGGACAAATGAAAATTGAATGAGAAGCCAAAAAAGAAAATGTTAACCAAAAACAAAATTTGATACTAGAATCTACTTTAAAATAAAGCTAACTACTGTATGCTAAAGATTCCAATAACTTGTATATTCACTGAGAGATAACATAAACTGAACCCTTTGCCCTGCTTCTAAAGTAATTTCCTCAGTGCCATTAATACAATAATTGAGGTCATGTGACAGATCTAATTGCATCGCGCAAACAAGGAAAAATGAGGTGGGAATAAAATAAAGCTTTGTTAAAACAAATCAAAACTAAAAATAAACCTCTGAAAGGGAATCCTGATAATAAAAAGTACAAATAAAACAATCTAAATATACAGAGAGAACATGTTTCTTATCAAGCTGAACTTCCAGACTTTGAGGCTATCACTTTAAATGACTTTAGTCCTTTGACCTTTAAGATAAATAAGTTTAAAATGTTTGTTACTTAAGCAATTTACAGTGATACATTTCCTCTGGTTTTTAAAGAGAATCTGACTAATTTTAAGAGACTAACTTTAACCCTCAGAATCTGAAACTTCCAGAATCAGCTTTAAATGGACAGTTTATATGTAATGGCCTCTATTCTATACACCACTCCCAAAGCTTTATGGTTTCCCAAAGGTTTAATACTTGAACACCTAATAATAATAATAATAATAATAATAATAATAATAATAATAATAATAATAATAATAACAGAACATTTTATTTTATAACACTATTGCAATGTCCTAACTGCTTATTATAGTATCCCATGTAAACAGTCTCAAAAAACTGTCCAGAAGTCTAAAGGCTTTTCCGTACAGAAGTAATACATAACTCCTCAATGATGGATGAAGGTTTATTGGAGCAATTGTGTGACAAGACAGCATTAGCTCAGCTACAGACAAGCACACATATGACAATAATGCAATGTATTGCTAATTTAAGTGCAAACAACAATGTATTAGGTCACTACTTGCAAACAACAATGTATTAGGTCACTACTTCCTGCTTTACTACTTAAAGTTGTGAATATCTTTACAATATTCTGATTTTTATAAGCATAGTCTTCTGTGACATGTATAATCACTGTCCATGCCAGTTTTTTCAGGAGGTCATCTGCTAGCCAGTGTCAGGTCATCTTAAATTGGCCAGTTGCAGCACTTGCACCGGTCATCATATATAAGACCAACATCACATTTCTTGATGTAGGTCACTCCGTTGTAGCAGTGGAAAAACTGGTTGGGGTTGCTGGGGTCAGGATAAAAGCCATCATGTTTGTCTCCACAGAAGCCAGGTTGTGGAGGCCCAGGTGGCTTTGTGGTTGTAGTTGTAGTCCCAGTTCCAGGGTTAGGGGGAGGTAATGTTGGGAAATCTAAAAAATAAAAGCAAGGTAAACAAGGCAATTTGTTTTATTGTATTATTGACACAATACCTTCTACACTGAATGGTTACACTCAAAAATATCCATCAAAAATCCATTTTTATAATCCACAATTGAGCTTCAAGGAATATTCTACATCAAATTCACTCTAGGAAGCTATTTCTGTCCAAGGTTATTAAAAAGCAGGCAATAATTCCAATACATTCCCAGTGGTCTCATGTGCAAGGCAGGAATCAACCATTGAAGGAATATCAGTCCATAATTAATGCATTGGTTAGCACACTAACATACTTCTTCTACTCACTCAATTCATTTAATTTTGACTTTCTATACTTGTCCTTAGGCTGTAGGATTAAACTGGAGTATTCAGAAGGACCTCAAGTGGACAGAATAAAAATGTAGAAACACTATGCAGAAAGCAAACAGGCAGGAATTCAAACCGACATCCCTTGTGCTAGGAGGTTGTGCTTCTAAATATTGCATCACTGTGCTTTCAATTGAAATTATTTGTAGATATCGATATTCGTTATTTTTAATTATAATTCAGTAGCACAAGTGACTTATTCTGCATATCTACAGCTTTACGATCCCTCTCTCGATAGGTTTTCAGTTACATGAAGCAGAAAATTAACGAGACTCGTCAACTTTCGTGATTTTAGTTAAATTCAGTAAAATTATAACACAACATAAAAAGTGTTGATGGTCATTCAATCCAATTTAAGAACTCAATTCAATTTTGTGTTCAAAAATGTTGGTTCATCATCTAAAACTCTACTTCCAACTCCTCTACTAAGTGCCTTAAACCAGGCACTTGTATAAATTGTCTTTTGAGCAAGTTTCATGGTGCAGGACCTATTTTAAAATAACTGCTAGGACCTTTTAAAAATTTGACATTCTTCTATTTTTTCTGCCAAGACCCCCATGTCCCTGAGTTGGATTGAATGAGTTTGAGCCTCTACTGAGTGGATAGTTGTATCTATTTTAACATTGCCTCTTAACTCATGTCCTGGTGAGAGCAGTTAGGAGAACCTCTTTTGTCTATCCTTCTGTGACAGAGCCTGTTTCTCACAATATTTAACTTGCATTACGTGATGTAAGCACTTCCTGAGGTGGAGTCAGCAATGGCAAGGAGCAGAGAAGTCGAGATGATTTTTTCAGATGATCATTAACAATCACAAAAATAGAAATAAGGGAAAATTTTGGACAGCTTAGGAAGAGAATTGGAATTTTTTTTTACCTCTCTGCTTTTCTAGAATAGTAGACGTTTCACATTTAGAGTATTGCAGGTATCAGTTAGAGGAAACGTTGGCTATATTATGAAAAACAAATCTGATCCAGGACTGCCACAATGGCATTAGGTTTTCACTCCAATCTGTTTTTATGTTAGAAATCAGTGGTTGCTGGTTATTTGAATAGATTACTTTATCTTGCTTTTATTTTGCCTTGGCAGAGAATTCTACCCAAGAATACAAAGTTCTATTTTGTATTCCTGAGAAAATCATTAAAATGTTCTGTGAACCCCAATTAATTTATACCATGCAATTCTAAACTTTTTCTTTCCTTAGATATTTCTAAAAATTTAATTTACACCCTTTTCAGTCTAATTTGTCTAATTAGTGACATAGATGGTGCCTATTTATTTACATTTCATTGTTATTTGTTTGCTGGCTACGAAAAAGTAATAGATAAGAACTCAAATTAACAACAGTATGAACTTAAAATAGAGTTCTGTGCACAGTATGTATGAAAAATAATCACTTTGCACAGAAAAAATAATTTAACAATATTGGACATTGGAGATTGTAGAGTGAGAGTAAATCAAAGCATCAGATTAAAGAAGAAATTCAATGTGTAGCAGGAATTCATATCAAAGCTTAATAGCAAACCAAAAGCCAGTGATAATGGCTCACGTAGCCTGGAATATGCCTGGGGTATTGAAAATTTTAGCAATCGATAACATCTTCTATTTCAAAGAGTATATTTAGCTAAAGTGCAGTAAGGTCATGATGTTCCCATGTTTCTCTTTCTTGAAATCCATGGTTGTCATTGTCAATATTTATTTTAGTTTTCACTAGCCAAAGTACCCAGAATCACCTGAGTATATTTATACAATGCATTAAAGGTAGAAAGCAAAAATGTTTGTATTGTTTAAATGTTGCTCCTTTTGTCAATGCTGCCTGAAATGCTAGGGTCCCATCTGACATCTACACTACTTCTTTATCAATGTCTCTGTTGTCATTAATTTAAAATGTATTCAATTTGTGTATCATTGGATTCCATAATTGCGATAATGCTTTGCTGTATTGGATTCATGAACACTATGATTTTGTATTTCTGGGTTTAATGTTGTTATTGAATAGATGTTTAATCTCACATTAATAGACTATATGGCTTGTTGGATAATTGAATCCATAAACCACAGAAAGCATCTACAGTAGCGGAGGCCAAGGAATTTGGGTTCACAGACCTCACTACAGGTCTCTGTAATATTACAGGAGTCATCACCAGTAGCAGAATTCAAAATAAAGACGATCTGAACTTGATTCATTCAACATTGACCCTGTAATGACATCAAAGCCTAAAATTATAACTGCTTCTTCATAAAATTGACTTGAATAAGTCAATAAGTTACTAATGTTGTCCTCAGTCATTTTCTTTTTAACGTATTCTGAATATCAGCTTGGCATCCACAAAAAATAAATAAATAAATTATGCGTCTTTCTGGCTTATACCTATAACACTTACTACAGGTGTATAATACCATTGACTTTGCAATGTGATTCCTATGGTTTGACCAACATAGAGCAGGCCAATATTGTCCTCACAACATAATAAGTGTGAAATTTTTCAGTTTCTTACATAAAGTTTTATGAAATTGAAGTTAAGCATTATTTCCCATGCCATTTTCACAAACTGGAAAAAACAGACTTTTGGAAATTCAGCATAGCTTCACACAACACACAATGAAACAAAAACTTTTACTGTTAAACAAAGGCCGTAAAGAAGAACTTCGATCAATTTCTGCAACACATTTAAAAAACAATGTCCAAATGGGATTCAACATCTTTCCCATTTACAAATAAATACTTATGTAATCTGTTATTACTCCAAACTACAGATAATTGCTGTATGTCAATAATAGCATCACATAGTACCTTTAAAAGATGGTGGCATAGTAAAACAGATGTCCATATATGGTATTCTCTTAGTAAACAAACCTAATGTTTTTATAGTTTATTTAGGAGAAAACAAATGATAGTGAAAGGACCTTTTGATTGGTCTTTTTCAATTTAGATTTTGTTTGTGTATATTGGGCTTTGGCAATAAATACTTTTGACTCCCCTCTGGCATCATGACCTTTTGCCAGTCCGTGATCTGGTCTTTACTCTTCTGTCTTTTGCCTCCTCATTTAGCATTAGGGAAAGCTTAAGGGCACTTCCAAGAAGATATTAATTCTAGGATTAATCTTTTTCTTTCACTACAACTTTTGTTCTGTAGTCTCCCATGATAAACGTCCTGCTGCCTCTTGACATATGATTACTGCCTATCCTGCTTGGTGTCATCTTCCGATCACCACTCCTCCTTCAATCTCCATCATAATCTGAACTGAGTTCTGAAACTTGGAAACAAATGACTACAGAGAAATGCATCAGTTGCAACTTGACCCTCTAATCAAGTGACAACTTGTATCAAATTTCTGTGTGAAGTTTACACATAGTTCCAGTGTCTATATGGTTTTTTTTTTTTACCATTTGGCCAGTTTCTCTTAAAATCTTAAAGATGTACAGATCTGGTTGACTGAAAGTTATAAACCAATCCAATGTTAGTGCTTCCATGAGTATGCCTTGCAATGGCATACATCAAAGGCCAGTTCTTCCTTTGGAGTTCATTTAACCTTGATTGTCTCCAGCATTCCATGACCCTGTATTGGAATAACTGTTTTTCGGGAAAATAACAAGCAGCTTTCATGAGTTTCAGATAGTTAGGAAATGCTACCCAGAAGCTTTAATAACACTATATCAAACCTTAAAGGTCTGATTCAAAGCATTACAATTTAAAGATGTTGGTCCTGTACAAGTTACAAATTCTGATTACACCAAAACTGACCATTTTGTATCAATAAATGATAAAATGGTCACCACTTAGAAAACATGCCAACATGGACCAAAAAACAAATATATGAATATATTCCTCACCATTATATGGTAAGACAGGGAGAAACACTGCTGAGGTTGTAGATAATCAAACTGTTACAGCAATCTCTGATATCCATTAGAAATGTGACTGCCGTCCAAGAATAGTATCAGGTTACTCAAGACACTCATTACTGTATAAACTGTGCTTGATTTACACCTATTAACTGTCAGTAACGCTTTTGGGTATTTACATGTTACTTTTCAGACTGTGACTTTTTCAGTGTCCTTATCTTGAAGAATCTGAGCAGCAGTTCCTTGAGAAGCCTGCTCAGTACTGCGTACTTCTCTCGACCAACTGAAAGAAACGTTACTTGCCTACATTCAGCAGCTGACGCAGTTTGGATATGAGGGGATTGATGCCTTCCTTGCAGAACTGCCCTGTGAAGTCATCCAAATCAAGGGCCCAAACAAATGCTCCTCCTAGATTCAAACTCTTCATCCATTGCACCTACAATAACAACAACATTTATTTATATAGCACATTTTCATACAACAATGTAGCTCAAAGTGCTTTACAAGATGACAAACAAGCCAAAATATAAGAAAAACATTTAAGCATTATGCAGAATACAGCTAAGAGAAAAAACAGGCTTTATTGATGGTTTTCACCTCATGGGTCAACACATCCATAATCACATCAAAGAGGTAAGAACTTAAAGAAGACCCCTGGTGCAGACCTACTCTAAGTGGGATATTGTCTGTTACCTCAACACTGCATTTAACCTGAGTCCTCACTTCCTCATACATATTCTGGATAATTTTCTCATGCTTCTCTTGTACTCTTGTTTCTCTCATTCACGTCCAGACCACCAAGCTAACTTCATAACTAATTATTCTATTCATCATTGCCATCTACGTCTTGCCTTTATTCATCTAATTTGATAACAACAGAGTTGCTGTAAACCAACATACTTGTTTACAAGATTTGTCACTGATGGCAAACTGCCTCCTGTAACATACAGTATGTGGTAACCAGCATCACAATATACCAGTGTAACCTTCAGATGGACACATGGCTACAGAGTTATGTGCAGTTAAATTAATCAATATAGTTACGAATAACAAATTATAGGTTGATTCAAAGATACTGAGAAGAAGAGGAGCCATAATCAGAGTATAAATTTGGAACCAGGAAATGATTAAAAACATAAAGAATGTGTAAAATTCAACCAACTTTCTTCCATTTTCATTTTTCTTAGTTTAACAATTTTTTTAAAGTAACAATTGATATCGATCTTAGTTATATATAGACTTAATTATTTTTTTCCTCTACCTAATCTCTACTGGCACAAACAGAAAGCTGTCGGTGTTTTTTCATCTTATGTCACAGCTCATACATCTACAAACTGAAATTTAGACTTTGATTTCTTTATTAGAATTTCCCTAGCATAACTGATAAATTCTGAAACTACACACACACAGAAACACTGAAGATGTGACATCAAAGGTACAGTAAAAAAGAAATAATCTGAGAGTAGAGGAGATCATTCAGTCTATCAAGCTCATGTGATTACCCATCAGCTAAGAAGTCTCATCCAGGTACTTTTTAGGTGCGTCTTTGTGAAACAACTTGACTCCCAGGGGGTCTGAATTTACTGAAATTCATTTTCACTTATTCTTCAAAGAAATTTGTCCATAAAGTTGAAAAAGTGTATACATTTATGAAATTTCAACAACTACCATTTAAAAGCATGGGCAAATTTTCAAAACTGTATATTTTAAAACAGAGAAATATTCTGTGTGCCTACAATTACGGAATAGTTTACTTTTTCAAATGTAACTTAGGTGAGGTTATTTCAGCTTGTATATTTCTCTTTTACTCTAATAGCCTGTTCTTATGGCAAAATACATCCAAAATACAAGTCATTGAAGCCACAGCAGAGTCACATGCATGTGAAGACAGTGTCACATCAGTGACTTGCCTCACCTCGTGGTTGAATTCATACCACATCAGTTACTATAAATGATGTTGTTAACCATCAAAGGGAAAATTGAAAACAAGGACAGAATAAAGTAAGGTAACTCATCTAGAAATTTAAGAAAGAGGAAAGCGGCTCTCTACAGTAAGTGTGGCTCAGTGCGTCATCATTCATACAGTACAGTGAATAAACATGTACTCAGTATATACTTAATACTAAAAACAACCTCTTGACTGAATTATCACTGAAATAATTCAGTATTTCTCTGACATTATAATTTACCTGGAAAGTTCCACAATGACCTGCTATCTGATTTGGCCCATTGCAGTCAACAATTTCAGCTTGATTCTTGAACACAGATATTACCTCTCCATCAAGTAGTTTAAAAATAGTAAGTTTAAGAAATACGAATTACCATTAGTAACATACTCCCCACAGCCAACAACTAATATTACTAAAATTAACAAAAATGTTCCAAATTTCAGAAGAGTGAACTAAGAACGTGAATGCACCTGAATGTTATTCTATGCATACATCTTCTAAATTGTTAAAAGTAGTCAAGGTTTACACATGAACTACATCCTTCAGAGATTTGCTCCTAGCTTCTGTCTTGAATATACTATTTAGCTGACAAAATTCAGCTACTGCATATCAGCTTTACAAATATCTTTAAAAGTTGAGACAATCTAATTTAGGTTCTAATGTACCCTCCTACTATCTTTTAGTTGTAAAACAAAAACTTGCAAGTCTATTGTCAGGCATGAGAGCTATGGAAGTGTCTAACTGGTTCTCACGTGGGGAAACATAGAAGGAAGGTTAAGGTAGGGATTTTCAACATGTGTGACGTGCCCCCCGAGTTGGGTGTGGACACATGTTAACGGGGGCACAAAGTTTGATTGAAATCTTAGTGATCTTTCAAAGTCACTAATTCATTATTTATCCTCTAGGGGGCATTCTCACAACAATAACCATATCTGTTTTGTGATCACTGGTGACCACTTCTTTGTGCGTACTGCTTATAGTAAACGACAAATCCATAGAAGGCTAAAAAGTTCATGGTTAAAAATAAAACAGTGGCTGGCCACAATTAGAAAAGGAGGCAACAGAAATACTACTAATGTAACTCAACATCAACAAAGATGTCAGGGTAATGGCAACCCAAATCCACCACTGAACCCGATGATGATGAGCCATCAACATCACATTCAGCCCTAGCATCAGAACGGGGAAAGCACAGTGTCAAAAGCGCAAGCAAGCAAAGGAACTATGATGAACGGTACATAAAATATGGGTTAACTTCTATCATAGTAAATGGCGAACAACGTCCACAGAGTGTTATATGTTCTGAGGTACTGGCAAATGACAGTCTGAATCCTGTTAAACTAACAAGACACTTGACTATGAAGCACCCAAACTTCAAAGATAAACCAGCTTACTTTTTTCGCCATAAAGAGTTAGGGTTGGCAAGCCAAAAACAAACTATGCTCAGCCAAACCACCACACCAGTTAATGCACTGACGACTTCATTTGAAGTGGCATATTTGATCTCTAAAGCGAAAAGGCCATATACGATTGCAGAGACTCTAATTCATCGAGCAGCAATGGCGATTTCTAGAACTTTGCGCTGAGATAATTTTGCCAGTGATAATGAGAAAAATCCACTATTCGATAACCCAATTAGACGTTTTCTATCCTATCGTACATCAAAAGCAAGTGCTGCTCATGTTTACTAACAGTGGAGGAGAATTTAAGACTGGCAGTGTCCAGTATTGAACCCTGAATTCATAAGATGGTGTGTCAGAAACAAGCTCAACCATCCCACTGAATAAGGTAAGTTCTTGGCTTAAATCATATGGTGAATGTAAACAACCTGTATTATGGTGTGTATGTATCATGGATAGCAAATATTATTATGATATGTGCATCCTGATGTATTTTTTGTGTGGTTGAGGGAAAGGGGGGGCTCAAGTCCAAAGTACACATAAAGGGGGGGGCACATTTTCAAAAAGGACGAAAACCCAACTAAGGGTAAGGAATTAACCACTCTTCTGTTTCTGCCTTTAGAATGGTAGAACACCCACTGGAAGTTATTTGATGTCACCCCGGGGAGAACACGCATGACTCCACCTCTTCTTTCCTCCCAGCTATGTAACAGAGAATTTGACCAGAAGTTGATGTTCTGTCTGCAACCTGCTAACCAGGACGTTAGATGTCTTGGCAGCTAGTAGGTGTCTTGGCAGCAATGCACCTAAATCACTTGTTTTTGGTGTTTTACACCTGGATTTTCAATTTTCTTTCACAATAAATGGGGCATTCTCTGTGACCGCAGCATTTTATCCTCTCTAGTTATGATTTATTCACAATATGTATTTTACTATATATACTGTATGTATAAATAGTTTACATTTTGTGTGTTGTGTTTTGTTGGTATTGTGTTGTTGTCACTATTCTGAGAAGACATGCAAGTAAGAATTTCATTGATATTAGTACACATGAAAACTTGAACTTCACCCTGAACTTGCACTTACTTCTGTGCCCGCTCTGCCGACACTCCCTACCAAGACTTTGCCTTGTATTTCCATTTTCTCACCCCATTCTTTAGAGTGCCTTTCAGGTTTATTACCAAACCTACAAGCACAAGGGGCTTCTGGGAAACTAACAATTTATAGATAAACTGTAATACAACATTAAGACACAGACCTTCAAGAAATACAGCAGAAGGCTAGAGTTAAAGATGTGGGGTATTGTGACAATGAGACAGATAGTGAGAGACAGAGAGAGAGACATAATGATAGCAGGGAGTCAGGTCTGAATCCCAGTGGATGGACATTGGGCTGAGGGATGGTTATGTATTTTTAAGATAAATATGTTTAATTTCTACAACAGAATTTTCAGGAAACACACACAAATATACAGAATTGTGCTAGAAAATACTGACAACTACCTTTGTCACATAGCTGTCGACAGTGTCAAAGCCAACCCACTCGTTGCCTTTAGTGGCATAAGGAACCTTCTGATCATCAATCCAATGCATTGTGGTGCCTTGAAGGAAACTGCATATCTGGAAGAAAATTTTAAGTTAATTATATTAGACGCTTTTTAGGGCAAGTGCTGTGAATTAGATACTTTACATTTTCAGACCTTTAGAGAATGCAGATAATGCAACTTTAGTGTCCTCTTGTGGTGTATATGAATGTGACCATGTGGAAAATGTATGGTCACATGATCACACAAGAAACAAAGCATTATTTGCATTCTTACTCCTTACAGCAAGACCCAAGTATTTATTTTTGAGCAAGTTTTTCTTTCACAACTGACATCCTTAACTAATTAAAATATGGTGAAACATAGTAGATGTTTCCTCACCTCATAATAGGACCAGAAACCAGCCTCTCGAGTGTAGGGTCCAGCTGAGGCAGCTCCACTAGCTGGTGCCCCCACACCATTCTGTGTGCCCGACAGTCTGAAAGTCCGTCCATAGGTTGGGAAACCCATGTTGATCTTTTCTACTGGGGTACCCTGGTCTCTCCAGTACTTGATGGCAAAATCCTATTGGGTAACAAAAACAAATGAAATTGGGTAAGAAGATTTTGCAGTTAAATAGAAATGTCATTAGTTAATGTTCCCTGTGAAACTTTCAGCAGGAAAATAATATTTGTTTAAAGGATTATTCACCAATTTAGAGCTGAGCAACTAAATACCTAATACTATTTAAAGTCATTCACGTTCAGTCTTCTGGTAGATTTTGGACTCTGATACTTACAATGTTGAAATAGATTAGATCGCCTGAATCTGCAGAACCTCTGTATAATGGACTGTTGTGACCTGTGAAAGGATCCCAAGCACCATGGAAATCATATGTCATGATGTTGATGAAATCCAGAACTCTGCAAAGGAATTTAGTATTTCAGTAAATAGCAGTGGCCTACACCAAACACAGGAAAGTCAGCCTGTCTACCACACTGAGATTAAAAACAAAATCATAGTTTGTTTAATACGGAAGTATTACATGTGAACATGATGAAATTTGTTCTATGTAAAGTGGATATACCATATACATCTGTAAACTAAAACAATTTGGCCATAGACTAGCAACGCGAACTGCTCAACATCAATAGTTGTTGCTCAATGAGACATCATACAATACATTTTGAATAATGAACACTGCGAGATTTGTACTGTTCTTATACACCTACTAATACATAAAATTATATACATTAAGTAACTTTGCCTTTAAGAAGTTGACATCTTATACTAATTAGAGAGAATAATCAATGATATTGGAGGCTTAGAGAGAGATATAAATAATGTCAAAAATAGGAAATCAAATAACATTTACTGAAGTGTGTCCATGAAAAAAGTTCACTTTACTTGTGTTGCAGAATCCACATGATGTCATTTCATCCAGTTGTATGTTCACAATACCTCAAACACTTGTATTTTTTCTAAAATATTGTTAAATAAACCTCTTTTGAAAAAAAATGTAAGGTTACTGAAATGTGAATAAGTATATATATGATTGACCTGCCTCCCCAGTTCATTCTTTGGTCATTTATGACTCCAGCTGAGTAACTGTTCATTCATTGGCTAACGCTGTGCCTCATGTGATATTATCATTGTAAAGATTATTAAAAGTTAAAGAAAAATAAATGAAAACATCACCAGTAAAAGAATAGGCCTGTCACTTTGGATATTTCAGATGCTTCAACAAGCAGAAGGTCAATTCACCTGAATAAACTGCCGCTAAATAGGTACTCCAGTTGTGGATATGAATATAAAAACGTCACAACAGACAGCAACAATTTAAATGCTTATTCAGGTTGGGAACTTTCATTTTTTGCTCACATGAATGTTTCCAAGAATTGTTTTTTTGACGATATTTTTGTTAAAGTTTGTGTGTTTGGGACATTGTGAGCATATAACTGGATCACTTGAGATGAGGATTATGCGAAACATGTAACGTGAGATTTTTTCATGGACAGTTTAGCGTTGTTTGCTGTTGTCTGGTGTTGGCCACCAGACACTTGCTCTATTAGAAACTTGCTCTGTTCTCTATGAAACATGACATTACATTTTCTTCTTGGCTCTAACTACAAACCTCTTGGGTAAGTAACATATAAAAAAATATTACATTTTTAGGTGTAATATTTCTTTAACCTAATCGGCATGTCTTTGGTATATGGAAGGAAAACCAGACGACCCGGGCAAAAATCTATGCAGATAAAGAAAGACAGTGCAATCTGTAAATGGAAAGGAAATACTCAGGCAGGGCTCTAATTCCAGAACTCTAGAGCAATGAGCAGCATTAACCACTTCTCCACTTGTATCGTGGAGTACTTGTATGCTTTTAAAATAAATGTATTATAGTGCTCGTGAAGAAAGAAGCCACATAAATTAAAACATGGTTGATTTACTACTCAGATAATGCAAAGATTATCAGGTTTGCACTGCTTTCTTCACATCGTCATCTGTTTGGAATTGACGACCACCCAGCTGTTTTTTCAGCGGTCCAAAGCAGGCTTCACATTGGTCACCAGCAAGTCACAGTAACTTGCACTAGTGACTGTAGTACCCCTTGACATGTAGTAATTTTTTGCATTTATATAGCACTTTTCTCACTACTCAAAGCGCTCAGAAATGGCAGGTTAAGTGCCTTGCTCAAGGGCTTAACAGAGCAGACTCCCTTTTGGCATTTATGGGATTCAAACTGGCAACCTTCCAATTGCCAGTGCAGATCCCTAGCCTCAGACTCACCACTCTGTGTTCGACAATAACTTGGTGCACAAGTGGTAGCGAGGACAAGAAAAAACCTTTTACTCTGCTGGAATCCATGCACTTCCAGGCAGGTGGCACAAGTTCATTGAGAAGAGTGGAGACTACATTGAGAAACGACATTATCAGTTTTGTTCGTTGCATTTTCTAATAAATCCCGTATATATACATCTCTTTTTATGATCCTTTCACATGACCTCATCATTCAATAGTAACCCAGAAATTTCTAAAATTTTGGATCCCTGTGTTAAATGATACTTCTTTATAACTACAGGCAATTGGGTTCAAATTTCAGTACACATTCTCCCAGTGTCTGTGTGTATTACTCCTGATACTCTATTGTTTCTTCTATATGCCAGCAAGAGGAACAATGGGTTAATTGATGACTTTACATTGGCTCCATGTAAATTAATGTGAATTTATACCTGACTCAGCCCAGCAGTGATTTCTAGTCCGGGGTTGGTTCATGTTATAAACACAAAACTTGATAAATTTGATTACTGATTAGTCAAAGGACTTCATTGGGATTACTCAGTACTGTTCATTATAAACATGGTCAGAGAGCATTATGTATTTTAAATATAATAGAAATTAATCAGCGCAAATGTAATCAACAGAGAGGGACATAGACAAGACAGCTTCTTAAATTAGCAGAGACAGATATAATGGCAAAAATAAAGTTTATGCATTAATCACACTTTAACTGTTGGCAGCTGGAGACTGTTTTTGAGACCAGTGGAAGGTAGTCTGGCCCTCTTTGTGAGTCAATAGTCTGGCAGGGATACCTGGGGCCATCAATGGGAGCTTTAGGCAAACAACCCCAGGGCTTTTTTAGGGTTATGTCTGGCTCAGAAAAGCTTTAGAGGAGGACACAGTTTGATCTTGGAAGTACTTCCAGGATTAACCTAAAAGCCATTTCTTCAGTGAGTTTAGAGTTGTGATGAATGTTGTTGGCAAGAGAACACCAATTGAAAAGAAGGTCAAAGAAAGGAAAAAGAGATAGACAGGGTTGAAGCAGCAAGACGTGGGTACAATAAGGTAGGAAAGTGTGTTAGCCACTCTACAAAAAAGTTGGACGACACCATTGTACTTAGGTTTGTTTTTCTCTTTCACAGTTTGTCCTTTGTTACCCCTGTACCCTTCTGCATTTATTGTACTATTCCTTGGCTGCTCCTTTGGTGCAGGGTTGGCTCGGGCATGTGCCCTCCAGGCCACAGATACTGTATAAAATAATTGCTACAGGATCAGAATTGTATATATCTTATGATACCCTATAGATAATGTTTGTGTATTAGCAAATTATGCACAATGTAATTTAGAAAACTGTTCAGTAGGTACAATTACTTTATTATGTAAAGGAATCACCTGAATGTAAATGTCCTTGTTTAACTCTTTAATCACAAAGCCATTATGGCCTCTGACTGCAGATTATTCTACTTACTTGGCAATCTCAGCAATCTCATAGCCATTATCGATGTTGGATTTCCCAGCAGCCACTGCAGCTGTAAGCATAAGTCTTGGCTTCCTAGAGGTCACAGCTTCATTTTCAAAAGCTTGCATAAGTTCCTGTATTAACATGTGACAGATTAATTTAAAGTTGCTTTTAACAGAACCAGACATTTTTCTGGTTACCTACTTTTACAAGTGTAAACTATACATTACTTATTTTTATGTTACTGCCTTTCATAACTAGAGTTCCAAGATAAATACTGCACTCAGCAGTTTTCCATATTTAGTAGTATTTCCCACACTTGTGGCTGCTACTTGACCACCAAAGAGGGTGATGAGGTCATCTGTGGTTACAAAGGTATTGGTTACCCAGTTTTGACAGTCAGAGTCCTGTAATAGTTTTTTGGCAAATCAACAAAAATGGTCATCAAGGTTCACTCAGCCTTCCAGTTCACTAAAATGTGTTTACTGCCCCTGTTAAGGCACTTCTACATTTTTGTAAATACAAATAAAACTGGCACAGTCTGTAAACAGCTGTCCCTGCCAGTTTATTTTATACTATTTGTGCTATCCCTGAAATCTTAGTAATTAACATAGACCTCAGCATTAATATTTGCAGTGCACCATGCAGAGTATTTGTAAAAGCAGCGTTAATATATGTGATGCGCTATCTATTGGAATGACAAATGCATTTTAAATGTTTATGATGTTCTATATTTTAGAATGATAGAGACATAGCAACGGGACAGACACACAGACACTTATCCTTTTATTAAGGTAGATGTGGTTATTCATCAAACTTCAGCTTACAGATCACAATTAGAAGTTTTTCATAATTCTCCAGATAATGTCAAGGGAGTAAGCAATGGCTAATCACAAAGGCCATACTTACTTGACACTATTTTCTAAACAAATATATGTGTGTTGTTCTAAGCAAGCCATACATGAAGCAACTCATAACTGTATGCTTTCAATATCCAAGCAATGTGGGCAAATGTACACCCTAATCTTACCACTTCCACCATCAACACTTGCTTTTGTTTTAACCATTCAAATGTAAATAGCTTTCTGGTTTATAATTATTTCAATAACTAGAGTGTCCATCCACCACTACTGGAGACCTATGACCTACAAAGGATCAGGTAGAAGATTGATGTGTAGATAAACCAATCAAAGGATATAAAAACAGAGTGACAGATAGAGGGCTGAATGGATAAATGCTTAGCAGACAGCTCTTTGAATCTGAATCTCTCAAACTAGTTTAATATGTGCCTCCTTTACTAGAGGAAGTGGTTGCTATTGGTTATTCATTACTGAACCTAACATAGGACTATGTTCATGGTGTCTTTTTAGCTGTTAATTAGGGTTAAATCAAAACAACTTTCTAAATATATTTCTTCGTCTTTTATACAATACATTTTCTGTAGCAAAACTGATTTAAATCATACCTTAACCAGCAAAGTGAACCTTGGTTTGTCCTCAGGTGGTCCTCCTCTAGCTGCAGGGTACTCCCAGTCCAGATCAAGGCCATCAAATCCATGCTGCCGCAGGAACCTAATCACAGACTGGATGAATTTGTTTCGGTTTTCAGGAGTGGATGCCATAGTGCTGAACCTGTGAGACAAGATCTCTGTCAGTCATCAAGAATCTAGTGGAAAGGTCCTATAAACAGATTGGACAAAACCTTTTGATCATTAACGACAGTCTAGGAGGCCAGACTTGAATTCTAGCTGTAGATCATATCTGTGTAGAGCAATCTGGAGGACATAGCCAAAAGTTATTTGATCATGATAAATTAGTTACATTATATGTGCACATCATGAGTGAGTATGAGGGTGCTGTTATGACACACAACCTTTCCAATGATTGATGTAAGAATAAAGAAAATAACAATGGGATAAAAACATCAGAAAAAAATTCTAGTAAATAGACCAAGTCAGTGCCAAAAGATACAAAATGAAGAGTCAAACAAAACAAGGGCAAAACGAGAATCAGATGTCAAGGGCAGAAAAAAGTTCAATAATCTGAAACAGAACCTGACACTAGGGCCTACTAGACAGAGAAGCTAACCATCACTAAAGAAAAACTAAAGTTTATCTAACTTCGGGATAATGCACAGCGGAACTGGTGCCCTATTTAAATCGTCACCACCCGTGATGTAATGGATTTAACAATCATGGTCATGTGATGCATCCTATCACATCACATAAGAAAACAATAAGAAGAGGAAAAATTAAAACAGACTTTTCAAAATAAATCAAAATGGTTAGAAAACATCAAAAACAAATTCTTCACCATAAAATAACTCAAAATACATGTATACAAATTGGCGACTTGTTACAGATGCCCTGCCTGTGGTCCAATCTAGGGCAGTTTCTGTTTTGCATTTATTAATGATGGGATTGACATTCATAGAGGCAGTGGTGTGGTCCAAAAACAGACAGACAGTGATGCTAATGATGCAAATGAAAAATCAAGTTGGTGAAATTGAATAATTTTCATGAATATTGCAGTCATACCAGACATGTTTCTAATTCCCCATCCCCTATGTCAACTGAAAACCCATTAATGGGTGAAATCAGGAGAGACACTATGGAAGACACTTTCCCTCTTAGCTTTAAAAAGTCTCCTTACTGGGTAGTGCCAAAATTCCATCCTCCCACTGCCAATAAGGTCTTCAGCTGGGGGTTCCTGTAGACATAATGAAAATAATCAAAATGTCAAAATGGGTTAGAAACAAACCAGAAGAAACTGGAAAACAGCATCAACACAATGTTACTTATTTACATATTTATTACTTTTCTTACTCATGCTACTTATGTTACTTATTGTTACTTATTTTAAAATTGTATATCTTGAGAATACATTTTGAATTTTTTCTCACTTGTTTTTAAGGTTGTTAAAGCTCTGGTAGAGCACCTCATCATTCCACTCATATGGGATAATTTCATTGGCATAATTGATGACAGAGAATGCATAGATGAGATGGGTGCAAAGGTTTGGATCCACATTATCAGGGAGGTACCTCCCAACTCCAGGCCTGTACTGGGACCAGTTGGTAAAGTAGCATACCAGTCGTGTAGCCGAAGCTGTAATAAAGACATTGGGAACTTTAGAACAATGCAGGGAGAATAATAAAAAAGAGGCATTTTTATACATTAATTCCTTTACTGTACCTGCTTGCAGGAAAAACAGCAAGCCTAGACCTGTGGAGAAAATAAAAACAAAGAATTACGAAAAAAGTGGCAACATATTTCACTGCTGTGCAAAAATCATTAGAAACAGCTGTGCTGATGACCACATTTTTAACAAATTACTTCAATAACAACAAAAAAAAACTGCAAAGCTGTGAAAACAAAGTCCTCTCAGATTCCCAATACAACATCCCACGTCCCTATGTGTCATACACTTTGCTATTTTCATTGAGCAGTACATCTTACATATTGTGAAGGAAACAGCATCTTTTTAGCAGTGTTGGGAAGTGTTCAGTGACATGCCTGATTTTTATTGCTTTTTAAGGTAGCATTTAAGAGAAATAGTAAAACTACCTCTTTCTCAGACTTTACACCTTTTATGCCCTTTTTCTCAGCTTTAGCTACTACCCTCCATCATTTTCTAGTCATTGTTACATTTTTGTTTATTCATCAGTTATAATTTTCCCTAAACTATATGAAGAGGTTTTTGCTTTTACAGTGTTATGACTCCTTCCTGTTCCTGACTATGTGTTAGCCTCCCCTGTGTTGTCTGGCTGCCGTATATAATGACCTATTCATGCTTTGTCCTTACCCTATTTGCAATCAGCACCTACTGCTGTTTTGGAAAGATAGTAGAAAAACATTTAAGATTTTGTCACACACGTGCGCTTGGGAGTCAACCAAAGGGACCAGGAAATGACAATTCCACGCCAGGCCAGGGGGAGGTGGGGTGCACTGAACCTCTTTCGTTTCTCTCTGCAGACCAAATACGAGAAATACTTCCTGTCCCATCCCTGAGGATGTCACTTCCTGTGATCCAGCTATAAAAACCCCTCTTCCTCCATTCTTAAACAGTTCTGTTTTGGACTCTAACCAGTACACATTGTACTACACTTTAAAGCCTTTTGCAGCTAGGGAAACTATACGGATGGCTGCCCCAAACCTTTGTTGTGTGCCCGGCTGTTTCTTTCACAGTCTATCGTTTTAACAATTTAAAGGATAAGTTTGATCGAAGTTATTTCTTCACAAACATGGAACATGTATTTTTTTAAATTTATAGAAAACGCTTAACTTTAAAACAAAATTTTGCATGGTAAACGCATATATTTCCATGTTTGTGAATAAATGATTTCAACTTAAAAAATACTAAACTTATCCTTTTTCAGTGACATTTGTTTGTAGCCTTCATTTACATAGTCTTTGCAAGTCAGAGGTAGCTGGCAGTGCACTTCCATAAAGCCAGTTGGCTAGTGTGGCATGCCCAGCATATCATTTCAGCTAGTCCAGCTAGTCACAAAATCAAGCATGGGACGGGCTCTGTGTACATGACAGGTGACAACAACTAAAAGATCATTTGGAAGTACAATGCATATAATGCAACATTGAGGAATAAGGAACCTACATGATTTGGACTTCACAAACGCAAGAGAAGTTTGTTTATCTGTTATCGCATGTTTATGTACCATGACAGAATGGAAAAAAGAAGTAAAAGGGAAGAGATTGTGCTTCAACTCACCATAACTGTTAACCCTTCAAACAGAACTGGCTGCTGCGTCAATCAGCTTGCTATTGGCTGTCACCAAAAGGAGCGAGCAGTCAGTAAGTTAGACGTGCCTAACTATTTTAAGTTGTTTAAATTGATATGGTGCAGCGACAGGATCAACAACAGCAGTCAGTAAACTTCACATACCCCACAACTAAACGTCATGTAATGTGACATTAGCTTTACACTAACCTTTTGCCTGTCCTAAGAATCATTTTGGTTATTTTTCTACTTCTTACACTCTGCATCTTCCTGATTTTTTTATCAAGATGGATTTGCCTTTGCCCTTGTGGTACTGTTTATTGTCAATGACTTTTTTATTGGCTACATATTTGCTTCCCCACTCTCTCTGTTGCAAATAAATTTAGTTTTCAAAGTCTTTGATGTGAAATGCCATGCCAAGGTTCTATTTGCTGATTTTACATTGCCTTTTAATGTAGTTCCGTCACTTATTTTGGTTAAAAAATAACAGTAATAAACATATCACTAGTTGTATACAACCTGGTGGCTGGATCCTTCTATAGGCATATTTCAGGAGACAGAAGCAGGCGAATAAGGAACAGTAAAATAGAATAATATATATATATATATATATATATATATATATTTGAGGAAGTTCAATTTTTTTTGCTAAATCCCCAAACCATGTCTCTCACCAACCACATACATTTTAATAGTTCAACTCATAAACTAAAATAATCCCAGAAACCATTCCCACCCTAATCAACCCACCTCTCAGTACAAATAATAATAATAATAATAACCTGCTAAAAGAATTAACTTTGCCATGTTGTGTCTGCGGTGCCCTTTTTCTTCTGCTCGTGTGGAGTGCAGGCTGGTGTGTTAGGCTCAACAAGGAAACCCTTTTTATATTGCAGGACTGTGAAAAAAACGGAAAGAATAAAGGAAGTGAAATTTTCTCTTAGTCAGTGTCAAAATGTCTGACTTGTGAGTCATGTGGATCAGAACCTCAAATTTGTCCATCATAATCTTGCCATTCAGCTTGACAGAAACAATAACCATTTGATTCAAATATCTGTGACACTGCAGACACAATTCACACCCACATTCATTGTTACCCAATGTTTTCGTCAGAACAGGTGAGTTGTTCACTAAAAACAATACAGATATTAAAGGTTTGGTTTGTGGTTTTATTTGCTGAGGAGCAGTTGAGAAATATAGTCGGGCGTCATTATCTGATGATAACTTAATGAAACACAAGCAGCTAATGGACTGGTTGGCAACTTTAACTAGACAGTGCTAACTGAATATAATGATCTTCATCTCAGAAATTTTTACCAGTAGATATTTCAGTTGATTGTGCATATGTTAAGATATTTTTAAGTATTTTTAAGTGTAAGTAAGTGAAGAGTAGCAGCAGCACTCAATTGGAGTGCAGAAGGAAAATAAAAATCAATCTATTTAAGGTAAAGCGTGTGTTGTAAAGATATTTGTAAAAAGAAATAGTTTTCTTAAAGCTGTGGCATCACCCTTAACAATTGCTCTTTGTTTTGTGTGTAAGACATTCACCTATCATATATATATATATATATATATATATATATATATATATATATACATATTGTATATATAACCCATCCATTATCCAACCCGCTATATCCTAACTACAGTGTCACGGGGGTCTGCTGGCGCCAATCCCAGCCAACACAGGGTGCAAACAGATATATTATGGTCAAAAGTTTCCCTACACGCAGTACTACCAAGTGATTTATTACTTTCCTCCTGGTAATTCACTAGTGTCAGGGGTTATCGAATGGGCACCTCCTTTCCTTTGTGTTTTATTCTGTATGCCCATGACACCTCCTCTGCTAGGCTCAATGCGTATGTTAATATTAAATAGGTGTTCACTAATTATTTATGAGCCACTTTTCAGAGGCAACAAATGACAAATTACAAGAACAAGATACAGCAAAAATCCAAGTGCAAAAGTTAGAATTTATGTGGTATTTATATTTGACTATATAAATTTAGCTTTTAATTAATACATTCAAAACAGTCATTAATAAGATCTTTTAATCTAAAAATGCTTCCTATAAAATGCCATAAAAGTTTGTGGACACTATACTTTTGTGGTGTGAGCTGAGACATTTTTAAAAATGTTCATTATTTTCATATGTTTATTTTTTATTTTGAATGTATTTATTCAGAGTTATGCACATTGATTGCTTAATAGCTACACTGATTACTTTTGAATCACGTTTACAAGCATCACTACCTTAATGTGCTGCATCATCATATTTTGCTTCTTTTTATGATGCAATCTCTTCCTGCTTTAATTTAGAAACTCGGTCTTTTGTAAATTGTTCACCACAAGATTACTGCAATGTTTTATTTACAGATTCATTCTAAATGAAAACCAGGCACAAGGCATGCAAACGTTACGGTTTGTTCCTGAATCAAAGTTCAAATTCTGGGGATCAGCTCAATAAGTGCGCATTTTTTTGTGCATACGTCTATTTGTTGACTGTGTTTGCCAGCTGTCTGTTAGGACTATTATATTTCTGAACATCCTGGCACATGCTACAAAACCCCATGACACAAGCATTTTACCTGTACTTTAACACTCTGTGCAGATGAGATGGTCAATGAAATGACAGACCCCAGCTGATCTGTAGGTGTCCTCCTCTAAATGGCAGAGGTGTGGAATAACAGTTAGCCAGAGAATGTGCACAGGTATAAATACCACTGACATGCCCATCACAGGAACAGCCCACCATGTGAATTACATGTTGAAGTGAAGTGAAGTGGGGGGAAGGGGTCAGCTGGAAGCACTGGAACTAACAGAAATTACTGTATGTGAAAAGAACTAACAAGGTCATTGCTGGTTTATGGTCAGTCACGTGCCATCCCAGATGGAAGGAGACTGCAAGGTCTGGGAATAGCACAAGGTGAGCAGGGGGCCAAGGACCACTAATTATCTACAAGGAAAAAGTAGACTATCATTAACAAGATCAAAATAGGGGTCTGACTACTTATTAACATGGTGCTGCAGCATTTACAAAAAAATAAAGTATTATGCTATGAACGCTGGTTTATTTTTTGTAAAAGGCATTGTCAATCCAAACAAAGAAGCTGTATGGTGTGATAGATTATGCAAAATCCAACAGGTAAACACATATCGCAATTAAGTGAAGCATGGGTGTGCAGCTCAGTGTAATACTTGAGTGGGTTTAGCCCGACTTAATGCCCCTTGTAGCTGGGTCTGCTTCACACAGGACTGTCCGAGCTACTAGATACCACTGAGTGTTGTTAAGAGTGCCACCTAGAGTGGTGTTTCTCAACCTTCACGATCGATCAACCCGGTTTTACCTTTTTATATTTATTGACAACCCAGCGGCAGCCATTGCAATTATAAATCACCTCCTTGGTGAAACAAGAGCAGCTGGTAGAGTGTGGAGGGGGACCCCCTTCTTAAAAAAAGCATAACAATGGGGAAAGTAATGAAATGGACAGAATTCAGGCGAAATAAGCTCACTGGGAAATATATTGTGCAGTGCTGTTGATCGTTTAAGCATCCCACTGCAACCCACTCATGAACCAAAAATGGCAGCCTGTGACCCAGCACCTTTTAAATTCTGAATTTATGCACTAGGTTTAACTGATGAATAGCTTTTAGCTCTAATATTTTGAATAATGTAATATATATATATATATAATGTAATATTTTGAACAACACAAAGTTACCCTTTATTTGCAGTTGCTTCCATTTGTGGTCCCTATCAAATTTACACAAAGTTTAAAATAAACACCTTGTACTTCATTCTGTTTGACCCTAATTTATTTTTCTTAGTTTTTGCACACTGGTTGTTTGGCTCTTTTTTGATGTTACAGTTCATTATTAATTCCATAAAACGTGCAGGTCACTGCCTTTAAATGGTACCAAAACAGGAAATGATCAAAACCACAGTACTCAAATGATCTTGTACAGACTACTGTGGTTACATGAGAAGTTTTGGCAGAAGAATATCTGACAACTGTTTAAAAGCATGAGGCGCTGCCTGTGAAATGTCTCCTGTTTTGAAAGAAACTGCCTAATGCTCTAAACCTACGGCTGAACAAACACAAAGCCTTTTTCATACTGCAAATTCTTCTGGTCAGTGTCAGATATGGAGTGTACAGGAAATTGTATGAGAAAAAAACATCAGAATAATGTTTGTTGGCAGTCAGTTAATAAATTCATGACATTTTTATTCTTTATAGCACCATAAACGATGATCACATCCTCAAAACACTTTAGAACTACAGTTCAATTCAATCGATTACTGCAGGGTAGCTGGCACAATAAAACTCATTAAACAGTTATGTGGCAATTCTAAGTTGTGTATGAATGGGAGCTTTGATGGACTGGCACCCTGCCTAGTTTGCTGCTTGAGTCCCCATGATCCTGAATTGGATTAAGCAAATTTGAGATTGTTACAGTATGTGTTGTGCTGTGTATGCCTTTTATTGTGACTGCCAACCTAAAGCATGTTTCATTGAGTTTACCTGTACACCCTGTATATGCATGGGTTGCTCTTCATTCCCTCAGGTTTTATTTCTGCATCCTAATGACATTCATGTTGGGTTAATTGACCTACCTATGCAACCAAGAGTGAATGTGTCACACAGTGGTGTGGCCAGAATAGGCTTTACATACCCCAAGGATTGGATTAAACATATTAAACAGAAAGACAAATGAACGTTAAATGAGTCAGTCAGAACACTGAGTATTTGCATGGTGCAGGCATTTATGTTACACCATAACATCATTAGATGAATATATTGTGAAAATTACATTAATCATGCAGAATTAAAAAAAATAATACAGACACTTTCTTTCTTCTTCAAGTTTGATTTGGGATTTGCACCATCTCTTTCTAAATACAGATAAAAATAACCCAGATTGACAAGGCTTGTGAAAGCACTTCTTGAACTTCAAGCCTGCTCCTCTAAATCACATTTCACTACGGATGCCTTACCTCCCTTGTAGACTCCTTGACCTACCCAGTCTGCTCACCAACGGGAAAAAAAAAGATACGAGTCTTCACACTGGCTCGGACTAATATAGGTAGCTTGGGGCAGCCCCCTGTGAAAGTGCTAATAATAAAAAAAATGAAATGATAATGACCTGCTTGTGTAAAATAATAAAATACTAGATCTCTGATTAGATTAATGGTTAAGTAACAACAAATACAATATGTTATCAAAGCTCAAGTTTCTGATGTCTTCTTGGCACAAGAATAAACACAGTGGGACAAAAGTTTGATCTTTTAATTTATTTCTTTCTATATCAGTGAAAAGTGCTGAGGTCAGCATATGAAACAGCGATTCTGTTAGCACCTTTGCCATTTGCAAACAGCTATTACTCCTTTTAGCAGCTGGTTGCGCTTTTTTTTGGGAGGGGTTAAAGGCAGCCGTGGGTCATGGAAGAGCCACAAGGCTAAGTTTCAGACTTTCGCCCTGATTGATTGCTCTTTATTGAGCATCTGACTCTTTCATAAAGAGCCAGCAATTGCTGCTCTGTTAGTGACCTTTAACAGAAATTCATCATGCTACTGTGATCTTTGCCAATAGTTCAGGTCACAGTCAAGCAGATTAAGTGCAATGCCTTTGACAATCAAAATCGTCTTTTAAGATGATTATAAGCACTTAATAGTAAGCAGAGTTTAGACATTTTGATCACAATTTAAATGTATGAGACAGCAATACACAAGAAGAAAAACAGTCAATGTAGGTCCAAATGTAATTACATGAAGGGTTAGGGTTTTCATGTACTCCAATACAGACAGTGAAATGTTATTAGTGGCAGATTAGGTAAATTAGAACATTAAAACAATCTAGACAAGAAAAGGCCATTCAGCCCAAGAAAGCTTGCCAGTCCTATCCACTTAATTGTTCTAAAAAACATCAAGTCAGGTTTTGAAAGTCCCTAAAGTCTTACTGTCTACCACGCTACTTGGTAGCTTATGCCAGGTGTCAGTGGTGCTCTGTATAAAGAAAAACTTTGTAATGTTTAGATGAAATTTACCCTTAACAAGTTTCCAACTGTGTCCCTGTGTTCTTGATGAACTCATTTTAAAATAACAGTCCACTGTACTAATTCCCTTCATAATTTTAAACACTTCAGTCACGTCTCCTCTTAATATTCTTTTGCCTAAATGGAAATTGCTCTGAATGGAACATCATGTCACCACATTCCCAAGATCTGTGACTCTAGGATTGGACTCCTCAGCCTTAAAAAGTCACATAAACAGTTTGATGGGGACCCTTTTCATATTATGTGATTGAAAATGCTTTTGAGAATATTCAAGGAGCATGGATTATCAAGGTCACATTTATCACCCAGCAGATTTAAAAAAAAAAAAAAAAAAGATTTCTCTCATTTGTATTGAACTTTTGGGTGGCACGGTGGTGCAGTGGTAGCACTGCTACCTCACAGTTAGTAGACCTGGGTTCACTTTCTGGGTCCTCCCTGCGTGGAGTTGGCATGTTCTCCCCGTGTCAGCGTGGGTTTACTCCGGTTTCCTCCCACAGTCCAAAGACATGCAGGTTAGGTGAATTGGCGATCCTGAATTGTCCCTAGTGGGTGTGTGTGTGTGTGCCCTGCGGTGGTTTGTTTTCTGCTTTACACCCTGTGTTGGCAGGGATTGGCTCCAGCAGACCCCTGTGACTCTGTAGTTAGGATATAGCAGGTTGGATAATGGATGGATTGATTTTTTTTTTGAATTAGAAGCATTTGGTGTACAACAAAAGAATAAATTAGCCTAATGGTGTGTTTATATTATATTTTATAAAATTGGGGTATTGCATTATCTTCCAACGAAAGAGGAATTTTTGGTACTTCAGATTTGTAGCGTCATGTTATTTAAATAAACAAATATTGTTTATACTCTGTGGCTTATAATAATAGCAGCTTTATTAGTCAGCAACCTTTTCCTTGTCTAAAAAAAATCATTGCTCAACACAGACTAAACGAAATAATATATTTTGTGAAAAGAGCTAGCAGCTGATCGGATATTGTGCAACAGATGTAATTTTAAAGAGGAAGAAAGAAAAATGTACAAATCTGATAGGGATAATCTAAAAATTATTCAACAGTAAAGCATTTAGATTTTGAAAGGAGATTAAATAATACAGGGGTGGCACGGTGGGTAGCGCTGCTGCCTCGCAGTTAAGAGACCCGTGTTTGCTTCCAGGTCCTCCCTGCGTGGAGTTTGCATGTTCTCCCCGTGTCTGCTTGGGTTTTCTCCCATTTTTCTCCCTATTTTTCCTGTGTTGGCTGGGATTGGCTCCAGCAGACCCCCATGACCCTGTAATTAGGCTATAGCAGGTTGGATAATGGAGGGATATTTTCAAAGGATTTGTATTGCTGTGATGTAAAAATTCTTATTGACATGTATGCAAACCCAGAGTAATTTGTATTCCTGTGCATACAAATGAATGTGTCAAAACAAGGAGTGTTTTTGTGTGAGAATTTCAAAAGAACTGTAGCCATACTGCTTTGCATCATCTGGATCACACGTGGGTCGACAAAATAAGTTAACAGATGATTCATGCTGATATTGTATTTCAATGTTTACCATCAATGATTACACATCTCACCCAAGTAAGTGACACTGGTACTTGGCAGAATACAAAAAGGATACGTTTTTATTTTACCTTTTTATTACACTAACAAATACACTGATCTCTGGTTGTCTCCAGATCAAGGTCCAGCCCCAGAAAGTGACCACATTGCATGTAATTAACAATTTATAGCCTACCTGATAAATAATAAGTGATATTAACTTGTAACAAAAAGGACTGCATGGCACAATGCTATATGGTCTGTTGATAGTATTGAATATAAAAAGTTTTCTGTCTGCATGTTCTTATCTAAAAACTCAGACTATGCCTCTGTGTGGTCCAAATGCTCTCAAAAAGCTTAAAAATCCATCTAAAAACTCAGGTGAGGCAACTTGCATCATTTCTGGATGTACTGGCAGAGCCCTTTAGTTAGCTATTCTGGAGAAAACACGCAAATACTCCTCCTCATTCATGCTCTCAGTCTCCCTCATTAAATTATCTTGCCTGGGGCATCAGAAATCCTTGGGCCGGCCCTGTACGCCAGTACATGTAAAACTTAAACTAACTAACCCTGGATGAAGACGCCAAAACTTCTCCCAAATTCAAACGATGTGCGTGATTGGTTATTTGCAGTCTCTAAACTAGCCTGATAACAATGAGTTTGTGTGAATGTGTGTAGGTGCGCTGTTTGTTAAACATGGGTCTGTCCATGAATTAGGTCTTGCCTTCCACCCAAAGCAAACTGATTTGGCTTAATTTGTTTAATAATTTGGATGAAATGAAATGGATGGTGTCACCCGTGTGTACATGGGAGACAGCTTAAGGGCTTTGTTGATGTTAGTTACCTACCAGACCAGGGCTTGGTACTGTATACTTGTGTCTTCTCTTCTCCTCCCTTTGCAGAATGGAACATTGGCAGCCACTTCATCTCCGATGTCACTTCCATGTCCGTCCGCCTAGACCCTCCAATTCCTGCCTGAACGACTTCATAATTCAGAAATGGGCCATCTTGAGGCAGTTCTGTGATGAACTCACATCCACAAAGATGTTCACACAATCGCTGCATGTATTTTTGTTGCTTTAAGCCTTCCATTTATATGGGGTCACCGAGGTGGTGCCTAAACTCTTTATTGTTATTTGTGTCCTGTTTTACAATTGATATGTTTTTCTAAGGCAAAGAAGAGCACTTGACATTTCAACCAGAGGTAATGTGAGTAGAAAAGAATAGGTACAGGATGTTATCTATCTGACCACATGAAGAAGATGTAGATAAGCACAAGAACTGTAATAATCCTTAAATGTTGCGATGCAATAAGACTTACTAATGTGTGGCCCAAAATATTTTAGATAAAGCATGTACCCTGAAATTAAAATTGGAGAAGAAGAACTGAAGATATCAAAAATATAGCTCTGTCTTATTGTTGGCATGTGTGTCAGAGGGGGACATTTTTTTGATTTCCTGGGTAATCCCTTTACTGATTGTTGTCATGGCTGTCTGCAGGATGTAGGTATTTGCTGTCTTGCAAAGGAGTCACCACTTTGAAGTTTTGGCTGGTTGAGTATACAAACAATTCAAAGTTGTGATAACAGAACTGCTCCTTCCTTGGAGGATGTTTGTATGTACCTGACTTAGAAATTACATGTCTGACAATTTTGGCTTCTAATCAGCATATCTATACTTATTCATGGTTGGTAACAATACACTTTGTTAACTTGTGTTTTCATTAATTGTTAAACCCAGGAAATTCAAATGTGCCATTGTTTAAACCGATTGTCCAGGACTGACAACGGCAGGGACTGAAGGAGATTTAAACTTCTGGGCAGGAGAAGGCAGGAGGAGGGACAGTCCAATGAGAATGCTGCCAAGACACTTGGACAGAGCACAGGGGCTCGCTGGCAGACGAGGGTACGTGGCTGGCACAACGTGAGGCACAAGGACGGCAACGCTTACTTCCAGGGAAGAAGAGACAACTCCACAAGGAGAAGACGGTTGTGGGTCCAGTGAGTGAGGGAAACTGCATGAAAGGACAGAGCTGGCAGACGAGAAATGAGGCGTGCCTAGATCACAGCAACAAAAGGAGCCCAGAGTGGAAAAAAAGGAACGACGAAGAGACGCTGACAGGGATTTGTGTCCGGTGAACAGAGTGCATCGGTGGGCAGTTGGACAATTAATTGTTGAGGTAACACAGTGCGCAAACTGGACTCTGCACCACTAAAGGTTGTATCCTCCACTTCATGTTGTAACGGACTTTTATAGCATGAACTGTGTGCTTTCCTTTTAAAAAAGGAATTTCGTTCCTGATATTGTTAGATTTTTTTATGTTAATTTATCTTTTTAATGTACTTTATATTGTGTTGTGTAGTAGAAGTTACTGTTGCTTTTCTGTAATTACTGTTGTGTCTTTCATTGTGTGTTTACTCACCGCCCAAATTAAAGAAACCTGTGTGCTATTATCGGTAAATTTCAGGAGTTCCCAGGCTCTTAATAAAACAGGGTGGCGTAGTCGGATATTTTAACAGTAGTTAAGGTTAGATTACCTGTAAGTGTGACCAGACACCTGTCACATGTGAAGAGTTCTCAAAATGTCTCTGATTATAAACACTGCAGCAACGTTTTCTTTTACCTGGACATGATGCTTTAAACATATTATAGAGAACAGCAAATGTTTCACAGGAATTATTGGTTTTGGGTTATTTACAGAGGGTGTGTGTTAATAGAAATTACAGAAAGTAGTGGAATGGAGCCTTTGAAGTTAACAGGATTTGCGACATAAGATATCAACTATCACACAATAATTTACCTTAGAAGGATTTAGACTCAGTATTCACCACAACAGATTGCTGCAATCAAGAAATAGAAATTACTGTAAAACATGCATTGATTGATTTCTACCGAGGTATCCATGTGATATCATGAACATTTTTTATCATTCAATTTTTAAAGACTAGAAGTTAAACCAGATCAATTCCACATTCACAACTATTAAATAGTGTCATTACAATCAAGTAGTTAGATACACAATGTATGGAGTAAACATGAGACAAAATCCTTAATTCCTACTTCTTTATTTATTTTTTTTCTTTATTTACAAGTACCTTTAATTTCTCTCCAGATTTGCGTTTTTAATGAAGGCTTTGGTGTCCCCTCTACAGTATGTAACATACAGCATGACAGGAAGAATGCAAACACAACCTTTGGTTTTCCTAAGAAAGACATTTTCTTTCTAATCACATACTCTTCAACTTTCTGAGAAAAAGCAACACCTTTTCTCGTGTTGGCATCATGGAAACAGCAAAAGACAATACACAGAGAAAAACAAGGGATGGATGTTTATCTGCATTTTTATACCTATCTCAGAGCAATTAATTTTACAAATTTCAAAATTTTACATACAAAGGTGAGCCAAATTGTGGAAATGAATAAATTCCTAATAATGTAGGCCAAGTAAAATCAAGTGTGGTGTGCAAGAATTACACATTGTTAAGTGTCAACAAAAAGCATCTTAATATACATTTTGTTTGTGAAATACAAACACAAAGTAAGTCTCACACGCTTCTGCAATCACCCTTCACTGAGTATTAGGTCCCTTTTAATAAAATATTGCTGGCCAGGTTTTATGTTTTGAGACATAAGGGAATGTTTACAAATGCCTACTGTAATAAAAAGCACCAGGCACACAATTGCAAAATGGGTAAAAAATCTTCAAGCTTGTTCATAGTAACATAAGAAAACATGCAGAAGAGTTTTTATATGTGCAGCCAGTTTAAATGAATATATGTATTGAACTGGGTACTGAAAAAGGAGCAAAGCAGCAATAATCGTCATTCACTAACCCATCACTTCATTGTTTCTTTTTTCATTTTAGAGGCAGCAGAGTAAATCTGTTCAATGCCAGATAAGATCTTGGATTACTTTTATACACCCTTCCATTTTCTATACCTCCATATCCAATTGTAGGGGTTGCAGGAAACAGGTGACCACCAGTTGGTGGAGCACCAGTCCATCAGAGGTCACTCTTTCTGGATCAATTTAAAATACCACGTACATCTTTGAGATGTGACAGGACAGAGTTCACACAGACAAGGGCAGAAGAGACAATCTCAAAAGACTGTGACTTGACTAGCATTCAAGCTCAGCTTTCTGGAGTTGGTAGGCTGTAGCATTATTACCTTTACATGCATGATTTTAATGTTTATTTATTAAAAATAAATGTGATTTAAAATATATGAGGCTCATTAAGTCAAAAAACAGTATTTATGCATTAACAGAGTGATTTCTGCTTGGGTGGAAATTCTGCTTTATTTCAAAAATGAATGCACATGCTGTAGTACATGGCCAGATTTATAATACATAAGATGAAATTCTTTGGATAAGTAAAAGAATAACTAAAGAGCATCTGCTTGGCTATTTTAATAAAACGGCAGAATCACCACTCTGCATCTACAGTGTTTACTTACTGGAGCCTTCATTTAGCATTTTATAATAGATTATCATGAAGGTAGAGTTAATAAATCTAACAATGGCATTGACTCAAAACTGAATTTTAATACCAGGCCACAATTCAAAGGTATCCCATCATTATTTAACAGCTTTCACAAATATCCATTATCAGTGCTGGATGAATTTCTCTGTATTACATCAAAAAGAATATTAATTATGTGGTAATTCTTTCTAACCAGGTGTCTTTGTGCAGATCAATGTGTGGCACCTGTTTCTTTTCTTGGATTTCCATCTCAGCACTTTTGATTAAGAACTCTTCAGCAGCCAGATCACAGGGGACCTCCGTTATCAAGCAAGTACATCGACAAAAAGTCCAATCATTCAAATTCTAAAAACATTCAGCAAGTGTCATACATCAAATTCCGTGTTCCATGTTTACTCTGGTTCAATAAAAAAGTATATTTACACTATAAAAAGAAAAGTGCAGCAGTAAAATTAAAAGCCACTGTGACATGTGACTGGTGCCACTTACAAAAATTAGTGAATCTAAACCAAGCATTATAACATTTCACTTATGGAGAGAAATTGCTAGCTATCCCTTGAAATCTGCTGGAGGTCTGCTCTTTTCCCACTGTTACATTAGAACAGAGATATAATTTAGGCAGGCGACCATGTGAAAAGTACCTGACCTGGAAGGTACAGTATCTTTTCTGTGGGCAGTAATTCATCAAGAAAGACAATATATACAGTATACATATCAGGAAAGATATTCCAGCTCACCAGATCAGAGTGCCATTTTTACAGCTAAAATCCCATTAGTGTATGGTTTATGTTGGAAATGCAGGGGAGGTGGTCCTGGACAAAACAGGAGTCACCAAGCCTGCCGTCATCCTCAGTGCTCACCCTCATCTAGTTTTATTGAATGGTGATGCATCAGCTAACTTATTTGGTCACAGAGGAGCAGACTGTGCTCCTTTAAACTGGTCCACTACAATACTACCAAAAAGAGCCATATGGTCCATTTTCATTGTTTGTATGTGTACATAAATAATGTATATTAAGGGCACCCACATAATTTATGGAGTTACCAAGACAGAGAGAGAAAGAGAGAGAGAGGGAAGAAGAAGTAAATGTATTTTTACCAGCAGCAGCTTTACCAGCAGCAGCTTTTTTTATATTGATATATTAAGAGTTGTCAGTATTTTACCCAATGACATCATCTTAGGTGGGAGTTTCAATTCAGAAGGTTCTATAGCCATTCGAAAAGACATGACTTTACATCATGGGGACACAATTGCAAAAACCTTCATGATCCTGATGTGGGGTGGACTGAAAAGGTTTTTTTTTGTCTAGACGATGACGTTGTTTTTTCCACAATTTACAAACGTAGGTCAAACCACCTTCTTTTCTTCAAAGAGAATTGCAAATCATGAAAATTTAAGGAAAAATACGTCTCATTTCTTTTTTCGGTCTGCAGTGAGCAAAGAATATGTCCACTGACAAATGAGTAAACATCTTACTGTAAATTTGGATTCTTGTAGTCCTTTCTTTTTTTGGAGTGAATTATGCAAAAAAAAAAAAAAAAAAATCAAGTACAATAGCAGTTCAAGCTTTGTCGCACCTAATAAATAAGTTCAAAATCTTGTGATCACAGCTGAGTATCCTTCTGAAGCATTTCCAGCATGTCTATAACCCTGTGTCCACATACAGTATTAATATTAGACAACAGCTACGTATCATACTCCATAAGGCAAATTTCAGCATTATAACCCTTTAAAAAATGTACACTTTCAAACTATCTGTTTGACGTCCATAAAGGTCTGACGATCCTTTAAGATGTTGATACAACTTTAAAGGTGGTACAAAATCCTGTATTAAATTACTTAAAAAAGAGGTGAAAAAAATACAACCAAAAAGTGTGGTAGCACTGACACCATCTTTTTCCCAACATAAAAAATAAAATTTTGAAAATGAAGTGTCTCAACATTACAGTTTATCCATAGGTAAAAAATCTCCAAAGGACTGTCTAAAGTCAAAGCTCCAATAAACCAATCAGTGCCAGCATTATGAAAGTGGTGCTGAGGATGACGTGTGCAGGAGTGAGGTCAATTGCTGAGTTGAGGACCATCATACTCGTCCCTGGGAAGGGGAAGGAAAGAAAAGGAGAAGAACAACTCTTAGTCTGGCAACACATGATACCCAATAACCATCTTGTTACTGTGGCAAGCTGCCAGATATGGCTCCCCGTATTAAAGTACCTATGAAAAGTATTCACAGCCTTGGAAGTTTTCACATTTTATTGTTACACAGCTTTGAATCACAGTGGCCATTTTAATTTGTCTATTTTGGTACTGATCAACGGAAGGACATTCTTTAATGTGAAAAACTGAAAACATGTATGCAAAGTGGTCTAAGTTAATTACAGATATAAACAAGAATAATTAACTGATTGCATAATTATTCACCCCTTTAATATGACACACCTAAATCATCATTGGTTCAGCCAACTGGTTTTAGAAGTGACTTAATTAATAATCAATGGAGGTCACACATCTGGAGTTTCAGTTAACTATAGTATAAATGCACCTGGTCTGGAAGTTCACATCTCTTGGCACACAAGTGTGTGTGGTGGCCTAATCTACACAATGAAGACACATGAACACTCCAAGCAAGGCGATTTAAAAACAAAAGTCAGGACGGAAGTAAGAAAATATCCAAGTCACTGAACATTCCTAGAATCCAGTTAAATTAACCATTAAGAAATGGGAAAAGAATGGCACAGCTGTAAGGCTGCCTAGAGCAGGCTGTACACAAAAACTGAGTGATAATGAAAGAAGACTAGTGAGGAAGGCCACCAAGGTACCTCTGAGAACTTTGAAGGAATTACAAGCTACAGTCATGGAGATTGGGAAGACTATAGACAACAACTGTGCTTCAACAGTCACAGCTTCTTGGGAGAGGGGAAAATAAAAAAAATTCACATGACATCTCTGCTAGAGTTTACCAGAAGAAATGTTGTGTGATCTAATGTGGAAAATCTATGAGAAGGAGATAATAATACTAGAGAAGTGGAGGAACAGTGTGATTGTACCCATAAGAAGAAGGAAAATCTGGGAAAGAGTTACAGAGAGAAGGCTTGGGGAAGAGACCATCTTTGCATTGGGATGGATAATACAGAAGCATCGAGAAAAACAGAAAGGTTTGCATATGGTGTTTATTGATTTGAAGACGGCTTATGATAGAGTACCACGTCAGGAGGCCTGGAGGTGCATGAAAGAGAAAGGAGTACCAGAGAAGAATGCAAGGATTGTCCAGGACATGCATAACTTAAGTTAAAAACAATGGTGGGGTAACAGACAAGATCCCAGTTAGAGTAGGTCTGCACCAGGGACCTTCTTTAAGTCCTTACCTCTTTGATCTGATAATGAATGCATTGAGTTGTGGGATAAAAGACCCGTCCCCTGGTGCATGCTTTTTGCTGATGACATGGTGTTGAGTAGCACAAGAAAAGAGAAAGTGCAGAGGAAGTTGGAAGAATGGAGAAAGGCTTTGGAAGATAGAGGATATAGGAAGAAGACAGAATATATGACATTTAAAGATGATCAGAATTCAGAAATTAGCATGCAGGGGGTGCTACTGAAAAGAGTGGATGAATTTAAATATCTAGGATCAGTGGTATTCCAAGAAGGAATATTAGATGCAGAGATAACCCACAGAATGCAGTTTGGATGAAACAATTGGAAGAAGGCATCAGGAATATCGTGTGACTGAAGAATTAAAGCAAAGGTTAAAGGTAAGTTTTTTAAGACAGTGGTAAGACCAGCAATGATGTAATGTACACAAATGCATGGGCAGTAAAGGGAGCACAGGAAAAGAATTTACATGTGGCAGAAATGAAAATGTTGTGATGGATGTGCAGAGTTAAAGCATAAGAAATGAGACAATCAGAGGTACAACACGAGTGGGAGAGATATCTAAGAAAGTACAGGAAAGTAGCTTGAAGTGGTATGGACATGTGATGAGGAGAGACAATGAATATGTAGGCAAAACAGAAAATGGAAATACAGGGGAAGTACAAATGAATGATTCCAATGTGGGAGTGGATGGATAAAGTAAAAGAAGATCTAAAGGAAAAGGGATTGACTGGTGAGGAGGTGCAGGACCAAGCTGTATATGGAGAAGGTTGATCAGCACATCAACCCCACATAGAAGTGGAAAAAGATGAAGAGGAAGAAAGAGAAGAAATAAAAGCACATTTACATTATCCCCTGTGGTTTGAGTGATGGTAGGTCAGTTGGCCTTTGGGGAATTTTACTCAACTCAACCTGATATCTTTTGAGTGAAATTACATGAATATGATTTACTAGCTTGTTTGAATTACCTGCTCTTGTCAAAATTATCCTAATGTATCTTCAGCTCCTTACTCCCACTCACCTGAGTCCCGGGAGACTATAACTTCAGTTGGTGTCCCATCTCCACCTTCACCCCAGGCTCTAATTTCAAGTACAGCAAAGTTGTCATCCCGTGGAAGAGGCAGACGAATGGAATTTTTGCCTTTTTCCACAACTTTAAGGACAGCCTGGCCTTCCTGTTTGTAGAGGATCTGGTAGGGAGAGCACAAAATAAATCTTGCCTTCAGTACTGCTAGTTTGCTATTAGCTTATTTCATTTTTCAAACTGAATTACAGGGAGAAGGGCATGAGCCATTCAATCAGACACATCAACATTTACTTCAAATCTCCAGTAAACTTGACCTGCATGCATTTGAGATGTAGGATGGAAAGTGAAGTACCTGGAAAAATCCAAGGTAGACATGGAGAGAATGCATGTAGCTCTCTTGACCTAGACAACCTGGGGTATAAACTATGCCTTAAAAAACAGTTTCCCATTCTAATTAATTATAAAAAAAATAAGAAGGTTGATATTTTATAATAGTTTTGTGCTGCTTTTGCTTTGAACACATTTACAATTCGATCAGATTTTACATTTGTTTAAGAAAAATATTGCAATAAAGATTCCAACAAGAGCTTAATGAGACAGAGGAGCTTTCTTATAGCTTAGCAAGTTAAGCACTAGTGTGATGGAAGAATAGCAGAATTTTATACTGGGGCTGACACCCTGGTCTGTTTCTTGCCCTGGGCATCACACCTTCAGAAGTGATACCTGGCTGACCATACAATGGGGCTCAAATGCACCTTTATTACTATGGTATACTTGAGTGACATCTTTATCCAGGGTAACTTAAGAAACAAAAATATTTCACATACATTTTTTTACAGTTTGGGGACAGGCTGGTCAAGTGACAAAATAAGCAAAATAAGTCCCAAGGTAGGAACTGAACCGGTAAACTTGCAATCCAAAGTCTCAACAGCTCCACCATAACACTGAACCTGGAAAATTTGTGATTATGTGACCTTCAGAGACCTCCAGGTTGGGAATTATGTGAATGGGAGTTAATAACAGTGTATAATACTGAATGACGATGATAGCATCTAAGGAGAAAAGTAAGAAACGTCCCTGCAGCCAGAAAAGGAAGAGAATTTCATAAAATAAATGCAATAGTTTAATGCACTGTTTATCTTTTAGGGGGATGACTGGGGAATCGTTTAGTTGAACTCAAGAAAGTCTTTGAGAAGCTGATCATTCAGCTAGATTGGTCAAGCAATTTAAGGCAGATTTCAAAATTGCAGTTGCAAGGCAGAAATGCCTCTGCTCAGCGCCAGGCTGCAAGCTGTTTGCTTTAGTTTTATGAGGGCAGTCAAACAATCAGAATAACCAGTCCTCCCCCAATGCCAATATTTCATGATGCAAGATGATTTCAAACTGAGCTTTGGCCAAAATGACAAGATAAGCTATCTTATCTGTAAACAAACAGTTTTTAATTTTTTTTGCAGCATAGTAGTAGGCTTCCCTCAGGATGGCAATATAAATGTGTCAGAAATTTTAAAGAATACTTTGGACACCTTTGATCTTTTATTACTAGACAGTGTAAAGATAAGGTTATATAATATCTGTTTTTAAAACAAATGACATTGTTCTTATCCAAGGATAAAAACAAGCCAGAAGATCATCAGCTCTGCTGGGCAGTGCCCTGTTTTCTATGATGTTTGGTGGCTCTTAAAGCTTCTCCACTTAAGACTTTCAAGCAGTTGGAGAAAAACTGTGAAAGTACTCACAGTAGACCATTCAGGAACAGTTTAACTCAGTCCAACCATTTGCTACAATGTTGGGAAGAGTA
The DNA here is from genome assembly GCF_016835505.1 of Polypterus senegalus. Taxonomy (NCBI): domain Eukaryota; kingdom Metazoa; phylum Chordata; class Cladistia; order Polypteriformes; family Polypteridae; genus Polypterus; species Polypterus senegalus. The sequence goes on from NC_053156.1 coordinate 265,229,741, forward strand.
TTATTACTATTAATATTACAAATATTATCATTGTTCCTTTTTACAGATACAATAAATCGATACAAGATAGTCATGAAGCAATGCAAACTCATCAAAACCAAACCATCACCTAAATGTGATACATATCTCTTCACATTTTTTCTCCTGCCCCTTTGTGTTCATTTCCCCACAAGTGACATTCAAAGACATACAATGTTCTCTAATACGTTCAGTAACATTTCGACCTTGTGTGATCAAGGAATGCCTCACAGACTCTGCTCAGAAGGACTGGGGTGTAATATAGTCATTGACTACCTTTCCCTCTTTTAACCTAGAATGGAGGAGAACCCTTCATAAGACCCTTAACATTGCTTCCAGCGTGGCAAAGGAAGTCCAGCTCTTCTGACACAACAGGTGTTTAAGGGAGCGCCAAGCAGTAGATTGTGTGGAAGAATAATTTTAGGGTAACATAGTATTCATCATTAACAAGTAGCATAAAGGGTTAATAAATGTCAGAAACGCAAGTGAAAAACAAAATGTACAGTAAAATATAAGAATTGGTTTAGGAAAAATACTGAGATGGTCAAGTAAATAAAGAATGCACCAGAAGAAAGGATGATGTCATATACAAAATGTACTGAAGGATGACTAAGAGATGACTAAGAAATCAGCAGATGTCCTATAAACTAGAATGGACAGTTGTTATATGCACAGAAATTTCAAGGGTGGTGGCTCATCTCAAAAGATATAAGAAGAACCAGAATATAATATAGTAGAATTTTATTTTATATAAATCATTTGTGTGTAAACCAATGAAACAACCAGAGTAAAATGTATGCATTGATTGTCACTGTAAGTAAATTCAACAGTTTGTAAAATGAACCTCTATCCTTTGTTTCTCGGACCATTCTGATCATGCTGTAACAGACTGCTTTTGAAGAATGCTCCCTCCAGGGCTTTTTGTCGAGGAGTCATTAAATGATGCAATGGATAGATAGATAGATCGATAGATCGATAGATAGATACTTTATTCATCCTGAGGGGAAATTCACATAATCCAGCAGCAGTATACTGATACAAAAAACAACATTAAATTAAATAGTAATAAAAATGCATGTAAAAACAGACAATAACTTTGAATAATGTTAGCGTTTATCCCCCGGGTGGAATTGAAGAGTCACATAGTCTGGGGGAGGAACGATCTGCTCAGTCTGTCAGTGGAGCAGGATGGTGACAGCAGTGAACAGCTTTTCTCCAGCCTGATTACTAAATTGTCCTGTTAGAGGACATTTCTTTCTTTAATAACTATTATCATACAGTGATAATTTCTGTATTATCTATATCTATTATTTATTATTTATTTATTAGTGTCAGGTAATGAGTTCCAGATCCTGGGGCCATAACAGCTCAATGCTGATTCTGCACTTTATAACTTAGTCCTGATATTTCCTTATATACCTGATAGTCATATACTTGTTATAGGGAGGAGCCAGGCCATGAAAACATTTAAAAAGCAATAAAAGAATTTTAAAAACAGTTCTAAAAGAAAGAGGCAGTCAATGAAGGGATCTTCTTGGTGGACTAATAAAGTGTCTCCCATCTATCTATAGGTGTTTATCTGTCTATGCATCAAATGCCCTTATCGTGCACCTTCCTTTGTTCACTTCTCATGGTCATAACAGTGCCACTGATTTCCAAATTATTTTCCTGTAATGGTATTCTTCGTGTGCACTTCTGAATATTGTTTCAAATTTCAGGAACGCCCTAAATATTGAGTGTCTTTGTGAATTTATGGTCACAACTTCCTTGATAGTTTCTGAGATAAGCTGAGCAGACCAAGAAGGAATTCAATAATCAGTTGATAAAGTGCCCTGTGTTATTGGCAGTTCTCTAGAGAAATAACAAAAGAAACTCCTAATAGTGAGCAGGATTTCTGGTGCGCTTGTCGGTAGGAATGTTTGCTGTTTCATGCAGATGTAATTTAATATTTCACGGGGATTTCACAAATGTTACGTTCACATGGCTGAGGTGATGCCGCCCTGGAAAGAATCCTAACTTCGGCAGCTGGGCATACATTCCATTCATCCAAGGTAAAAAGAATTAGGAAAAGGAAACACGAATGGGCCACCTGAAAAGGAAATGTGCCAACAAATAACACCTGTGCTGCTTTCTCACTTTAAACATTACAAACTTAAGGCTTCAGATTAGTGTTTGACCTTGCAGCAGATGTCTCATTGAATTGCAAAAATAAAGCATGGGATTGAACATCAGAAATCTCAAAACAAATCTCATTAATACAGTGAAGGATTTTTTTCTTTTTTAATATCTGCAGTTTCAGATGGTCAGAACCACTTAAAGTATTGCATTTACTGTAAACAATTGTTGTAGTATGTACAGTAAAACTCTACAGAAACTTAGCATCTAATAACTTTATAAACTGTAACTGTAGTTTGCAATGCAACATGGGCCCCCAATACAAATTCAGAAGTGAGCAGCATGTTTCACAATAAACGATGAGCACATCGTGATCAGTATGGGGCATTGCAGAGCCCAAACCCCAGACACAACCACAGAAACACACGTCTTGGGTTTCAATTAAAACTTTATTATAATAAACTACCTTAACAAAAGACTTCTTCACAATAAGAACAACAACACATCCACACAAGCACAACTCTCTTCTTCCCTTTTCCTCCACTCCACTTAGGCAAGCTTTGTTACTCCAAACTACTTGGATGAAGTGTAGCAGCTTCCTTTATCCTGGTCACATTGTATCCTGGAAGCACTTCTGGGTCAAGTAGAACTTCCCCTTAACAAGACAGCCTGCCTCCAGCGGCTCCCCCAAGCAGCACCTGAGGACTCCAACAGGGCTGCCCATCAAAACTACAACTCCCATACAGCCCTGTTGGTGTCCTACAAGGAAGCACAGCAGAGGGATGTCACCTCCCAGTATATTGGGGGAGCAGATGGCCCTGGGATGCAGTCTCCCCCTATCCATCCGTTAAAACAGCATCCTATCTAGGAAAGTAACCACTAACCAACCCAGTCGGGATGCCTATCCTTCCATTAAAAAGACCCCTTGGCCAGGTACTGAACCATCCATCCGTCCCAGCTGGGATGCTAGCCAACCCATAATGTCTATTACAATACCTACAGCCAGAAGGTATTCTAAAGGTGGTTTGGGTATTTTACAGTAAAATACTATAGTTCTTTTTATGTTAGTTGATAATTTCACAGTATATTATTAGCATCATTTTGCCAGTTATTTACTGTAAACTCTGCAGTCTACTTTAACAGGCAAGCAGTGTGATGTAGTGGTTAAGGCTTTGGAATTCAAAGCCAGGAGTTGTGGGTTCAAATCCTGCTAATATAAGGTGACCAGAATTTTTTGGGCCAATCCAGGGACATGTTTGAGGTTTGTGGAAGAGCGTAGAATCTACAGATCATGAGTAGGGACTCTAAACACTACAGAGTACAAAGCGAAAGCTTATCACGTAATTTCTCGGCAAAGTTGCAGGATGTGGTAAAGCATTACCTCTGTCATGCGCACCGAGTTCAAATTATCGTGGATGAGATACATTCAAAAAAGTGAACCAGCTGAAACCGGGGACGAAATCTTAAACCGGGGACAAAACGGGACATGTTTCTGAGTGGGGACAGTTGTCCGAAAAAAGGGACTGTCCCCGGAAAACGGGGATGGATGGTCACCTTAGCTAATAACACTGCATGACCACAAGTAACTTGCCTCACCTGTCTGTACTCCAATTGGAGAAGCAATAAACAAATGTAACCAATTGTATCTCTCAAATATCCCCTTAGATAGGTTAGGTGTCAGCCAAATAAATACATTTACTTGTACAATTATAATGTTTCTAATTGTTTCAATGACAAAATATTTTAGAACATAATATTAGCGATTAAGGGCATTTACAACCATTTACTGGCAGCGCAAGTTGCCAAGTGATAACTTTAAATCAAGAAGATTCTTAGCGGACTGGATAATGATGGACTGACTGATTCCAAAAATCTGCTGTAAACTGGATTACAAGTACAATACAGTGTTACTGTAAAAAACAACCAAGAGTACAATACAGTGTTACTGTAAAAAACAACCAAGAGCTTTATTTTACTTACAAGATGAAACTGTAAATCCAGCGATATACTGTAAATGTAAACCCATTTATTACACTATGGATTCAGAACTTTCTTTAAAACCATTCACAGACAGTTAAAGTTCAGGACACTTTTTCAATAGTCATTCATTCAAACACAGGAAGTCCGCAGGGGTGTGTTTTATCACCATTACAGTTTTTTTTCTGTACAAAGTGACTTGAGACTGAACAATGACCACTGCTCCATTATCTAGTATGCGGATGACACCATGCTCATAGGACACATATCTGGGGAGGATGAAAGCCACTATCTAAATCAAGTGGACTGGATGGTAAACTGGTGCAATAAAAACTTTCTCACTCTGAATGTAAAAAAGACCAAAGAAATGATATTTAATTTTAAGAGACAGAAATCTGTATGTTCACCTATTGTAGTTCTGGAAGAGGAGGTAGAAATAGTGACTGAATATAAATACTTAGGAACTTACCTAGATAACAATCTTAACTGGAATACAAATACAAAAAAATTATTCTGTAAATGCAACCAGCGCTTATTTCTCCTCCATAAACTCAAACGATTTAAAGTAGACAAGGACCTCATGTTGTACTTCTATCGCAGTCTGATCCAGTTTGTGATCACTTTGTTTCATTGCCTGGTTTAATAGTCTGACAAACCAAAACTCAAAAAAGCTCCAGCAGATTACGAAGTATGCAGTGTGGTATATGGCCAGCCATTCATCCCGGCCAAAACCCCCATGCCGCCAGATAGAGCCCTCCCTGCGACGTGGAGATGCCCCGAATTCCAGCAGGGCCTCATGGTCTTTGGAGTTTTAACACACAGCCCTGCTGGATAACGTTGGAGCCACTGCAGGGAGACCCAGAGACTCCTACTTTCCATATAGCCCGGAAGTAATTCACAATCATGGGAACGGAAGTGATGATATACTTCCGGGCTGAAGAAAAGAGAAGTTTTGATCTGACCCAGAAGTGCTAAGAATCATATGGACTGGAGGAATCAGAAGCACTTCTGGGTCAGGACTGTGTATAAAAGGACTGTGGGAGATCCCAGCAGTGGGCTGAGTTGGGAGGAAGAGTGACTTAGCTGCTGGGGGGTGTGGAGGGTTATTGTTATTGTGAATTATATTATTGATTTATCATTAGATAGTGGAGGTGGAGGTGCTTTGTGCACTTAATAGTACAAATAAAATAATTATTTTGGACTTTTATCTGGTGTCTGGCATCTGGTCTGAGGGTTCAAGGGGATGAATGCGCCAACCTATCTGTCACAGCAGCTAAAGTTATGGGGCTCTTGTAGATGATTTGACCAGTGTGTGTCAGAGGGCAATGTTAAAGAAACTGGAAATCATCTCAACTGATGACAGTCATCCATCACATGTAGAACTAAAGTTCAGCAAATCAGGAAGGATAGTCGCTTTGAAAACTCACACAAATCACTCCAGAAACTCCTTTCTTCCTAGTGTCATACGACTTTTCAATAAGAAATATCGGAGATAATGATTAAGGTTTTGATGTATATCCTGTAACCTTTTTTTTTGGTATAAATATGTATTATCTAACTGCCTTACCTTAACCTTTCCTGTTTCTATTTGTCTGTTTTATTTCATTCTGTCTGTTATTTGATGAAAGTGAGAAGGTAAATTTAATGTTTTGTTGTGTAAACATGACTAAATAAAGAAACCTTAAACCTTAATTATTTGTTTACAGTAATTAACTTTTTTGCAAGTCATGTACTGTAAATTGTACTGTATATTTTTTACAGTGTTGATGACGTCACACATGAACATTTCTCACAAACTCCGGGAAACAAAACCATGGCAGCCATAAACAAACCACTTCCCTTAACGGTAGTGCTCATGTAAAAAACCTAATTTATAATTATAATTTTAACAATTTTCAAATAACCTTCTAGGAATATTCAAAGTGGTGAAAACGTATTCTACACGTCAACAAGTGCATACAGGAAGAAGGAAAGATACAGAAAGATGGGTCAGAAAAAAATAAAAACAAAAGCAAATCATAACACAATAATGTCTTTGTTTTCAAAATGCAGTTGCTACTTTACATAGGAGTTTTAACAAAACTAATTCACCTAGCTAATGTGAGATTCAGAGCTGACCACCTTGTTTGACACTTTTCATTAAATTGCAAAAATGAAAAGATTAAGTTTTTGTAACTGTAACTTTGAACCGTTCTCAGACAATTAAAGACATCTAATCCAAATTAGTTAATGTACAAGACCATTTACTGAGAACAATATGCTGTTATTCAAAATAATTCTGAATTGAGAACTCCTGTAGAATTCCTCCGATTGGTCCAATACAATGTGACTGTCATGAATAAGCATCAGTGAAACAGCATGCCATATTATCAGCATAAAGTCATACTACTTGTTCAAGTCCTTCCTTTTCAATTTCTTGAATTTTTTGCTGTTTGCTGAAATGGATAGCCTTGGTTTCAACACTAGTAGCATCTGGCTCTGATGATAATGGTCACCCCCTGTGAGGTTCCTCATTAAAAGTACAATACAGAAATATAACTTTGCATATGAGCACTTAGGGAGTGTCTAAATGGCCTGACAGAGGCAAGAACGCCGACCACAGAGCAGGACTAAAAGGTTTGCTAACCAACTCTTCTCTCTTCTCCACAGAACAGAGGACATATCACTCTGGGTACACTTCTAGGGGACTCGGTCCTTCACCCCAGGGGCTAATTAAACAACCACAGCACCCAACTTCACGGCCCATTCTGGGCAACGCTCCTGTAGAGAGCACAACTTTTCAAAAGGGAAGCCTTTGAACAAAAGAAGCTTATGTAGGATCTGAGACAATCTACTTCTGTGATTATTTTTCAACTCGTTTCAGTTTGGTTATTAAACTTTTTTCCCATCCAGTCCCCAACCCTTTATGTTATTCTGTTTGTTTTATTTACAGAATTACAGTTCGGGCGGCACGGTGGCGCAGTGGTAGCGCTGCTGCCTCGCAGTTAGGAGACGTGGGTTCACTTCCTGGGTCCTCCCTGCTTGGAGTTTGCATGTTCTCCCCGTGTCTGCGTGGGTTTCCTCTCACAGTCCAAAGACATGCTGGTTAGGTGGATTGGCGATTCTAAATTGGCCCTAGTGTGTGCTTGGTGTGTTTGTGTGTGTGCCCTGCGGTGGGTTGGCACCCTACCCAGGATTGGTTCCTGCCTTGTGCCCTGTGTTGGCTGGGTTTGGCTCCAGCAGACCCCCGTGACCCTGTGTTTGGATTCAGCGGGTTAGACAATGGATGGATGGATGAATTACAGTTCAAAAAAAGGTTTCTAAGCTGGACTGTAATTCATACTCATATGTTGGATTAAAATCGACATTTGCATAGTAGAGTGAATAGATATTCCCATTTAACTCTAAAAAAAGTTTTCTTTCGACCCTCCGAAATACCAGGACCTTTGAAAGCTCATTAAACAACTGTTAAAGGTTTGATAGAAAGTGTCTACTTTTGACAAACCCACTTTGATCTTGTTATATTATAAAAGGCAGAAATTCCCTCATTCCGTTTCATTGTTCAGTAAAATGATTGGTCTGGGGATGCAAACCCTAATGGATTCTCCTTGGAAAAAAGTTCATTGACTCCTGGTGTAGTAGTGTTTTACTTTCTCAATGTTTTTTAAACACAGCTATCTTTATTAGAGCTAATGTATTAGATAGCTTATTGGACAATTCTGTTGGATAAGTCATCTGGAAGTGTGGCTTGCCTCCTCTGTAAGGAATTAATAACATTTTGAATTTCAGGAAACCTCAGTCGTTTATCCATCTTAGTGCATCAAGCTGTGGAATTTCTATTTTATTGATGAATGCTTTGGCATGCGCCTCACATTAACTACACTCTGATGTTAATAAAATCCTAAAATATTCCTTAAATGTGTTACTTATTTCTTTGTGTGTATAACTTTTAGTGACCTCTCTATTGATAATTTCTCTAAAACAAACTTCCAATCATAGATTATTTTAAGTTAGAAACACAGCTTTCCTAACGCTTCATCCATATTTATGGATGAAACGACTGTCGTAACAATGAAGAAACTATTTCCAGTCTGTATGAACATATTTCAATAAATGCAGTTCACATTATCTAAGTCAACATTAGGAGTGGGATGTTTTAGTTAGAAATCTCAAAGACTAAATGGAATTCAGCCAACAACAAGCTACCTTTATCATTTGTTCAATGTATTGTGTAATGCAGTTAAAAATTGTATACACAACTTTAACAACTGAAAGTTATCCAGAATATATCTGGGACACGACAGGAATTATGAAAGGTGTTATCAGGCCTTCCATGTTGTTGATGCTATGAAAAAATAACCAAGATGACCTTTTATTTAACTTTCTTTACTGCATGTCATAACATAACATGAGTGATTACTTCATTTTGGGTCTCTGTTCAGAAAGGTTGCATATGATTTAATATGGAACATACAGTACTACTACTATGTCTCACTGATTATTATTTGCTTTACAAACTAAATACAATTATTAAAAAAGAGGAATACAAATGCAGAGAAACAGGTAGGTTGATTTACTGTGGGTTTACTAATACCTCAAGAAATTCACTTCCCTCACTTGCGCCATGTAGTCAGTGGCCCGTTCCTCTAACTCCAAGTACTTTTCATTTTATCAGTGAGAGACTTGTAAAGCTGTGCTGTTCAGCTAAACAGCCACATCACGCTCTACACTTAAAACTAAGGTTTATGTAGCCTGACGTATACAGTAGTGCATGTTTGGTTACTCACCTTGTAGCCCAGCACAGCTGACTCATTCTTTTGTGCCTTGACATGGTCCCAGGCCACTGTCACCCAGGATCCATCAGTTTTCCAGGACACTTTGTCAGGAGCCTGATTTGGTGCTACAGAGAATTAATGAAAGTAGCATTGAATAATAATGAAAAATGTCAAAGCAGGAGAAAAAGACATTGTTTCACTGGCTCCCCAAAAAATTTGATTGTAGACAAAGATGTACAACCAAATAAATTAATTTTTCAGAAATTAAACTCATGATAAATGAAGAATGACAAGTGTTGTATTAATATTTAGAAGATAAAATCCTAACACTCAACCATCCATTTTTCATACCCATGTAATAACAGTTGGCATTCCAAGTGAGCTATCAGCAGTAGGCACAAGGAAAGGAGCTCACCTCACAAGAGGAGGTGACAAATATACAGTAATATGAATACGGTAATATGAATATAACAACATTAATGTATCAGGGGTCATTTTTCGAATAAGACTACAGCAAATAGTTACTATGATATGAGTCCACTTGGAAATGCATACTAAACACGTAGAGACCCATTGGCCTCAACAAATGAATAGATTTCTTTGCTTTTTGGTAGATTCAACCCTAAACACTTGCTTGGTCACCATTGACCTTAACATTCAGTTTAGGGAATCCATTCCTGGACGGGTTTATCCATCACTGGGAATTCAGGAATCCCGCATGTCATTCCTGGGAATTCCAGGCACCCGGGGATGACACAGTGCACGGGCATCTCATATGTGAATGGTTTTAGAACGACCAACACTTATTTTTAATAAAACTACTACAATATGTTGACACCAATAAAAGACTAACCCATGTATCAAGTTAGTTGCAGTAATAAGAGCATAGAAAGCACAATGTGTCCAGCGTGCGGGCATCCAGGCGAGAGCGTACTTCATGCAGAGTATGCCAGCTGCTGAGAAAGCACGCTTTGCCTCCACTGAAGTAGGCAGCACAGTCATCAGATACAGATACACTTGTTCTAAACAATACCCGCGTTTGCCATTGCTCTGAAACACCACCATTTCAGCTTTTACTAATGCATCCAGTTTCTTGTCCTCATTCTGTGATGGCAAGTTTCTTGGCACAGATAATGCGGATGCAAAAGACTGACGCATTGCAATTTCAAGTTGCTGTTCAAAGCTGTTGTCTGACAGACGTCAATGAAGTCTGCCCCGTCCTGGCATTCGTGACCTGCCGAGTGTAGACTCCTTCCAGTCCACTGTGCTCAGTCTTAGTGGGAGCCAGGAGACTGACTGCTGCTGGTCTGTTGTTGACTGAATTAATCAGCAACACACCGTGCCAATTAATTGTTTTCAACTATAACTCTATTATTTCTTGATCGATTTTTACACATTTACACGCTACGTACATATGCGAGCTTGGCCATTCCCGATTTCCCGGGAATTACAGCAGTTTCATTCTTGGGAATGTGGGAATGAAAAATGTCCGGGAATCCCGGGCTCCCGGTTCCCTAATTCAGTTCCATCTGTTCACATGTAATGAACGCTCTGATGTTTTGAGAGGTGTGCTAGTGGCACTCTTTTTTTAAAAACTTAACATTCTCTATTGGCTTTTTATTTTGTAATCTTTTTTCCTAGTCTATTGGAGCCAATTTTGATCATTCTGCATTTTGTAATTTCCCAACATATTTAAGTTCTAAACATTTCAATACTCCTGAGCTCCAAAATCGACTTGGTCTAAAGTGGTGGCTCCTTACTATTATGACCTACAACCTAAAAGAGGATCGATTAAAAATTTGTTCTCTTTTTTCATTTTTACTGTTTTCACCTTTCATTAGTTTCATGGTGTTTATTATGGTAAATTATAAGTATGCATAATACCATAAGCCAGGGGTGTCGAACTCCAGGCCTGAAGGGCCACAGTTGCTGCAGGTTTTCATTCTAACCCTTTTCCTAATCAGTGATCAGTTTTCACTGCTAATTCACTCCTTTTCCCTTCATTTTACTAGCCCTGTTTTTAAGGATTCAGTCATCTGAATTGATTCCTTTCTTCATTAAATGACAGCCAAACAGAAATGAAATGTGAAACAAGCCAACAGATGAGCAGCTAAACTGGGATTTCAAACTCCAACCAATTTCACTCCAACCAATCTCTTAATGAGAAGCCAATTCTTGCTGTTAATTAAACCCGTTATTTAATTCCATGGCTTGTTGCCGCTCTCATTCTGCCATTTCCAAAACAGTACATTTTTCTGTTTTTTTCTAAGAACACCGTCAAGATGTTTTGGTGACCTGAGAGATCAACCTTACTGAAGCCATCAACTTACTTTATTGTCAGATAGTGTGTGATGGGCATAGGTGAGCTGGTCATGTGGCGACTCGTTTTGTGTCTCATTATTGTTTGGCTGCTAATTAAGGAATAAACAACTAATGTTGTCTGAGTTGCGTTAATTAAAACTAAGGCAAAAGAAGTGAATTAGCAGCAAAAACTGGTCATTAACGAAGAAGATGGTTAGAATGAAAACCTGCAGCCACTGGGGCCCTCCAGGACCAGAGTTCGACACCCGTGCCATAAGCTAACACATTTATTGTAATGTTTGCATTTCTAGTCACATAATTCTTTGATAGAGTCCCACAGATGCTGATATGGCTTATTCATAAACAAAATTTCACCGTGTTGTTCAAATTTGTTTTCTCTGTCTATAGTTGGAACATGTTAATATTACATTATAAACCTGGTTTGTCCACTATACATATATACCAGATTGCTAGGTTTATTACACATATTGTTTGAGTGATATATACTATTGTAGGCCTAAACAATAGGTAAATTCACTCAATCTGTACAAGCTCTGTGTTTCTTTGTCTTTTTGCATAAGCATCAGCTATCCCACTGTGTTAAACTTGAACCCAGAAAGAAGGGGACTTGTCTCCAGAAATGCATTGGCTAATTGCTTAATTCCATATTTTGACTTTTTGATGAGCTGCTGAAGAAACAGGGCTTGAAGTGGGCAGGTATGCACAGGTAAGTCTGTTTCTGGTACCTGATATTAGTAGCACTGTAGCAAAGGGAATATATTCAGGAAGTTCTCTTATTATCTTATCAACAGGACCACAGAGAGTGTCAGCTGTAAGTTCTGGCAATACTCTTTATATCTATACATTTAGGAGGATCTCACCTTGTTTCTCTGAGCATCATGCTTCAGGTCATGAACAACAAGTTTTATTTAGCTTTCAATTATTATAATATTACTCAACAAGACTTTGTCCAAGGGCAGCAACATGGTGCAGTGTTAAGGTTGCTCTCTCACAGTAAGGAGACCAGGGCTCATGTCCTAAGTGTGGAGTTTGCATGTTCTCGCCGTGTCTGTTTGGTTTCCTTCCATTGTCCAAAGACATGCAGGTTAGGTGAATTGGCCCTAGTTGTGTGTGTGAGTGTGTGTGTGTATACAGTATGTTCACACTGTGATAGATTAGTGCCCTGCCGAGAGTTTGTTCCTGCATTATGTCCTATGCTAGCTGGGTGGGATAGATTCGACTAAACCTTGTCTGGATTAAGTGGGTTAGAAAACAACATGACATGTCTTTTTCCAAGAAATAAGGTCAAGTTGTTTTGTAAAGTCAAGTGAATTAGATCATTTGAAACATCATTTGAAGTGTCTGGCTGACACACCCAGGAAAACATGAGAAGGATCATTACAGAGTAGCAGACATGATCTAACTTGAGATCACAAAACAAGTGTTCAGAATTGTACTACATCTTGTGTAGCACACTGCACCACCCCAGGAGAAGGACAGGATAGGCCTTGCAAGACTCACAGTGATTATTGTTTGTGTGCAGGTTTCAAAATATGCCTGGACGATGACACTCTGATGAATTACTCAATATAATCTGTAGTATAAAGAAGCAAAGAAAAATATTTAAAAATTATAAATGCTTAATTAGTTACCCACTTGTGAATCATTTCAGGTAATTTTTTATGTGTGTATATTTTATGGTTTAATTAAAGAAGGCTGCATACATTTACCACAATAGGTACACAATTCACAAATTTACATTACATTACATTAAGTTTTCAAATAAATATAAACATCCTATAATATAAGAAACAGAGCTTGTGCTGTTACAATTAGAATGTGACTTTAGTACCCTTTACAGGGTGGTCATGAATTGAAAAGCTGGGTTTATACTTCACGCGATGTGACGCATGCTGCAGCGGACGCTCCTGCTACGCAAGTGTTTTACTGTTTATACTTGCGCCCGTACTTTACGGAAATCTGGAGGAATCCACCAGGTGGCAGTGCGAGATATTATCACAGTGAGAACAGGTTCGACTTCTCTGTGTTGTGAATTGCCTGGAACACCCATGAAATTCTGATGACATCTTACTGCAATATCTCTGAAAAGAATGTTTAATGATTAAATCCATCAATCCAGGGATGTGTCCATTCCAGCTAGCATTGAGCACAAGGCTGAAACAATCCCTGTAGACTGCAGAGCTAACAATCTGTCTTCCTTATCTGAAATAACTACCTTACCTTGAAACTTCTTTAATGAGCTTTATGTTATGAAATAATGCTGAACATCTACTTACAGTTAAAGTATAAAAGCCACAGAAAAATAAGGCAATTGAATCAAAATACCCTGCATGTCTTTCAAGTATGATAGAAAGCCAGAGAACAAGCTTCTTCTGATGTTCAAAGGTAACCTGATCCTAAACCACTCCGTAAGGTGAATGTATGAAATAATAATACAAGCTTAGTATTTATCTAAACGGAAACAAAAGTGATCTCTGGCTGCACAAAATGACCCCAACTTTTGCTCAAATAACACCTAATACACACAATTGGAGCAGAATTCCAAATTAACCTCTAAAAAGATATTTCCTCTTCATTAAATACTCTTTAATAAGGGTGATTACCCACATTGTACCTCTTCAAGTCTCATATTCAACTGACACATATTTCAATATTTCATGCGCTTTCCCCATTCTTTCACTATCTTGTTTGGAGCCACCATGTTCAGGATGATGTAAGAAGACACTTGAGAAACACGTGTGACAAGCTGACTGAACCACAGAAAGTGAGTGCAGCATCAACTGTGACTGAGACAGTGAATGTGCCTAACATCCTCTTCATTCCGGAGCCTGTGGTGAGGTGTACTTGGAACGACTGAGAAGATGATCGGCTCTTAGCACTAGGGATTTGAAAATCGTGCCAGATCTGGTTTTTGCAACTGTTAAAATTCATCTTCATGTAGTTTATAAAATGAAAAAGGCTATTAAAAACCTTCTCCATATACCTGAAAATTTGTAAATTGGCTGTTTGTAATTGGGAGGAAGCTGTTATCCTGAGAAAGTCAATGTGCATATATTTGCAGATTTTCCACAAAAAGTAACTGTTTCAAATCCAAAACCCTGGAACTATAAACTACAGAGCTGGCCATTATATTAACTTATCCAACAGAATTATGTGGTCATCTAGGTGACATGGTTAGAGTTGCAGGGATGAGCAAATGCCAATTTATTTACATATATAAAACCAATGAAAGAATATAGAATGAAAGACAAAGGGGATAAAATCTTACGGGGCTTCTTTGTGGTGACCGTGATAGATGGACTTGGTGGTCCTGTTCCAGCACTGTTGTAGGCTCTCACCACCACGTGATACAAAGTGCTGGGTCGCAAACCAGAAACCCGTGCTGATGACTCCAGTCCTGCTGTCCTCACTCTGTCTGCTGCTGCCTCACTGTCGTTTGCTCTCCAGTAACGAATCTGAAATGAGAGGGAGTAACAGATCAAAGTCATTTTGATACAGGAGGTCTACTGAAAGTTCACTGCAAAAGAATCTACTTGTTTTGTAGAGCTGTATAGGTATGCCTTAACTGTTCAACTGATGACCCTCAGCTGTCAACAAACAATAAACTTTATGTGATAAAAATAGCAGAACATTAACTCTATTTGGTCAGTCCATTATAATACCATGTAGAGTACCATATTCAGCGAGCAGAAGATGAAGCTGGCAAAGTAAAGCAGGAGTGATGCAGGGGGTTTAGGATTAATATTGAAGAAATGCAGCTGGGTCATGCAAGCTGATCATGGTTTACCGGAGGTGACAATTACAAATACTTACAAAATACTAAAATAAATTGCAGAAATGTAAGCAAGGAAAGCAGGTTTTGTGGGGTTTCATGAATGATGCCATCTCTACTGAACTCTCATCCAGCAGTTTAATCAAGGTAAACAACTCGAAACCTTTGACCAGTAATAATGAAATGTTAGACTTTGGTCCACCTTTCATTTTCTTTGTTTTATGTAACTAGATTTTTTTTTAAATACTCTATATATTCTCAAGCTGGAACCATCAATCTATGCATGACTTGCAATAAAACTTCTACTTGAACCAGACCTTTAGACTTTAAGCTTCTTGAGTACACTTTGCCACTTGACACTGAGCTGATATCTACAGCCACAGTGCCCAATTACTTTGTACTTTAAATTTGGAGTTCATGTATTTAATACAGTTATGCCATTCCCTCCATTCCATATTCATGTAGTTATCCTAGAGATGCAAAAGGCCTCATAGCTACAGTATATGCCAGAGGTACTAAACTCTGGCCCCGGAGATGCACAGTAGTTAAAATTTTTTGCTTTAAACAAAATTTTAATACAAACCAATTTATTTACTACTAAAGCAATATTTATGAGCTTAGTTGGAGAAAACTTGCTTGTTACAATTCAACACCCTTAATTATCTATTATTGTGTTAGACAGCTGCATTACAGTTTTCATTGCTGTCCCTTTTCTTAACCAGCTATCATTCAGGTAAAAATGAGGTGCAAATGACAAAGGAACCAGCAGCTCTCCAACTGATGTGCTTCCATTTAAACCTGTGCACATGCATCATGAAGTATCTGTGTTAATACAATGATTTGAAATAAATGAGAGGAAGGACCAAGAGGTACAAATATGTTCCAGATCGCAATACATATGGATAATGTTCTCAGAAAATGAAAAATCTACAATGTGAAAGATTTTTCTTGGAAGAATGAAAGCACCAAGAGCGGCATTTGGGAGTGGCAACTGGTGCAACCGCCCCAGGCCCCGTGTCTAAGGGGACCCCACTTCTGAGGTCTGCATGTCCCATTCAAGTGGATTTGTCAAGTTATAGTCTCCAGTATAGATCAACCATATCTTAAGATAGGCTTTGCAGTCTGGTGATCCTATGTATACAGTGGTGTGAAAAACTATTTGCCCCCTTCCTGATTTCTTATTCTTTTGCATGTTTGTCACACAAAATGTTTCTGATCATCAAACACATTTAACCGTTAGTCAAATATAACACAAGTAAACACAAAATGCAGT
Organism: Polypterus senegalus; assembly: GCF_016835505.1. Classification (NCBI taxonomy): domain Eukaryota; kingdom Metazoa; phylum Chordata; class Cladistia; order Polypteriformes; family Polypteridae; genus Polypterus; species Polypterus senegalus. The sequence continues at coordinate 265,245,972 of NC_053156.1, forward strand.
TTTTAAATGATGGTTTTTATTATTTAGGGAGAAAAAATCCAAACCTACATGGCCCTGTGTGAAAAAGTAATTGCCCCCTGAACCTAATAACTGGTTGGGCCACCCTTAGCAGCAATAACTGCAATCAAGCGTTTGCGATAACTTGCAATGAGTCTTTTACAGCGCTCTGGAGGAATTTTGGCCCACTCATCTTTGTAGAATTGTTGTAATTCAGCTTTATTTGAGGGTTTTCTAGCATGAACTGCCTTTTTAAGGTCATGCCATAGCATCTCAATTGGATTCAGGTCAGGACTTTGACTAGGCCACTCCAAAGTCTTCATTTTGTTTTTCTTCAGCCATCCAGAGGTGGATTTGCTGGTGTGTTTTGGGTCATTGTCCTGTTGCAGCACCCAAGATCGCTTCAGCTTGAGTTGACGAACAGATGGCTGGACATTCTCCTTCAGGATTTTTTGGTAGACAGTAGAATTCATGTTTCCATCTATCACAGCAAGCCTTCCAGGTCCTGAAGCAGCAAAACAACCCCAGACCATCACACTACCACCACCATATTTTACTGTTGGTATGATGTTCTTTTCTGAAATGCTGTGTTCCTTTTACGCCAGATGTAACGGGACATTTGCCTTCCAAAAAGTTCAACTTTTGTCTCATCAGTCCACAAGGTATTTTCCCAAAAGTCTTGGCAATCATTGAGATGTTTCTTAGCAAAATTGAGATGAGCCCTAATGTTCTTTTTGCTTAACAGTGGTTTGCGTCTTGGAAATCTGCCATGCAGGCCATTTTTGCCCAGTCTCTTTCTTATGGTGGCGTCGTGAACACTGACCTTAATTGAGGCAAGTGAGACCTGCAGTTCTTTAGACGTTGTCCTGGGGTCTTTTGTGACCTCTTGGATGAGTCGTCTCTGCGCTCTTGGGGTAATTTTGGTCAGCTGGCCACTCCTGGGAAGGTTCACCACTGTTCCATGTTTTTGCCATTTGTGGATAATGGCTCTCACTGTGGTTCGCTGGAGTCCCAAAGCTTTAGAAATGGCTTTATAACCTTTACCAGACTGATAGATCTCAATTACTTCTGTTCTCATTTGTTCCTGAATTTCTTTGGATCTTGGCATGATGTCTAGCTTTTGAGGTGCTTTTGGTCTACTTCTCTGTGTCAGGCAGCTCCTATTTAAGTGATTTCTTGATTGAAACAGGTGTGGCAGTAATCAGGCCTGGGGGTGACTACGGAAATTGAACTCAGGTGTGATACACCACAGTTAGGTTCTTTTTTAACAAGGGGGCAATTACTTTTTCACACAGGGCCATGTAGGTTTGGATTTTTTCTCCCTAAATAATAAAAACCATCATTTAAAAACTGCATTTTGTGTTTACTTGTGTTATATTTGATTAATGGTTAAATGTGTTTGATGATCAGAAACATTTTGTTTGACAAACATGCAAAAGAATAAGAAATCAGGAAGGGGGCAAATAGTTTTTCACACAACTGTAGATAAAGACATTGTATCCAGATGTCAAACTACGAAGATGTCATCAATGACTTTTCCAATTGGAAGGCAAGAAAAGTGGATTGTTGTCTATCAACCTGGAAACTGATAAGAGATTTCATGATGCCACCGTTAACGTTAATTTCACACTTTCTATCGAAACACTGAAACTCACATTTTATCTGTAGGCCATAAACATGTCTGAATATTAATGCACAAAAACATGTATCGCTAATGATAACCAGCTGACAAAAACATGTATCGCATTTCGCACTGTTGTGGTATTGTCATGAATTATGAAATGCACTTTTTTAATAGATTATATCATGATATTTTGATAAAGTCCACATGTTATCATGCAAAAATTTACCTGAATACTGTAATGAGAAAATCCGGTGCATGTTAACATTATTTTTATTAAATTCACACGCAAGTTTATACTGTCCACACATACCGGTAAGAGCGTTTGACGTAACCGGCCCTGCGTGGGGTTGGCCAGCCCTAGGCATCGCACACCCCTAAGGCCGCCTCTGGAAAGCACTATCAAGCCATTTAATTAAACATCAGGTTTTCTTATCTGCTAAAACTGTTTGGAATGAACACCTGCACCCACTGCAGACCTCCAAGACCAGAGTTAAGTACCCTTGATATATACAGTACGTCAGAAATTACTTCTCTCTTTCGTGCTAACCAGTGAATTTCCTCTCATTTTCATTCTGATAGGAGGTTGCAAAAACAAAGAACACTAAACATTTCAAATTGTATTTTAAAAGCTATTACTTTCCACATGCATCTCTTGTGCCTTTCTACTTGTCATGTTTGATTTATGCACCTTACTGGTTTTCAAATAAGGAACATTTGATTCAGTGACTTCTATGTGTGCCGCACGCGGCTTTTGGATTCCCACACGTCTTCTCTGGTTGATTAGTTGCATTATTTCACTCATGCACTCAGCTGTTATCATCTTGGCTTTTATAGGTTTTTCATTTGGTTTATGTTTCATGCACCTTACTAGCTGTCAGTTTTAACTCACACAGATTATTGGTTTTCCGTATATGACACATTTGACAGCATGCTGGTTGCTTTATATGCTTCTTGCAATATTCTGGCTTTCAAATGTGACTTACTGGCTTCTATTTGTAGTTCAACAGACTCTCTACTGTCCATTTTTTGTCTCAGTAGGTTAACTTATCTCCACGTGTGTTCTTTACTTTACTGGTTTAAACAATTCACTCACCTATCTTACTGGATTCCACAACTGCCAAATGTAGTTTACTGGTTTTTAGTGTTGACCTCTACATGTTACCTTTGGATTTCTCATGTGTCTAGTATGATGTAATGAGCTTCCAGGAATAACATTTTTAACTTGCTCCTTTTCCCAAGTGCCTCATGCAGCTTCTTAGTTTTGCTATCTGATTTGTGCAGTTTAACAGATTCCTTCATTTTCTTCAAATAATATACTGATTTCTATACATGACTTTTATACTTAATTGGTTTACTATCATGTCATGCACAAAATTCTTCCGGCTTTGTTTGTTAATTCTCTAACTGACTAGATGTATAGTATCCCTGTATAGCAAGTCCGCAATTTGGTGTTATCTTTGACAGTAACCTCTCTTTTGAGAAACAAGTTAATTCTGTAGTCAAGAGTTGCTTTTTCCAGGTTCGTCTATTAGGTAAGATTAAGCCTTTTTATCTTCAAGGGATCTTGAGAAAGCTACTTATGCTTTTATCTTTTATCTTCTTGATCACTGCAACTCGCTGTATTCTGGGATTAGCAAATCCCCGATACGCAGGTTGCAGTTGGTCCAGAATGCAGCCGCTCGCTTCCTGGTTGAGGCAGGAAAGTATGATTCTGTTTCTCCAATATTAGCTTCTTTACACTAGCTGCTTGTCAGTTTTTGAATTGGTATTAAAATCTTACTGCTAGATTGTAAATCTTTACATGGGGTCGCTCCTGCCTATTTATCCGAATTGTGTGTTTTACACCAGCCATCCAGACTGCTTAGATCTTCTGGTCAGTTGTCTCATGTTTTCCCTCGTATCAAGTGTGAAACTAAGGGGGACAGGGCTTTTGCAGCTGCTGCTCCTCGCCTGTGGAACTCTTCACCTTATTACATAAAGGGTCGTCTACAATTGAACTGTTCAAAACAAGATTAAAGTCTCATTTATATTCACTTGCATTCTGTGACCTTCAGTAATACTGATGGTTTCCTCATTGTGATTATCTAACATTACCTCTATTTATTTTATTTATGTTCATATATTTTATTTCTATTTATTTTATTTTGTATGGTTTTTTTTTATTCTATTATTGTAAAGCATTTTGGCCACAGCATTCCTATGTTGTTTTAAATGTGCTATATAAATAAGTTGACATTGACATTGACAAGACAAATTAACATTTAGAGATATCTCAGAATTAATTTTAGATATCTTAAAATGAAGTTCACCTTTAAGATATCTGAAACTCAGTTTGAGATATCTCAAAATATGTTCCACTACATTTTAAGATATCTGCAGTACATTTTGAGACATGTCAAATGAGATACTTTTGAGATGCATACAGTACCTTCACTACATTTTGAGATATGGGGGGTGCCTGGAGTTATATAGGATAAATAAAACAGTATATCGCTGTGTTCCATGTCTACAACGATCTGGGTAAGTGTAAGGTGAAAGGAAATCCAAGAAATGCAAGAAATGCTGAACACAAACCTAAAGCAGAAATTTTTTCCATGTTATACTAATTATGACAAGAAATGTATAATGTGTAAGGAGTTTAGTCCAAATATCAAATAAACAGGTGCACTTTTATTCAAGAACATAACCAAAGAAAAAAAAACATTTGACTTGCATGTGGCTGTCGATGAGTTAAAAACACAAGCTCAAATGTCAATCAACAGGGAGTTTACATGTATTCCTGAATAATGCAGAGGTAAGAACTGCTTCCTTATAACCTGGAGGACCCGGGTTTGAGACCGGACGCTCCATGTTTTGAATAGTGAGCTGCTATTATTATTATTATTTCTACAATATAATAAAAACCTACATATGATTTTAGCGACGTTCATGTGGTACAACGAACCTTCCTCTCCCTCTTGGAATGGACAATGTTTCAGCTTTAGGTATGTATTTAGCATTTCTTGCATTTCTCGCATTTCCTTTCATCCTACACTTACCCAGATCTTTGTAAACACAGAACACACATGAAATGCATGTATTCCAAATAACGATATACTGTATTATTTACCCTATACAACTCCATAAACATCACACGAAGATAAGGAGCCTTGGCTTGAGCTGAGAGAACTTTTTGCCCATGAGCTGAGCTCTGTCAAGGTGGTGGATGGGACAGCAAGCTGCTTGTGCTGATCGACACATTTACTAAACAAAAGACGCTGATGGAGAGGTGTAAAGGGATTTAAGGTGGGCCAAGATTATGAGTTTCTTCATAGGCTTTAGGAATTCTAGTGTTAAAACCACAAGTAGATGTTTCTTAGCTTACAGTATCTCTTGCCTAGTTACATTTTTTTTTGTCTCTTGCTATGGTTTTGTTACGAGTGCTTATTTGAAATTCATTCGTTGTTTATTTATAAGTACATTTTAAAGATAGACTTGTGTAGCCTACCATTCAGCAACTAATTGGTTTACTCATCTGACTTATTGGCTTCCACATTTGAGTAGGATGACTAAAAGGCTTCTATGCACGGTATTTATGTCCAAATGGTATCCAAATGCAATATCATTTCTTTAGTTTACACACATGTAATCTGCACATGTGTTTCATGGAATTTAGTGGGTTGCACAAAAATGACTACTGCTGTCTACATGTACCCTATGTAGCTTACAAACTTTTATGTTGGACCCAATGTCCTTAACTCTCACATGCCTTTTGATTGTATATTGATTTCCATATGTGTCTTCTGTAGCTGACTGGTCTTCATTAATTCAACGCATGACTCCACAATCTCTGCCCACCACTCTTTCAGGGTGTTACTTTTAAAAATAACTTATATTATTCATTCCTTACAAAAAAAGTAACAAAATATGTTATATAGTAATGTGTTTCTAGTTTAACATGAAAAACTGCACAATTCACTGGCCAACATTTGTTATTAAATCCTAAGTCCATACATGAATCTTCATGAAATTGACCAGAAACACAGCCAGATTTGATATGTATTTTATGAATATGTTTAGTCCTTCATGTGTTGTAAAGTATTAGAGTGTTGGTTTGATTTTGTTTTTTATGTTTTCTTCTTTTTTAAATGAGTTTCCAAATTGAAAAAGACATTTTAGGGGGTTTACAGGCTCCTGATTATGATTATGAAATTTATTATTGGAAATCCCAACTCCGTAAAATGTTAGCAAATCTTTGTTATATGTGCTATGTTTTGTTCCCATTGTCAGGACTGCTTCATGCACTGCTAGGGGCATGTCCTCTGAGCTTGTGACCTTTGAGTAAAAACACAACGTGATTAAAGGTCATCTAAAAAGTTACTTCAATATCCAAGTTGCAGTTACAGTAGTTTTTGTAGTGTTCTTTATAAAATCTTTGGTATTTTTTTTGGTTCTGACTTTTTTGCCCTATATTTTTGATCATGATTTTTGTCTCTCGTTTTGGGTTTGATGCTCATGTCTTTGATCTCCTGGTTTTGACCTTCTTCTTTTTCTCATTTCTCAAATCTATTCAGTTTGCTGACATAAACAACATGTAAACAACACCGTCCCCTTTTTGCATTACCAGTGTAAGCCCTTGGAAATTCAAGGTATAAACACTGGCTACTATGCCATCTGATCACACTGTTTCAATGCCTATTTCAAATAAAAAGATTAAACCTAAACTGGCACTTTATTTATACAGTAGGTTTCTCTTACTAGACTGCATGCAGCAATTTTCTGGTTGTGCGATTCAGCCCTGCAAAAGGACTAGCATACTGGTCCACCATGTTTGTTTCTTGCCTTACACTCAGTGCTGCTGCAATGATCACTGGCTCCCAATGACCCTAAACAGGGTAGATTAAATATATCCCTTAGTACATGCAGGATTAAATGTATATGCCTATAACTGTTGTTAATTTCTTTTCACATAATTGCATGCTATGCATCTGCTTAACCTCTTACTCCTTTGCTGTCACCACATAGTGCACATAATGTTACCAACCTCTGCAAGAAAATTATTTGCATAAAAACACAATTCCACAAAATGATGCAGTAATTTCTTTTTTTTTTTTTGAATGGCGGGGAAAACGTTCCTTAGTAATGTAATAACACATACAGTGCATCACTTTTTCCACATTTTGTTATGTTACAGCCTTATTCCAAAATGGATTAAATTCATTTTTTTCCTCAGAATTCTACACACAACACCCTATAATGAAAATGTGAAAATAGTTTACTTGAGGTTTTTGCAAATTTATTAAAAATAAAAAAACTGAGAAAGCACATGTACATAAGTATTCACAGCCTTTGCCATGAAGCTCCAAATTGAGCTCAGGTGCATCCTGTTTCCCCAGATCATCCTTGAGATGTTTCTGCAGCTTAATTGGCGTCCACCTGTGGTAAATTCAGTTGAATGGACATGATTTGGAAAGGCACACACCTGTCTATATAAGGTCCCAGAGTTGACAGTTCATGTCAGAGCACAAACCAAGCATGAAGTCAAAGGAATTGTCTGTAGACCTCCGAGACAGGATTGTCTCGAGGCACAAATGTGGGGAAGGTTACAGAAAAATTCCTGCTGCTTTGAAGGTCCTAATGAGCACAGTGGCTTCCATCATCCGTAAGTGGAAGAAGTTCGAAACCACCAGGACTCTTCCTAGAGCTGGCCGGCCATCTAAACTGAGCAATCGGGGCAGAAGGGCCTTAGTTAGGGAGGTGACCAAGAACCCGATGGTCACTCTGTCAGAGCTCCAGAGGTCCTCTGTGGAGAGAGGACAACATTCCAGAAGGACAACCATCTCTGCAGCAATCCACCAATCAGGCCTGTATGGTAGAGTGGCCAGACAGAAGCCACTCCTTAGTAAAAGGCACATGGCAGCACGCCTGGAGTTTGCCAAAAGGCACATAAAGGACTCTCAGACCATAAGAAACAAAATTCTCTGGTCTGATGAGACAAAGATTGAACTCTTTGGTGTGAATTCCAGGCGTCACGTTTGGAGGAAACCAGGCACCGCTCATCACCAGGCCAATACCATCCCTACAGTGAAGCATGGTGGTGGCAGCATCAAGCTGTGGGGATGTTTTTCAGTGGGTGGAACTGGGAGGCTAGTCAGGATAAAGGGAAAGATGACTGCAGCAATGTACAGAGACATCCTGGATGAAAACCTGCTCCACAGCGCTCTTGACCTCAGACTGGGGCGACAGTTCATCTTAAAGCAGGACAACGACCCTAAGCACACAGCCAAGATATCCAAGGAGTGGCTTCAAGACAACTCTGTGAATGTTTTTGAGTGGCTCAGCCAGAGCCCAGACTTGAATCCGATTGAACATCTCCTACAGATCTTAAAATGGCTGTGCACCGACGCTTTGCATCCAACCTGATGGAGCTTGAGAGGTGCTGCAAAGAGGAATGGGCGAAACTGGCCAAGGATAAGTGTGCCAAGCTTGTGGCATCATATTCAAAAAGACTTGAGGCTGTAATTGCTGCTAAAGGTGCATCGACAAAGTATTGAGCAAAGGCTGTGAATACTTATGTACATGTGATTTCTCAGTTTTTTTATTTTTAATAAATTTGCAAAAACCTCAAGTAAACTTTTTTCACATTGTCATTATGGGGTGTTGTGTGTAGAATTCTGAGGAAAAAAATGAATTTAATCCATTTTGGAATAAGGCTGCAACATAACAAAATGTGGAAAAAGTAATGCGCTGTGAATACTTTCCGGATGCACTGTATGTATTTTTTCTCAGAAACATTGGTATTTGTACTCTAATACAAAAACTATTATGTTAGGTTAGGGTTTGTAGAGATGTATGGCCCCTAGAGGGCAAACAGTGCACTGGCACACTAACTATGTAAACAGCATCCTGTCTACTATCCCTGACTCAACACGTATCACTAAGATTAGGAGGCATCAAAAATCTCTAGAATGCTGCTCTGTATTTCATTACTTTAAAACGTAATCTGACTATGTAACACATGCTACTTTTAAAGCATTAACCCCAGCACTGCTGCCCACTGATCTTCTTTCTGTCCATCTTCAAGTAGTTTCTGTTGCATTCTCTTCCTTAATCTGTTTACCAACAACATTCTATGCCTGCAGTGTTCTCTCCTCTCTCTTGTTCTTTCTCAGTAACTTCTCTGTTCCATCTTACTTCTTTGGTTAGTGTGCTTTAGTGGGGTCAGTAAAATGTAGTTGTTTTCTTTGAGAATCATCTGGAGAAAGAGATGACTTTGAAGAGGCAGCCAGTCAGTCAGTCATTGTCCAACCTGCTATATTCTAACACAGGGTAAAGTGTTATATTAAATATAAAAAACAGTCACCTCTAATCAATACATAGCACAAAGAAACAACTCCATCCATACCCCCCAACCCATAACTCCACCAGGAGTCATACAGCCAAGGCTGGCTGGCAGGTCTGTTTAATCCTACCAATCTTTTGTTTAGTCTCAGGATGGACAGGCGATACGATGGGATAAGCAACATGTGCAGGGAGGGGATGCTGCTCATGCATGGCGGTGGATAAAGCACATTTCATGCAAAATTAAAAATGTCTGTACCTCATACCCCTGAAGGATGCCATTAGTAAAGAGGTGCTGGACAGGGTCCCAGGACACAAACATTTCAGTCGCTGACAAGCTGCTGCCATTGACCCAGCTGGGGGCCACTGTAGGCTCTGCTCTCAGAGTAGAGAAGAAAGAGAAAGCCCGGTTTTGTCCATTTTTGCAGTTATGTAAATGTCAACAGTAATAAATGTGATAATTTTAGATACAGTGAATGCCATCTCAAAGCACTTAACAGAAAAAATTTACATTTCTTCAGCTGAAGTACTAACAAACTCCAGCTATAGGTGATGACAGAAGGTCATTTCATTTCAGAACTAAACCTGCAGCCTTGAGTTTTACAGTACAACACCATAAACACTTGATCACATTACATCCTTTCACTGAAGTAATGATCCTAAGGTAACAATTACTAAAGACTAGAACTTATACTTCTTACAAAACATAGCTGACAAGTTTTGCTTGTGCACAAGCCAGAAATGAAAAAAAAAAGAAAATGCCAACTGTCTCTAATGTCAGTAATTTTTTCTCAGACATTACTTCATAATATTTCCAGTAGAAGAAAAAAATACTTCTGGAACAATCTGGGAAAAGAGCATATTTTGAACTGCAGAGGACATGTCAACATTTTAAACAGTACATATAGTAGTAAACAAACGTGTTTAATGGCGTAGAAACAGATTACAGTTGCAAGGGAAGACCACAAGAGGGAGTTCTCTACTGCAGTAGCAACACAGCCTGAAAAAGCTCATTCACATAATTCTAAGACAACAAGGGACCAAAGAGACTGAAGAAACTCCTATGAAGACTTACCACAAATTGAGATTTGACTGGTGCTGCATCTCACAGAGATTTATGAAAGCTCAAATTATCAGGTGATAAAAGAAAAGGAGTTTGTTCCATTTGATTTCATTTATCTATTTCGTCATTTCTGTATTCAATTTTGTCTATCAGCATTTACTGTGTGTGTTCATTTATCTAACTGGACTTTGCACTCTAGCCCCCATTGGAACTGATGGCAGAGAGATGGCAAAGAGAAGTATGACTTCAGGGTTATGTAATCAAAAGTTTTGATTAACAGTTGAGTCTGAAGGAAGCCTAGCAGATATTGGCATGCTGACTCCAGGTTCAGAACTGAACACCTCAGATTTAAGTGGAGAGGCTGCATTTCATATTCTCCTGGTCAAATGTCAAAGAGATCTGTGACTTTTGCTCCTTGTGTGCCTGACTTCTTTAGTTTACCTGATTGCACGTAAGGCTTATTCATCTCATAGGATTTCACAGTTCTAAGGTAAAAAGATTAGGCATTTGTTTTCCTACATCTGTTATTAACTTTGCAATGTGTGGCCCTTTAGTTTGCAGAGAGTGATTGTCTATTTTTGACATGTACAAAAAAGGAGATTTTATTAATTCATTCCTGAAACAGCTCAGTTTAATTCAAGATCACAAGAAGTTGGATCCACCCCAGCAGCATTGTTTGCAGGGTAGAAACCAACTCATTATAGAGCGCACTCTATCACACATCCATACCAGGCCAATTTAGGGTAGCCAGTTAGCCTAATACATATATGTTTTGGCTGTGGGAGAAACACTAAAGTCCTGGAAGAATGCAGACATTTCAAATCCACAGTAACAATGAGGAAGCCTGAATTTGAATCCATTCTCCTAGAGAACTGAGGCAACAGTGCTAATCCACCGCATTACCATTTCACCCAAATGACTATTATAGTTGCTATACAATATAGGCGTGACAAAAATGACCTCCTTGAACTGGATTCAAAATGTATGCATATGGATCAAACATGGCCATTTTTTTGGTATGTTCCATTTCCTACAAGTATAGGGTTTGCCAGAAAGGTACTGTATTAAAAAATAGAGAGAGATGACTAGAATATGAGGTGGAATTCAGTGAATTAATAAAGTAATGAGAGGGGACATTTGACAGAAAGTAATCTGTGTAGGCAAACTGGAGCCACGTAGCAGCACAGTTACTGGGACCTGTATTAAGAATGCAAGACACCCATCCTGTTCATCACATTGTTGTGCCACTGCCTACCTGAATAATGGAAAACTTAGACACCAAAAATTGTGGCTTATATACAAGAAGTAGCTAAAAAACTAATAAATCAATGAATAAATTGGTCAGTCATTCAGTTGATTTAATAATTAACTAGACAGTAAAATATTCAGTGCTTACAATATACTTGGTTTTAAATTCTCAGATTTAAGCAGCATTCGAAAAAGAACGCAAAAAACTGTTAAGTGCAATGCCTCACTTCATGAATATCATTCCAAAGAAATATACCTTTCATGGTCTTGAGGGTTGATAAAACTGTCAAATCAAAGCCACGAAACTACAAAATCATTCAATACAGTAATGTCAGAAAACGTTCGTTCACCCATTGTATTTTTGATTAAGACACATTGGGTGAAATGAAATCTACCAATCACAAGGGCCTCCACATTCCATCCTGCATTAGCCTGAAAGATGGATGGACAGACAATGACACCAGTAGTGATGAGCAAACCCTGCTGTATTTGCTTCACCTCGAGTCTGGCAAAATTAGTAAATGTTCAGGAACTTCACCAAACTCAGTGAAATGCTTTAGAGTCACTGAACAAGTTTTGAGTGGAAAAATGTCTGTCAACTAAGCGGAACCAATTATTGTGGCCAAAAATGTGACCTGAACCATGAGGTAGCAGTGCTAACCACGTGCGCCACTATGCCGCCCCAAGATAAAATGAAAAGAATTATATATCAGAACAGTATAATTTCTTGCAAAAACTGCCAGACATAAAGCAAGAATTCACTACAAATGTGATAGCAGGTTCTCAGCTCTCTCAAACCGAAACCTATAGTTTGTTTTTTGCCTTACGCTTTTCTTCATTCACTTCCACTGTTACTAAATAATTCCTAAACTAAAGCAGATGGATTCTTGACGCCTTTCTGTTTGTATCAACTGCACAGCTCTCTGAGTAATATTATTAAAAAAGTAGGCAAACATATTAAACTAGCCATGTGCACCCAACTGCGTGTTAAAGTTGTGTCTGTTTAAACGTGGCTGACAGTCGTGAACTGGGCCCTTCGTCGCACAGCATTATGATTTTTTATAAGGGAAACAAAATTACAAAAGAAAACCCTTGGATATTGATTCGATAGGAACGGCCTACTCGGAATCACTGTCCGAATAGTAATTATGTGGTGGTGTGGGAGCATTTCTGCTTCTGTCCGTTCACAGTCCGTCTCGTTTTCACAACGCTGTCGTTTCCTCTCACGATGTCTTCTCAACCTTTCTCCAATCTCGCAGGTTGCTTTATGGCAATCCAAAGAGTAAGGCAATATACACGGAGCAAAGGTTATAAAATGGGGACACATTGGTATCCAGGCTCTTTAAAGCATAAATAGGGATCACTTCACTGACATGTGAGCAAGTCACGGTACAACTCTGAGACGCGCAGCACTCGCCGCCTACAACGTAACAATAATAATTTCCAGAACGTGCTGTTACGTTGTCATTCATTTTACCCACTGTCTTTCTTTCATTCATATGTTACGTAGGCACGTACCTTTTATCTTCTGCAATCTCATTCTCTAACCAGGCCTCAGGAGCTAACCAGCGTAACACTGTCCACCACCCCTTTCATTATTCCGGCACATTGTTGACATCCGTGAGTAACAACAACGTACTAAACTGGAAGGTGGTCTACGCATGCATGGAATTCGCAGACAAACAACGATCAAGATCTAAATGAAGATCTCTTTAGTTAATTTAAAGCACAACAATTTGTTTAGTTTGAATGTCTGTGTTTTGAGGTGTGACTGGAGTACTACAGTCTTCAGTAGTATAAGCCTGGAGGAGATTCTTAATGCAATGCCTATGTTTTAGCTGTCTCTCTACTGCCATCTAGTGCTTCTTCTTCAAATTCATTCGCGGACAAACAAAGATCAAGATCCAAATGAAGATTATATTTAGAGATACAGGTCACATACAAGACCATACAAAAAGATACTACGCTTAAGACACAAGTACAACAACACATTTCCAGTTTCCTTCTGTGTGTACATTTTGTCTTCACAACTTTTCTGATAATTTTTAGCCCACTACTAGGATTAGCACTATATACCTGTGACCTGTCCCATCTAACACTGGCTGCTACAGCTCTCTGATGTCTCACTGGCCCTTCAAACTACTATGGAGCAATAAAAAAAAAATTTAAATAAGCTGGCCTGGAAATTTTTTAGGAAAATATTCAGCGAACAAAGTCACTGTCAAACACACCATTCGCTTTGAAAGAATTATGGCAAATTTTACCGATCAGCACTAGTCACCAGACACTAAAGAGAAAGTATCAGCGTACAAAATGCCCTCTGGTAATCAGAGGTCAAGTTAGTGATCCATTGTTGGCTGAACACTGAAATCTTACATGGTACTGTGGAATGAATAATTAGTAATCTCGAATGCTATCACTTAGGATATGAATATTCTAAATAGACTAATCACACCAAACTGATATCCTCAATCTGTAGACGAAAGCCACACACCTCATACTTCTGACCAGCATCACACAGAACAGCAGCTTTTTGTGACAAACGTGCAATTCTATGCTGAAGAGTAGGGGGCAGCAACTCATTTTTCACTGAGGGCTGATGCTAGTGTCTGATTTTTCTAAAAAGTAAATCTATAATTTAAGAGCAGAGAACATTGTATATAATTTTCTTCCTTTTGTAGTGGAGTTAGTCAAAAGGAAATGACATCCTACTAAACGTCTAGGTGATTAAGAGCATGGAGGGCAGAAACACGTGACATTGAGAATAAATCGGACTAAAATGAAAGGAAACACATTCACAATAATCTTCTGAATTCTTATCTGGGCCTGTTTTCTCACAAACTCAATAATGGGCACTGACTGATTGTCCAAAGAGTTAAGTAAAGAGTTTTCGACCATATGCACTTTGGGAAGCGTGTGTAGGAAGTTTCCACAGAGACTTTATTAAAGTATATCAAGGACTGTGCTTCTGAAACAGATGTGAGTAACACTGGAGCACCACAAAGAACAGTTTTGTCTGTTTTTCTATTCTCTCTGTACACCTCTGAGTATAAATATAACAGCAGGTCATGTTACCTGCAGAAATTCTCAGATGATTCTGCACTTATTGGGTCTATTGATAAGGGGGACAAGATGGAGTATAGGAGTCAGGCGGAAAAGTTTGTTTTTTGGTGCAAAGAGATTTGTCTGCATCTTAACATCAGCAAAGCCAAGGAACTGGTTATTAACTTTCACTGCACCAGAGCCTCTATGTCTGGTTACTATTCAAGTAGTGGATTTAGAAGGGGTGCATACCTACAAGTACTTGGGGGTCCACATCAATGACAGGCTGAACTGCTCTTGTAACACAGAGGAACTATATAAGAAGGGGCAGAGCAGGCTCTTCTTCCTTAGGATACTGTGTCCCTTTAATGTGGGAAGTGAGATCCTTTACATCTGTTACAACTCTGTAATGGCCAGTTCGATTTTCTATGCTGTGGTGTGCTGGGCTGGTAACACCACTTCAAGAGAGTCCCACTGAATCACCAAGCTAATTAAAATGGCAGCTTCAGTTATGGGGCACACCGTGGACCACTTAGAGGTAGTAAAGGAGAGAATCAAAACAAAACTGAGTGCCATTATGAACAATGCTGCACATCTTCTCCCCGACACACTAACACTTTCATCTAATGAATTATTCAGCAAAAATGTATCAAGATGTACTATGGGGGTCCTTTATATCAACAGTAAAACATCTGCATAACGCCTCGCTGTAACTGTGACTGTCAAGTCAGAAGTTTTCTTGCTTTTGAAATTGTCTTCCTTTCTATCTCTCACATACTCAAGACAGCAGCACATACAAACATGCAAGTAGGAATTTCCTTGTGCTGCATACACACATCAGTAAATATGAATTTAAACCTGATTGAGAACTGTCCAGAAACTGCACAAGATAATACAGTTCAACTGCCCCCTCTAGTGGAAAACATTTTTTTTTCTTATTTTTTTCCAAGCATAGCCTTAGCACACCATTGTCTAATTTGCGACTAATTTCATTCTACTCCGTCTCTTGACCAAAAATTCACTTCCTAACTTTATCATGATAGGTTGTTCCTTTAAACTTCACTACAAACAAATCTCAAGCCAAGTGAGCTTTACTTCCATGAGAAGTTCTTATGATGGTATAAAAGAGTCATCATCTTCATGTCCTTTAACACTTGAACTGTCAAATGCTTTTTTGGCACTATATTTTTTGCATCATTCCTTGTTGCTTACCTGTTTTTATTTATTTGCTGTATAGTTACTGAGATAACAAGCACACATAATAAATCCAATACATTGTTATACATGCCAAACAGAAATTAAACTTGTGCATGAACTCTTAATAAAACTATAGTTGTATCTAAAAATTTTGCATCTATTAATATTTTAAGCACTTAGTTAACTCTCTCTCTCTCTCTCTCTCTCTCTATATATATATATATATATATATATACATACTGATTTTAATAATAGTATTGTACAGAAAGGAACAGAAACAGTAAATCTGTGTGATTTTCATTGGTATGTACTTGGCAGTTTGTATCTTATTAAAAAATATAGCAGAAGAAATCAGTCAACAAAATTTAGGAGAACAATAGTTTTATGCCATCCCATTAAATAATAAAAACATATGTATTTTTAGAAATGAATAACAATTATATGTGTCATACTGAGATGAATGAGCAAAGCCCCATCACACATATACATTTAGAAACAGAACAATGAATGTTGTTTGACGGGGAGGACCATCACTTGTTGCAGCTTTGAATTAATAACAACTTGATTAGCTTCAATCATGTAACCCCACAGATATTACACAAAATGGCCGACAGTAATATAATGTTTTGTCACTATGCCATAATTGAATTTCTTGCTAGAAAGGAGGTTCCCACAGCCTATGTTTATCATAAACTTCAGCATGCATATGGAGATGTGTGCATGACTGCCAGTACTCTAAGAAGTTGGGTGAAGCATTTTAAAAATAGCTCCACTGACATCCAAGATCAGGGTCAAAGCTGATACTATTGAACTGCCTCAACAGAACGGAACATTGAAAGTGTTAATGCACTGATCAGAGTTCCAGTCTGGCACCCTCCAGTTACCATGTTTTTGGAATTGTAAAGGACCAGATGTCAGGATGGCACTATGAGACCACAAAGGCAATTCAACAAGCTGTGCATAAAACTTTTTGGGAAGCTGGAACGGAGGAGGTCTTCTGTAATGGTATCTTCAAACTACCAGAATGATGGGAAAAATGTGCTCAAAGAATTGGAAATCTTATAGAAAAATAAATGTAAACACTCCCAGGTTTTTTTAAAAAAATGATTGCTTGTTCATTTCAGAACTACTCCCATATTTGTTTTCTTAACTGAAGTCACATGCAAAAAAGAATTTAATTGTATTTGTCAGTCAGTCATTTACCAACCCACTATATACTAACATAGGGTCACAGGGGAATGCAGGAGCCAATCCCAGCAAACACAGGGCACAAGGCTGAAACAAATCCCGGTCAGGGCGCCAACCCACCACAATAATTGTATTTGTCTTGAGGTTTATTTTGAGTCTGTAGACCAAAAGCCTAGCTGATCCATCTACTACAAATAAGCAAAGAGTCCTAATATAAGCATAAAGTGGCCACTGATTAGGATTGGTCAGAAGGAAAACCAGAAACCAAGGAGATACTGCTGCAGGACTCAACTTGGCTACTGGAGTCCTGGTGGAACACTCAAGACTGTTTCAACCCAGCCACACCCGTAATTAAGTCAGTCTCTTTAATTAATGACACAACATCCTCCCCTTTTTAGAAATATGTATTTGGTTCTGCTAAGAGTGTTTTAAAAATCCTGCTCTAAACTATTGTCATGTACAATTTTAAGTCCAATTCTCTTGCATCCATCTCCTTTACATGAGTGATTATTCTGTTCTATTCAAAGACAATCTTAAATTAGAAATATCCCTTGTGGGAGGTTGACTCACCTTCCTCAGCAGAGTAAATCAAAGCGGTCTGGCTGAAAGGTCCCTCTCCTTTATTGTTGTAACCCTTAACTTTGACTTCAAAGGGACAGTAGGCGGTGATGCTTTCATTGTGGTACACATAACGGGAAGACTCCACATTTGGAACCTTTATTAGATGCCAATCCTGTTTTCCTCGCTTCCGGAAAGCCAATGCATAGCCAAAGCCATCACCGTTTTGATACTCGCGTGCCATAGGCTGTTGTTGGATACAAATGAACACATTAACCCTATACCTGTACGCCTGGGCTGGCAATGCAATATTTTGCACCACTTAAACAGGAGAGAAACAGCACTCACAGTCCAGGTGATGATGAGTTCATGCCGGTCTCCTCCTCCCCCTCCTAGGCCTGAAGGTGCTACAGTAGGAGCTACGTGAAAACACAAGTAAACATATTTAGCTGACTTGAATGAATAATAGGGTAACTTCTTTGACCACATCCTTCATCTGGAGTACTGTACTTACTGGGGCTTGCAGTTGATAGATGTGCTCATAACTTTCTAATGGCTTTTGTCAAAGTCAAGTAGTTTCACTCTGTCAAAGTTCTAGACACAATCTAAGTGTCTGGTACATCTTGTCAAACTAGGTATTACCTAAAAGTGTTTTATCCCATAACCACCTGATAGCTTTTTTTTCCTGACCTGCTGGTTTTGTCCGGATACTCTGTGATGGCATGCTGGGCTCTCCACTGCCAAGGATGTTGCTAGCAGTGACTCGAAACTCATAGTCCATCCAGGGAAGAAGGCTGATGATGCGGGCCGACTCAGCATTACCTTCTATGTTCATGGGTTCTATGAAAACACATAACATGATTTTATTAGTACCCCATCAGCATAATAAAGCCAACCAATAAGAAAACAGAACAGATCTTCAGTAACTGATTAGAACCAAAGAGTGAAAAGCAGACTCCGCTGAAAACTAGGAGGAAACACACAGAAAACAAAACACAGGCAGAGAGAACCATAGGAGTCAGCAACAAAGTGAAAGATCTGGATTCGAAATAGATATGTTAGTTGAAAGAAAGCAAGAAGCAATTAATCTGTTAGCTAAAAAAACTTTTGAGTAGCTGTTTTTCCCAAGTTGCTCCACAGGAGTAAGCCTGGAATCCTTGAATACTGCAGCGCTTCCCTGTACCAAATAAATACAAAGTTTAATTGGCTGTAAGTCCCAAAGTCTTTCACAAAAATTGGGTAACTAAATGTAAGCCAGACTTCCAGTGATGTTCGATAACAGAAAAGTAAAATTTCCTAGCAGCTGAAATTGCAGAAATAAAAATTGGGTGTCAAGAGCATGATTATCTCAATGAGCCCAACTGGGCTAAGCAAAAGGGATCACAGGAGATGATTTTAGAAAAAGCCAGAGAGGTCACATGTCCATCTACTTCCTTTAGAGCTCTGATGTCTACAACATGGAAGAAAAACTATGACCTCTAGCTGACTCCATCATCCTCTCTGCCTATTGTCACTCCCATCTCTGGTCACTTTAAAAAGATCGGTACAACCTTAAGTATTCTGTAGAAGACAATGCTGGTAATGTTCTTATATACCTTACTATTTTGTACAAGAACCATCTCTGCAATAAACTGAATATTTTCCATACAGGACCCAAACCCATCTTCATTTTCTCTCTCTGCTTATTTTTTACGGTAGACTGAATACACATCAATCCTAATTTAAGAGAAACAAACAAAAAAACCAAGAAAAACCAACACTCAATCATTCATTACTGCTAAATTGGCTTACTTGTTCTTACTTGCTTCCAGTCACTAGACAATGGGGTTCTGGCATCAATAATGTACTTCCCAATAGGACTGTGATTATCATAGCCTCGACTCCATCGCAGTTCCACTCCAGTTTCATTAATTGTCTTCACGACAACACCCCCTGGTGGTCCAGGAGGTCCTGTAGCAAGGACAGAACAGTTCACATTGTAGGTAGATGTATTGATAACCTACTAACAGATAGATAGATAGATAGATAGATAGATAGATAGATAGATAGATAGATAGATAGATAGATAGATAGATAGATAGATAGATAGATAGATAGATAGATAGCACTTTATTTGTCCCTCAGAGAAATATGGCTTTTTACATACATACATACATACATACATATAGGGTGGTCCAGATTTAATTATGCAATTTTCATTACGCTATAACTTGTTAAGTTTATTACATATAAAATCACCCAAAAAATCCTGGACCATCGAGAAGTGTGTGAACTGATGACATGAAGAATTGTCTTCGTGCCAAATTGGAATTGTTCCCGCATAAATCAAAGTCATCCAGACGATCTGGATCTGCATAATTAGATCTGGACCACCACATGTACATACATACACACATACTAACATAAATATTAATTTATTATGACAAACATTATTGACCCTGTAAGTGGTAGCAGAAGGTGTCTTGAAGAAAAAAAAATCATCATTTTTTTGAAATTGCAAGGTGCTTATATTAAGTTTTAATTTTGCTCAAATCAACCATTATGAACCACAAAGAAATTAATTTACAAATAAATTTACATGACCCTTAAGGCAATTTAATCAACAAATGTACAGAGCCAATTTATATTAAAAGCATCCTCTGTTGTAGATTAATACTTTATGACCTAGTAATTGTGCTAGTAATTTATAACTTTAATGCACCTGTTTTCTTATCCATGGAATTTATGGTGGTTTTAGTTAAGTTTTATAATTTAATAAGCATTTATTTCTGCAATTGTACAGGTAAGTACAGGATCAAAGAGTCGGGAGCCATCCATCACTAAGACAACTAGTTAATCATAGGTGCAAAATGTCACGTTCCGGAGCTTCACATGTGATTTTATTATAAATATGATTTATCTGAGAGTCCAAAAAAATAATGCCAGAGAATGAGACACACCTGAAGGAGACAGGCAGAGAACATTACATTTGGATGTCGGAGACCATAACTTATCAATCATGTCATACTGAATCAAAAAGCCACCCTGGGCAACATCATCCCTTGTCATTGCTGACTTTCAGCAAGCTTTCTCAGACTATATTTATATACAGACTTTGCTATCTACTTTATCTTCTATTACACTTTCTTCTGTTGGTATTATTATCTCTCTCTATATAAAATCCAACGTCTCTCTGTCTGTATGTCTATCCGCTTTTCACGAGAGAACTACTTAACGGATTTAGTTTTTTTTTTCTAAATTTGCTTGCCCATTCCAGTTGATTTTGTGACCTCTGTTATATGGTACGTATGTGGATAAGGCTCAGTGTGTGTTAATATTAAAATTCAGCGTAGATAATCTAGTAACAAACATGGCGAGTGTCATCGCGCTAAGTATCATAGTTCACTTGTTGTACCAATTTATTTGCATGAATCCCAGAGCGATGCAGCACACCAAGGGGAGGGGCATTATCAAGGCTGAGAAGTCACACCACAATAGGAGGAATAAGTGCAGTAGAAGTAAGACATTGTTGGTTGTTAATTGGCATATAATCAAAAGCTGTATAGACTGTCATGTGCCTCAGAGACACCTGTATGTTGCTAGTGTCGATGATAGATAGATAGATAGATAGAGAGATAGATAGATAGATAGATACTTTATTAATCCCAAGGGGAAATTCACATAGTGAGTCCCTAAGTGTAGTACTAAGGATTGAGTGCCAGTGCAGGAAACCACTTATATGGTACATATGTGGATAGGCCTCAGTGTGTGTGTTAATATTAAATTGTGAGAGTAGATAACAAGTAACAAACATGGCGAGTGTTACTCATTCCTCAGTTATACAGCATGTTTCACTAAGTACAGGTATATTGAGGGAGTAAGTGGTTACAGTTTTTTGTTTATAACTACAGTATATGCTATTTGTTATTACTTATTTTTGATTAAAAATGTATCCATCCATTTTCAAACCCCCCATTTCAATTTTTGTGTAGTACTTGATAGACTACAAATTTGCTGATAAGCCTTTCATATACTGTTTATATATTTAAATACAATTAACTATACAAACATTTTATTTGAAATCAGCATGGTAGCAAAGTGGCAGAATGGACAGCAATGCATGTTCTGGGTGTTGAGGTTTCCCGCAGCAATTCAAAGATGTGCACACGTAAACTGATTACTAAATTTAAATTGTCCTGGTATGAGAGACTGTTGGGGTATGCATGAGTGTATTCTGCGATGAGGTAGGGTCCCATTGAGGGATGCCCTCTACCTTGCACCTTAAGCGTTTAAGATAATTATCGTCTTTCCAAGAATCTCTGTTGTATAATCAGAAACATTCCCAAGTTTAATTAATATAAGTTTATGAAAGGAAATAATTAATTCTCCTAAGTAAACTCTAAACTCCTTTGGTATCTTGCAGCAGAGGGGAAATTACAGTGAAATGAAATCACCCCCTTTAATCAGTCATCTAAGTAAACTGATAAAAAAAACAGCTGGTCTTTCCAAATTGCAGGCCACAGGATGTAGAACCACTGGTAACTGCATACGGAGCCTCAAATGCCAGTGTACACTTGCTAAAGACATTCCCATTATTGTACTCAGCATGTTTTGCATCATTTAAAGGCCTGTACCTCTCACGACAAGCACTGAAGAAGCAGACTTGCTGTCCACTACAGTCTGTGCTGTACATGTGTATCTGCCAGAATGCTTCAGCTGGGCATTGAGAATAGTCAAATCACCAATGGCCTCATTCTGTAAAGAGAAGGAATAATTTCATTAGTTTTAGCTGTGCAATTAGACATTCTGGCTTTTTTCGTGTTTGGCCTCTATCTTGAGATTTAACTCACAATTACTATTCTTTGTGTATTTTTGCTACCAGAGTATAAGCCACAGAGTTTGACCCACATTAAAACCTTTCCACCAACTGTTTGAAATAGCCAGGAGGCATAACGATGCATGTCAGAACGTACTGGGGTAATGGCACTACATCTCTCATGCAGTAGCTCTATAACTCATCATGGGATGGATACTGTATATAGTAACTACTGTACTGTGCTTTTATCTCAAATAATATTGAGTGACAGCTGAACCTGAAGACTGTTGTTGCTAGTTCTTTATATTGTTGTTCCACATAGTTTTACCTTCCTCACCAGTTTATCCACATAGCAAATCTGCTATTTTTACCCAGTATTCATAGACATCATCATGTATAAAGAACTAATAAATATTATTACTTATAATCATAATTTCATAACATCCCGAAACCCACTTAATGTAAACTGAGACCTGTGAATTCCAAACCATACACAGAAATGAAGAAAAAGTACGCACTTCACATACACAATGACCTGGTTTGGAGTTCGAATCCAGGATGCTGGATCTGTGATAAAGCTGCATTAGTCACTTTGACACATTGTCACACCATCAGAAATTCAATTATCTTTTCATTTAGATGTTGTTTAGCTGTGCTGTCACCAGCCTTTTAATCAAATGGATATTCAGTGGTAAATAAATCACTTCATTTGAAATAATGAACTTAAGGGGATTAAAAAAAAATGCTGGTTAGAAAAGTGAGTATCAAAGTAAAATTGGCCAAAATAATGAAACATTTTCAATTCTGTTTGGAAAACAACTGCTAAACATTTATAAAGACATATCTGCTGGAATTGGGTTACATTCCTTTAAATTCGTCTGACACACTGTCACAACATATCAAAAAGAGCTGCATGCTAGGCTCGTATTACAAAAATATTTGCTTTTTCGTTCCTTGTTGGGAAATATTTAACTGTGTCAGGAAATGTTTAGTGTTTCCAATTTACAGAAAAAGCTGTACAATAATCAACTGTCTTTTTGCATTCTAGACACATCAGAGATGTATCACCTATCTCTGTACTGTGAAGTGCAGGATACATGAGATTTCTAAAAAAGATATTTAAACGAGTATAACACAGTGTTCTGCAGGTAATCCCATTTTTACAAGAAGAAGAACAACTTTCCTGGTCACAAATGTCTACAACATCATTTCATCATTTCCCAGGCTTAATGACCTGGGGTTGACATTCAGACCTTAGAGTTTCAAGGGCAGAAGAAACTAATTTTGACTAGAAAAAGGAAACTCAATCATTGCTAGAAATTTTACTTTTCATGTTTTAAAACCCCATATAGTCCACATAAAAAAAGTGGAACTAAGTTAAAGAAATAGATTGGTAAGTGGACAACAGTTGACACTCTGCCATATCAAATCCCAGAATCAGGCCAAGGAGATAAAAGAATCAAAAAAATAATTTTATTATACTAATAAGTAACAAGAAACAGTGAGCAAAGGGAATACATAACACCTGCCTCCACGGTAAAAGTGTGCAACAGGCGGTGTGGTCCACCAACCTGCACATTCAAAAGTAACATACCACAAGACTCCATTATGCCAGTTTCCTTGTCTGCTTGCTAGATGAACAGCATACACCTACCTATTCTTTGTTGGGAACAATTGCTTGTTGTGACGGGTTTGACCTTCCATCCTGGGCTTTAGTTTCTTTCTCATCTTGGCTCTCCTTCTAAGCAGCAGAGCTGGCTCTTTCATTTAAACAAACTAAGTGGTCACCTAGGGTGACAAAATTTGTGTGCGGTGGGCCTTGATTTATAAATGCGACCACCCAACTTGTATTTACATAATCATATTATTTTTGCATGGCACTGATGTGTTTAGCCTTAACAACTTAACATTCACCACACCCTGCTTCACAGACACTGTACTATATTTAAATTGACTATTCTTGTTTCTTCATTACTTTTAGGTGCAAGTTCATAGTTTTATTTTTTTATTTTATTTTTTATTTGTTCCTATCCTAATTTTGACATTGAATTGATGCAGATTTTGGATTCACACAGAAGCTTCTTTTCCATTTTCTTCCTATACTTTGCAAACAAAGTGAACTACCATTACAAATGCTTTTTGAAGGACTGTTTATGAGCCTGTTATGGATCCTGTCAATATTAAAAAAAAAATACTCAGATATTGGATTTCTGCCTAATTGCTTAACTTGTCAGCATTGTAAAAAACATTATATATAAATATTCAAGTTACCATTTCATGCAACCATAGCTCTCGTTACCACCCCAAACTCTCTTACTTTAATAAGCATTTGTTTCTGTAAAATATACTCTGCAGTACTTCATGTTTAATATACTATGCCATCTTTTTTTTGCTTGAATTTCTGTATCTGTAATTTTTCATTGCTAGTATATATTAATTTGTTTCTTGTCTACATCTGATAACTGACATCACGAACACAACTTATTGCGATCTTTTTCTATAGAAAAACTGTTTTAAATATATGAATAAGGCTCTCACCGCCACCACCTGGCGATAGTGTCCGCCGGATTGATCTGTATCTATAAGAACACCATCAAGGGCCCACGTGAATGTTAAATCCATGGTTGGGTCATGAGATGCATGGCACTGCAAAGTGACATTTTCACCCTGATTAATGTCAGCATTTGAGGGAGCCAGTGTGATCTTGGTGGCATCTGTAGAAAAGCACAGATGGGAAATTGTGGAATGAGAAGGTTAGAAAAAAAATCAATAAAATACAGGCATCTCCGCATACTGTATACCTTAAAAAAAATAATAATGACAATGATAAATAACACTGCCAAAACAAAACAAAAATGTGATGAAACATTTCAGACATTGTAACTTTTACCTTTGTTAACTTTAGATGTAGACTTTAAATGCATTCCTTAGGATAGTTTATTATCAGGCTTTTGGGAATAAATTTGATTAACTCAATTTGTATCATATTCCATAAACACAAAAAATACATGAACACAGACCAAAAAGAGGCATTAAGACATTATGGTATTTAAGCCAATGTCATAGACGTAATAATTACATTACTCAGCTACAGGAAGTGTGGTTTTTAATAAAAAAGACAGCTTACTGTTATCAGAGTCACCAAAATGTGGTCAATACGAATGTATCATTAAACATACAGTATAGGCATACATAGACATTCTGTACATAATATCCATCCATCCATCTAAACACCGGGGCTGAACAACATTGAAAAACAAGAAAAAAGACTTAAAAAGGCAATAAATCTCACAAGATCTGAAATGTGCATAAGACAGATGGCATTCATATTCATTTCAGTCTTGCCAAAGCACTCCCATATGTATAATTTGTGTCATACACATCTGGTCAATTTTGAATGAATTACATGATGCTCCTCCATTCAACAGTTTAATGCAAATTCTCCACTGGCTCATTGGACTATTAACATAATATAGGGTTTTAAAAGAATGTAACATTTAAAATGTATAATTGCTTAAATACCCCTTAATTGCTTGTATTTTACGGTTGTATCGTATATTCTGATATATAATGAACAACATGTACATGTAGTTACAGTATTTGCAAGTGTTTTTTTGGATGTGCTTTGTTTTGTTAATGATTCTAGCACTTTGCTGTGTGTAATATGCTGTATATGTGTAAGTACATTTACTTAAAACAAATGCTTCATGAACTAAATGATTTTCTATAACCATATGTAATCACAGAAACTCTATAGATAATAAAAGACAGACACTATTTTCTTTCATGGATTATAGTGACAAAATTTGCACTTCTGACCACTTTATTTATACATGTATATGGATTAACTGTCAGGTAAGACACATTTTCTGTTTGGTCTTGTCCCTTGTCATTAGCATGGCTTTCTCATAGCTTCATCTTAGTTTAATCCTGATGCTCTGTATATTCAATTAATTATCATTATTATTCATGGTGGCTCCAAAATCAGTACTAA
Source organism: Polypterus senegalus (assembly GCF_016835505.1). Classification (NCBI taxonomy): domain Eukaryota; kingdom Metazoa; phylum Chordata; class Cladistia; order Polypteriformes; family Polypteridae; genus Polypterus; species Polypterus senegalus. The sequence continues at coordinate 265,271,998 of NC_053156.1, forward strand.
CCCCTACTTTCTCTTCTGTTCTTTTTCCGGTTTTCTGTGGTGGCGATCTGTGCCACCACCGCTTGATCAAAGCCCTGTGATGTCCCTACATTGATGGATTAAAGGTCAGAAGTCCACATGACCATCATCATCAAGTTCTTCCATGAGAACCCTGAATACAATGAGGACTGATTGAGGTCATTTATGATAAGTAGAAGGCTTAGAGGGGCTGGGTGGTCTTGTGGCTTTGGAACCCCTGCAGATTTTATATTTTTTCTCTCCAGCCGTCTGGAGTTTTTTCTTTTTTTCTGTCCTCCCTGGCCATCGGACCTTACTCTTATTATTATGTTAATTACTGTTCCCTAATTTTATTTTCTTATTTATTATGTCTTTTTTCTCTTTCTTCATCATGTAAAGCACTTTGAGCTACATCATTTGTATGAAAATGTGCTATAGAAATAAATGTTGTTGTTGTTGTCATACTCTTTATTATGTAGACCTTCCCTTACCACACCATCAGGTATTGTAGTTCAGCACTCTCCCCCCTTCCCTTTTACATCTATAACCGCAGGAAATTAGGTACAGTAAAAGAAAAGGCAGGAGAAACAGCTATGCTGTTAATCATTATGTATCATAGGTAGTACACCTAAGATGTTTAACAAAGTACAGATGTGAGTGTTGACAGACCCTAACATACAACCCGATAAAACTGGGTGTAGGTTCAGGCGGCACATAAACTTGTAATTACACTTGATTCTTCTTCTTAGCTAGTCTATTACATCTGCAGGGCCAAGTAGCCTGCCTGTTATATTATGGCTGCCAAGATGGAGATTGTTTTCTTTATGGGCATACGGCAAAATAGAGCATTGTCTTTGCAATCTTCTTCTTATTGTGTCTTTGCAGTCTGAGGCCATTTACCAATGAAACAGATCTCAAACAAGCCTCTCCCCAGTTCATCGACTTTACAGTGTGAGGGTTAACATTTACTAATGAAACAGCTCATTAGTGAAGTTTCAAAGGGTGAAATTCAGCCATACAACTCACCCTGACTGTCCTATCAATAGAACTCTAGGGGTAGAAAAAAATGGGATTGTCAAACTTCCTGGCTCTTTAGCCATTATATGAATCTAAAACTAACTTTACAAATAAAGACATAATAAAAGTACTTATCAACCTATCTGCTAGATATTACTTTTTTTACAGTTCATTACAGTTCTAACATTCCTTTTCATGTTATGACTAATGAGAACAACAGTAAAATACGGTTGTACTGTATAAATGAATATTCCTAAACCTGTTTTATCAAACAGGTTAGGACCCCATAGGACCAGGGTGCCAGTCTATCACAAGCCCCACTTCCACATACAATCAAACTCATACTCCCAAAGGACTTACTTAGAACTGGCAATTAATTTAACATGCACATTTAGGGATGTGGGAGAAAGCTGAAGTACCTGGAGAAAAATTCAGACAAACTTGAGAATATACAATTTCCATAGAAATTGACCAGTTGTGAGATTTGAAATGAGGACACATAAACTGCGGCATCAACATCACATACATTTCTATCCATCCATCAATTCATTATCAACCCGCTATATCCTAACTACAGGGTCACGAGGGTCTCAGCCAACACAGGGCGTAAGGCAGGAAACAAACCCCGGGCAGGGTTCCAGCCCACCGCAGCACATACATTTCTGTAACTTAATTGCAAAATTAAATAAAAATTATAATGGAATATTTTATATGATTTTTGGCAGTTCTAAGTTAGTGTCATGTTTGTTTGCATAGGGGACAGTTTAAAGGCTCTAGTGATGATAATTCCCTGCCACTCCAAGATTGATGGCTAAACCACCACTGATGTCACTTCCAGTGTCCATCTATCTACACCTGCCTCTTACTGCTGGAAGGACTTAAAACCAGAAGATCTGCTGTCTTGAATCAGTTCATACTTGGCCAAACATCTGAGAAGAACATTTTCAGGTTCATTTTGAGATTGTGTTTGTTCTTTTTTCCCAAACATTATATGGGGTCTACAATTTGGTGCCCAAACTGGTTATGATCTCTTTCATCTTTTGTTACACTAGTGTCAAAATACAGAAAAACCTTTACAAAACACTTTGCTGATATTTAAATGTGCTTCAGGAAATGTGAGTGAAGAAGCTGTGAGCAAGGTGACTTGAGATAAATAGACAGCAGGCTCTTGGAATAAAATATGCAATCATGCCCACTGCTTTGAACTGGAACAATCAGAAGCATGGTGTGCATTCAATTCATTTTAAATACGTAAGTCTTAAGAAAGAAAGGCTGATGTCAGTGAGAATTATTATTTTTTGTTCACTTAATGCTTGCTTTGCCCAGTGAAGTGGAGGTAAAACATGAGAGTATGGAAGCTGATTATAAGATACAGTAAACTACACTGCACTGAACAAAAGTGGATTCTGTGCAAGGACGACTGTTGGAATGTACTATTTTATGATCAAAAAATGAGAAAAGGGAAAGCTATAGCAAGATTTTAAAATGTATTTAAATCAAATATAAAGAAAGAAACACTTGGGAATTTATGTGGAAAAATGGGTATAACGAGTAATGTTAAAGGGCTGATTTGTTTGAAGCCTTGAATTTTTGTAATCTGCTGATCAGTTGCTTTAATTGTAAACTTTGAAATGCTAGACAATGATTGTGATAAAATGAGACTGGAAGAAGGGAGACCATCAATTACAACAGTATACCATAACCTAACATATGGAAACTTATAATTTCCCAACACTTAACAGTATTGGAGAGTAGCTGAATAATCACCAGTGTGCACACAACACATACATGCTCTGCATTATTAATAAGGATTCCAGCAATTATAAAGTTTACATAACTTAACAGTAAGAGTCCTACCTCTCACTGAGAGACTGCCAGTGCTGTTGGCTTTGCCCAAGAAATTTTCAGCAAAACAAGTGTACTTCCCTTCATCTGAGCGGCTAATGTTTTTAATCCAGAGGGTCCCATCTGCCTTGACGGTAATCCTGTGGAGACACAAGAAGATCCCTTAAAACTATTAAAATTTCTTAAAAGCCGATTATAAATATTTTTGGTGGGATAAATCTATTACTTCTGCTCTACATAGACTACTCTTAATTCTGATTAGCTAGGTTAATCTAAGTGGAATGAGTTCTATTTCTCCTAGCCCTTTGATGGCTCAGTATTTGATATAATGTCATTAACTACACGCACCATTGCTTTATATAGAGAACAAGGTTAGAGCACAGGATAAAATATACAGATTGAACATCCATTCCTTTAGAAGCAAACCTGCACATTCCTTTTGGGGGTTTGGCTTCAGCAAACAGAATACTAACAAACACAAGTTAGAAAACATTTTTTTTGAGAATCTGGAACAAACTAACAAGGCATGTATCTGAAGCAGAAACCTGGACAACCTTTAAGAAGTGTCTGGATGAGATATTAGGACATCTTAGCTATTAGCTAAATAAACAAGCTTGATGGACTGAATGGTCTCCTCTTCTTTGTCACATTTCATATGTTCTAAAAAAGAGACAGAGAACCTGAGAAGTGTACTCGTGGCCAAATCAATTTCCCAAACCATCTTTTCAGTAACACAAGCCTTCACTAATATTAATCAATATGCGTACTTCAATTTAAAAGTTTACAAGAGATATAAAACATTTTCTGGTTTTTGCAGCAGTGAAACAGGAAAGTTTCACTTGAATATCACTGTAAAACAGTTTAAAAACATTATTTTTTTTTACAAAATGTATTTTATTCTAGCATGATTTTGTTTAAAACTTTAAATATGTGACGTGCATAGATTTCATTTTGAATTTCATAAATATTTGATATATATGTTTGTTAAACACTGAACATTTTAAATATGTTTGCATCATTTATGTTCCATAAATGTCTTTTTAAGCATTATATTGATTTTATTAAAATCAAATAACATACCATACAAGCAAGTCAAGTTTAACAAAACTACATTCGAGGCAAATCAACCCCCAACCATGAGAAAGAGAGCTAGGCCAGCAGAGTAAAACTTTAAGAACATTAGAACACTCTAGACGAGAACAGGCCATTCAGCCTAACAAAGCTCGCCAGTCCTAACCACTTATTTCTTCCAAGAAAACATCAAGTCAAGTTTTGAAAATCTCTAAAGTCTTACTGTCTACCACACTTCTTGGTAGCTTATTCCAAGTGTCTATCATTCTGTCGTAATGTTTGTGTGAAATTTACCTTTAACAAGTTTCCAGCTGTTTCCGCTCATTTAAAAATAACAGTCTTGATCCACTCTGCTAATTCCATTCATAATTTTAAACACTTCAATCTTCTTTTGCTTAAACTGTAAAGGCTCAGCTCTTTTAATCTTCCTTCATAACTCATCCCCTGTAGCCCTGGAATCAGCCTAGTCGCTCTTCTCTGGACCTTTTCTAGTGCTGCTATGTCCTTTTTGTAGCCTGGAGATCAAAACTGCACACAGTACTCAAGATGAGGCCTCACCAGTGCATTATAAAGGTTGAGCAGAACCTCCTTGGTCTTGTACTTCACACATTGTGCTATATAACCTAACATTCTGTTAGCCTTCTTATTGGGTTCTGAACACTGTTGGGAAATCGATAGCTTAGAGTCCACTATGACTCCTAAATCCTTCTTGATTTTTAGACCACCCATTGTGTATTCAAACCTAACATTTTACTTTCTATGTGTAATCCTTTACATTTACTGACATTACATTTCATCTGCCACAAATCTGCCCAAGCCTGTATGTTGTCCAAGCCCCTCTGTAATGATATAATGGATTTCAAATTACACATTAATCCACCTTTCTTGGTTTCATCTGCAAGCTTAACCCGTTTGTTACCTAAATCATTTATATGTATTAAAAATATCAGCGGCCCTAGCACTGACACCTGTGGAGCACCACTCTTAACATTGGCCAGTTCTGATGAGGTTCCTCGCACCATCACCTTCTGCTTCCTGTGTCTGAGCCAATTCTGCACCCATCTAAAAACATCACCCTGAACTAAGGCTAGTAAAAATAAGTAAACAAAAAAATTAATAAATGAATAAAAATAAATAGAATAAATGCTTATTCTAAATGTTATTGAATAAATCCTGTCAGGTTTTAAAAAAGTTTTATACAGATCCTGTAAGTGAGAATTAGATTTTTTCAATTTCAGATAATATACTGTATAACATAAAAATAAAAAGAGGAATAACCTTGGAGGTCAATCATCACCCCGTAAGCGGATAGTAGATGTCACATAGTATATATGTGCCAAATTTCAGGTCAATAGTTCAAATGGAAGTTCATCGGCCCTGACCCCCAAGCGCCTTGTTTTCGGGCGACAGAGTCAAGATGTCCCGGTGGCGCACACTCCCAGGGTTCGCATTCAACCTCCATCAGTAAGCTTAAGTTCCAGTCGGGGTCCTTAAATTATTAATAAAGCACCGCATATAATCAGTTTCATCGGTTTAACAAAACAGGTGATTTAAAATTGATCAGCCACGGTAGCATATTATATAGAAGGATCAGTTACCCACTGACTTAGAATAGGTGACTTAGGATTCTTCCAGTTTGGTTTTCCAATTTAAGCCCATATGTGAGTACACCAAACACAGCTGTTAGTGGATTAGGAGGGATTGTGACGCCAAGGCTGTCTGAAAGGCATTTAAAGATTTTGGTCCAGAATGATGTTAATTTGGTGCAGGCCCAAAACATGTGACCCAGTGAAGCTGGAACTTGATTGCATAAATGTTAAATAAACCTTATTGATCGTAGCCCTTAAATTATTTGTAAGACATTCAGATGAGGTGTGTGCAAATTCAATACTTTTAAAAAATTAAAAGAAAAGTCAATTGGAATACATCATAGACAGGATGCTTACTATATGTTACCTGCTAAATTAAGAGTCTATATGAAGATAGAAGACCCTTTGAATTCTTACAATTATTATATGTTTTTTACCCTAAAATAGTAAAGCCTACCTTAAAGCATTTGCAATGGCAGGGTAACCTATGAAGCCATTTTAATTCCTTAGTTTATAAAACATCTTTCAAAGTACATTTGGCAAGTACAGTATTTAACAAAATTGCAAAATAAAGAAATCAAGCAGTACATGGGCCCACAGAAATTAGTAACATCTGGCTACTTTCAGCCGTCAGTACATGAGCAGACATCACCAGCTGGTTTAGACAAGTATAAAACTTACCTGCTATTGTTGGTCAGCAGTTCTGTTCCTCGGCTCCAGAACACAGTGGCTTTGGGAGCAGCTCTTGGCCGGCATTCAATAATTACCTCTCCACCCCTGGCAGCAGGAATCAAACGGCGCACTGGACTTAATCGGAAATCAGGGGCCTGAACTGAGACCAGGACAATTACGAGTGAGAAAACAGGAGGAGACCCATAGGTAAAAAGGAAAAGACAGAGAGAGAAATTAGGGACAAAGAAGCAAGTCTGACAACAAATAAATCGATTAGGACACACTTGCTGATGGAAAAGCCTGAAAAAATCCTTAGTGTTCTTAGTGTGACTTATAGAGGTAGCAAAACTATAAAAACTAACTAACACATTAAGGTTTTCATTGGGGACTGGAGTGAAGTGGAGTGGACACTCTATGTAGGCTGTATGGCAAGCATGCCTGGAAGATGACTGAGAAAAAAACAACAATCTTTATCTTATTTCTCATCACCTATGTTTCCAGTTAAGTTGTTTTTTATGTGAAAGCATATATATTGTAAATTGTGATATTTCACCTTGAACCCTTAGCTCAGCATTGGCGTAAATGGTTCCGTGTTTGTTTTCTGACACACATTGGTACATCCCAGAATCTTCAAGGATCAGACCAGATATTTTCAGTTCACCACTTGTCACTTCAATTCTATCCTGGAAGAATGGGAATCAAACCATAAAACATACATATTTCTATTACAGAATATGTTTCTGACAAATAGAGTATACTACAGTATTTTTAAACATTTTTATGCTTTTACATTATTATTTTCAATGTCCTGTTAAGATTTCAAAATAGATAAAATCTGTATACAGGTAATATGTATTCTGAACATTTTTAAGTTAAACAAAAATATTTTAAGGATTTCTAGTTGGGTTATGTGAGATAGCATTAAACACTGCAGAAAAGTAAGAATGAAAATCACAGTCAAATCCATCCATCCATCCATTTTCCAGCCCGCTATTTCCTTACAGGGTCACGGGGGTCTGCTGGAGCCAATCCCAGCCAACACAGGGCACAAGGCAGGAAACAACCCCCGGGCAGGGCGTCAGGCCACCACAGACAGTCAAATCTGATTTAGAAATTAAAAAGATTCTTCCTAAAAGATCCATACAGTCATGGATGGAGCTGCTTAGAGCAACTCAACAGAAACTGAGAGAGTATCCTGTTAGGTGTCTTAGTATTTATTTATGAAATTAAACATTAAGTAAACAATTCTGTAGACATACAGCAGAATAGAATACAGCAACACCCATATTATGAAAAATTAAAACCTATGATAATGTTCAAGGTCATGCAGGGGTTATTGCTGATGCACCAAAACTTTAGTGAATGGGGATAAATCTCAGACCTGGGGTCATATTTATAAAACTTGCATATACACAAAGTGAGACTTGAAATGTGTATACACAGTTTTCCATGTAAAACTTGATAGGAGAACTTGTGTATATTTACGGCAATTCTGAATCGTGCAACAATTTGGATAAACTGGGAAATAACAATACCTTTGATCATGTAGGACAATGCAGCCAAACCAGCTAAGTGACAACTCACATGTATCCTAACTCATATCTCATATTAAGTGTGTTAATGTAACAAAAAAAGTGATGAATATGATGCATGGACTCTATTTTAGTTCTGATTAAAGAGGGTCAATGCGTGTACTTCCACTGAAGAACTTTTTTATTTGTTCTTCAGTTTATATAGCCTACTTGTCATTTCTCAGGAGGAAGAATGGGCTCAGTACACAGCCCTGAGGGAAGCCGGTGCTAAATGTGATGGTAAAGGAGCTGTGGGGGCCAATTTAAACAGTTTGTGGGTGGCCAGTGAGAAAATGCTTTATCCAAGTGCAGATTGAGGGGAAAAAATTCAGATTATGCAGCTTAGTATACTAGGGATGATTGTATTAAATGCTGAGCTATAACCAACAAACAGCATCCTTATATAGGTCCCTGATTGTTCCAGATGGCTCATCACTATATGGAGAGCTGTATTGATAGCTTCTTCTGTGCATCTATTTAGTCTATGAGCAAACTGGTGATGGTCAAAGGTGGCAGGGAGGCTGGTTTTAATATGCTGAGCAATAAGTCTTTCCAAAGCTACTGAAATGAATACTAAGCACTTTTTCCAAATATGAATATGACACTTTCTCAAAATTTCATTTGCTGTACTGAAACTGCTGATCAGTTTTAATTTAGCATTTGAACTATTAAACCTGTAAGTTTAATATCATAAGTGAACTTCAAACTCTTCACTTCAGATCTTTAATAAATTCTTCTCTGAGATTTCAACATTCTTGCCAGGTTCTTCTGGATTATTCTTTCTTAAGTATTACTTCTTGTCAAAATTGGTACTTTTTAGTTATTTCAACTCTCTTTGAACAACTTAGAAATGATTAGGATTCCAAAACACACAGTTAAGCAATTAAAGATCTAATTTGCCAAAACCTTTAGTGCTGAAATTGAATTTCCTTTAATATTTTATACGTCACCATAAGTATCTTTTCTTTGCAGAAGCACTATTATACATTCATGTATATAGTAAGGTTGCAGGAAATATAGTACAAGGTATCTGGAAAGTTTGCCTATTCCAATTTTATGCCTGATGGTACAGCTATGAGCTTTAACCTCTACATCAAGTAGCAGTTATCATAATGTAATAATGAAATTACCCAGCAAAATTGTTATGCTATGTTTTAATTTAAATTAAGTAGCAGTCAGAGCCACAGATAATAAACGGTACTGCACTATGAAGGTAGATTTTAATTCTTTTCAGGAAGAATGTGTTTAAAGAGGCATGCTACTGGGGTTGTATATGTGTAAGAAAGAGAGTAATAGTAGGATGGTTTTAACAGATTCACGGGAATCCACTTAAATCTGAGAAATCAAGATGGTGTGCGATAGACAGAGAGAGAAAGAGAGAGAAAGGGTAAGTATTTTAACAGAGGCATCATAATACCAGCTAAAGAGGAAGTCGAAGGACAAAGACGGAGTGAATGGAAGTAATTTAGTAATGCCTTTGAGATTACATGGTCATAAAGTCTCCTCTGCTTGAGACTAAACAGGCTCAATCTCTGAGTCTGTCAATGCATGACATGTTCTTAAGTTCTGGGATGCACTTGGATGTTCTCCTCCGCACAGCATCAAGTGCTGCTATGACTTTTTTGTATTGTGCTGACCAGAACTGCACACAGTACTCCAGATGTAGCCTCACTAGCGTATTATATAGTCTAAGCATAACATTCCTCAATTTATATTCAACAACTTCACATTTTATTTGGCTTTTTAATTGCTTCTGTGTACTGCCTAGAACATGAAAATGTTGTGTCAACATAAATCCCTAAACCCTTTTCAGAGATGGCGTTCTTAGGACAGTATCTCCCATTTTGTTTTTATAATCGATGTTCCTACAGCCAATTTGTAATACTTTGTACTTTTCTACATTTAATTGTATTTCCCAAGTGTTCATTAAGATCAGAAGACTGTCCAAGTCTTTATAAATTGTTTTTGCTTCCTCTTCTGTATCTGCCATTCCACCAATTGTAGCATAATTTGTGAATTTCACAAGTTTAAGGTGGATGAGTTTAAATACTTGGGATCAACAGTACAGAGTAATGGAGATTGTGGAAGAGAGGTAAAAAAGAGAGTGCAGGCAGGGTGGAATGGGTGGAGAAGAGTGTCAGGTGTGATTTGTGACAGATGGATATCAGCAAAGTGAAAGGAAAGGTCTACAGGATGGTAGTGAGACCAGCTGTGTTATATGGGCTGGAGACGGTGGCTCTGACCAGAAAGCAGGAGACAGAGCTAGAGGTAGCAGAGTTAAAGATGCTAAGATATGCATTGGGTGTGACGAGGATGGATAGGATTAGAAATGAGTACATTAGAAGGTCAGTTGGGAGACAAAGTCAGAGAGGTGAGATTGTGTTTGATTTGGACATGTGCAGAGGAGAGATGCTGAGTATATTGGGAGAAGGATGCTAAGGATAGAGCTGCCAGAGGAAGGCCTAAGAGAAGGTTTATGGATGTGGTGAGAGAGGACATGCAGGTGATGGGTGTAACAGAACAAGATGCAGAGGACAAAAAGATATGAAAGAAGATGATCCACTGTGGCTACTGAAATCAGTATCATTAATATCAGTTAGAAAAAGTAATGGACCCAGAACAGACCCCTGAGGGACTCCACTGATGACCTCACTCCATGTGGACCATTTATGGAAATATGAACACATAACTCCAGTTCTTAAATCCTTACATTGGCTCCCGGTTAAGTTTAGGGCAGATTTCAAAATCCTCCTTTTAACATATAAAGCATTAAATGCCCAAGGTTCAACTTACTTGTCTGAACTTATCATGACTTACAAACCTGAGCGCACATTAAGATCTCAAGATGCCGGTCTGCTTATGATTCCAAGGATTAATAAAATAACAGTGGGAGGTTGAGCTTTTAGTTACAGGGCCCCTAAACTGTGGAATGGTCTTCCTGCTTCTATAAGAGATGCCCCTTCGGTCTCAGCCTTTAAATCCCGGCTGAAGACTCACTACTTTAGCTAGTTTAGCATATCCTGACTAGAGCTGCTGATTAACTGTACAGACTGCATCTCTGTTGTTAGTCATTAGCACTAAAACATAAGTAACATGACAGTTATAATTGAATACTATCTCTCACCTATTCTGTTTCTGTTCTCAGTACTCAAATGTGGCAATTGGTGCCACGGCCCACCTGCCAAGTTGTTGGTCTGCCTATGGTAAAGTCATCCCTGATGGAGGATCGCAGGAATCATGGGAAAGAGGGATCCTTTCATCGGATTGGCTGGACCAGCACTGTTTTAGCCATGGAATTGCCAAATGGGGGAGGCAGCTTGATGGATGAGGTCTGCAGGACTCTAACAATATCCAAATCTTATTATGTGATATCATCTACTGTTAAATTCAGCTCTGTACTTCTAAATTTTGTATTTTTATGCTGTACTAAGGATTTGTTCTGTTCTGTGTATTGTATTGTATTGTAAGGGCCCCCTTCTTTTGACACCCACTGCAAGCCCAACCTACCTGGAAAGGGGTCTCTCTTTGAACTGCCTTTCCCAAGGTTTCATCCATTTTTTCCCTACAAGTATTTTTTGGGAATTTTTCCTTGTCTTCTGAGAGAGTCAAGGCTGGGGGGCTGTCAAGAGGCAGGGCCTGTTAAAGCCCATTGCGGCACTTCCTGTGTGATTTTGGGCTATACAAAAATAAAATTGTATTGCAATTGTAAACAAAAATTGTATTGTATTATATTCTCCTCATATCTGTACTCCTTGTCTTCTGCCAGTTAACCAATCTGAGGTCCAGTATTGTAGGTTAGCTCTGATGTCAACAGCTTCTAGTTTCAAAATGAATCTTCAGTGTGGGACTGTGTTAAAGTTTTTTTGAAAGACTAAATAAATTATGTTGTACGCTTTTCTTTTGTCAAATACTGCAGAAGCTCACTCGGAAAAATCAGAAAAACATGTTTGTCAAGATCTTCCTCTAATTAACCTACAGTGACTTTTATTTAGCATATTATTTTCATATAGATACTTTCTAATTTATTTATTACAGTTTCCATTTTTTTTGCATAGCACTGAAGTAAGACATATTGGTATGTAATTACCAGGATCCATTTTGTCTCCTTTCTTAAAGATTGCAGTCATTTTTGTAACCTTACAATCATCAGATACTTCTTCATTCTGACATGACTGCTCAGATGTATCTCATAAGGGTTTTCAGATGATTTCTTTCTGTACAATTGGTAAAATCCTATTAGGTCCAGGGGTCTTCAATGTAACAAGGGATTTAAGTAAATCTGTTAAATCAGAGCTTGTTTTCACGTCTTTACAAATACTTGGGTGAAACATTTTTTTAGTTCATTCATTATTTCCTCCTCATTTTCAATGATTTCTCCTTTTGTGGTCCTGAGATTTCTTGAATTCTTTTTTATCAGCTTTTTTACTGAGGTAGTACTTGCTATTTGTTTAATCTACTCTAGCTATTTTTTAGCGTCTCTTTTGACCTTCTAATGCTTTTAGAAAGGCTCAATGCAGTATTTGATATTCCCTTAAGTCAGAATTATTCAGATGTTGTCTTAAAATTTTTTTTTTGGTCTTTTCGGTTTTCCTTATTTAATGGTTTCCTTATTTATCTATTTTGGCCAGTTTTTCAGTCTTTTTGTTTTATTGGCTTTAGGAATATGCCAATATTGAGCCTGGATCAGAAAACTCAGAAAAGTAACGGCGCTTATCATTAATAGTTGAAGAGTTTTTGAGATAATGTAGGTGCTCTGACACAAGATGGGAAAATTGCAGGTCACATGGGTACTTTTGTAAAGGACTGGGAGAAAGACGCATTACAAGAAAACAAAGTTAAAGTTAAAAGCAGAAAGTCAGAAAACCTTGTGTCAAACCCAGAATGTAATGTTAAACTCAAAGGCATCTAATGGCACTTGAGATCGTAAATATCCAAAGCTTCACACCTGCACAATTTCATTTTAAAGTTTGTATCCAAAATCTGGGACGATCTGAAAGTGTCAGATCCTGAACTTTATACCATTAGACCCATGAGGTCATGAGCTGTGCATCTCCTGTCATTCTACATGACATTATGAAAGTATCTGCTGATAACATTAACCCAAAACAACAGCGGCCTTGGAATTCAAGATGGTATCACACAAAGATGCAAAAATATTTTAACACCTTTGAAACAGTTTTATTCATAAAAAAACCAAGCAGATACCGGAGAAATCCATAATTACAAGAATCAAGAAAAAATAATTTTAAAATGAAAGCAAATTATACCAGAAAAAGGTTTTTGAACAGAAATAGAGTAGTCAGGAGAGGACAAATGAACACGGTGTACTCAAGTATGTATTTTTTATGCATAATGAAAATAATAATTTACTGCTTCAGAATTTTTTATACATCTACAACTTTGACATTTATTGTGAGCTTGCAGTATCGATTTTTGAGAGATATTATTTAGCAAGTCTGCTCAGTAACAGTTAATTTTTAATATTGTAGTTGAAATCTATTTTTTTTATGATCTGCTTATCCTTTGGTTCAAAGAAGCCACTGCACAGCGTGTTATTTATGAGTGTACGTTAATACAGTAATCCATATTGTATTGGATTTTACTCTACATTTTTTTACACACAAACATGAAGCTATACATATTAAATATCAGGACAGCCTAAAATTTCTGTTTAAGCAGTGCTGTTCAAACCACTCAAAAACAAAAAGAACATGCGAATTCCACACTGAGGGCGATCAAATTTGAGACGTCTGAGTAAGTCGTATGGAATGCTAAGGAACTGTGCAACCCACAATGCATCATTTTTAAATTAATTAAGTTACTTTTCACTGAGTAAAGGAATCTATTTTATGTTTATTATAAAATGGCAAATGCCTACAAAAAACAGATATATTTCCACAGACAAATGTAGTCATTATTAAACTATTTCAGCATTATTTTAAAAATATTTTTATCACTGAGTTGTTAATATTTATTTTATTATTTTATTTTAAAAACAGTCAGCCAGCAGGTATTTATACTATTGGTTGTGTCTGTCTGTTCATAACCTTCACACACAGAGAAATTTAACTGAAATACATTATTAGATTTTAGTTTCAAGCTGCTTAAAACCAAGTTTAACGTGGACAGGCTTGTGGACATCTATGTCTTAAGCAGTACCTGTGGGACGAGTGGCTGCCCATTCCGAAGCCATCGGATGGTAGGCCTGGGTTTGCCTGCAGCTACACAGCTCCATCGTAGCACAGAATTGATCTCTGACTCTGTATCACTCATGACATGCAGCCACTCTGGCTGGGCTGAAAGTGGATAAGAAAGCAGGAAAAGGTGTAAAAAACACAAATAGAAATGTAATGATGAAGTCCATTTAGCCATAGGAAGAAACATTATATACCTGTGAAGATCAACATTTATTACTGAAAGTAAATGTGAAGTGGAAACCACAAAATGATGTAAAAGCTTTGACTGCACATGATCACCATCATATACGGTATTACGGTATCCTCCAAAGTTTATGGTCTACTTAATGTACACCAATCAGCCACAACATTAAAAATTCCTGCCTAATATTGTGAAGGTCCCCCTCATGCTGCCAAAAAAGCTCTGGCCTGTTGAAGAATGGACTCAAAAAGACCTCTGAAGGTGTCCTCTGCCATCTGGCACTAAGACGTTAGTAGCAGATCTTTTACGTCCCATAAAGTACAAGGTGAGGCCTCCATGGATTGGACTTGTTCCAGCACATCTAACAGGTGCTCAATTGGATTTAGATGCAGGGTATTTGGAGGTGAAGTCAATACCTTGAGCTCTTTGTTATTATCCTCAGACCATTTCTGAATAATTTTGCAGTGTGGCAGGTCACATTATCCTGCTGAAAGATTACACTGCCATTAGAGAATACCATTGCCATGAAGGGGTGTATGTGGTCAGGAACAAACTATAGGTAGATGGCACGTGTCAAAGTAACATCCATGTGAATGCCAGGACCAAACGTTTCTCAGCAGGACACTGTCCAGAGCATCACATTACCTCCACCCGCTTGCCTTCTTTCCATAGTGCATCCTGCTACCATCTCTTCCCCAGGTAAACAATGCACATACACCTGGCCATCCACATGATCTACAACAAAATGTGATTCAACAGATCAAGTCACTTTCTTTCAATGTCCATGGTCCAGGTCTGAGGGTCACATTCCCATTGTAAGCACTTTTGTCAATGGAAAGGCGTCAGCATGGGCTCTCTGGCTGGTTTGCGGCTACATAGCCCCACACACAGCAAACTTCGATGCATTATGTGGTCTGACACCTTCTTCTCATGGCCAGCTTTAAGTTTTTCTCCATTTTGTGCTACAGTAATTCTTCTGTTGGATTGGACCAGACAGGCTAGCTTTTGCTCCCCATGCACATCAATAAGCCTTAGACGTCCATGACCCTATATTCACTGGTTGTCCTTGCCTGGACCACTTTTGGTACATACTAAGCACTGAATACCTGGGAAACCCCACAAGACCAGCCATTTTGGAGATGATCTGACCCAGTCATATAGCCATCACAATTTGGCCCTTATCACAGTCAATCAGATTCTCACGCTTGACATTTTTCCTGCTTCCAACGCATCACCTTTAGGAATGGACTGCTCACTTGCTGACTAATATATCCCACCCTCTGACAGGTGCCATTGTAATGAGATAATTAATGTTATTCACATCACTTGTCAGTGGCTTTAATGCTGTGGATGACTGGTGTAACTAAATACTAGCAGAGTTGAAATGCTTTTAAGTATTACAATGCCTGCAGTCACACACCATATTGGTAGACCTCACTAGTTACCTGCCCATCAAGATCAGGGTACCTTGTACTGTGATCCGGCCCTGGTAGGTGTCCCATCCCTCTGAGTTTTTAGCCTCACACTCATAGACACCCTCATCATCGAAGCTTAGGTCAGGGATCTGAAGGACAGGCTGATCTGCTGTCAGTAGAGCCTTCGAGGGAAGGGAGCCATCCACTTTTCTCCAGCGTAGCACAGGGACTGGGCTGGAAAGTGGAGGTGGAGGGGAAGCACAGGAGTGTTTATTGGGAGGTTGGCAAAATGATGGTATGGGAATGGGGCATTAGTTTATTTTATGAGTTTCATGATAGGAGCAAACACAATGAGTGGGGTAGGTTTAGGTGGTGTAATGTAAAGGAACAATTCAGGTTTAGAAATAATTACACATGAGGTTGAGGAGAGGTTGAAATGGGTTGGAATGAAATGGAAGGAATAAAAACAGGCATTATATAGAAGGAAAAGAATGGTGGTTGACATCTGTATATTACCTATCATGCTGCCATTTTAGTTTATACTGTAAATGTATTGTAAAACCTAAAAAAATACTTAATTTCCCTTTTGATTTCACTTTTTCCATTAGCACTGAGTGCATGAGGAAGACTTTAAGCAGCTTTCAATGAATAACTAACTATATGAACGAGCAACCATAAAATGCTGTTGTTCTACATACCATTTATTTCCACTATGGCATTAATTGTGAATTTTTGTCATAACATGAATATTAGGTGATAAAAAGACAAAGACTACTCT
This sequence comes from Polypterus senegalus, assembly GCF_016835505.1. Lineage (NCBI taxonomy): Eukaryota > Metazoa > Chordata > Cladistia > Polypteriformes > Polypteridae > Polypterus > Polypterus senegalus. The sequence goes on from NC_053156.1 coordinate 265,288,331, forward strand.
AACTTTGGTTACATAACAGTGACTTTAGTAGTTATATACTTACTTGCCATAAGCAAAGCATTCCAGTTGAGCAACCTGTCCAGTAAGCGCGTAAGTCTCAGATGGGAAGCGTACCTTGATACTGGGGCTATACTTCCTGTGACTAGCTGTACAAAGAAAAGAAAATCAAAGGCAGACTTGAGGCACTATGCACAGTAAGAAGCTAGGATAATTATCCACAACAAATAATCTTAATTTTACAATAATGTTTGAATTTTCTTCCCATTTGTGTAATTTACCACCTACCAGAGTGTACCATAATTACATTTTCTACATTTTAATAAAAAATCAAACCTAAAGGGATACATTTACATGTGCAGATTTTATCAAAGATAAAAAGTCTAAACGAGTATTCGAACTTACTTGCCTATATTAAGGCAAATTCTTATTTAGCAGACTTGCAAAATTCAGAGTATATGTGACTTGTGCTTAAACTTGCACCACATACTGTATGTAAATGACTGGAATTACTGATTTAATTATGCATGAAATACCAGTAAAACACAAGAATCTAACCATCTGGGTTAACGTTGAGACGTGTGGGTTTGCTAAAGACACTCTTGGTGATGAAATCAATGCGACTCGTAGCAAAGCAGGAATAGGTGCCCACATCGTCAGCTTTCACTTTGGCCAGATACAAGTTCCCTGTGACTTGGGAGATGAAGTGTCTTCCTGTTTCCAACTGCAAGAAGTTGGGGAACTCTTTCAGCAGCCAACGATATGATAGGCCTGTTAAACACAAAATATCACAATGTAAATTTTGCAGAATGCATTTACTGTTTATACATTCACATTTAGAAATCAGAAAAACAACAGTGAAGTACGGTATATTGGTGTTCAGTGGGGTAAATGAAGCCCATATTTTCAAAACCTAGAAATACAATTTAGAGGTTTAGAAAATCAGAATAATGTTAGCTTACTGGGATAGTGCTGGGGAGGATTGCACAGAAGTGTGGCCCCTGCTCCCTCATTCACAGTTTGGGGGCTTCTCTCATCGGGAGAAAACTCATGGAGATCTGAGGGAAAAAGAAGGACAAAGAGAACAGCGAAGTTATTTTAAATCTGATCAGTGCAGACACATGTCAACCACAGAAAGATAATAAGTTGGATTTATTCTTAAGCTTCCCACTTTTGTTCTTTGAAGTGGTGTGTGAATTTTTAAGTTCTAGAGTGTTAACTTTGACATATAGAATTCTAAGTGTTCACACAATTGGTTTCCATCCTAATACTCACTTTTAATATTTGACTTCCTCAACTTGCTCATTGAATGTTTATTTAAAAATTCAGGGATAAGGATTTCATTAACTAATTAAAGCATTTAATTACATTCTAAATCCATTCATTATCTAACCCACTATATCCTAACTACAGGGTCACGGGGGTCTGCTGGAGCCAATCCCAGCCAACACAGTGTGCAAGGCAGGAAACCAACCCCGGGCAGTACATTTTAAGTTATATAAATAATTATAATTTAAAAGTAGATGGTGAAAGTGAGTTTTGGCAGGCAAAGATATTTATGCTTTGTGGAAAAGAGCCATCCATCCATTTTCCAACCCACTGAATCCAAACACAGGGTCATGGGGGTCTGCTGGAGCCAATCCCAGCCAACACAGGGTGCAAGGCAGGAAACCAACCCCGGGCAGGGCGCCAGCCTACCGCAGTACATTCTAAATTATATAAATAATTATAATTTAAAAGTAGAAGGTGAAAGTGATTTTTGGCAGGCAAAGATATTTATGCTTTGTGGAAAAGAGCACACAGCAACTATAAGTGTCACATTTTCTGAATAAGATAATGTCATTAGAGTGCGAACAAATGGTTGAATAATATTGTACACTTTAATTCAGGTAAGTGTTTGTCTAGTAAGTGCATTTGTGCTCAAGTGAGTCGCGTTAGCTACCAAATGAACATTCACGGCCAAAGTCCGTCACTCGTCACTCCAGACAATGGTGCTTCGTCTTGGGTTCAGTGGCCAGGACAGTTGCTTTTCCTTCTCAGTTCTGAGTATAGAACTGAAGTTCACTTCCTTGGTTGGACAGGGAAAATGTGATGGCTGTGTGAAATTAACCCTGTTATATTGGTGCTATGACATGAACTTGTCAGGCTGGTGAAACGAGAAAGCCACAGAGGATGAAGTTCAGCACGCGAGAGTATTAGGTGTAGTTGATTGCAAGATCAGCAATTGCAGTCAAAAGCTCATTACATAAAGAAGCTCAAACATCCTTGCTTATTGTATTATTCATGCATTGGTTTGGCTCAAAACTTCATTATGTTTTCTAATTGAGGAATATACAGAGCAAACAAGACACTGCTGTTTGTTCCTTGCTTTACTGTACCAGTTACCCACCACTGCCTACTGGCATGTGCTTAACATGGTTTGGTAGATCAACCTAAACTACCAAATTAAATATTACTGTCATCAGTCCAATGTGGCACCTCTGCACCTTTTCCTCAAAAGTAATCACTAATTTGTTTAAAGAGTATTTTAGTATATTTACCTCGTATTTGGTGAATTTATAACTTTGATCCACATTGAATGCTGCACAGTGCTTTTCAGAGGCTATACTCCATGTGGACTCGACATTTATAACAACTTCTATTACTTTCATTAATTAACCCTTACAAATCTTTACAATGAATGAATAGTTTCAACTTTAGATTAGGTATTGCAAAAAGATCTACACATAATGAATAAATGATTTCAAGAAGTGTAAAGAAGCATCTTTTAATGCTTGTTAATGACCTATTAATGAAAATTATAGAGATACTAATATATCAATTGTCATTTAATGACATTTACAACTCTTTGAATGTACATGAACTAATAATCTGTTAAGTATTACATAACATTTTTCATAATGACTTATTAATGAGCATTACTACAAACTGTTTTCGTATTCTGCAATGATTCATTAAGCTAAACGACAAATGAGACAGTTACAAAAGCATGGCTATGACCCAGAAGCCGAAGCTAATCTTGTTCAGTCTATGTTAGACACATTACTATAACTCAAAAGGCAATAGGTTCACTATTTAATTCTGTTAAATTCTCCCTATAAGTTCAAAATCAAGAGTAAATGACTTTATTATATGCAACAGAAATGTAGCAGTTTTATAAGACAAAAGCCACAGGTCAACAATTCTTGGACTTAAACCTACAACCTCACACTGACCATCCAACTGTCAAGCAGAATGTTAGGCAGCCAAAATGGTCAACCAAAATAAAGGAACATTGCTATAGTCACGTCTAGATTAAGGCTACCTACACACTACTATATTTTCATTCAAAAATGGAGTTTGTAAACAAAAAAGCATTTTCTTTTTTTTTTTTATTGATTTTAATTGGAAGCAGATAACATTCAATACAATCAAGTCAAACTTAACAAAGCAAAATCCCCAAGCAAGAGAAATAGAAGAGAGCCAATGACCAAAGCCACTCTATAAAACCAACAAGAAAGGAAGAGTATTGTTTTCCCTGAAATGGAAGCTTATTCTAAAATGTTATTAATTAGAACCTGCCATATTTTAAAAAAGTTTTGAAGAGATCTGAGAGGCATCAAAATGGCAGTACCAGTTGCGATTATAAAACTTGATAAAAACCATCAAGTGGGTGTTCAAAAGAAATGCATTAGAAATGGTTTCAAAAACCTCACATTGACATTACACAATGAACGACACGGCACCAAAATTCTTGGCACAAATCATACATTATGGGGCTTTGATATTCGTTCGTATTGACAGCTTGGAGCTTGTTGATCCCTAATGATGATAGGGCTTATCGATTTCAAATGACACTATAGGTTTTGCGTGTGGTCCGGGCCCTGGGAGAGTACACACGCTTTCAGGCCCCACCTGCAGCCTGGTACTCATGACAGATCCTCTAAGTGAGATTTCGAATTTTTCCAATTGCAAATAGTATTGAACATCAGTTACCCACTGACTTAAAAGTGGTGGGGTGAAATTCTTCAAATAGAATTAGGTGAGAGGTGACGAAAATTGTTCCTGATTTTGGGAGAAAAAAGTCATATTAGATATAATGTTTTAATAAAAATAACCTATATAAATAAAATTGTAAGCCACTTGGATGTCTGTTTATTGGCTCATTAATTACACAATAATGTTTGACCCAATGTTTACAAAATTGTATATGGGCCTTGCTATTGGTTCAACTTAAAATATAAGCTATATATGTCACAGAGAAGTGTTATAATGGGGAGTCACCCAAAAACCAGTGCCGATACATGGACTACAATTCCCATCAGGCAGCTCGGATTGTGCTATGCCTAATGATGTCATCAGTACGCACAAAGTCTTCTACTGGGAAAAGTGTAATCTTAAAAACCTATATAAATAAAACTGTAAGCCTTTTGGATGTCAGTTTGTTGGTGCACTAATCATGTAAAAAAGTCTGAATCAACTTTAAGAGAATATTGCATGTGCCTTACTGTTACTTAAAATAGGGCTATATTTGTCATATCGGAGAGGAAGGTTATAATGGGAAGGAGGCACCCAAAAACTTGTGCTGACGCATGGACTACAATTCCCATCAGGCATCAGGAGTGCGCTATGCCTGATGGTGTCACCATCCCGCACAAAGTCTTCTACTGGCCAAAGTGCAACCTTGAAAGACCACAAGTACATACAGCGTTTTGTTCTCAACTAATCTGGATAACAGTTTCATTGTCTTGCTGGATTTACAGCTTTTGTCTCATTATGTGTTGTGTTAGGCCATTTTGAATTTCCCAAAAGAAAGTTTCTCCCTGTTTATTTATATCGGCAATTCCAGGTAAGTTGTCCTGTTAACTAAAAGTTTACCGTTTACTATTGACTAGGTGACAGTTCTGTTCAACTGCAAATTATTAAACAATTTTCACAAAAGTATTTAGGTCTTTCCTAAAGGAAAACACAATACATCCATTTACATTGACACATCTTTCAAGGATGTCACCATTGCCCACTCACTTTTGAATATTCCAAGTTACTAACACTTACAGCCAAATCGCAGAACTGCCTCCTTGCTGATGATTGTGCCACTTGGATTGCTGGCAAGACATTGATAAGAGCCGCTGTCTTGAGCCCGTAGAGGGTTGGTAATGACCAGATTCCCAGCTATTAGAGTGTAGCGTGAATTGGAATCCAAGTTCAGTTGTGTGCCATTTATTTTCCACCTGAGGAGAAGAAGTCATAACATAAATGTTAGCAGCTGACCTTTAAATTGATATTTTCAACTTGGAAATGTAGTGTTTGATAAAAAGAGTGACATCCTTCATTGTAACCAATTTGAAACATATGGCCAACAAAATGAATGAGGTAAGGAGTTCTATATTGACACCTGTCTCCATATATACTGTAGAATTTCAATACATAGACTTAAGTAGTTGAGCTATTTTTGATAAATAACTAAGGCTGAAGTTTTATGAATAATAAGGTTTTCTAGCTTTCCACCCTACAACTACACACACACACACTCAGTACTCTTTATGACCTTTTCTGAGCTCTTGTGCACCCCATTTCACCACTTTGTCTACAGATTTCAACCTTCTGCTGGTCCTGCGTCTCACTTTGAGATGCCTGAAAACAACTGTTATGAGGCTGCTACATGATGAGGAGGCTCAATGTCTTTAGGCAGGCTTTATTTTAAAATTCAAGTGCTTTCTTCTTTTGATTTCTTCTCTTTGAGTTCACTTCAGATCTCTTTTCACTTTATGAGTGCCCCTTTATCTTACTTGTCCTTCTACCTTTTTTTGATTGTGACATTCAGTTCAACTTACTACTCCATAACTTGCAAGTTTTGATTCCCATTTACTTCTCATTTGCATTGTTGAACTTGTTCCCATTTGTCTTTAACCAAATGTGAACCTGGGACAAGCTCAGGTTATTTGAGTCAGTCATACTCATAGTTCAGTTTTAATAGCATCTGTTCTTACTACATCAGATTGCAAAGTAGCACTCCATGCTCTTAAAAACCTTGCTGTCAAATGCAACCAAGAGTAAAGGCACAAGAGGAGGGGAAACATGGCCTGGGTGGTGCAGGGCTGACAACTGTCTGACAACGTGTGAATCTTTTTTATTATCGTACTGTTGTAACTATCCTGAGAAGACATGAAAGTAACAATTTCATGAGAACAAACTTGAACTTGAACTTTATTTTGCCATTTTTAAATTGGTATACACTTTAATAATGACCAAAAATACTTTATTTTAAAGGATTATAACAAAATACTATAATCCTGAAAGATTTAGGGCAACTTGATCAGATTGCAGGTCTGGAAAATGTGGATGGGTAGATGGGGATTGATGCAGAATGGGTGTCACCATTAAGCTTTCCTTAGAATGCTGCTGTTCTTTCTTTCTTTCTTTCTTTCATTTGCATTCATCCCATCACAACTCATCAATCGCTGTTACGTAATCTTTGTCTAACTTGATTTCATTGTGAGAGCAGTGCTGTTGGGAAGATAAACACCGTTATATTACTCCTCTATCTTTGAACTGTCTGACTTTTGTTTCAGGTATAATAGCAAGAGTAATGCTGATCAGCATTATGTTATGTATGTTTTTTGTATGTTTTTGATTTTTACAGACTTTTTACAATAAATATTATAATTCTTGCAAACTTTGTTAAAAATAATGGAAGAACTACATTTATTTATTGCACTTTTATTATTACTACCTAACTTCAGTGTTTATCTAAACCACAATCTCCAACATCCGAGTCATTTTACAACCAGATTTGTATTAAAAACAGGGTTGCGGGGTCTGCTGGAGCCTATCCCAGCTAGCAAAGGGTACAAGGTAGGAACAAACTGTGGCCAGGATGCCACTCCATCGCAGGGCAAACACACACACACACACAGACTAGGGCCAATTTAATGTCTCCAAAGCTCCTAACCTGCATTTCTTTGGACTATAGGGGGAAACCAGAGCAAACGGAGGAAACCCACACAGACAAGGGGAGAACCCTGGTCTCCTTACAGCGAGGTAGCAGTGCTACGACTGTACCCCTGTGCTGCATCAACTTCCAATCTACAAAAGTTTAATAACTGCTAGAATCCATTCTCATTGTAAGTGCTGCAGACAAACACTTCATGTAAATTTTGATCAATCTTTTTGTTGAATGCATTTGGATTATCCATTCAAGGGAAACTACTGCAACTCCAAAATAATTAACCCAGAGGTGGTAAGAAGTTATTGTTTTGCAGATTACAAGTAAGTTTCAAGTTGTTTCACTCAAGTCTTAGTTTAGGTCTCCCGAGTCATGATGGGCAAGTCTTGAGTTAAGTCTCAAGTCACGACAAGTACGTCTTTAGTCATAGTCTTAAACTTCATGTCCCAAAATTTGTTTCAAGTTCACCAAATTGAATGCCATGTATTACTTTTACTATTACAGTTTCCAACGTTTTAATACTTGGGAAAACAAAAGAAAAAACAATATGCATATACAAATGTAAAATTAAACCATTTTCAAGTACCACCACTGATCATAGCAATAAAATAAAGTTATTCAAAACAATGAGGATATATTATCTCACAGGGCTATGATGCCTTGCATTTACAAAAGATCAAACTGGCCAGCATTCATTTGGGCAGTCTGGAAGAACAATGTAGCATCCTTGGAGCAGCATGGAATGGATTGCTTGACTAAGAAATTCATAAACTTCAAAAGTAACATTAAGTAAACTAATTGTTTTATGCATTTTAATAATGAAAAAATAACCTTTATCTCACTAAGCACCAGATGCAGAGGAGGAAAATCATTCTCAGTGTTTCCCATGACTGATTAAAGTAGTGATGGTCCCGTTTGAGAAGATGACAACATTCAGGACTGATTAAGTGGAGCTTAATGTAACCCAGCTTAATTTCATTGCTTTCTGGCACAAGAAGAATTGTGCACGTTGGAAAGCGAGAGATGCTGACACGGGATGCTTATTTATCATTTTTATCCTTCCCCTTTTCAGCTAACTGTGCATTTATTTTTCCAAACTTAATCTATTTTCTGACAAGTTCTTTTCTGTATGAGATGCCACTGTGCCATGTTATTGAGGTTAGACATATCATGCAGATCTGTTTGTCCTTTTTTAACAATGACCTTCTTGGTTTGAGCGGAGTTGACATTCCTTTCCTGAACAGTCAAACAGTTTTGTACACTCAATAGACATAATCTAAAATATAAAATATCAACAAATAAATAGCAAGCTTTGATAAAGTTGAAATGACTGCCTTTTCACAATTACTAAACTATCGTTTAGCTGTGACTTACCCTTAGCTTGCTAATACTAATTACTACATAAACTAAAGTTACTGTTGTTTGTGTAGCCTCATGTTATGTTCCATATCTCTCTGAGATTTGTTTCCAAAACATGTTGTGCATGTTGCAATTCTTTTACTGTTAACAACTTTATAATCTTCATTTAAATACTAACACGCACGAGTGTGGGCTAGATCTCGAGTCATCCCAAGTCATAAGTTGGAAGTGGAAGTCCAAGTGGAAGTCATTGCTCTTGAAGGCCATGTTGAGTCTTTTTTTATTCTGTTAAGTCAAGTCTCAAGTCCAAGTCATGTGACTCAATTCCATCCCTCTGGTATTAACTGCTTGTTTCTGGTTATGCCACAATATCACTGTGCACTTGAGTCTTTCTCTATTTTGTTGCAGACTTTAGGTTTAGGATCATTATATGTTTTAGTTAATTCACTTTTACAGAAATAAAGCTATTTCTTTAATGATTATCTTTCTTGAGGACCAAAAGTATCCTTGGTGTATCAAAATTCAAAAACTGAACGTCAAACTGAATTAGTTTGTTATTGTGATATGCAATGGTGGGATAGTTGTTTAAAGTTGGCTCTGATTCACTAAAACATTATTGTTCTTATGTTGATTTTAAAATCCCAGTGTTGGGGGTTCTGAAAGTTGAGAATACACTTTATGAGAAGCACTTGGGAGTCTCAGTAGACTCTACAATATCCATATCCAGTCCTCAGAAGCAATGATGGAGTCTAATGGAATGTTAAGCTATATAGTACACCACGCGAAGCACAAATCAAGGTTAAGATATACACTTAAAAAACTATACTATTGGGCCTCATGTGGGATATTGTATACAGTTCTATTCTCCAAAACCCATAATGATAAATCTACAATTGTAGAAAATCTCGACTTGAGCATTTTCATGACTGCAAGGTGTAAGCTCTGAGGAATGACTGTAAGAGTTGGATTTCTTCTGAAGAAAACAGAAGTTAGAATGAGACATGAAGGGGAAAATTATGCAATAAATTACCAAGGAATTATTACAGTGGATTACAGTTGTTACATTAACATGGGTCCATGAACAAGAACATTCATGCACAGATAAAGATATTTTTCAAAAGTTAGGTGAATGGGATTGATGACCTACGTTAGACTGAAATGCTTGTTCTTATTAAAATTATTCTTATATCGTTATCTGCAGAGCTGAGATGTAACCCTTAGGTTCCTAAAATGGATAACGCATAAACATAGGCTGCACCTTCATATCTTTCCCTTGAAACTCATGAATGAGACAGGAGAAAAGCTGCATCATCAGAGTCCATCACTTACATTAGACATGTCAAGTATGCAAACTCTCAATAGATAAATACATGTACGTGTACCAAAAAACACACTTTTCTTTTCACATTGTTTTAAATTACATAGAATACAACAGAATAATAAAAGAAAAGTTTGGTATTTTTCAAGTTTAAAGTATTTCTTCACAATCATGGCATATTTTAGTTAGTTTGCCACATTAAACTGTATATTTTATAAATTAAAAAAAATAGCTAGCTTGCTTTTGCAATTTACAATGGAGCTAATAGGTACCGGGTTAACATTGTGAAGAAAAGTCTTAAAACTTTCCTGAATATGTCCACTTTGAAGTATCAAAGATTTGTTTCTAAGGTGTGTTTGTGACAAAAACATAAATTGGAAATATCAAATTTTATCACAGATTCTTGGTACTATTATGTCAAGTTAAGAATATGTTTCTTGTTTGCTTCTCTGTTTGCGGCGGTCATCATGGATAGAGTTATGACAACCTAGACCCTCAACCACAGACTTAGATAAATGCCCAGTAGCAACGTTCTGGTGAAAACAGCACAAAGAAGTTTCACCGTAATTTGTAAACACTACATTTAATCTAAACTGAACTGATTACACTGTACTATAATTTTAATAGAAGCCTTACAATTTTGAAAACGCCAAGTGAATTGCACATGGCACTTTCCAATAAAACGATAAAAAATACTCAGAAAATGAAAAAGGCAGAGCGTGTGATAGACCAGATTTAAGTGCAACAAACCAATTATCACATTTTCATATGGATGGATATGGAATTAAAAGAACTGAGGACAAGTTTATGAGTAAGTAAATTCATTGATACTCTCTGGTATCACTCAATCCATAAACAAATGGAGAGAACAAACCTACTTCATGTAGAACCTGTTGCTGTGAGGCAGGAATGACAGCTCGGCACTACTTCTTTGCCTATGTTAAAACATCTGTACAGAATATACTAAACTTAAACCTGAAAAAGCTTAGGTAAAATGACATTGATACAGCAGCCACATGTTTGAGTGCTTACCCAGTGATTGAGTGCTCAACGATTGTTGGGATAGGATCCAGCTGCCCCACAACTCTGCCATGGATATACAGGTTAGCTGGATGGATGGATGGATGGATGGATGGATGGATGGATGGATGGATGGATGTATTGTTTGTTTAGTTCTAGTCACTTGACTGCATGCTACATGTGTGCTCAGTATTCTTTCTCACTGAAGCAAACTTGTGCATTATCAATCAAGAGGCAGCAGGCAATATCTTTATGAAATAAACAAATAAGTTTCTCTACAGTGAAAGAACATAAGTGTGACTTTTATCAGTTATTAGTGCCTAGTTGACTAGAGAATGGAAACAGCAATTCACATATGGGTATCAGTATTCAATGTCAATAATGGCTCTTGATTCTCACTTTCCAAAGTGGATCCACTTGCTGGTCCTGAGGGTACACAACTGTTAAAATGTTTGCCTCTCACAACAATGGTTTATGTTTTGCTTTTTTTTCTTCTTAAAATGACATGGACGTGCTGTTTTGCAATATGTGTGTAATCTCAATACTCAATAATAGTTTTGGTTTGAGAAATGGAAGAATTTAGTTATTTCTAAGGCTTTTCCTTACAATGTAACCTCAGTACCAATCACCTTCATTATAAAATGCAAGAGTGGGCTATTTATTTTTTTTTTAATTTATAATATATACTTACCTTTAGAATGCAGTTTCTAGTGGCAAATTAATATATACCATGATTGTAAAGAAACAACTTCAATTGAAAATGCCAAGCTTATCCTTCAATAATTAAGGATTACCTTACTAACTGTAAATATCCATTTGCTGCATTTGCTTTAGTAGGTCCTTTAAATATTAATTAATCTTTAGTTTGCCGTTTTGTTTTCATTAGAAATTACTATTTAGCTAGCTGAAAAGGGTCCTCTTCAGGAGCTGCTGTGGGGGAAATGGCAGTGTCAATAAATAAGAAAATGATGATCTGCACAAGTTATTACCAGCAAGTTTAGAGGTGGAGACTCGACTTATATTAAATCCAATAACATATACTGTAAAATACACTTCTCCATATATTAATGTATGAAGCATATGTCAAATGTGTTGTCACACACATGCGATTGGGAGGCAGTGAAAGGGTCTGAATAATTATAATTCTACGTCAGACCAGGGGGTGGCAAGGTGCACTGACTTTCTCTCTCAATCCTCTGCAGACCATCCATGGGAAATCACACACGGTTCCAGCCCCACTGATGACATCACTTCCTGTCGCAGCCTTTAAAGCCACCATCTTTACAACCTTAAGATCAGTTCTATTTTGGACTGAACACCTCACAAGCTAATTTACCCATTTGTAACCAGGGCACAATATACGGGTGGGTGTCCCAAACCTTTTTGATGTCTTTCGACTCTTATTATGACAGTGTATACACCCATTAAAAATTTCAGGTTAAATGAAATCAGGACAAATACAAATAAATCTTTCTATAATAAGATACTGCATTATAATGAACAATATTTTATTGGAAACAAATGGATCAGTTTTATAGAGAATAATTAAAAAATATCTGCAGGAGACATACAGTAGGTGCAGGAGACATAGTAGTTTTGTTACCATACATCTTAAAGATATGGATGTTATCTATAAATATTTTGCATATGCACAGATGGCGTCTGCTTTCTTGGCTCACTACTTTAGAAAATAAGTTACCTTTTGTGAGGTAGAAACCCCCCAACCCAGAAGAACAGCTTGTTTTACATAAATCCTTTCAGCTTTCTGGCAGGCAAAAGCCATACATCAGCAGCAGCAGTAGATGCTGACTCTGCAGAACATCGGAGGGAAGCACAGTGGAATCATTTTCACTGATTTCTTTTTATAGCATGATTTCTCTGCAAGATAAACGTCAATTAATTTGTTTCTCTTTTGATCCTTTCCCAATACGACACCATGAAGGTGCATCATCGATTCATTACCTGTGTCCATTGTGATCAAAATAGTTTGTCTGATGGGTGTTTGAAACACAAAACTCATAAGGTTCTTGAGTATCATATTCAAATGTTCAAACTGCTTCAGAAACTGCTTGGCTCACACTAGACATTGTGACCACTCAAATGTATGCCGACACCCATTTAAATGGTGTCTTCGTGATTGCCTTGCTATACTGTTCACTCTTCAAGACACCTGAAATACCGCCTTCCAAGCTGTATTCGCTTATTTCTCCCATGACCATTCAATCTCCTCCAAGTCTACTGGTATTTAGAAGCCTCTTGAAGACACATCTCTTTGCAACATATCTTAAGACTACTTAGACATTTTGTTATCCACCTTGAAATCTGAAGCTAGACTCATCTATCATGTTTGATATTGTTTAAGTTTTTTTCACTTATCCTGGAGGACTGTGATAATACACCTCTTGCTTCAACTTTAAATTTTTCTCTGTTTCCTATTAACCCATATTTTCTAATCACCGCAATTATATTGAATTGTATGCATTATGGTTTTCTTATTTAAGGAATGCTGCTTGTAGTATTATTTACTGCATGGGTTATCATTTTCCCAGGTATTTACAGCTGCAGCTGTTATGGTGTGCTCTAAATTCATCTTGTATTGTGCCCACTGTAAGCAGTTGACCTATATGAGAATCCTGCTCTAATTCCCAGCTGACTAAGTTGCCTTATTGTCATTGGACGATCTAAGTTTTTGGGTGGGGTTTTAATATAAAATAAGCTTGTTTAAGTTCAGGATTAGAGAGGGAAAGGCAAGCACTTCTGTTTAACAGAGCAAGATTAACAAATTAGGTCTGAAAGTTTTAGCTATTGTGTACTTTCAAACTTCTGCTTATGTTGTTTTTAAGTGGCCTGTCCAGGTTGTACATGTATCATGTGTAAACATCACTCCCAGTAGATTAATTATCCATTTACTTTTTATAATGCTACTTATTTTAATGTTTTGTGTCTGAACCTTTTTAATCCAAAGTCCTCTTCTAAGTTGGCAAACACACAGAGCAGCAAAGGCATTCTTGGAGTTTCTAAAACAAATCTTTCTCTTTTGGATGGTTGCCCATTCACACTCACCTGTATGTCGCTGGTGGGCTAGCCCTAGCTTTACACGTCAGTGTCACCTTCTCTTCTGCAGAGCCCTCTGGGAACAGAATGCTGGAAGGCTGCTCTTCAAACACTGGCCCATAGTTGATGTTTGTGAAGCTGTTGAGCTCTGAAACAAAAGGCATATTCAGTAGAGAGCCACACTGAACAGCAGTCCTAATTCATCCAGCATATACAGTAATTATCTGTTTGTAGTATGAGCATGGCTTAACCACTTAGATTACACCTCTGTTGTGCTTGTGCATTATGCCCATCATAATGCAGGATCCTTTTTAAATTGTTTCTTACAAACTAGACTTTTACCTATTTTTATTTGCATATATGTAACACATGCAACACACCATGTAGAGCTGTAACTGGCTTAAATAAGAAGTTATGCAAAACGTCACCTGTCTCTGACAATGATGCAGAATAAAAAATATCTAATTAGACTAAGGACAGCATTAAAAACCAATATGGGAAAAAGCAAAGCAGAGTTAAGTGACAAGAGACAAAATGAAGCATTGTGGTACTTTAGGGACCTCTGCTGGCGGAAGTGCGTGTGTTCACCACCAAGTCAATCCTAATAATTCCAGATAGAGCTAAATGACATAGGAAAGAAATCACATAGCATAGAATCTAATTGCAATTATAGTAACTGTTAATAATTTTAATAATACTTTACTTATGGCATTGTTATACTTATTAAGTATATTTCAGAACATCTATGTTGGGCATAACAGTGGCTTAAGCTGATGCCTCTCAAGTTGAGCACACTGGTCACTGTCTGAATCCAGTCTGTACTGTAAGTTTTCTCCATACCTATGTAGATACTCTCATTTTTGTCTCAGATCTCCAAAGATGTGCATGGTAGGTTATTTAGTGATTCAAGTCATAAAGACTCTTTCTTCAGCTCTGGAGGCTAAGTGAATTACCATCAAGAACAACTTAAACCCCAAAAAAACAAAAGTCTTCATCTGTAAAAGGGGAAAAAACGGTCAGGAATGTCTCCACACCCCCAGAGGTAGGCCAGCTACATTCAGCCTGTGACTGGAAGATGAAGGCACACATTGGCACACAGAGTTTGCCATTATGTCTCCAAGGCCTGAGCTAGTGCTTTGGTCTGCTTCAATACATTGTGGTAGTTCAGCCTCAGCACAGACAGACACGGACACAATGTTCCAAAAATACTACTTTTTAATTAATTCAGTCCGGCACACAACACAGTGCTCTTGCACCCAACACCTTTTGTTCAGTCATTCCTCTCCTCTCCAGACCTCTCCTCCCGAGCTTCACCTTCTTCCTCCCGACTCGACTCCTGAGTGGTGGTTGCTGGCTCCTTTTATTAGGCACCTGGAAGTGCTCCAGGAGCTTTATTGGCGACACCCGGCTGCACTTCTGCATGTGGCAAAACTACTGCCCAGAAGGGCCAAGCAGCTCCCACTGCAGCACCCCCTGGCGGCACCTGCAGAACCCAACAGGACTGCACCAAACTCCAACTTCCATGAAGCCCTGTGGGAGTCTGAGGCAGCACTGTAACCCAGGGAGGCTGCCAACTAGTGTCCAGGGGAAGATATTGGGTCTGCCATGCTTGC
This sequence comes from Polypterus senegalus, assembly GCF_016835505.1. Taxonomy (NCBI): domain Eukaryota; kingdom Metazoa; phylum Chordata; class Cladistia; order Polypteriformes; family Polypteridae; genus Polypterus; species Polypterus senegalus. Next base: position 265,303,617 of record NC_053156.1, read on the forward strand.
TCCCCCGGAACACATGCTGCAGGGGCGTCCCATCTGCCACAACATACAGTTTTATATTGATGAGCTGACTGTACCGTGGAAAGAATCAGTGGATGAAACATTTAAGAGTACAAAAGTTTCTCTGCGTAGAGCTTGCTGCTGAAGAACAAAATTGGGGCTGAAGCACTAAGTTCTGCCTAGTGGAAGTGGAATGCAGAGGCTTTGTGGCAAACTCTTCCACCAGGCTGTTGAAAGATGTTGGGCCAGCTTTTCAAAAAAACTTAAAATCAAATCTGCCCTAGAGGCAAAAGAGAAGAGCAGCCAATGGTTTTGGTTGAAGAGGCATGACCACAGACAAGCTCCAAAATAGTGATTCTGAAGATTACATAGACACAGAAGGGTCAATTCTAGGATGTTAGAAATCATTTTTGAACCCTTCAGAAATGTAGTGGGCTAATTGACAAAACATCAACAACTGAGGCTGCCCACTTGAAAACCTCTCTGTGCCATCCAGTCTTCACTATCATTAACTCCAAGATTATTTCTTGTAGGTGCTTGAACAATGGATAGTAACACCTTGTCCCTTGTTTAATGTGTTTAAATATACTGTATGTAGTGTGGGCACGAGTGGGCCCTGCGATTGACTGGTGTCAAAGATATTTTTCTGCCTTGCACCCAGATTTAGTTATAAACTAAACAAGCTACAACTTTTAGCCTCATAGTGTGAAGGGGCCTCTTTTTATAATTTTTAACAGTTTTCTTTGCATATTTGCATGAATTTAAATGTTTTTTTTAATAAAAACAGTGAAGCAGCACAGATCCCATGAGTGTAGGTGTGTGAGAGAAAAGCTATGTGGCTGTGGAGATTCTTGATGAGGGAACTGGCTAATTGTGTTTAACATGTTCGCAAGTGGTTGATGCAGCTGTCTCTAATCAGAGCTCCATGGTTCATTTGGCACACCTGCATTCATTGAGGGTTAAAGGGGTCTGTAAATGAGAAAAGGTCCAACAATAATGATGGGGTTTGATCATGCACTCCATTGATTATGCCTGGAAGATGAGTGAGCAGAGCGAGAGGTGTAGAGAGATGGGCACTGGGAAGAGTAATTTTTAATGACCGATTCTGAATTTGATTTTACCCTTAATTTATTTGATTATTAATTGATCATTACTTGATTTTATATTCCTTCCCTATATTCCTTATTTATTTAAGCACTGCACTTTTTTTTAACATTGTGGAAAATAAATGGCACAATGAGCCATTTACACCACTCTTGCTTGTTTGTGTCCTCATTCACCCTATTCGATTTGACTATGAATGCCCCAGTTTCAGAGGAATATACCATCTCTGGGCCTCACACACATGCATAGGAAGGCAAGGTTAAACTTAAAGTGATTCAGTATTGTGGCTTACACAAGTCTGAGAAAAGTCAGGAGATGGAGACAAGGAAATATCCAAGTCCGTGATTACCTTTGGAAACCGTTAAAACAATCATTAAGAAATGGATAGAGTTATGAACCGATGTAAATCTGCCAGCAATAGACTATTCACAAAAACTGAGTGCAAGAAGAAGACTAGTGAGGGTGGACCTCTGAAGGAGTTACAGGTTACTGTGGCTAAGATTGGAGAGATTGTGCAGATAACAACTGTGATCAGGATCTTCACCACTCACAGCTTTATGGCAGAATGGCAAAGAAAAGTCCACCGTTAGAAAAATATTGCATAGAGTTTGCCATAAGGCATAAGGAGACTCTAAAGGTAGCTGGGAGAAGGTTCTATGGTCTGGTGAGCTCAACAATCATCTTTTTGGTCATCAGACGAAATGCAATGTTGGAACATTACACATTATCAAAAAATGGTAGCAGCATCATTCTGTGGGGAGGCCTCTCTGCAACAGACCCTTGAAGAGTTGAGAAGGTTAAAATAAATATAGCAACACTGGAGGAAACCCAAACCCAAAATCTGGACCTTAAGAGAAGATTTGTTTTCCAGCATGACAATGACTTCAAGCGTAAAGATAATGCTATATGAATGGCTTAAAATATCACAAATGTCCTGGAGTGTCCGAGTCAGAGTCCAGATCTGAGAATTTGTGGCTGAACTTGAAGAATACTGTTCACTCACAATCTCCATTCAACCTGACAGAGCTTGAGCAGAGAATGGGAAAAAATGGCAGGATCCAGATATGCAAAAGCTGGTAGAGACCTGTGCAAACAGACTGTAGGCCTTCATGTCTACCAAGGGTGAATCTACTAAATAGTGACTTGAAGGGAGTGAATACTTATGTGGTGAATTATTTTGTGTTTTATATGTTATTAATTTAGATCATTTTGCTGAGGTTTGTTTTCACTTTCACATTAAAGAGTCTTTTTCTGTTTATTAATGTCAAGAAAGCTAAATTAAATACATTGGGTTTCAAAACTTCCAAACGGGTTGAATACTTTTTGTTAGCACTATAAATGACAGCACAGTCCGAAGTATATTGGCATTGAAATTGTGCATGCTTTTGCTGAGGTGGATAGCGTAATGGTCTCAAGCATGTTTCAGTGTGGCACCTGCATTGCCCCTTACAGATACCAACAATGCTAACTATCCAGGATTTTCAAGTTTTTTGCTAGCTTAGCCAGTGTGTGTGCCTGTCAGTGCATCCAAGATGTCAGTACAGGGGATGTATTTTAAAACTAGGTTATAAGTATAAGTTACAGCTGGCAAAGAGAGCAACACCCACCTTAGGCATGCTATATTATGCATATGAAAAGTTTCTATAAGAAATTTCTGCTTCTCCAGATGGAGACGTAAAGCAAATGCTCCACTAAAGGTGCCAGAACTCAATTTTCAAGGTCTGGTGGAGCCCAGACATGTTGTAAGTGTCACAAGTGTTTAATAGAAGCACCGAGGAGGTGGAGAATGACATATAATATGATGTGACTCTCCGTCAGCTTAGCAGATAGTCTCTGAGGACCCCCAGGAGGGGTATGCAGGCTTTTAGTTAAAACCAGGACAGCACGTACTGCACATCAATCTTTCATGAGCTTGAGCACTTCCTCCTTAGTACTTTAAAAGGGAAACATTTTCCTGAAATAACACAGTGACTGCCTGCAGATCTGAAATAACAGTGTTAATTTTTAATTGTTTTGCCAAATTCTCATGGGCTCCTAAATCTAATGGATCAGTGCAGACACATTACGGGGAGTTGGCATTGCGTTTTCTCCTCAAAACAAATGTGCCAATGGCTAACATGCAAGAAACGGCTCTTACCAACTGTTCCTCCAAGGGACAATGAGACCAGAGCTAGGAAAGCAGGCAGCCTCCACATTCTCAGCTCAGTTTAATGTAGAATAACTGAAGAGACAGCTTTCTTTGCCACATGCAAACCAGTCACGAACAGGGTTCCCTGTCAGAAAAAGCAGAAAGACACTTTTAAGAGGCATAGATACTTAAACAAGAATCCCGTGTCGCATGACTCTTCTTTCTTTCAGACGGCCCCTGGATGTATAGTCTGAGATAAAGGGATTTACTTAATGTATTGTAGTCCCGCTGTGCAGAGATGGCTCCAGCATGTCTACTCATTTTCTATCAGTTAGATTTATCTGCAATGTGTTATACTGTACATCTCCTACAGGGTCTAGAAAAACATTTATAAAATGTAGAGATTCATCTGTACCAATCAGCAGTACAGAGAGATAAAGGTGCACACAAACTGCAGTCTAGTGAAGGAAAAGACTGATTAAAAGTGAATGGGCACATCTCAAAGTAGTATTAAAACACTGAGGGAAGAAAATGAATGTCTAATGCACAATGATGTTTACAAGGCTGAAAAAATAAATCAGTGATTCATCCATCCATCTATTTGCTAATGAAGTAAGAGGGTCAAAACCCATTCTGGTAGAAAAAGTTCACAACGTGGTAGGCATCTTTGGACATGATGGTGTTGTAATAAATTAAAATAGCAGAACATTCTCCAACCCTGTTTAATTCAATTTCAGGATTATGAAGGTGGAGTTTATCCCAGCATCTTTGGATATAAGGTGGTCAAACAGCAACACCTCTACAATACAAGGCTCATTCACATAGACATGCACACTAACAAACTCAGGGGCTGATTTAAGGCCAACAACCTGACCGGGCTGAGATCTTGAGTATGTGTCTCTGCCTTTCCAGATCACTATGTTGGCTCCCTGTAGTGGCACATCACATAGTAGGTTCAAATCTGTGATGCTTGCCTACAGAGTACAGTAGTCAAGGGGTCAGCACCTATATATATATATATATATATATATATATATATATATACTGTATATACATTTATATATATATATATAGTGACACTCATGAGGTCCTTTATGTATTCTCAACCACTCAGGTCTGCTGATGAATGCCATCTGGTGATGTCCAGACACTTTGCATTAGTCGCTCCTAGTTGGTGGAACATGTTTCCCACTTCCATGCAAAAGTCTGACTCCCTCAATGTAATTAAGATGCATTTGAAGAATCTCTTGTATGATGAATTTCTGTCTAATTCATAATGGCTTTGTTAGGTTTTATAACCTAGGAACTGAATTTAGCTTGTATTTTGCACTTATTCCCAAACAGTCCCCCAAGACTGATGTTTACTCAGTTATGTTGACCTCTTTTTTAAGCCAGCTTGGATAAAGCAAATAAATGTAAATTTGTTTGCGGTTAAAATTAGGAAAAGGGCCCACATCAGGACAAAGAGGTATTAGTTGAAGGATGAATAAAAACTAGAGAGTTCCCTTCATGTACACATGTTTCAGGTCATACAGGTGGTCCTTTGTGTGTGGCTTAGGGTGGACCAGCATTGTCTCAGATTAAATTGAAAGGTAATGGCATACATAAATGGAAGATCCAGCTTTATAGGAGAGGAAGCCACCCAGGAATAGTTGTGGTAGCTTGGCCCTTTAAATGGTGCAGTCTGAGATCAGTAGTGTAATGCTATCTGAATGAAATGTGGCCTGGCAGTCAGAGCAACAAACCTAGGATGAGGTATAAATAGCAATCCGTGAAGGAGCAAACATGCTTAGATGTGAACTGAGGGAACATGTTATAGTGAGCTCTTTTGAGTGTAAGAGCTCAAAAGCATGGGAACACGACTACTTGCCATTGTCCTCAAATGAATGTGTCTTTAAATTGTTAGTGTATATTTACAACATAACATGATTCATGCAAGGTAGGCTGGACACATTTAAAATAAAAACAACAATAATAATAATCAGTCCATTCATTCATTTGGTACCTTTTATAAACGTCACAGGAGCAAACACGGGGAGCACTCATGCCCACGCTAATGTTCATGGCTACTGGCCTAACAGAGCTGCTGGGTAATTACTTTAGAAGTATGGTGTAGCAGCCAACGGGTTCTGCCTAACTATGTGATTCTGAGCAAGTCTTTCAAACTGCATAGAAATCTGTACATAGGTGTTACACATTCTGATCTTACAGTTCACCTTACATAAAGTTGTTAGGTAAAAAAACACAATAATTCTGATAATACAGTGATGTCTGTCAACATATACACATATACCACCCATTGAGCAATACTGGCATACTAGCAACGCTTCCTGTCTATATACTTTATCATTTTGAAGCAAACAGATGAGCATATAAGCTGCTTTATAACTTTAATGTCAACATATTTATGAAATAGTAGAATTAAGGCAACAAAATAAAAACAGGATATCAGACAAGTGTGGGTAGGATTGAAAGCAGACCCTGCTATAACAGCTGTCAAAAGCTGATGCCGTGTCCCTTACAATTTCCTGACTTTCTGCCTGCCTTGTCAACTTCCCTCATTAAAATTTTAAAGGCTGAGAAAAGATAACTTACTGTTGGCATTTCAAATTGCAACGCCCCTTCTGTGCCAATTACAGGACTGGCTCTTTTGGAATATCAGCACAATTGCCTAGAGTCTGTGTCTTCAGGAGCCATATTGCACTTGTGGATAGGATTTCAGGCTAATCTATTTTGTGTTCTGTTTATAAATTTCAGGGTTTTTTTTGAATATTAAATAATGAAATGGTTAAGAGTTTATGGGTCCTATATGATGGAGTTGAATTTTCAGTAGGATGGGATTAACACTTTTGTGGCCAGAACCAAACCTAATTGGATGCTGTTATGTGTCAACTACATGCTGTGAGAAAAATGAAAGTGATTTGCTACAAAAAGCCACATAATTCATTCATATTTTTAACACCATAGAAATGAAAACATGTACCCTTCTTAAACATGTATCCAGTTAACAAAAAATACTTTTATAAATAAGATGGTTTGTGATTAATGCTGATGTGTAACAGCTGCAAAATCCCAGGTTTCCAATCACAATTTTTGCAGACATTTTCTACAGGTTTTAGCATTGATGCCTCATGGATCAAGCCTCCAAGGTGCAAATCCCATGACAAGGTACAGCTATATGGACGTTACATGTTTCCCTGTGTCGCTGTTCTCCTCTCACATCATAAAGACATCGTTGGTTAATCAAATGAAGTGAATGTTTGCTGCGATGGACCAGTGCCACATTTACAAATGCTTTCTGCTCTTGTCCCCTGGACAACTGGGACAGACATTGGGCTCCAGCAAAACTGAATTAGATGAGCAGCTTAGAAAATCTCTGTCCTTGTATGTCAGCATCAACAAAAAAGACTTGCTCATGGTGCAAGATAATTCTCTCCACAAACCAGCATTTTTGTATTGATCTATCTATCTAACTATCTATTGTGATAGACGGCCGGCAGCTCAAACCAGCCGGGACACCCAGAGAATGGAAGGATGAAGGAAGGCAGCTACTGTGAGACTCTGCCTCCCCCAAACATTAGATGGCAGCTTCCCTGCAGTGTAGCGGTGCCTCGGATTCCCACAAGGCGCCATGGGATATGGAGTTTGGCATCACCCGGCTGGGTACTGTGGGTGCTGCCAGGGGAGACTGTGGGAAATTGGGAGACAAGTAGATCACGTGGATTAAAGCCCCAAAGTACTTCCAGGCTGATTAAAAACTTAAGTGCTCCATCTGACTCTGAAGTGCTGGTAGGTCACATGAATGGAAGAACAGAAGCACTTCTGGATCAGGCACTATATAAAGGACTGCTGTGAAGTAGGCGAGCCAGAGTCAGGTGGAGGTGGATGAAGCTTGCTGGGAGGTGTGGAGGACAAAGAGAAGATGTGTTTGCATGTGTGTCTGTTTTGTTAAAGGGGCAACAGTGACCCCTAGCGTGCACACTATCTATCTATCTATCTATCTATCTATCTATCTATCTATCTATCTATCTATCTATCTACCCTGCTTTACCATTACTCCCTTGCATTTTATGAGTGTCACCTATTGACGCTGCCACACCTTACAGTTTCATTTGCCGGAAATTTTTATTTTGTTACTCCAGTCTCTGCTTTATGCACTTTACTTTAATATGTCATAGCACCACAACCTGCTAAATTTTGCACACATAACCTCTTAGGTAGTGTAATGTAGTAGGTAAGGAACTCTAAACCAGAAAGTTGTGGGTTCAGTTCCTACCTCTCACTCAATATATAATCCTGAGCAAATAACTTGAATTTACTGGGCTCCATCTGTAAAAGCAAAATACATTTAAATATTTTCATTTGCAGCTGTAAAATGCATTGGGTAGGTGGTCACTATAGAAAGGTGCTATAATAATAAAATAAATATTTGCTTGTCTTAATGCTACTACTCATTTTTATTTTGGGTGCCTGGATTTTGTGGTCATATAGCTGAGTTTGTGGCCTGGACTTAGTGCCAGCATGCAGCATGTGGATGGCGCAATGCCCCTTTGGCACTTTACAGACCAAGACTGAAATTAAACAAGTGCTGAAGGTCTATTCCTAATCATCTCTCACATCACAAATCTGTTACAGTAATTAGAGTCTATAGTGTGCTCTTCGATAGGTTGGCAGTTTATCCAAGATTGGTTTCTGGTGCTGGCTTCCATTGTCATTCAGCTACTCAGATAAGCAGTAGTGGATGGACTCTGGCTAACAACCTCCCTAATAACTGAATTTTGGGGCTATACTAATTTTGACAATATTGTTCAGAGATGGAATACTAGTACCATATGAAGCTAAACTGTAGTTAGAAAACAAGCGAATGGATTAAAGAATGTAAACCTGTTCTGGTGAGTGTCATAGACAATATCCATTCCTCCTCATTTTTTTACAATGATAATGTTTCTCACAATACACATTTGTTGCATGAAAAAAGACTAAAATTGTGTAGGGAACAATGGTCAAGTGTTTAGAATGACCGTATCACAAGCCTGGTCAGTGATTGCTATTCCACTGGACTTTAACTTCTGATGATGCTAAGTTCTTTAACTTTAATGGAAAGCCAGGCTGAACAAAGAATAAATTGTCTTCTTTAATTATGCAATTTCATGGAAAAGAATGCTTAAGCACAGACTTCAGCTCTCCAGAAATACATGTAAATCTAAAATGCCAATCTTAACTTTAGCACTCTCTGCTATTTGGATTCCCTGAGGCTGCGTGTCAGAGTTCTCACTTCTCCTACATTTTCTTCTACACTGTGTACAAAGAACACTGAGAGTGACTAATAACTTCAAAGGCTGCTGTAGCTTCTCCGCTCCTTTATTTAATGTATAGAAAGGCGGGGATATTAAACGCATCTGTGGGGAATTCTTCGTTTCAAGGAAAAGAGTACAGCATTTCTTAGCTTCAGCTTGTGCTACCATTCTTTTAATGATCTTGACAAAACAATTCCAAAAATAACAACGTATGTTCTTTGTGTTTTAGTGTCTAGTGGAGACAGGGCTGAGACTGCACATCTGTAGTTAGCTTTGCTATCACTGGACTGGGTGGAAATAAGACTCTCAGTGTAAACCTGAAGTGCCTGGAATAAAAAAACTGAACGAGGGACTGTTGTTGTCTTGTGAAATTAAAACTGAAAAACAGTGCTGTGGGCATATACTCCAATTTGGTCTCAAAACAGAAGGGGAATGAAAAAATGGGGGAACAATATAGCCATAAGCATCAAATCTATCAAATACTGTACACTTGTCAGAAAACATGGAGTCTGGCAAGAGAAGACTTGTCTCTGTGGAAAATACTGACAATAATCGATGAGTCAAGAAGTGCAGAACTACTGGACTGCAGACAAGGCCACTTATTTATTCTCTGCATTTCTGAGATTTCTGTCCCTCTGATGGCTTTTTGTCATTATGGCACATTGTCTGCCATCTGTGAATTTCTCAGTAAAATAGGAAAAGGTCAACTCCATTTGTTAATGCGCTATCAAGTCATGCTGTTCACGGATGTAAGCTCCCTGATGAAGAAAAGGAGACATTGGGGGGGTGGGATGACAAGGTGTAGTGGGCTAATGTAGCAGTACTCTGGAGGGGAGGTCTAGTCATTGTGGTTAAATTTTTAATGAAACTGCTCACTGTAGCAAATTTCATGCACCATCATCTGCCCACAGAGAATTTGCTACATGCCATCAGTGAGATGATTTTTTAAGGACTCTTAGACAAACATGAAAGATGATCTCATATTGAGGCCCCTACATTGCTGTCCCTGGGTCTACAAGCTCTTCCGTTTAAGGTGAAATTCAACTTATTTTTTTAATTTGTTAGTTGGCTCTCTTAATCTAAGGCAGAGGTGTCCAACTCCGGTCCTGGTGGGCAGCAGTGGCTGCAGGGTTTTCATTCTAACTCTTTTCCTAATCAGTGACCAGTTTTCACTGCTAATGAACTCCTTTCCCCTCCATTTTAATAGCCCTGTTTTTAAAGAGTCAGTCCTCTGAATTGATTCTTTTCCTCTTTAAATAAAAGCCAAACAGAAATGAGATGTGAAATGAGCCAACAGATGACCAGCTAAATTGGAACGTCAAACTCCAGCCAATTTCACTCCAAACAGTTTCTTAATGAGAAGCCAATTCTTGCTGTTAATTAAACCGTCAATGAATATCATGACTTGTTGCTGCTCTCATTCTGCCACAGCAGACAGTTGATTTTCCGTTTTTTGTAAAACCACCGTCAAGATGTTTTGGTGACCTGAGTATGCCGACATGACTGAGACCTTCACTTTTCTTTATTTTCAGGTTAGCTGGTCATGTGGCGGATAGTTTTGTGTCTCATTATTGTTTGGTTGCTGAGTAAGGACAAAGATACAACTAAATGGTCTGTGTCATGTCAATTAAAACTAAGGCAAAACAATTTAATCAGAAGCCAAGACGGCTCACTAAGTAAGAAGATGTTTAGAATGAAAACCTGCAGCCACTGTGGTCCACCAGGACCGGAGTTCAACACCCCTGACCTAAGGTGATGTATAAGTCACAATGTAGCAACATTCCTACCATGTTGACAGTCAGATAGTTAGTAGAGGAACACATTTAGTCAGTGGTGGGGACTGAAGAGGTGACCTTGACTTCCCAGTGCTGCATCTTTTTCACTTAGCTACACATTTAAGCACATCATCACGAGGGTTGGGAAGACAATCACATTTTACACTAAAAAGTAATGTGGTCTCAAACCACCAATTAGCTTCTTAAGCGGAATTTCCTAAGGATTTGACATTTGAAACCAGTTAGAGCCGGTGCAAGCAGTGGTTTCTTCATGCTTGTATCCTGCTGGGAGAAAAAGATTAATTTGGCCCAATCCTGATGGTGCACAGATTAACTGTCTTCCATTCTTTAATTCTCATTGTTTCAAATAAAACTTTTCTTCATGGTAAAATCAGCAGTGTAATAAGGTGGGTGTGGGTTACTTTGTGTCGATTGCGTGGGTATTTTACACATTTTGCTATTCAGCACTTGTTAGTAACATATTATATGATATGCTGACACCTGTACATTTATTTATAATACAATGCTGATAATCTCTGTTAGTTAATAATCATCTGGAACCTTCTGAAAAAGAGTAGAGTAAAGCATATTCTGGATATGTATATTTAGCAGCTGGTTATTAGACATAGAAATAATGCAGAAATAAATTAGAATGATGATTTCCCATCAAATAAATGTAAATGTGTGCATGCAATGGAGCAGTGGTTAGAGTCTCTGCCTCACAGCTCCAAGGACCCAAGTTCAAAACAAGTCTCATCTCTGTCTATGTGTCAGGTGCATTCCCTACCAATATGTACACAATTTTTACTTTATCCTTCCCATATCCCTTTGTATTATATTGATGTCTTGTGTTTATTTCAGACTTTTTATACAATTATATATGGGTTTGTGGACTCTTATAGGGTTTTTGAATTCAAGTAATTAATATGTGATGTGTTCTACTAATAAATTAATGTAATATATATATATATATATATATATTTTACCGTTTCACAGGCATTGTATGTTCTTATGGGCACAATTATTTGTTTATGTGTTGCCATGTGTTGTGATGTCATAGTAATAAAATACAAAATGCAAAATGTCATACAAAATAAAAGGTTGCTAACTAGGATACATCACTGTCCAAAACTGTGATATAACCCTTGTTCCTTGTTCAAAATTTTTATTTTGTTTGTGCTTTGGTAATGACTTTTCCATCTCTTTTTTGACATTGCTTCACTTCTTATAGTTTGGTGCTCAAAATATTAAACTCCTGGGGCCTCATGCATAACACTGTGCAAAGAATTCACACTATAACAAGGCGTATGGACAAAAGCGGAAATGTGCATACAAACAAAAAAATCCAGATGCATAAATCTGTGCGAATGCTTCCATGTTCTTCCGCTACATATATCCCGGTCAGCATGAAAAGTAACACACGTGCAAGCACCTGCTGTCCCACCCCGCCTCCTCCCAGAATTATGCCTCTTTGAATATGCAAATCAATATAAATAGCCCTTAAGCTCAGCGTTCTGTGAAAAGGCAATGGCAAAAGCATGGGGGGAAACAGAAGAATTTCAGTGAATACCAAGTGGAGGCAAAGAAAAACATACTATTTGTTGGTTTAAACAGTGGTATAAACAACAAAAGGAAGTTGATCAAGTGACAGAGTGAGAAACTCGAAAGCTCAAGTTCACAAAGTCGCACAGTGCCCGAAATAAAAAAGAAATTGTCAGATATCAAAGTCGGCGTGAAAAGTCGAGTGTAGCCCACCGTCTGAGTGTCATATGAAAGCTTATTCGGGTACAGAGAAAAAAAAAATAGGCACATGGTGGAAAAAAAGCACGAAATGTCAACTTTAATCTTGAAATTTCCACTTTAATCATGTAGTTTATTTTGTCATTAAAGTAGAACATCATAAACTTAAAATCGTTTAATTTACTAGTTTCTCAAATCCATTCGTAACTAAAGTAGCACGTTAAATGCTTTGTTTTGTATTTGATCTTCTATGTTCTCTATGTGTGTGAATCACTACATGCTTTTTAAATGGGCTTTCTCTTCCTCCAACAGGACCCAGAATCCATTCCATTCATGATATTATAGCTCTCTGAATAATTAAAATACTGAGATGTATACTTGATATAATTTTCATGATGATAGGAATTAATGCATGTTATTAAACATGGGAACAATTTGGTGCCGTGATTGTTCATGTCTCACGCAAGATGCTTGCTGCGCCGTCCGTGACCTTTGATGAAATAATTTATTGTAGCACTACTGTCTCTTTCAAAAGTACTAACCTCCAATTCCTGTCCTTCCTTTTCTTATTCCAAGTAAAAAATTGCCACACAATCAGCTCTGTAACAGACGTTAAGCCATCTGTAAGCTTAGAATGCCGATTCTTCAAAACTTTTAAGGAACATTGAAATATCTTCATAGTATGTGTTTAATTACTCTATCCATCTATCCTTCCAGTGTTGCATCAGCACCAGCAAGAATACAGTGCAGGCAAGAACAATCAGGCAGGAGCGCCAGCTCCTTATTAGCGCTGTGGCACAGTGTCCTCACATGTTTAATTATTAATAATATGGATTATTTAAATGAAGTTAAAGTTTTATCTGAATAATATAATAAGCATATTTTGCTGAATTTCATCTTAAAAATGATATTGTCATCATATGTTAATACGCTCTTTATAAAGTTGCTCAGGTTGTGCAATATTATAACTGTATCGCAAGTTCACAGTGAGGCAATTGTACTTATAAGTACAAAGCGTTCTACAAAGAGCAATTGATGGACTGATTGAGTGCGTTTATAGTTCTTGGGATGAAACTACTTCTGAACCGCAAGGTCAGTACAGGAAAGGCTCTGAAGCGTTAGCCGTATGAGAGCAGTTCAATAGACAGCATGGTTGAAGCAGCGTGTGCTAGATGCTGTATACCGATAATTCTCTTTCCAGTCAGCTGCTGTAAAGCTGTGATTCACACTCAGATACGGTGATATAAATACTCTGAGTGGTGCAGTGAAAGTATTATGGAAAAAGATGATCCGCTGTGGCAACACCTAACAGGAGCAGCTGAAAGAAGAAGAAGAAAAAGGTGCAGTGAGAGTAACACCGCTAAAGCAGCTATGGTATTTAGAATAGTTTGACCATTCTGTGGACCATTATATTGTGGTATTGTGTATTATACCATTATAATAAACAGTATGCGGTTAATCTCAGTGTATTTATAAATTTGCATCAGGGATGTGGATCTAAAAAAGAAAGGGAAACCACAATGGAACAATACCACTGCTTTGACACTGGGTGCCGCCAGTTTGCAAAACCAAGCACAGAACTTGCTTACCCCAGGGTTGGAGCTACTGCCAGGTTTAGGTTTTATACATCGTGATTTGAACATGGAAACGTTCGTACACAACATTTTTGTGCGTACACACCGCTTATACATGAGGTCCCTGGTTACGATCTAAGGTTAGGCACCTTCTACGTCTCTTCTCTTGATCCTTTTTCTAATTTTTTGTGCTGTTTGTCCGCCTTAAAACAACACATAGATGTACACATTGAGTGAGCATGCTTTGTGATAAACCAATTTAGATAAAGTGCTGAAGGATCTTGTGAGCAAATGGAACAACCGGCAGATGTTACAGAGATCAAAAGTCATGGTCTCAAATAAGCCAAAAGCCAAACCAGAAAGATAATCAGAATCAGGCAACCAAGCTAAAGGGCAAAGACAAATGGAAAGGTCAGAACTGGAGCTGAAGTCAAAACTAAACTCAAAATCTCAATGCTATGGCATAGATGGAAAAGGAGATAACTATTGACAATAATGCTGATTACTTACAACACCAAATTGATTGGATTAGCTTGTTAAGCCTTGAACTTCATAATCAGGTGTGTCCAATAATGAGAAAAGATATTTAAGGTGGTCAATTGCAAGTTGTGCTTCCCTTTGACTCTCCTCTGAAGAGTGACAGCATGGGATCCTCAAAGCAACTCTCAAAAGATCTGAAAACAAACACTGTTCAGTATCATGGTTTAGGGTAAGGCTACAAAAAGCTCTCTCAGAGGTTTAAACTGTCAGTTTCAACTGTAAGGAATGTAATCAGGAAATGGAAGGCCACAGGCACAGTTGCTTTTAAACCTAGGTCTGGCAGGCCAAGAAAAATACAGGAGCAGCATATGGGCAGGATTGTGAGAAGGGTTACAGACAACCCACAGAATACCTCCAAAGACCTGCAAGAACATCTTGCTGCAGATGATGTATCTGTACATCGTTCTACAATTCAGTGCAATTTGCACAAAAAACATCTGAATGGCAGGGTGATGAGAAAGAAGCCCTATCTGCACTCATGCCACAAACAGAGTCGCTTGTTGTATGCAAATGCTCATTTAGACAAGCCAGATTAATTTTGGAACAAAGTGCTTTGGACTGATAAGACAAAAATTGAGTTATTTGGTCATAACAAAAAGCACTTTGCATGGCAGAAGAAGAACATCGCATTCCAAGAAACACACCTGCTACCTACTGTCAAATTAGGTGGAGGTTCCATCATGCTGTGGGGCTGTGTGGCTAGTTCAGGGACTGGGGCACTTGTTAAAGTTGAGGGTCGGATTAATTCAACCCAATATCAACAAAATCTTCAGGATAATGTTCAAGCATCAGTCACAAAGTTGAAGTTACACAGGGGTTGGATATTCAAACAAGACAATGACCCAAAACACAGTTTGAAATCTACAAAGGGATTCATGCAGAGGGAGAAGTACAGTGTTCTGGAATGGCCATCACAGTCCCCTGACCTGTAAATCATCGCAAAATCTATGGGAGGATTTGAAGCAGGCTGTCTGCAGCCATTAAATTGAACTGGAGAGATTTTGTATAGAAGAATGGTCAAAAATACCTCCATCCAGAATCCAGACACTCATCAAAGGCCATAGGAGGCGTCAAGAGGCTGTTATATTTGCAATATATTATTGACGTAATATATCTGTTGGGGTGCCCAAATTTATGCACCTGTCTAATTTTGTTATGATACATATTGCATATTTTCTGTTAATCCAATATACTTAATGTCACAGCTGAAATACTACTGTTTCCATAAGGCATGTCATATATTAAAAGGAAGTTGCTACTTTGAAAGCTCAGCCGATGATAAACAAAAATCCAAAGAATTAAGACTGTATATAAAAAGTAACACTTCTAACACAAACCTATTATAAATATGATTTCACATACTGTGTACAGCTCTTAATACATTTATAATAACGATAAGATTATGAAGATTGATTGACCATAGACATTAAAGGAGATTCCAGTCATGATGAAGGTAATTTCATTGAAACAATTATCACATACACATACAAATATAAAGATAATAAGAAACAACAATATGAAAATAATGCAATTCAAAAATATTTTTGCACCTATTCAAGATATTTTGGAATTTATTATTTTGGAATGTTATGTTCAATACTTTCTAGAATGGTTAGAAAATTGATTCTGTTTGGTTTAAATTTCTTTTTTTTTTATAAATATGAAATTAATGAATAGATTATATAGTTCATATTTGTTAACCTGGGTGGCACGGTGGTGCAGTGGGTAGCGCTGCTGCCTCGCAGTTAGGAGTCATGGGTTCGATTCCCGGGTCCTCCCTGTGTGGAGTTTGCATGTTCTCCCCGTGTCTGCGTGGGTTTCCTTCCAAAGACATGCAGGTTAGGTGGATTGGCGATTCTAAATTGGCCCGTTTGTGTGTGTCCTGCGGTGGGTTGGCACTCTGCCCAGGATTGGTTCCTGCCTTGTGCCCTGTGTTGGCTAGGATTGGCTCCAGCAGACCCCTGTGACCCTGTATTCGGATTCAGCAGGTTGGAAAATGGATGGATGGATGAAAAATGGATGGATATTTGTTAACCCAGCCACCGGGGATGCACAAATCAGTGTGTTTCTTCATGACGGCCCCAAGCCCGGATGAATGGGGAGGGTTTGTCAGTAGGGGAATGTAGTGTAAAATTTTGCCAAATCAACATTAGGACAACAATTTTGGATGATCCGCTGTGGCAACCCCTAACAGGAGCAGCTGAAAGAAGAAGAAGAAGATAGTTCATATTTGTTACTCATACAGCATATTTCTTAATGAGGTGGATTATAAATGATGGAATAAGAATCATTGATTAAACAAAAATGATGAATTAAGGTCTTCAAAGTGAATGAAATAATCACTACTGTATCACCTTATTTTGAAAAGTAATGAAATTAAACAAAAACATTTCTACTGTATCACCTTATTTTAAAAGTTATAACAGTAAAGAGTCAGATCGAGTCATCGATCAACTACAGGGGAATGGAACATATTGCAACAATAGGAGGAGGAAGAGGTGGTGAAAACTGTACATGGGTAAATTTATTATATAATACTTCAAAAAAAAAATACAAAGCATCATGTTTCCACTTCAGTGTAAATAAATATAAATTATGGCATAATAAAATTTCATTTTTGTCATGCTAAATATTGTAATTAAATAGCACATTAATTACTTCAGAACTACAGTTATGTGTGGTCGGCGGATTTTGGTTTCGCTGTGAATCTCACAGTACAGAGGTGAAAAGATCAAAAGCACACTGATTAAACAGAGTCAAAGTGAGAAGTATTCTATTGTTCCAAGTGGCTAAAGCTACGAAGGGCAGAGAATTGAGGGAAATTGCAGTGCAAAGCCCCGCCCATTGACCCATGCTAATTAATATATATTTGCATGTTGCTTATCTGTGTTTTACTTTCCATTTTTACATCTTCATTGCTGTTGCAGATGAAAATGAAATTGCAAATGGTGTAATTACATTTCATTTCTAATTTTTCCAGCATTCTTCTGCGTACTCTTTGAAAAATAAATGGCAAAAGAGAAATTACATTTTTTATTTTATAAATTAAATTTTTATTTCCAGAATTTGCAGAAAATACCTCCCATATCAAGCATTCCTTATTGAAAGTAATGTTGGAAAGGATGGTTGAACATCTGAAAGTGGAGGGAGAGGTGGTGGCGCAGCAAACTTTATGGAAGTTTAGTTTTAAACAGAATTTGCAGAGATAATAAAGAACAAAGTTGATTAGCTATATTTTGATGCAGTAGGTGACTACTGTGAACAGTGAACTACTGTAAGTGGCTGACAAATTTGCTGTTATTAATGATTAAAATTGTTGATATTGCGCGTCACAATTTCTGGGTTATACAAGATAATTTTTTTTGCTCTGCAATGATAAGACATATAGAATTAGAGGCTGAAATCCAGCAGTAAATGCAATGTTTACTATGTTCTATGACAGATGGGAAAAAGGAGCTTCCCAATGGGATTGCCCTTCCAAGCGGTCCTGTATCACTGAGGCAATTTAGAGAACTTTATTATTCAAATTATGCAAGCTGTATTGTAATGCTGATCTTTCACCTTATTTCAGCATATAAAATAAAAAATAATAACCCGATTAGCCAGAAATGACAATTTAACTACAAGCGATTGTGATACATGCTTACTATGTTAGTTGGCTTTTTATTTTCATGAAACGTTAGAACTAATATTGAATTGCACCTTGCATAGATAAAATGGTGAATGTATCTGACTTCAATATACTGCCTGGAAATTGAGAAGAATGAAGTGTGAAGGTGAGACATTACAAGTGATGTCTCCGAATATTTTCATAGCACATGAATGGAGCAAAACACGTTGAAGAGATTTCTTTCTTCTTTCTCTGGTCTAATGCTACACATGCTTTTAGTCGCCAGCTCACACTCCTTTTACTAAAATACAACCCAGGAATCTAAACATAGTGACGAAGGTAATGAAGTTAATGAAGTCTCAGATTTCTGGTTATTTCACAAGATGGCTTAGCTAAATGTCCAAAGTCAGCTCCTAACAGGTTTGGAATAATCCCTCTGAGCTCTACAGCTAAGATGGGAGTGCAGATTAGTGTGACACAGCACTGTCTTAAGCACAAGTGGGACCTGTGAAAAAGTGCGTGAACCACTGGGGATGAAACATCCAGGTGTCATTGAGCCGATTCCAAAGCACAAGGAGATGATGTCACCTGCTCAGAAATACTCAGGGACTTTGTGACTAATTGTGCCACACAGGTACAAGGTGAGAGCTGCTCAGATTTACACAGGAAGGTTTTATGTGAGCTGGGAGTTGACATGTTCACTTTATACAGACTTTGGAGGAGAATAAATAATTGTCATGATGCTGAATTTCTGACAATGCAGAAAACCTGTTTGGCGTTATTTTAATGTAAGGAAAAATAATACAGTGCACCTGTCAAGCAGAAATGTTAAATCTGAATATACAATAGGACGTCTGTAACTTGTAAATACACCTTATGAGAATGTCCTGGGGGTGATCATGAAAGCTAATTAGTTTCAGGTTTTATATCACAATCTGTACAGTACAAGTCAAGGGAAATATGCTAAGTTATATAACACACTTGTGAGGCCTCACCTGGAGTACTACTCTGTACAGTTTTCATCACCATATTACTATACAGATAAGGCAGCACTAGAGAAAGTCCAGGGAACAGTGAGGAGGCTTGTTCTAGAACTGGGAGATATGAGCTGAACCTTTTCAGTTTGAGCAAACTGAGATTAAGAGATGACATGATCAAAGTGTTTAGAATGATGGAAGGAATGAGTATAGTGGATCCCAGTTTCTCTTTAAAATAAATTCTACAACAAGAACACAGGAACATGGTTGGAAACTTGCTAAGAGCAGATTTCACAAATATAGTAGAAAGTTTTTCATTGCACAATAGACACTTGTGATGAATGGTCTGTTTCACAGGGAAGTTTTTAAATGAAGAATCATATCCCAGGTTGTATTCAAGCTTGGAATAGTGTGTGGGTGTACGAGAGTGTGTGTCATTCAGTTGTTCATTGAGGTACTTGGCCAATCACAACTGCCTACACATGCAGAGGTAGGTGGATTGGTTGGGTGCCTCAACTGTACCTTGGGTGGAGCGGCACGTTGCATCTGCACCCAATCAAACATGCAGGATAAAGGAAACTACACTGGACAGATGGGGAACAAAAAAGAAAACGAAATGAAAAAGAAAAGAGAGCGGAAGTTAATGGAGAGACAGAAGAAGGCAGGAGCGAGTGAGTGAAAGAGTGAAGCAAGCAAATGAGAATGGAGTGTGTGGCTGGCGCTCAAGAGGGGGCTGAAGGTTGCTCCTGCTCCTTGGCTGCTCAACAAAAGGTGCTTTTCCACTGCATGGTACGGCACGACACGGTTCAGTTCAGCTCACTTTTGGGGGGTTTTCCACTGGGAACAGTACCTGGTACCTGGTCCTTTTTTTAGTACCACCTCAGCCGAGGTTCCAAGCGCCAAACCGTTACCAAAACGTGACGTGTAAATTCTGCTGGTCAGTGATTGGCCGGAGAAAATCGTCATTACTGCGTCACTGAACTTGCGACACGAGACACAACAGACCCGCTAGATTTTTAGCACAGCCAGCGAATTTTCGGACGCACCATTTTGTTTTAACCAAAAATGGCTGTTTCGTGGTCTATTGATGAAGTACAGACGTACAGACAAACTCCTTCGTCTTGCTGTTAAAAACATCCACATGCCAAGAATGAAGAACACCATTCCGTCGATATGCTCCATTGTTGTGTGTTTGTTTGTGGCGCGTTTACAATGATGTCACGGCAGTAGAGGCGGCGCAACTATAACGACACGTGAATAATCCCGCCCACTCTAAAGCGGTACTAAACTGCAGTCGAAACGCAAACCGAGCCGAACTGAGCCAAACCAAGGTGAGCTGTACTGAACCGTGCTGTGCCGTACTATGCAGTGGAAAACCGCCAAAAACGTACTCCAGAGGGATTCCCTCGCAAGGCTGGAGGTGGCAGCAAGAGTTGAAGGAGTGGACGTTCGGTGGCGCCCCATGTAATGCCACAGGATGGGTGGCTGGGAAATGGGCCAGGAACCGAGGGTTGTCTGAACCTGTTGGTTTGATGTCTCTCCGTGCTACAAAATCCTAATAGGGTAAGCCTGGGAGACGTCAGTTTTAATGAGGTGCACCAGATCTCTTGTATTTAAAGGACAGCTTCCTGTGTAAATTTAAACCTCATTTTTTTTTGGAATTCCTAATTATAGATTTTTAACCTCCACGTATGCGTTGTTTTAGGGATGTAGGTTAGGTACCCAAATATTTGCCAAAGGGGCATAATACTTCATCAGACACAGTGACATCATTGTAGGGTTGATAAGACACAAGTTAAGATACCCCAAGCTAATAGATTAATCACAGCATGAATGGGTAGAACCATATTGTTCATTTAAGAAAGCATGATGTTCAAAGGCTATCTTTGAGATCTGGCACCTATAAAGAGGTCTGGGAGCTCAGGTTATGGGCACACTAGGATCTGCCAGTGGGCACATTAGCTGGCAAATTCTGAACCCAGAAGTAACTGGGGATAGGATTTAATGTCTGTTTCTTGCCAGCACTAAATGATCTTATGTCAACTGGTGAACCGGGTAAAGGCCTGCTGAAAGGTGCAGGTGAGACCAAGAGAGAAGCAAGGAGGTGAGACAGATTGTGCAGTTTTAGGAGGTGAGAAAATGGGAAAGCTACTGTGCCATCGATTGGGACAACAGGCAGCATAGGAATGACAGGTGGGATAGGAAGTTTTATTTTCTTTTGACATTTTTCTTTACTGCTTTACTTCCTCCTTATAATCACACCTGCTTTGTGTGTTTTGTTATAAAAAGTGTGTCTTTTTTGATACTTGAACCTTCCTTGCATCGCTTCAGAAATAAGTAGAGGTTAAAGGGATGATCTCCTGTCACAAAGAGTCGGGATTGAATTGTGTGAGCCTTAATTGCAGAAGTCATTCTTCTAACCTACTAACCTCCAGGGACTCACAAACTGGTAAACACTGAAATATAATGGATTGTTCAGTTGCCGGTAAACGTTATCTGAGCAAAGAGGCAGTGTACTTGTGTTTCAAGGTCACTCACAGGTATGGATCTGCAAGCTATGGGGTGGTGGGGGGGGGTCTGAAGGTTTTGTTTTCCTGCATGCAAGAAGACATCAGTTAGCACAAAACTGAACATTACTGACTGCTTTAGAATTATATATACTGTGTATATATATATATATATATATATATATATATATATATATATATATATATATATATATATATATAGCTAAATACTGTATAAAATAAGCTCTCCTAATACAATAGAGAACAAAATGTGCAACACACAGTAACTCCGCGGTAGGTTCCGAAGGCCAGGCAAGATAATCAGACTGACAGATACATAATCAATAGAAACATTTATCTGGCTGAGGGGTGGAGACGAAGAGGCAGCACAAGATGCATTGGTTGCAAAAAAACCTTCACAGCTTATAACCACCTGGAGATTAAGAAAAACATACAAAATAGATAAAGTGCTGTCCTGTTTCACTCTAATTTATGAGTAATTATTTTGGCAGAGAGTGGCATGGTGGCGTGATGGGTAGTGCTGATTACACACTGCTCCACAAGATTGGCTATGAATTTCTATTTCTTTATGTAATTATTTATGGCACAGAACAAATTAACCTTGATTTTCATATAATTGCACCTATTTCAAGTTGTATGTTCAGTGTGCAGCAGACCGGCAATGAAAAAGCAAAATGAGGTCATTGAAGAAAAGCGAAAATGATGTCAGGCACTCAAGAGAGTGCATGGAGGGAATTTGCTGCAGGTTTGTTTCATATCATGCCTGGAAAAGATATCAAAGCATTAGACAAAAGGGGCAGCGATGGGTAGTAAGGTGTCATGGAGTTAAACAGACTTAATTATGAGGATGGATACAATTAAATGTCTATAAATGAGAGTGAGCGAGGTTAGGACAGAAGCTAATGCAAGCGTCTGCAAAGGATAAATAAGGCTGAAAGGATTTGGATTTTGCTCATCTGCCGTCAGCAGTTATACAGTAGACTGATAACGCAAGGTCAGGATTTGAATTTGCTATTTAAAAAATGGAGGTGGGGGTGGAAGGCAAGGGGCTCCTAGAATGAAACTAGAGGTACCTTGATAGGCCTAGGAAAAGCTGCAGACGGGATGGTCCTGACAGATATATTCAAAGCTGTTTGCATCAGTTCAAAAGCTGTGGGACTACAAATTTGAGATACTCTGTGACTGAACAAAGTGTTGCAAAGGACTGCATTTTCAAATCCACTTTAAGCAGATAATGAAAGCTCACAAGTCACCCACCAGTCCTGAACAGGGCCTCAGTCCATCACAGAGCCAATCACTATTGACACTATTTCACACTTGGCCAAGTTAAAGTCTCTAATTAACATACCATGCACTACCTGTCAAAGGTCTGGATACAAACCATTAAATTTGCCTGTTGTCTTTTAGAAACTGATACCTTTTTATCAGGATACTATTTAATTGATGTAAAAGTACATCCAAGATGATACTAATGTTTCTAATGGCTATTACTGCTTGAAAATTTTAATTTATTATTCGCATACCTTTAATGGCCTCTTGGGCACAGCCATCAGCAGTGTGTCTGTCTGTGGAGAGAGTGTCAAACTCATTGAGGGGCTTACTTACCTCGACAGTGACATTCATGTCCCTGGTGACTCTTCCTATGAAGCTAGTAGACGGGTTGAGAGAGCATGGGTCATGAGGTCGCTGGAAAGGTATGTGGCGCTTCCGATATCTATGCAAAAGGACGAAGCTCCAAGTCTTCAGAGTCCTGGAGCTTCCTGTCTTGCTATATGGTTGTAAGACATGGACACTATCCAGTGACCTGAGACAAAGACTGGACTCCTTTG
Source organism: Polypterus senegalus (assembly GCF_016835505.1). Classification (NCBI taxonomy): domain Eukaryota; kingdom Metazoa; phylum Chordata; class Cladistia; order Polypteriformes; family Polypteridae; genus Polypterus; species Polypterus senegalus. Next base: position 265,326,716 of record NC_053156.1, read on the forward strand.
GTACTGTGTCTGTAAGGAAAATCCTTGGGTACCGTTGGTTTGACATTGTGTTGAATGAGAGGTTGCTCGTCGAGTCTTGAAGGAGGCACATTACCTGCATTGTGAGGGAGCATCACTTACGGCACTACGGCCATGTGGTGCGTTTCCCTAAGTGTGATCCAGCTCATAAGATCCTCATTGTTGGGGACCTGAGTGGCTGGACCAGTCCAAGGGGTTGCCCACGTAACACCTGGCTGCAGCAGATAGTGGGTCATTTCCTGAGGGTGAGACTGGACAGCGTGTCTGCCTGGGGGGTTGCCAACTGGGATCCCAAGCTGTTTCGTCCTGTAGTGGGTGCTGCAACACACTGTACCAGTAGATGCTCCCCAACTTGACTTGACTTGAAATGACTACAAAGTCCCATTCTCAGCAGCCATTTCTTCAGTGCCCCAATGTTCAAATCCTTTAGCTCACCCTTAATTAGTCATTTTAAATGTTAATTGGTTATTAGAGAAACCTTTGTTATTATATTAGCAGCATTGAAATCTGTTATTCTGTTCACTTGGGTTTACTAAGTACTGGCATTCTTGGCAAATGAAACAGCTTTCTAAAGAAACATGTCAGTCTATTATTTTTAGTGGAGTGACAGTTGCTCCATGTTTCAGATTTTCAAGAAACTGAATATTTCATTCAAAAGTGCTTACTGCTAGAAGATGGCAAACTGGAACTAACCAGGATAGAAAAAGAAGGAGAAGGCCCTAACGTACAACTGTATAAGAGGATAAGGACATCAGAGTGTGAAGTGTGTGAAGCAAACATCTTACAGTTGTCTTCTTCTTTAAATACATGGCAAATACCACTGTCATCTGCAACAGACAAAAGATCACTCTGGGATACTTGCCATAATACACTTTACCAGTCATCTTCTATCCAATGTCTGTGATCTTTTGCCATTTTAATCTTTATTTTAGATATGACTTTTGCTTTGAAACTCTGCCTCTAAGGTCATCTTTTAACTTTCACAAGCTGGCACTGGCACCTGGAATGTTTCTTGAGAAAGTTGCTTCATTTGTCCATTTTCAAGTCCTGAATTGAACTTTGGGAAAGCCAGTACCTTGCAACCCAAGTGAACAGAATAACAGGTTTCAGCTGTGGTAATGCCATTACAGAGGTTTCTCTAATAACCAATTAGCATTTCAATATGATTTAGGGATAAGCAGAGGGAGTGGACCATTAGGACAATGAAGGAATGGCTGTTGAAAATGGAGCTTTGCAGTCATATGTGAATAATGAATTACAAATGAATCATTTCAAGCCATAATAGCAGCACTAGTAATGCCATGGCTATTCATAAAATTAGTTTATTGGTATCCTGGTAAAAATATTATCGATTTCTATCAAAAACATGAAAATATTTGGGTGTGTTCAGACTCTTGACTGGTAGTGTGCATGTCTTTACAATGTGATAATGACCACATCTAGAGAACAGGCAATACCCACAAAGACAGCAACCAGGCTTGGAGTTGTGTGCCAGCTCTAATCACTATTCTAGCCTAAATGAATCACCCTTAACTGTAATTTCAAAAAAACAATATAGTCCACACAAAATAACATTTCTCTCCATAACTGATGGTAATGCTAGAATTTTCACCCATAGGCCGTGATAACTGCACTATAGATGCAAACAAATTAAATAAAAAAAGTTAAAATTCACTAAATTTCTTATTCATATCAAGGTAGCAATTTCAGTGAAGATATTTGAAGCGTATCTGAAAGCCATCTTTCCCTCTTGTTCTAAACCTTTGTTATTTCTCTGTTTAATTCTTTTCAGCCCGACTCCTTTGTTCCTAACCCTGTTCATGCTGACTCTGCTATGTTGCCTGTCAAGATGTCCTGTCAGTCATTTCCCTGCTTTTTCATTCATTTTATTGTTTCATATTCTGACTTGATGTCAGGGTGTCTGCAGGCTGTTCTCAGTGTCTTAATATTTCCCTGCCATTTAACTTGTATTGTGTCTCGGTCTACCATTTTATCTCAAGCTGCACTGTATTGTTTTCTTTTTTGTTTTGTAAATCACCTTGTGATGGAGCTTGCTGTGCCAAACTCACTGACACACTTAGTTTCATTTATATCAAATCAGATTTTTTAAATTAACTGAACCTACACATCTCTGGGATGTGAAAGGAAATTAGAGTACCTGGAGAGTAATCCATACAGTCCTTTCAGCATAGCAACAAGTCGGTAATGCACTCTCTATGGGATAAAAGGTCTATTGCAGTGCGCACATGCAGGTGTAATTTCATCTCATCTCATTTCCTGAAACCAACTTTCCCAGTGATGGTTGTGGTGGCAGCATCCTAAGCATGTCAGCAGAGACTTCCTTGTCTCCAGGTACAGATTCTAGCTCTTCCTGAGGAATTCTCATGAGGAAGGAGGGAGATATAATTCCTCCATCATATTCTGGAACTGCAACGGGATTTTCTCTCAATAAGACGTGTCCAGATCAGCTCAAGGAGGTACCTTGGAAAAAAACAACTTTGACAGAGCCTGACACCCACAGTGAACAAATTCGACTTAACGGCAAGTATAGTATTTAGACACAACTCTCAACAAATAGCATAAAAGAGCAGTCCTGTTACCCATATTCCTGTAGCATTTACCACAATACATGCTAAGGGATGAAGTCATATGATTTTTAAAAGTCTAAAAAAAACACATGTAGAATGGGTGATTATAATTCAATGCACTCTACAGAAATTGCACCAGGGAGGGGAGGTGGTCTACCTTTCCAAGGTTTGGACGAAATCAACATTGTTCCTCCCATATCTTTGTCTCATCCATTGGATTGAGTCTTCCCCCCAGCACCCTTGTATATACCTTACCTGGGAGGGCTGATGAGTGTAATGTCTGTGTAGCTGGAGCACACCCTTTGTTCACCCTTCATAAATATAAGGACCACCACATGAGTCTGCCAATTCCAAGGTACATTGCACAGATGTGTTTACCATGCATTGCTAACAATGTCCTGCACTTTTAACATCTCTGGCCAGATTTTATCAACACCAGCAGCTTTACCATCACAGAGTCCTTAGACCACCGTGGTGACTTTGGAAACAATGATGGGATCCCACCATTCCATCCTATCAAGTGCAATTTGTATATGGCAATTCAACTGATAGCATTTTTGGCAAAGTGAAACCTTTCAGCCATTCAAGCTTGCTTAGTTAGCAAATAGTTTAGTTCTCCTACTAAGAGGAGGCATTACCATTGTGCTGTGGTGGTTCATGCCCATCCATCCATTACCAAACAAGCTTAATCCAGTTCATGGATGTGAGGGATCCAGGGGAAAGCAATGGGCACAAAACAAGACCAGCATTACTTGACATTGGGCAATTGCAGGGTACACTCATTTTCAAACACGGTCGTTCACACTGAAAAGTCCTGCCTCTTCCACCTCCACCATGTTTAAAACCACACCCGACCGGGAGTTGTCATTCAGTCACAAAACCATGTCTAAGAGAGACAAAGCCACTGTGCAGAAGTGATTTACTTGAGTTTTGATTTTTGCCTTGAGAATGTGATGATCTCTTTATTTTTGTTATTGACACGCTCAAACTTTTAATTTTCTTCTCATCATTAACAAGATTTAACTACGGAGGTACCACAACTCTTTTAGATTGTTTTACTGTGTATAGTTCTTTTCATTAGCCTGCTGGATTAAACTGCACAGGATGGCAGTGGATTTAAGGAAAATAATTGGGCAGAACAAGGTCGGAATAACCAAGCCAAGGTCATAACCAGGAGTCAGGATGTGAAACAATTATGACCACGATACACAGAATCAGGATCTCTAACCAAACCTTCACAAGACCAGAGCCAAGACTAGGACAAAATTCATAGACAAACCCAAAAAAATTTGTAACCAGATAAACATTTAGCAAAAAATAATAATGCTAAAGGTTTAGTAGAATCCACAAAATTAGACAAACCAGGAAATCCAAGACTCTGACCTTTATATTCCTTGACCTATGATGTTACACCTTTCTTGATCTATGATGCTGTTGCTAACTACTATATCGCTACCATCTGCACTAACGCCTCAAAATGGTTGTGACAAAAATACTAAATGCAAAAACTAGTGCAATGGACAGTTGCTAGTATTGCAATGGGAAGGACGTGTTAGATACAGCAAGTCACTAACACTGTACAAAGAAAGAAAAATGTTGTGCTACACATTAGAAAGATTTAGACGAGAACATGCAATTTATCCCAATAAAGCTTACCTCTTAATTCCTCCAAAATAACATCAAGTCGAGTTTTGAAGATCCCTAAAGTAATACTGTCTATCACACTACTTGGTAACTCATTCCATGTATCTATGGTTCTCTTCTTGAAGAAAAACTTCCTAATGTGAGTGCAAAATTTACCCTTAACAAGTTTTCTACTGTGTCCCTGTGTTCTTGCTAAGCTCATTTTAAAATACAAGTCTTTTTCCGCTGTACTAATTCCCTTCATGATTTTGAACACCTCAATCATGTCACCTCTTAGTCTCCTTTTGCTTAAACTGAAAAGGCTCAGCTCTTTGCATCTTTCCTCAAACTCATCCCCTGTAATCCTGGAATCAGCCTAGTCGCTCTTTTCTGGACCTTTTCTAGCACTGCCATGTCCTTTTTGTAGCCTGGAAACCAAAACTGCATACAGTACTCAAGATGAGGCCTCACCAGTGCATTATAACGCTTGAGAAGAGCCTCCTGTGACTTGTACTCTGCACATTGTGCTATATAACCTAACATTCTGTAAGCCTTCTTAATGGCTTCTGAACACTGTCTACTATAACTCATGTCTTTCTCATAAGATGTACTTTCACTGTTCAGACCTCCTACTGTGTATTCAAATCTAACATTTTACTTCATATGTGTAAGACCTTTACTTACATTAAATTTTACTTTTAATACACTTGCACTAGTATTAATGAGCAAAACATTAATTAAATGCAAGTATAAAACATGTTGATTAAGGTTTTATCAATGGTTTTCAGTTTACCAAGGCCAAGTATAGAAACCTCACCTAAGCAGCAGCCCTAAGCTTCTCTAGTGGAGATTTAAAAAGTAAAGTGGGGCTACTCCTCTTGGTCTGACCCCCAAAGAATTCTCTTTCAGCATCAGCTCTGTGCTTGCAAGCCAAGCGGCAGTTTTAGATGACAGCACAGTCATCTGCATCACTCAACTGCCACGTCGTGAAACATGGTACCATACCTGCACCTCAGGGCAGAGTAGAATTAGGCTAGGAAATGGAATTGCTCTTATAGTTCTCACCCCTTTATGTGGACTCATCATTTTGAGGTTTTTCTTTGAATTTCATTCCTCCACTCAGCTTCACTTATTGAAAAAGCAGCCAGCTGAGACTGGGAAGCCCACAGTCATGAAGAAATTGTCCAGGGGTCAGCAGACTCCTACTGTGACTGTTCATCTGCTTGTGTTGTTATGCAGCTCATTTGTGCTCATAGGAAAAACATGATGGTGCCACCAGATAGACAACAAGTAACAAGATAAATAAAAGATGCCTTGAAACAAAAGAAAAAAGTGATCATTGGATTCCTAGGTCTTGAAAAAACCAACATGATATACAACTTATTTTTTAGAGCCCATGGAACTGCACAGAAAAATTTAAATTGAGAGTCAATTCATGACACCTGCTTTAAAGAAAACATGTAACTGGTGCTTTTCTGACCTCAAAAGGTATTTGTTAAATGTAACTGTAACTTTAGTTCTGAGTAGTGATAATTTATCACTTGAATCATTGAACTACTTGCTCACTAAACATCAACTTTTAGATTGTTCATTTTGGCTTTTCATAACATAGACCAACATCACATCACATGCTTTGTTCATTTAAAACTGTAACAGGCAAAGTTACAGCTCTTCAAATTTACTGAATTTACTGGAAACAAAATGAAGAGGCTAGATAATAGAGCTGCTTGTCTTCTGTGAAAAACCACGAACTGTAACTTTTGAAGTCCCAGACTAAATATGTTAGCAAAGAATAGTAGGAAAATTATAAATATAAAGGGGCCCTTATTGAGCGTGATAATTAGCAGATGGTTTTGGCAATTTGCTCCCATTCTTACACACTACAGAACTCAGGGAACTGGATACTTAACCCCATGCTAATAGCTCACATCTGTTCAAGGAAAATATATTTAAATGAATATTGAGATGGCCATGCTCAGAAAAAATGGGCAGATGGTGCTGGGATCTAACCCGATGTCTTAAACACCTGTGTTTTTTGTCTCTTGAACTATATTGTGGCTTTGTTTATTTTTTCTTTTAATCATTGCCTACCTTTTATTTTCCTAGACATCAAATATAATTTCTTGCTGATCATATTCTGTTTTTACAAAGTGTAAAAATTACATCCTCAAGGTTGCTTTTTCCCAAAACAAATGAGTACAATATTTGTTCTACATTTACTATACATTTATGCTGGGTTGTCGACTCTTATAATGCACTAAAGACAACAGATATATATATATATATATATATATATATATATATATATATATATATATATATATATATATATATATATATATATTCCTTAAAAGAATTTCAAAACTCAGAACTTTGTGTAAAAAAAATATTTCTTAGGTTTATAAAGTACCTTCAAAGCAGTATCCGGACATCAAAGCAGCTACTGTAGTTAAATGGTGGGCCGCACAATACTGACGAATTTGTAAATGATACTGCAGAACTGAGTCTCGTTGTCTTTGCTAGCTATAACATATTTTTATGTGAGGGTCCACTCCTACCCCAGGTCAAACCAAAGAGTTAACAATGACCTCTTTGAGAAGCAACGTAGCCCATTGGTGGCAATGGCTGGGGGGATTAAATACTGAGAGGGTTTGTAGAGGGGGGCGCCCCAGTTTTCAACATTAAAGGAGAAATTCTAATGTCCTGCCCCTGAGGCGTTGTGACCTTTCTACAATTCTTCAATATACAACAAAGGCATTTTATTCTCTCTATATGGATGAGCATTTTTAGATCTTGTCATGTATAAACTTGGAAAGAAGAAGTCATGTTGCCCGGGATGCCTAAACAGCTTGAAATTACAATACAACTCAAGTCTTTCATTTCTGCCTCATTTAGTCAGTCAATGCAGTTAATATCATTACATATTTCGACTGCATACCTCAGATGATTTGGCAGACTATAGTGTACCACAGAATGAAAGGTTCAGAGCTGCTGTAAATGAAGACATGTCGTCTTTGATTACTCATTCTAACAAGCTTAACTTGTTGATAAATATGGTGAGGTACAGTCTGTGGTCCCTGTCATGGTGATACATGATGACTGTTTTAATGAAGCATAAAACAGTAGAGCCAGCTCAGTTGTAGACTGTCAGGCTGAATCTAAAGATTTCCATTAGTTCTCAGAAATTAACTAGTAGATACACATAGAGTAGTAGTGGCAGCATTGTCATATGTACAGAGAACAGTTAAAACGTTTATCAAGAAATTGCACCACTGTTTTTTTTTTTACTGATTATATCTGCTTAACGATCATACACACCTCTCAATACAAAGAACTAGACACATCATGTATATATACTACATACATTGAGGTATAGAGTGAATGACATTGTATATTGTGAACTGTGGTGCTCTCAAGCCAGTCAAAAACTCAAAAGAACAAAAAGACGAAAGACAAACTCTAAAACAAAAGGGATTGCTCCTTGGCATCTCTTCCACGCAGAAGGAAAATCTTCCTCTGCCATCCTCAAAAATAGATTAACTCTAACAACATAACTATAGCTATTCTTTATAATAACATATCTCCAGCTCATTATGTGCCACAGTGTATGCCAGCATAATCTAATGCAGTGTAGGGCCCAGTTCTAGATGTGACATCAAGCCAGACACACATATTCACATCAAGCCCATATTCATCAATCCATCCATTTTTTGATCCAGCCTTCTATTGTTTGAGGCCAGATCCAGGAATGTGAGAGTTGTCCATTTTTGAGGCAGGATTGCCATAAGGCATGAAGATGGGTAATAATCCACTGCATTGCTCATTCACTCCTACCATGCAAGTCAGCGACTAAACAAATATGTAGATCTTTGAATAAGACAGAAATCTGACAAAAAAGCTAATGGTCAGGACAGGACTTGATCCAAGGCTACTAGAACTGTGAGTCTTTAATGTTACCATTGGATTGTTTGAGTTTTTATTAGTATCTACTGTTATTTCTTTATTAATATGGATTTTAGATGGTGGCATAGTGTTGGCAGCATAGTCCAGCAGCTAAACGTTTGGGCTTACTGTATGACCCTGACCAAGTCTCTTAACTATACTCCAACTGCAAAAGATACTTTACTCTAAACCTCTAAATCCATTAAGTATAGAAAGGTGCCATTTAAAATTGAGAATGTTTGTGTTTAATCAAGTTCACATGCCAAGAAGACACAAGCTCTAACAGAATCTTCAAAACGGCAGTGGAACATGAACACACTCTCTTTCTTAAGTTCGGAGGCATTTGTAGTACCAAAAATGAACCGTTGCAATAGAGGAAAAGCAGTTAGCAATTCAAGGGGAAAGGACGTGTTAGCTACAGCAAGTCATTGGCACCGTACAAAGAGGGAGAAACTTTATGCTTTGCTTGTTTTTTGGATGCCGCATTGGCTAAATTTTGTCTAAAATGAATTAAATGTAAGTATAGAACAAATGTTAGCAAAAAGCGTATCAATGCTTTTTTAAGTTGCCACGGAAAAGTATAAAAAATCCACCTTTTGTAGCGATTTCTTACAGAGCAAAGTTGATCGACCCCTCTTTGTCTGACCCCCAAAGACTTGAATCTCAGCTTCAGCTCCTCAGTACTTGCACACCAAGCAGTTGTTTTAGCTGACTGCACAGTCACCCGAGTCCCTCAGTTGCCACGTTGTATAACACGGTACCATACCTGCACCTCAGGGCAGAGCAGAAACAGGCAAGGAAATAGAATTGCTCTTATCGTTCTCACCCCTTTAAGTGGACTCATCATTTTGAGATTTTTCTTTGAATTTCATTCGCCCACACAGCTTCATGCATTGAAAAAGCAGCCAGCTGAGACTGGGAAGCTCATAGCCATGAAGAAACTGTCCAGGGGTCAGTGGCCTCCTACTGTGACTCTTCATCTGCTTGTGTTGCTATGCAGCTCAATTCAGAAAGGTTTCCTGCAGACTGGTGAGTGGTTGAAAGGAAAATAATCTCCCCAAAAACATATATTTATAGGATCCTAAAAAATCGGATTAATGATGACATGAAGCTACAACATGCAGGATACAGGATGACATGAAGCTACAACATGCTCACCTTCTTATTTTTAGTCTCGCATTTTGACTTTTCCATCTTGGCCTTTCTCCCTCTCCTTTACATTTCTCTTGTTCTTTCTGTTTTCCTTCTTCCACCCTTTCATGTGTCAGATTTTCTGTTTCTTTAACTCTCTGTTGTTCTTTCTCTCCATCCCCTTTTCTCTCATTCACCTCACTTTTCTCTGGGTACGTCTCTTCTTGAACCCTAACTTTCATCAGGCATAACCTGCACACATGACTTGACAATTGTTTCTCAGAATCCTGTTATATCACTCAGGGAATGGCCATTCGCCCAGTGGGGCATGGTTTAACTTTCATAAGATCTCTGGTGTGTCTTAGAATCAACATCTCCTCATCCATTTTGCTTGCACGCTTTTCCTCCACATACTGTTTTGGAGCTGGGGCTTATCCTAGCAGAATGGGACATCAGTCCATCGCAGGACATGCTCACACACACAAGTGTCAGGCTCTTAATTATATGGAGAAGACAGTTTTGACAGTGCTTTTATTTTTAGATTTAGTAGCACAGTCTGGTTATACCCTTCTTAAAAATTAGTGTTCTATTATGGCAGTTTCTTTACTGGGTTGTATTGTTCCTTGTTGAACCTTAGCTTCACAAAGTACTATTTCATTCTGAGAAGGCTTCTTTTCATATGAAGCTAATTCTGGGTGCTTTGAAAAACATTCTAGTATGTTGAAAAAAAAACTTGAAACCTTTAATATATTGTGGGCTAAATAAATAGCAGGACACTATCAGATTAAGAAAACCATATAAGTGCATACAGCAAGAGTTCTTTTAAAAGTAGAACCCACTGGTATTACACAAATATGTTAACATCTATTCATGGCTAATTATTATATATAATTTAAATAAATAAAGGTTCTTTCAGAAACCTTCATGTGGATGGGTCTTTTGTGAACCAAACATGGTTAACCATGGCAGTCTGCTGAAGAGCCACTCTGGAACCTTTATTTTTAAGAGTGCCCTGCTGTTTGTGGATCCAACATCCTGGATATTAATCTTGTGGTTGCTGTCAATTGACACGCTTGTCCTGTGCCTGTGTGGGTTTTCCTCCCACATTCCCAAAGATGTACAGTTTAGGTTAATTGACCATACCAAACTGGCCCCAGTATGAGTGGATGTGTGTGTAATTGAGCCTTGCAATTGACTGGCACCCCTTGAAGGGCTGTTTGCTGCTTTACACCCACTGCCAGGCTCGCACTGGATTGTTGTCATATGTTTGATTTGTTTTGTGCTTTCTCCGGCATTTCTTTCTTAATAAAAATTTGATCATAAAAAATCACATTCCATCCAGAACATTCTGGATGAGTGATATCCAAATAGCAGTAAACAACTCTCTGTCTCAGACATTAAAAATGTATAAAACTGAAACTCGAGACTTTTTTTGGTATTCGGTTTGGACTTGAAGGTAACATGTTGGAATGTAAAGTCATAGGACCAAGTCATCATCCCAGCTCAGTGGGCTACCCTTGACAAGGTACTTCACTATGGTGCAGCTCTCTCTAGGAGTTTTACTTATCATGCGGCGTGCTGTGAGCTGTATGTATTATAGATTGTAGATCAGAGGTCCACAGTTGCCTAGTTTTCCCGAGCCAGCAATCTAAACATTATTCAAGAGAATGAGATTTCATCTACATCTAGTTTTCCAAGACCCTCTTTATGTCCAGCCCTACATACATCGTCAACCTGATTATGATCTAATTACTAAAGCGATGAGCTTTACTTTGCAAGGCTGCCATTTCAGTCTTCGACTCTGACCCACTGCGACCCACTTAAGTGAGCAACTCACTTAACCCGCCTTTGCTCCAGAGGTAAAAAAAAAAATACATGGCATTAATTCTACTAAGTATATCAGTATGTGTAAAGGAACTTGAGATGGTATTTAATTTAGAAAGGTACTGCATAATAAAAGACTCTTTTTGAGTAAGGTTATTAAAGTCTCAGCAAGAAATCAAATATGTGCAAACGTTTACACTGTTAATTTATTATGTACCTCTACAAGGGTGGCAATTTAAATAACGAGGCACTGATATTGAGTTGGACCACAACTCAGTTCCATTCAATTCAAGTCAGTTTATGTTTGTGTAAACCTCAAGCTGGATTTCTATAATGTGAAATATGGTGGGATTTCTGTACCAGAACATAATATCAGCAGCATTTACCTATCAGGCTGTCTGATTCACACATCCTCCTCCATGAGTTTATTCACTCTTTTTAAACTTCTTTTTTTAACAGAGAGCCTCAGGAAGCTGACACTTAACCCAGCAGCACTTGGCAAAGAGCAACAACTAACACTTGATTGGGTGGGCAACCTATACATGCACCCATACTGTTTCATAATGGACGTGTGTACAGTGAAAAAGTCATCGAGGTGCAAGTTATTTAACGTGGACAGCAAAATGCTAACCCAGTGTGTGCTTTATTGTGTCTAATGCCAAAATGGCAGCATCTCTAGGGTAGTTTCCTGTAATTTGCTGCTCATATAGGCGCCAATTCTGTGCCAGCCTAACAGACTATGGCAAGTATAAAAAATGAATGTGTAGATGTATAGATGAACTAAGAGATGGACATTAGTATTGATAATGAAATAAGTTAATAATAATAGTAATAGTTCTTTGCTTGCATTCCAGTTCCATTAAAGAGCCATGTTACTCAGGGATTAAGAATAAGTACCATTTTTAAACCTTCTTAATTCAATTCAGGAGCACCAGTCCATCCTAGGGTCCACTGGCATTCACAAAATGGCAGTTCAGAGTTTCCACTTAAACTAACCTCCACATCTTTGGGATGTAGGAGGAAAACCAGAGTAACTGGGAGAAGCTCACATAGAAACCTTTCAAAAAGGGAACTAAAGGCAGATCCATGGGATTAAAATTCTGTCATGGCACATACACACACCCACACACAAACATATACTGTAGGTGCAATTTTGTGTTCCCTATGAATCTAAGGAGGAATCCCTTGTCAAACACAAGAGAAAACCTGGAAACTACAGTACATACAGAAAAAAAGCTGAACTCCAAGCAGCAGGACCACTTAGCACAGTATTATGCCATGCTTGTGAGACAAATACAAAATGAAAGTGTTCAATACAGTGTCTATATATAAGGTATTTGCCCTCTTGGAAGCTTTCACATTTTTATTATTATACAATATTGAATCAAAGTGAATTTAATTTGGCTTCTTTGACACTGATCAACAGGAAAGACTCTTCAGCATCAAAGTGAAAACAGATCTCTGCAAATTGCTCTAAATCAATTAGAAATATAACACATAAAGCAACTGAATGCACAAGTATTCAGTTCCTTTAATATGACAAACCTAAATCATCACTGGTACACCAGTTGGTTTTACAGGTCATATCATTTGTTAAATGTCATTAGTCCAAGGATTTCAGTTGATTGCAGTATAAATGTGCTTGTATCTGGAAGGTCCAACTTGTGGAGCATCAGTATGGTGGCCTAGCCAACACAATGAAGATAAAAAAAAAAAACACTCCATGCAAGTCCATGAAAAGGGAACTGAAATGCACAAGTCAGAGGAGGAAGACAAGAAAATGTCACTTAATAAACCCTTGAAGTCCATTTAAATAAATCATTAAGAAATACAGAGTGTGGAACCGCTGTAAATTTGCCTAGAGCAGGCCATCCACAAAAACTGAGTGAGCCTGCATGAAGAAGACTAGTGAGGAAGACCACCAAGAGATCTATGAAAACTCTAAAGGAGATACAAGCTACAGGGGCTAAGATTGGCAAGAGCTGTTTTCCTGGCTGGAATACACCAAACTGCACATGGGGGCCTCTGAAGCCAACTGGAAGAAGGTTTCATGGTGTGGTGAGACCAAATGGCCATCAGACAAAATGCAGTATTTGAACACTGCACATTATCAAAAACACACCAACCCCACTGATGGCAGCATCATGCTGTGAGGATGTTTCTCTGCAGCAGGCCCTGGAAGACTTGTGAAGATAATTCAGCAAAATCCAGATAAATCCCGGAGAAAAAAAACCTGATGTGGTCTGCAAGAAACCTACACCTTGGGGAGAAGATTTATTTTCCAGCAAGATGATAACCCCAAGCATAAAGGCAAAGTTACACACAAATGGCTTAAAACCAACACTATTAATGTCCAGGAGTGGGCAAGTCAGAGTCCAGATCTCATTCTAATTTAGAATTTATGGATGGACTTGACAAAGGCTGTTCACTCATGACCACCATTGCAGCCTGACTCTGTTTGAGTAGTTTTGCAAAGAAGAATCAGGAAAAAAGGCAGCATCCAGATGTGCAAAGCAGAAAAAGACCCGTGTACACAGACTCAAGGCCGTCATGGCTTCCAATTGTACATTTAGTAAATACTGACTTGAAAGGGATGAATACTTGTGCGATCAAATGTTTTGATTTTTGTGTAATTTTTCAAATAACTTGAAAACTCCCTGTTTCCTCTCTGACATCAAAAAGTCTTTTGATCGTTATCAAAAATGCCAAATTAAATCCACTGTTATTTAATTCTATATAATGATAAAATTTGAATATTTCCAAGAGAATTAATATTATTGTATTGGCAATGTAGATAAAAATATAAGAATGAATGAGAAGAACTTTAGAGTGAGATCGGGATCATGTACCTTAATATTAATTACACGAACGTTGTATAGGTCTTTCTTTCTTTCTTGCACTCCTTTTTTCCCCACTGCTCTTCAGTTTCTTGTTTCTCTCTGTTGATGTTGTTCACCCCCCAACTATACCCCTTGTGTATTTCTACTTCTCTTTTTGAAAGTCAGAAATTTTGACCTCTAGCTGCTTCTTACAAACATTTATTTCTTTGTTTCTTTTCCCAGTGTAGAATAACAAAAAGGAGAAAAAGGTGAAAATTGCTGAGTGCCTGAAAGTGGGCCAGTTGAGCTCTCAAAAATGGAATGGGGGAGCAGAGCAGTGAGACTCCTGCAGCAAGCACTAACCAATCCGAGAAGTCAAGAGCTGTAACAAGCAGAGCGAGTGGGTGCCTGTGTGTGTGTGTGTGTGTGTCACAGAGTACTAGTGGAGGTGAACTAATCACACAGACCGAGTTCACCTGGGACTCTGTCTGAAAAACAGGAGGCTTAAACTGAGCGATGAGAGACTGGAAGGATAAGCACACTTTATCACTGGTGCCAGCACCTCACAGCCTGCCTGTCAATCTCTCTCTTGTTCATATTTATTTATGAGAAGCTAATATTGGCTCATCTGCTGATCAAATCCTAATGCCACTGTGAAAGCTCGGCTTTTTCTGATTTACTTTGAATCAGCCCTGTTTACAAAGCTTACACTCAAAACTATGCAAAGATTTGAAGCTCAGCCTTGAGCTGGCACGGGTTGTGGCAAGCAATAAAGTGGAATTTTCTCATGGAGGAAACACCTAAAAAGGCTGACCTCAGTTCATTTAAGAAAATGCCCACTACTGGTCTCACCAGGACTGTTGATTTCAACTCATGATGTTAAATTCCCTTCTACTGTATAATCTAGTAACCAAAAATTCCCCTAAATCCCCTAAAGCCTCGATATTCCCTGTTACCATACCTGCAAACATGATCCCTATAGCTCAATGAAGAAAAATCTGTAACATCTCCACAAAGGGCTATATGTTTTCTCTAATAATCCAAAACTGGAGTTATTTTACACTATACTTCCAGACCAGCCTGGTAATATGCATGTGGAAAATCCTCAGTCTGAAGCTGGAATTAGTTGCTAAAGAAAGAGCTGTCTTCTTATACAGCTCAAAATATGTCTGCAGTGACCCTCACCAGGAAAAGTAGTAATTAATAAATAACATTTATTTACAGTAGTGGTTTTCCAGCTACTCAAACACACTTCTTGCAAAATACCAGTGTTTGCCATCTACTAAAATTTTCAGATGACTCGTCTATCATAGGTTGCCTTAAAAATTGAGATATTGTAGAGCACTTCGTCTTGTGGTACAGGGACAACAACCTGCAACTCAACATCAACATGACAAAAGAGCTTGTGGTGGACTTCCGATGTGCCAGGAAGCCTCTTACACCAGTCAACATTTGGGGGTGAGGATGTGGAAGTTGCGCAGAGCTATAAGTACCCAGGGGTCCACATAAACGACAAATTGGACAGGTCTGACAACAGTGGTGCTGTACAAGAAAGGCCAGACCAGACTGTACTTGCTAAGAAGATTCCAGTCTTTTGATGTGTGTTGCTGGAAATGTTCTACCAGTCCATAAGTAGCCAGTGTGGTCTTCTATGCTTCAGTCTTCTTAGGAAGCAATCAGGAGGTGCTCTCTTCGAGTACTTTTAGCCATGGTGTGCTAAGAAATGCCTCTGCCCACTGCTATCAGACAATTCAATGCTTCCACCCGATGTACTTGTCAAGTTTATGTATTTATTTATTTATTGACTGGCTGTATTATCTGTTCTGTGAGTCTGTATCCATGCTTTTTATGTTTCTGCTACTGTATGCATCTAAAGTTTATCTAATCTAATCTAATCTAATCAAAGCACTTCACCTCGACAGTGGGGAGCCATTCCTGCTACCACCAATGTGCAACATCCACCTAGATGATACAATGGCAGCAATTTTGCACCAGTGTGCTTACTTCACATTAGTTGTTAGGTGGTGAAGGGGTGAGACAGCCAATTAGGGACAGGGAATAGTTAGGAGGAAAGAATGGACAAGGCCGTAATAGGCAATTTAGCCAGGACATTGAGGAACACCCAACTCTTTTCAAAAGATGCCCAGGAATATTTTATGATGACAGAGAGGCAGGACTTCAGTTTTATGTCTCATCCGAAGGGTGGGACCATATTTTTCAGCACAGTGTCCTCATCTCTTCCCTGGGGTATTGGGAGCCACACACAGATCACAGGGCAAGCAGCATCTGCTGGTCTGACCAAAGTCTCTTCCAGCAGAAACCCAAGCGTTCCTGGTTGGTTTTCCATCCATGTACTGGCCAGGCCCAAAGATGCTTAGCTCCATGTGGATTATCTTTTCTGAGAGAAAGTACTGTGAATGATGACATCTGTATAGTGAATAGGGCTTACTACCTATCATAATGCATCTTCATCTTGTTTGAAAAATTTTACAGTATCTCACAGCGATAATGTCTAATGTAACACGTCTATTTGTAAGTAAAGTAGTATGACGCTAACCTTCAGGGCTGTAGATGTAGGAGTCATGGAGGTATGCCCAAAAGGCTTAGACATTGAAGCTAACCTTTGCCAACAAGGTGAGCACTATTAAATTTATAGGATATGGGGCATTAATCATATTTTTGATAATTGTAATTATATTAAAATATAGTACATATTCATGAGAGGTATAGTAATTTTGTGGGCTTACTACTAATAGTACGCTAGCGTTATTCATCATGCAGATGGCTATGCAAGCATACAGATAGTCTACGTGTAAAACCAATTACAAAGTAATGAGCTGTGACACGTTCAAATGCATTCTTATTTAAACAGATTCCCCTTTGTTGCTAATTACAGCGTAATGAGATATGCAAATTATATACAGAACAATAGATACCACAGATTACCGCACCAGCTAATTACGCCAAAGTGACATGTAGAGCGTTTATTTGTCCAACAAGCAGTAACATGATTTTTTTTTTCATATTTTTTATTCTTTTCACAAAACAATTATTTTTTTTCTCTTTAGACTAATTAGGCTGCAACCTAATAAAAGTCATAACAAGTAAATGCAATAATGCAATTAAGAAGTATTTTAAAAGTGATGACTGTTGTACATTCATGATGGAAAAACATTCATTTGGAGGTTTTCTTACAAATTAATAATGAGAGGCAGTAAGCAAGTCTTGTAACAGCCTAGTGACTGCTAGAGAGTTTGCAGCATGTACAGTACCTAGAATGATCCAGCTACTCAGATAAAATCTGCTATATAATAAAACACTAAGGTTTGTCTGTCCAGTGCCTCAGAGCAATCTGATTGGCCAATTTGGCTTTGGTGACACAAAGAAAAATGTGATTGAGAAAAGAGCAGGTTAAGAGACATTCACACACACAAATACAGAGGAAACATGCTGAAGGTACATATAGGGCAAGCACAGCAAATACTTAAAAATTATTCTATTACCTGTCTTTGACAAGTACAATGGCCAGTAAAATAATAATATATAAATGTATGTATGAACCTGGGTTTGAATGGCAGTCCTGCACTTCAATGGAAACTCTAAACTATACCGCTTTGAGTGCGTTGGGAATGTTTGCATGATAGTGCCCTACAAAACACTGGCACCCAATACAGGGTGTGCACCTGCTTTGTACCAAGTGCTGCTGTGATAAGCTCTCCTTGATTTTATATGGAATATGTACATTAAAAGATGAATGGATAGACAGATGGGGGCTAACTCCATGATACATGTGTCTGGTATATCAAAACTCAATGTATTCCAAAACCATGTATTGATTCATTACATAAATTATGTATCTCTAGCTACAAAATCAATTTGATGAAACAGAATATATTAGAAGTACACAGAAGACTAAAACTAAACAGAATACATAGGGGTATGCAATAACCAGCAGGTAGAAAGAGAGATATATGGATAATACCAGAAACAGCCATATATTGTTTAGCACAGACACCATATAAAAAACATTTCACACATCTGACAGACATAATGCACAATATTTACTGGGAGAACAGCAAAGAAATGTGAATACTGAAGTGAGAGAGATGGAGAGAGAGAGTGCTGTGAAAAGAAGATGATTTCAAAGTCAAAAGCATTTAACTGCTCACTAAAAAGAGGGGAGCGCTTCATTCGCTCAACTTTCTAAGCTCATGGTACTCGCCACTCTGAATGAACTCAACAGTTTGAGTTAACATATAGCAGCTCTGGGCGAGATCACGTAACCAAGCGGGGCACGGTATGAACAATTTTACA
This sequence comes from Polypterus senegalus, assembly GCF_016835505.1. Classification (NCBI taxonomy): domain Eukaryota; kingdom Metazoa; phylum Chordata; class Cladistia; order Polypteriformes; family Polypteridae; genus Polypterus; species Polypterus senegalus. The sequence continues at coordinate 265,344,975 of NC_053156.1, forward strand.
AGCAGTAACATTTCAGGATGTGTCCAGAGTTCACTGTGGTGCAAAAGGGGGTCATGTAGCAAGGCTGAAATGGACAGAGCCAGCTGAGAATAGAAAACTCCCTCATAGTCAGAAACCTGATCGGTCATGAGAGGAAAGAGTTTGCCATTAGCTTGACTAGTTAAGACAATGGCACGCTACACTCTGAATCTAGAGAAGCCAAGTTTGTGTCCAGGATCCCTGACTTGAGGATCTACAACCGAAAGAAGTGCTGCCCAAGAAGATTTCTCGTTTGGGACAGATTGACATCAGAAAAAAAACAGAAAGATATGAAATATCTAAAACACTGACACCACAATAACAATATGTTTGATGTTCTTTATATATCTGAGGGTGCTGAATCCAAATCTACCAACAAAATTGTTAAATCACATCCACTTTTTGATGAAGGCCTTAAATGAAATGTTATACTGTTTTACAGAAAAAGTAATATATTTTAATGAATCATTTACACTTAAAAATTATAACTTGCACCTATAATTGTTTTAAATATAATAATTTCTTATAAAAAGTAGTCACTTGGTCATTTTTATCCTCCTTTGATCCTCTGAAGTGTTTCACAGTGGAATGACCAACAGAAGTCTGCTAACATAGGCTCACTCCACTTTCCGTTATAACATCTGTTCATTTGAGAGATGTCCAGGTGGAACCTCTCTCCACATCCATTAGAGACTGCTCCCGTATTTTTAGGGAAAAGATCTAAATGAGATTGCAAGAAATAGACTTTTAAAGACACGTTGCACCCAAGTGCTAGCTAGGCAGGAAGAAAGAAACTCCTCAACTGGATTTTGATATCTCACTGAAATTGTTTGTGGTAAAGAATTCCAATTTCAGAAATGAATTCCGCACACCTAAATCTATCAAATTCAGGACATTGATTTTCTTTGTCAATGTAGATTTTGGTACAGACTAGTGTGGTCGGTGGTAGGAAGGAAAACCAGATATACTTTCAATGTGTAGAAGGGTGATCCCAGGTGAAACTATTGATGAACACATGATACTTAACACTGAGTATCAGGGAGTTTTCAACCAGATGTTATCAATCAGCAATGACATGAAGTTAGAATATCTGATGTTAGCAAAGGATGGAGAATATCTAGAAACCAGAATGTCAGTAATAGACACGGTGAGTTAGCTAAAGACATCTGAGAGGGACTGACAGCAGAACCACTTAAAAGAAGATACAGTAATAATAATAAATAATAAATATAGGCAATAAAGGCAAGTGAAGATGGGCTGAAAGAAGAACTATTCAGCTAAAGCCGTAGGGCCACAGTGGTGTGGCTTTTCCACCCTTTCAAACTGTCTGACAGATCATCAATGCTGTGTATCAGAACCCTGATGACTACTGCCAAAAGTATAAATCCATTGAAACACAAAGTTGAAATTTTAACTAGGCCTTAATACAGTACATATCTACACATACGATGCCTGTGAGGAAAGTAATGAATTGAAACACTTAGATAATTCAGTCAGTTAATTGTGTAAAGTGCTTTGAGTTAGTGTTCACTATAAAATGAGGCTATACAAAATAATAAAAAAATTGTATAATAAAGGTAGTCCACAGACTAAAGTTAAAGTATATTCCTGAAAAATTCAGCCCTCAAAAAAAAAAAAAAAATGAAGAAAAACGTCAAGGGAATACAGCATTGGAATTCCACAGATGACTGCTGCCGAGTAAAATGGTTACAAAAGTGTGGTAACAGATCACTTGAAATAAATTAGGAGTCAAATAACGTTGTTGTACAGTTGAGTTCAAAGCACACTGGTGAATTTGGTGACTCAGGGGCTTTTCATGCCAGCTATGCATTAAGGTGAATGTACTGTAAAATTACAGCTCAGACATATGCATATTCGTACACTTTGAGGTTAGAATTCTTAAGTGACAATACATTTTGTCTTGAACAACTGTCAACAGTTGGATAGGAATACGGTGCAATACCTTGTGGTCCTGCTCTTTAACTTTCAGATACTTTAAAAATAAAAAATGAACTTAGTTTTGTAAAATTTGAACTGCTTGTATGAAATGTTATTTGCTTTTAATAAATTCAATAAAATGTTAAAAAAAATGTAATGAATAGAAATATACTCTAAATATGTATCACCTAACAAAAAACAACTTTCAAAACAACGTTTCACAGTTTCAGGTTTCTGGCACTCAGTTTTAAACAGACTGCATATTAATAAATTGCATAACACTTTCCACATTTGTTTTGAATGCCAGCATTACATTACAAACTTCTGCACTGGTTAGTGCTGCCATCTCACAGTCCTTGGGTTAAAATCTCGGCACTCAACTACTGTATGTGCATCGGCTTTGTGCCTCTTCCTTGTGTCTTTGTGTCTTGCCCTGTGTTGTGTGTAACCCAGTTTTGCTTCCACATCCCACTAGGGTACAATTCTAAATTGGATTGGCACCAATGAATATGCATGGGTGTGCCCTGTGATGGACTGGTACTTAGACCAGAGTTGTTCCCTGCCTTGCTCTTGATTCTGCCAGAATAGGCTCTAATGGCCCTGAAACACACTAAGCTTGGTCAGGAAACAGATAAATGGAATAAACTTCATGACACCTCATGTAACAGAGCTGAGAGGAGTCTCATTTTAATCCATCATCTTTTCATCTTCTCTGCACAATTCTCTTTACTATAACAAAAGTAGAAGATAAGCTTTTGCTCCTGGAGCAATTTAAAACTTCTGCATTTCAGATGCAGTCATGCTGGTGCTGTGTTGCCACAGGAGTTTAAACCACCATGCTTCTCATTGTGTCCATGATTATATCTTGTATGACCCTGAGAAAGCCACTTAACCTATCTGAGCTTCAATTGTATCTGAAACCAACTGTAACATATCCTGAACTTACAAACTGCCTGTCTGCCCAATATTCAATATTAATGACATCTACAAGAAGGAACACAGTCTGCTGTGTCTGAAGATCACTGCTGCACTGATGCTGCAGTGAGAGCAGCTAGAAAGAACACTTCTGGTGAGACTGAGCATCAAGTTACAATCGATTTGTATCTGTTTAATCAAATTTAGTATATTTCATCTGAAAAGATACAAGTGAATAATCAGCACAAAGATGGTCAGAAAATGATATTTCTGAAACTTTTCAGAGCTTATTCATTGATTTTTACAAACTGAGTTGTTCCAGCTGCAAAGTCTTATTGAAGGTCAATGGTACCTTTTCTTGGAGCAACCATTGCTAGACAATGTACCAGTCCCTCATACTGGGTCAACGTGGAGTCACCAAATCAACCTGACCTGCAAATCTTTCAGCTGGGAGATAAAACCTTAGGACACAAAGAAAACCTGCACTTCATCGTAGGTCAACAGTCCTGGAAGGCAGTAGCACCAACGTCTGTGCAACCCAACAGCAGAGTTACTCTGTCTAAATACCTACAAAGATACTGCAGAGAGAAAAAAGAAGTGCAAAACATTGCACCTCAGAAAACAATCACAAGTAAGCTTCAACTTTAATTCACAAATTTATAAATATGAATAACATGTAAGACTAGAACTGTATTTGCAATTCTAGCAAATGTACGATTGTCACTTTAAGCCACTATGAATAAAAAGATAAAAAAATAAAGTCATTATCCACCTTTCTATCCATGGTGGTTCATCTCCACTCGGTATTGAATTTAATCCTGGCTCAACTCCACCACAGGGTAGACCCGTACAGTAAAAAGCTTAAATGGCTGAGCTAAAGTGGAAATTCCTAAAACCGCATGCGGCTTTTATCTGCATGGATGGTGCTGTCACTTTACAGAAATAGGGTTGCATGATGAAACCAGCAAGACACCAAAATTACTGTAAAGATCACATATGTATTATTACTTTACATTTTGTAGAAACCATTAAACAACCTGAAAGTTATATTACAATTTCATATAGATATATATATATTTTTATAATTGGGACAAAGGCTGGTTGTTCATAATATTGGGGTCATAAAGTTTATCACAGGCAGGACTTGGACCAGCAACCTTGAGGTGCATGGAATTTGTATAGAATGAATTTTGCATTAAAATATGCATAGAACCAATGGCCATTTCTCCAATGACTTCAAGATACATACAATTTGTTTACAGTTACATTCAACTATACACTGTATAGTATTTTTTTTAATATATTTAAACATGTACGAATTTCAAAATCAATAGACAGCATCTTTACCATTGTACAACAACACTTATTTCCGTAGAACATTTTCACTTAAAGAATGTAGCTCAACATTCTTTACAAGAAGTCAAAAGATAAAAGTTTCAAGAAAAGAAAAACAAATGAAAATAATTATAAGAATGAATAAATAGCATGGAGTTTGCATGTTCTCCCCGTGTCTGCGTGGGTTTCCTCCGGGCGCTCCGGTTTCCTCCCACAATCCAAAGACATGCAGGTTAGGTGGATTGGTGATTCTAAATTGGCCCTAGTGTGTGCTTGGTGTGTGGATGTGTTTGTGTGTGTCCTGCGGTGGGTTGGCAGCCTGCCCAGGATTGGTTCCTGCCTTGTGCCCTGTGTTGGCTGGGATTGGCTCCAGCAGACCCCCGTGACCCTGTATTTGGATTCAGCGGGTTAGAAAATGGATGGATGGATAAATAGCATACCAAAATTGATAGACAGATAGATAGATAGATAGATAGATAGATAGATAGATAGATAGATAGATAGATAGATAGATAGATAGATAGATAGATAGATAGACTACCCATATAAAAATATTACTTAGAAGCCATAATATTCAAGAAAAGTTTCATTACACAATCTTAAACATAAAGGTGCCAATGGTTCTTCAGAACAATGCCACAGGGGAACCATTTTTGGTTCACAAAACAACCATCCACAGGAAAAATCTAAAATGAACCTTTATTTATTTAGAACTTTAAAAGAGTCCATCAATAACTGATAAAAGATTTTTGAAATGTGTTCATGATTTTAATACCACAGGCTAACCTTAAATTTTCATATTTGAGTTATACTCTGCTACGTAGCCTCTGAAAATTACAAACTCCTGTCTTGCCCTCATTTTTGAAACCTTTTCAAAGCACACAGAACCAAATTCACATGCAAAAAGCAATGTGTCGAATTAAACCGTTTTTTTTTTGTTTGTTTTTTTTTTGTCAAGCAGTGGCTCTACCAGGAGCCACAAACCATAGAAAGTGCCAAGAAATATTACTTTTAAGAGTCTATGGCTAATTATAGAGACTGCGCAGAGGAACAAAAGAAAACACAAACCGAAACAAATCCTGCTGCCCCAATGGCCCTCTTTAGACAGTTATTTTGCCGTAACTGTCCGATGGTGAGGCATTTTCCGCCCACCCACCTCCAAAGTATTGTGGCAGGTTGGGTGGCTTCTCAACAATGAAAAAGATTAAGAATTCAGAATTTAATAGGTTATTATGATCTACAGCACAAATTTTGCGTACGCTTTAATGTATATAATTGTTTCAGTATAATTAAACTATATTATAATGCATGGTATGTTTAGATCACAAAACATATTGCCAGTGTGTATTGCACATCAGTACTTCAGAGAAGTCGGCAAACAATCCTGGATACTTCAGAGGCCAGTGCATCACAGAGCAGACAAAGCAAACGCCAACTTGCACTCACCTCGGGCTCAAATCACAACGTAACCTGCATATCTTTATGACAGATAAAACCAACGTACCGAAACGCAAGAACGCGCGAACTCCGCACAGTTAAACTCCTAGCTCGTGATTCAAACACAAGACGCAGGACCAACAGCGCTATCTAGTAGGCCTACTGAATCATATCTGAAAATATTAAACTAACACCAGATATACTTGTCTACTTATTTAAGTACACGTTCCAAAGCGCCAAAATGTCAACCTAGTATTATTGTGGATGGAACAAGTCACTCAACGCACACACCACCAATTTAGAGTCGCCAGTCACCCTTAAGGATGCGGATAGAAGCAACGATAACTTGAGAAAGGAGCACGGACGCTCCTCAAAAACTGCGTCTGATTCGAATTCAAAGATTTCACACTTTATGAACTCGTAAACCTCCAACCCACTATGCAACCAAACCATTCATTTCCAAAGCCACTTGTGCTGAGGAAGGTCGCGGGGAAGATGGAGCGTGTCTCAGGAAGCATCAGGTGCAAGCCGTAAAAAATCTCTGGGCAGAGTTCCAGTCCATCACAGGACGATCACACACACACATCGGGATCAAATTTAGCAGTGACAGCCCATCTAATTTGCGCATCTTCGGACTCTGAGAGGAAACCGGAAGGACCCAACAAGAAGACGATGAGACCCGGGAAAGGCAAGATGTGAATCCCGGTCTCCTTGGGGAGAAGTGTCAGCGCTACCTCGGCACCACCAAATAAAGATAACAAAAAAGCGAATGTTAACTAGTATGACCTTCTGTGTATTCGTTTAAAATTTATTCGTTTTATTTCATTTGACATCTCGGTTTTGCTCTGTCCTCTGGTAAACATTTTTACAGGAAATCACGTCAAGAGTTTACATTTAATTTTCCGTGAGTTTATCATTATTAAAAGATAAATATTGCCGGAAAATTGTAAAATGTGATATTATAGCAAAACTTTCAGTTAGTCTATATATCAGTCTTAGATTGTGCATTTCATACACATCTATCAGGAGATAAGGGAAGCTTTTGTAAGTTTTTATAACTTGAAATACAAAACAAACATATAAGTAAGATTTTTATTAATACATATAAAAAATAAACATGAATGCAAATAAATATAAATAAAAAGGTGTATAAATATATTATTTTTGTAATAATACATTTATTTATATAGCGCCTTTCCCATGACAGCGCATAATAAACGCGTGTATTGCCTAAATATTTCTGAAACTGGCGCCCCGTCCAGGGGTCGCTGGCTTCTCTTTTGCTCCGTATGCTGCCGAGAGACGATATACTGTAGTCAGACTTAAGAAAACAAAAGATGGAGCTTCTTTAAAGTTTCTGATTTTAAATAAATAAATGTACTATCCCAAAGCAACCTATAATTATATGGATCTGCAAATGGAAGGTGTGTAAATGTTCTCTGATACAGGCACCTAATACTAGCGCCGAGCTTTCTTTTGAATCTTTAAACGCGGCATTCGAAAGAAACTATCAGCTGTCTTTATCGACTGTGAACTTGGCAATCAGATTTTCTTTTTTATTGTCGATTGCTTAAATATGTTAGCTCGGCTGCCCCGTTGCCTGGTAACAGTTTACGCGGAAATGTCCTGCTCTCCGTCACCTGCTCGCTCTCCTGTGGTTTCGGTCTGCAGCTTCCTTACTGTTGCCGCACTTTCTTACTATAAGGGTGGGTAAAGAGTGAGCCGGGTGGGCACTACTTGCATGCAGAAAGCGGAACGACAGGTGTGTTGGGTCGGAGGCAAACTATGAGGCATGAGGAGACTTGACCTTGTAGTGAACTTTGTTAGTCAAGTGGTGCCCCTGCAGTTCATCACTCACTTTCAAGTATACCAGCTGCGAGACACCCACCGAAGAGCGTCAAGGCTGCCGCTGCAGAGCCCAGTGCTTCTCCAATCAGTCTTATCACATTACAACAAGGGCACATAAATAAAACAAAACAAACAAACAAACGAACAAAGAAAAAAAGATTTTCCCTGAAACTGCATTGCGCCGTTTCTGCATTCTACCAGACTGGGTTTAGACGGGGCACAGAGTTGAGAGACTCACGTTGTGGAAAGCTGCCACCAAGCTACTAAAACGGAGGCCACATCCCAAAGATGCAGCAAAAGCTTTTTTCGGCATCTCCCTTTGCCTCCTGTGTCATGGGGAGCTAGTATGACAATCAGTTCAAGAACAGTTCCCTCCATCGCAGTTATAACAGTTTACAAAAAAAATCGCACTCGTCAACATTATAGCATCAGAACCCACCCGGCTACTGAGGGACGGAAAAACGAAAAAAAATCAGTGTCCTCTAAAAGGAAGGCAAAGCTCAGCTTTCCTACGTTAAAACAGACCCCCGCCTCAAGGCTACTAATTAACCCCTCGTCCAAGAAGAACTAATTACAGGTGCCAGGAAGGTGCAGGAAGCAGACGAATGATAAGAATTTTCAAAAGGATGCGCGCGGGCTTCTCAAACACTGACGTCTGAGCTGGTGCCGTGCCACCGCGTTTTACCTTGCAAGCCCAGGAGGGCAGTGATGCCAGCGGCTGTGCCCTGCAGTCCGAGGAAGAGTCAAGGCGAGGGTCCTGCAAGGGGCGTAGCGTGCCGTCTGAATGGCCTGCAGCTCCTCTGCTCCTCTCTCGCACACCGAGCTTGTGATGATTCAGTGAGGCTCCGGCTCTGTCGCATTACACTCGCTGCTCCTCCCTTTTCAACGACCCACGCTCGCTCCCTCTCCCTCCTCCCTTCCTTTCTTTTGCACTAGCAGCAAAGCAAAAGCTGCGCTCAAAAATCTTTTTTTTTCGTGTTGTTGTTGTTTCTTCTACTGAATTATTTATGAATCTTCTAAGACAATCATTTTCCGTTTGGCCAACTGTAATCCCTGGCCCATTGTCATGAGCCCGTGCTGGCACGCTGTGAATGCAGCAGCGCAACTGTCCATTGCTGGAGATCAAAAATAAAAAGCTTCACAAGTTCAGCTGCGGAGCTGACCCACTGGCCATCTGGGTCATTGCATTTTGGGCACCCACACAAAACAAACTATTCACCAGTGCTTTAATTATTATAATTGTACTATTAACAAAAATGCCCAATTTCTTTCTTTCTTTCTTTCTTTTTTCTTTCTTTCTTTCTTTCACTATTAAAATGACTGAAACATGAAATAAACAAGAAGCAAAGAGTGCCACTTGCAGTGAGAGCACATGTCTGTTGCAAGTCAAAATGATTCAATATCTTTTCCCAGGAAGCTCATCCATCTTCTGTCCATTCATGTCCTACATCCACTCAATAACAAGAAAGATTCGACATTTGCATTACCACCAACCTAACAAAATGTCATTGGACTTGGACAGAAAATTTAAATAATAGGGAGAACATGAAAACTCAATTTAAAGGGCCATCCTTCTATCAATAACCAAATCCACTTGACCAGAATTTACCTTGGCAGCACTGGGCACATGGTAGAGCTCAAACTTGCATCTAATTTACCTAATGCATGATTTTAAGGATGAGGGAAGAAAACTGGACTATTGAAGAAAACCCTACTGAGATATGAGGGAAGCATGAAGATTACACATCGACAGTGACCAGGCCAGATTTCAAACCCCAGTGTCTGGAGCTGTCAGGCTGTACTCTGTTAAAAAATATAAATACAGTATATGCCAACCAAAAGCTTTAAAATGACAAATGCTATATTAAAAAAGCATAACATCATAACAGTAATATTTATTACATCAATAAGTCACAAAAGACTGTTACAGATACTCCATGTATTCATAAGATAAATGTCTGTTGAAAAAGTTGTTTTTCACATATTGAAAAGATTTAAATATTTCAAATCAGTATTGAGATCCTAACGAAATGCAGATCTTTTGTAAAAATATCAATTCTTTAATATAAATCTATAATAGATCTAAGTAAAAAAATTAAAAATATCTTTATAGTAACAGAGCCCATTCATAATTCTAGATATTTATTTAGATAACAAAGGTTAACAGTACTACCAAAATAGTAAAAATATGATTTTTCTATCCATCTATTTTCCAAACCCACCTATCCAAAGCAGGAACCCTGGAGTTTATCCAAGCAAGCATCGGGTACAAGGCAGCTAGAGCACCCAGGGGAGATCCACGCGGACATGCAGACTCTATGCAGGGAGCTCCCGGGACACAACCCTGCTCTCCACATTGCAAGAAGGCAGAACTGAGTACTCATCTTTGGGGCTGAAGTGGACAAACAAACAAGTTTTAATGAACTACTTATTATTTTTATTGCTTTTTCTGTACCAAATTTTACACATTCTTAATTTAAAATAAATTACATAGAGGTCAATGAAATTGGCACTTGTTCATCTAAAACTTTTTTTCTTTTAATAATAATAGTGATGCACTTTATAGGATGTGCCAGTCTTACATTTCCCACTGCTAGAGCTTTTGATATTCGAAATTCATTGAAATCATTGATTTGGAAATCGAGTGGAGCTGGCGAAGAATTAACTGAGGTGAAGGCGAACTTGAAACATACAGTAATCTGAAAATGGCATATATTTTTTGTTGTTTATTTTTTTGAATAGTTTCTTTCTGTAATACTGCTTGAATTAGTAAATAAAACTGAATCTACCAATGTATAATTGATTTTTTCTTTTAAAAAGGGGATATCTTTTTTATTTTATACTAATGGACAAGATCTGTTAAGTATCAAAGGGAATGTTATATTGTAGTCCAGCATTGGTGATATACAAGAAGATGACAGTTATTTGTTATTTTCTGTAAAAATACATTTATTTAAAGTGTAGTGCTAACCCCTGTGACATCCTGCCATCCCATAAAAGTCACTCTACTTAGAAATTCAAACATGTAATGGCCAGCACCTATGAGATGGCATGAGCTGGCATCCCTGCTGGCACTGGCCCCTTTCCTTTAACTGGCTGGGAGGCTGGGGAAGGCTCCATATTTAGGCCATATGCTCCCCTGACCCTGTTAGCTGGCAGCATCCCTGGGCTTCACTACCCATTCCGATACGTGCAGGGTATGCTGGGAACTTTAGTACAGTAGGACAGCCTTGTTGGCATCTGTGGGTGCTGCCAAAGAGCGCAGCAGGGAGTTACACTCCCTACTATATGGGACTTCAGTATGACCCAGAAGTGTGTCCATGAGCAATGCCCTGGCACTGTAAGAACTCCTGTGTCCTCAATAATAGGAACCACATTGCCTTATCCAGGTGAGTTATAGCCAGAAGAGGAGATGGGCAACACTCGTCTAGTAGGAGTACTGAACAAGAGAAAGAAGAAGAGAGGATTATATTGCGGCGCTGAGGTACTCTTTTGAATAAATGTTGGTATTTTCAACCTGGGACTGGGTCAGTGAATTTGTGTCGAGAGTTTGGGGGCTCTATTGCACCCTCTGTTGATCACAACAGATAAATAGATCAATGTGAAAAAGTAAGTACACTCCATGGAAATTGCTGACTTTTGTAACATACAGTATTTGAACAGACAAACAGTGGATTCTAATGCAAACAGTACTTCAGATAAGGTGGAATACTTGAACAAACGGTTTATAAAACGGACACGGTGTTTTCACTTTAATAATCTATTCTAACAAAAGTGCAGATTCGTTACTAAAAAAAGTAACTACACCCCTACAGTTATCACCACGTAGAATCAGGTGTTCCAGATGAGGTGCCAGTGATTTGAACCTCCTTAGGGAGTTTGTACTCGGACCTGTCTTATTTAAACTGATACTGTATGTCTAGAGTCTGATGTTCTCTTTGCTGTTAACATGCATGGTGTCACAAAGAAGGTTGTGGAGACCTATAAATCTTGCAAAGGGTTTAAAAAAAATCTGCAAATTATTTGAAATCAGTCACTCTAAGATAAAAGGTTGTGGGTGCTTACAAGCCTGGCAAGGGATTATAAAAGATCACCAAATTATTTGAAATCAATCATTCTACTGTAGGGAAAATCATCTAGAAGTGGTGTAGATATCAAATGACTGCTAATTTCTCCAGCACTGGCCAGCCCAGCCCTTTGAGCCCAAGAGTTGATTGATACTAAAAGAAGACACCAAGCATACCAAAATTTCATTGCTGGATCTGCAGGTAACTTCTACAAATGTTGGTGTCAAAGTGCACGCATCTACAATCAGTAGGAGATTACAGAAATTTGTTCAACATTTGAGGTGTAGCCTCCCTCTGCCTTCAGGGACGGGTCTTAACTGTTTGCGCATATACACCGAACAGCATTCTGGAGTACCCATCCTTTTTGGAGTCCCTGGAGGAGGTGCTAGAGGGCACACCTTCTGGCTTTGAGAAGATTCTGGTCCACCATCCGGTGTCTCAGAAGGGTGCAGTGTCAACACTGTGTATGGTGGGGATGGTGCGCTGCTGACCTCGACTCGGGACGTTGTGGGTCGGTGGGGGGAGTACTTCGAAGACCTCCTCAGTCCGACTAACACGTCTTCCAATGAGGAAGCAGAGACTGGGGACTCAGAGGTGGGCCCTCCCATCTCTGGGACTGAGGTCACCGAGGTGGTCAAAAAACTCCTTGGTGGCAGGGCCCCAAGGATCGATGAGATACGCCCGGAGTTCCTCAAGGCTCTGGATGTTGTAGGACTGTCTTGGTTGACACACCTCTGCAACATTGCATGGACATTGGGGACAGTACCTCTGGATTGGCAGACCGGGATGGTGGTCCCCCTCTTTAAGAAGGGGGGCCAGAGGGTGTGTTCCAACTACCGAGGGATCACATTCCTCAGCCTCCCTGGAAAAGTCTATTTGGGGGTCTTGGAGAGGAGGATCTGTCAGATAGTCGAACCTTGGATTCAGGAGGAACAGTGTGGTTTTCATCCTAGTCGCAGAACACTGGACCAGCTCTAAACCCTTGGCAGGGTCCTGGAGGCTGCATGGGAGTTTGTCCAACCAGCCTACATGTGTTTCGTGGACTTGGAAAAGGCATTTGACTGTGTCCCTCGGGGAATCCTGTGGTGGGTGCTCCGAGAGTATGGGGTACCGGACCCCCAGATAAGGGCTGTTCGGTCCCTATTCGATCGGTGTCAGAGCTTGGTCCACATTGCTGGCAGTAAGTTGAACCCGTTTCCAGTGAGAGTTGGACTCTCACTTTTATGACTTTTATGAACAGAATTTCTAGGCGCAGCCATGGCATTGAGGGGGTCCGGTTTGGTGGGCTCAGGGTTGGGTCACTGCTGTTTGCAGATGACGTTGTCCTGTTTGCTTCATCAGGCCATGATCTTCAGCTCTCTCTGGATCAGTTTGCAGCCGAGTGTGAAGCGGCTGGGATGGGAATCAGCACCTCCAAATCCGAGACCATGGTCCTCATACAGAAAAGGATGGAGTGCCCTCTCAGGGTTGGGAGTGAGTACTGCCCCAAGTGGAGGAGTTTAAGTATCTTGGGGTCTAATTCACGAGTGAGGGAAGAATGGAGCAGGAGATCGACAGGCGGATCGATGAGGCGTACACAGTGATGCGGGCTCTGCATCGGTCTGTTGTGGTGAAAAAGGAGCTGAGCCGTAAGACAAAGCTCTCAATTTACCGGTCGATTTATGTTCCTACCCTCATCTATGGTCATGAGCTATGGGTAGTGACCAAAAGAACGAGATCGCCAATACAAGCGGCTGAAATGAGTTTTCTCTGCCGGGTGTCTGGGCCTTCCCTTAAAGATAGGGTGAGAAGCTCGGTCATCCGAGAGGAGCTCAGAGTAGAGCCACTGCTCCTCCGCATCGAGAGGAGTCAGATGAGGTGGCTCGGGCATCTGATCAGGATGCCTCCTGGACACCTCCCTGGTGAGGTGTTCCGGGCACGTCTAACTGGGAGGAGGACCCAGGGAACACCTTGGGATTCCCCCAGAAGAGCTAGTAGAAGTGGCCAGGGAGAAGGAAGTCTGGGCATCTCTGCTCAAGCTGCTGACCCTGCGACCCGATCTCAGATAAACAGAAGAGAATGGATGGATGGATGGATGGATGTTGAGCTGTGCCAGAAAAAAAGCCTTTGCTGTCCAAAAAGAACATTAGGGCAAGGCTAAAGTTTGCCATTGAACATCTGCCTAGGCGAAGGCCAAGCCTTCTGGAGCACCATGCTCTGGACAGATGAATCAAAGATAGAGGTGTTTGGTGCAAACCAAAGAGAGTATTTCAATAGGAAAAACCTCATGTCAGCTGTGAAGCATAGGAATGTTATATTTTGGGGTTGCTTTGCTGCTTTGTGGCCAGTGTAGTTTGCAGTCATCTAGGCAACTAAGATTTCTGCATCATATCAGTTGCTCAAACTCACAGTTCTTCCATTTGCCCCAATATGCCACACACTAAGAAACCTCAATTTGTTAACCTATGTAAACAGACTATAGCCCATCTCTACAGACAGGTGCAGCATAATGTGTTAACTGTTCAGTTTAGAAGACATCAGCTTTGGACGCCAAAAATATATTAGTGGCCTCAGACATTTGTTACTTTTGGATGTACGCTTTTTAGGGAGGAAAGAAGGATTTGTTGTCTTTGTGAACTGGATAACATTACTTTGTCTCAGCAAGTAACATATCAGCCATTTTGTGTAGTTCTCATCAATTAGAAGACTATCCCTCCACTTATCCATCTCTCTATCCTGCTTTCTTGATGCTTCCAAAGCATTTGCTGTATTATAGGTTGTAATAAACATCAAGAAAACAATATAAAGTAAAAATATAAGTGATATTCCACTTCAAATGAACATAATGCTTTGATGTAACAATTAAAGCATAAAAAAAAACTGATCCATATTGAAAAACTGTTGAGTAAAGAACATCTACATATGCAAAACCTCTCCTCTGTTCCCTTCACCAACATGTCCATTGAAATCCGCTCCAATCACCACTTTCTGTCCCTTGGGTACACTGTTCATAACTTCAACCAACTCGTTCCAAAAATCTTCTTTCTCATCCATTGCACACCCAACTTGTGGTGCATATGCATCAACAACATTCATCATCACACCTCCAGTTTCCAGCTTCATAATCATAACTCTGCCCAACACTCTTGACAAACTGTTCCTTGAGAATAACCCCTACCCTATTTCTCCTGCCATCAACACCATGACAGAACAATTTGAATTCAACTCTGATCCACTTGGCCTTACTCCTCTTCCATTTATTCTCTTACACTCACTCACATTATCAGCCTTCCTTCTCTCCATCACATCAGCTAACTCTCTCCCCTTCCCAGTCATACTGCCAATATTCAAAGTTCCAACCCTCAGTTCCATTCTCTTTACCTTCCTCCTCTCCTCCTGCCTCTGGACACGTCTCCCCCCTCTTCTTCTCCTTCTTCGGCCAACAGTAGCCCAATTTCCGCCAGCACCCTGTTGGCTAACAGTACTGGTAGCAGTCGTTGTTAACCCGGGGCTCAACCTGCATCGTACTGTATTGTATTGTTGTCTGCATATTGACTTGGTAAAATTTTACACCAGATGCCCTTCCTGATGTAGCCCTCCCCATTTATCTAGGCTTAGAAGACTATCTATCCACCTATCCATCTCTCTATCCTGCTTTCTTGATGAATTAAAGCAAAGCAAAAACTGACCCATATTGAAAAACTGCTGTTTGATGTACATTAAAAATTGCAACCTGCGTTGAGTAAAGAACATTTACATATGCAAAACTTACTTCAAATGCACTCATCCATTTTGGAGTATGCAGTTTTTTTTACCAGATTGCTGGCATTGCTTCATACTATTATGTGTAATTTGGAAATATTTCTTTAGAAATTATAATTTAAGATGCTGGGACACCACCAGAGATTCCCCTGCATAGCACCAAACAACACAATTGAAAAGGT
This sequence comes from Polypterus senegalus, assembly GCF_016835505.1. Lineage (NCBI taxonomy): Eukaryota > Metazoa > Chordata > Cladistia > Polypteriformes > Polypteridae > Polypterus > Polypterus senegalus. The sequence continues at coordinate 265,360,456 of NC_053156.1, forward strand.
GACCAGATGGCTGTGCTTTATATTGGCAATACGACCCTGGATTAACCAGTAGACAAAATAAGCACATGCTTAGGGTATCACAGGAAAGTTGGGGGCAGAAGAAAGTTTTTTTCCCACCTAGCTACCCTGCTGCCCTTAACCCTTCCATTGCCACATTCTCCATAAGTCGAATATTTTGTTATCATTCTTATCTGCCGCGTTTGACTTTTTTTCTGCAGTTAAAGAATGTTTTTTTGGCATGGTGAGTGACTAAAGCTTCAAAGTTTGGTTTGAAGGTGTCATCAGATATCACATCTGTTTGTTTCTCACAGCGTAAAGGTTTCACTTCTGCTAAGTGTAAATAGCTGGCTGGGTCTGGCTAGCATTTAACTCATGGGGTATCTGACCCTTAAGCTCTTATCTTCTTCCTGTTCATCTTTTCCCACTTCTGTGTGGGGCCAATGGATTGATTCTATCATTAAGATTTTAGCTAAACTTTTACATTCTGATACCCTTCATGACAATAACTCTCTCTATTTTTCCGGGCTTGTGACCGGCACCAGGTTGGGCGGCTTGTTCTCTCATTGGCTTGATTACTGTTATTTCTTTTACTAATTTTTTCTTATAAATGGGGAATTTTAATCTCTCTTTTCACCATCTGAGCTTATTTAGAAATCAGCTCAAGACAGACAACAGTGAAAGTTCTTTCTTGGTGCCCTACATGCCAAAGATACATAATGGGCAGTAGTAGTATTAGTAGGAGTAGTAGTACTTAATGAGTCTCAATGTCTTGTCAGGTAAGTAATGGAACGCCTGACGGGAACACCATTGCTGGGCTGTACTTAGGATATCAGTTGTCCTTTAATACAGTCCTCCTCATATACCTTTCATAATTAGAGTGGTGTGAGACATGCCTGGACACCATCAGACAGACACCGCATCTTTATAAAAAGTTCTTTTATTTGTTCCTCCATCACTAACACAACTCAGTCCCGCACAGTCCACTGGGCCTTCTTTCCCCAATCACCTTGATACCAGGCCTCTCTCACTCTGTCCCTTGGACCGCCTTTCCTCTCTCCGTAGGAGCCTTGTCCTGCTCCCACTCCCGACTCTAGCTCCCAGACTGTAGGAAGGCGGGCCCTTTTATCTTCACCTGGATGTGCTCCAGGTGCTTCCTCTGACGTCACTTTCTGGTGTGGCGGAAGAGCACTCGGAAGCACTCAGGGTGACCCTGGAGGGATTCTCCTCCATCTTCCTAGGTGTGGAGGAAGTAAATCTAACCCGGGCCTCCTAAGACTCGGGGCGCCCCCTGGCGGTGGCCACAGGGTTAAAATAGCCATAAGCCTCCTTGTTCCTCTCCTGTGGTCCTCCTCTGTTCCAGGGCGGTTGCCCCCTCGTGGCCCAGAGGACATATGTGCCACTTTCCGGTCCCTCCAGGCGTCCTGGCCGGGTTATAGCCCCAGCAACTCGCCACAGTGGCCCCGAGAAGAGATCAAGAGCTTGTGAAATACCTCTACATTCAGCTCACATTTCTTCCCTGTTCATTCCACAGTTCTTCTAATTGTAGTTATTATTCTCATTTTTGGACATTCCTTGCAGATTGGAGATAATTCAGACTGACGTGATATCTTCCTAATTTATATGCATGGAGTTTCATGAGTCAGTAATTAAAGATATCTTTAGAATGATTAGTTTGTTATAGTAGTTTGTTACCAGAAGCTGTTATGGAGTTTGTCTCCATACTAGTTAGTTATGGTGGCAAAAACGTATGGCGAGGTGATCTGTATCCCCCCAGCTCCAGAATAATCCCAAATACTAGAGGTATGATAAGTCCCAAAAAATCCAACAGCTATATAGTCGGGTGCTCCACATGATATTTGGTGGGCTTATCCCAGCTAAATGATCTCATGAAGCCGGGCCTGGTCTGTATGTTCATAATGTATATATTAAATTGTACATGTGATATGGCACAGTTATGGGACAAGCAGGGTTGCTTCACACGATTGTTTTCGAATGAATTACCCAGTTAATTAATAGAGCAATGCATGATTTGAGAATAAATAAATACATACAGTACCGGCAAACATACATATTAAATGGCACACAAAAATGTAGTCCTATGTATGGTAAGCAGCTCTTCCCTGGTTTTAGCTTCAGAAAACGTGGTCTTTTAAAGCAGGCTGAAAGTTCCCACAAGTGTTTTGTTGTGATTTGTTCATTTTCTTTCTTAAAAGACAAGCAGTATTGATTCCAACGGGTTGGCCTGTGAGGGATTCATGATGAACAATAAATATCCTGTAAAAATGTTCTCATGCAAAATGCACCATTCAATACTTGGTGAAAAAGTGGCATTCTGTTGGTTCTGGGAGTGATGCATCAAAAGCATTGCGGTCTCAAAGGGTTCAGCAAAGGCCCTTTTCATTGATGGACTCCACATCAGCCAACCACGCCCTTCCCAAAATGCAATCCTTTCCTCTGTGAAAACCTGGGCCACAGAATTCTACTGTGGCAGGATATCTCTTGAAGATGACCAAAGGTCTGAGCAAACCTCTACACTTGCAGCAGAAAAAAATATTGACACTCCAGAATACATCGCAATGGAGAATCAGAGTGATTGTGAGGTAGGAGGCACTATCTGGATTAGACATGGTTCAGTGGAATCCATTTTAATTGAACAAATAAAGAAGAAACAAATGTGTGCGTGCTGAGTATACTGAATGTTCACCACAGAAAATAAGCTTCACTGCATGAAAGTTGTACAGAGAATTTCTAGTTAATGGGAGGCCCAAAGAATTTGAGAACGAGTTTCAAATGTGAGCATTGTGATTCTCCAACAATAAAAAATTCAATGTCCAAAAACCATGGCAGAAAGATACTTTGAATATGGCTATGGGTGACATTCATAATGATTACATGCCTCAACAATCCCACATAACCAGTCTGTATGACTGTGATTCACTTTGGCATTGACAGCAGTTAGAGAAATATTTCAAGAAAAGCTGTCCACTGCATATTTTCTGCTTCACAAGAACACTCCTGTTGACAATGCATGGGTTTGAAAAAGATGTTCTATGAAACTGCTATTATAAGAGAAGCCACACCAAAGTACTTTCCAGATCTGCTCTTACGTGATTATCACCTGTTCCTCAATCTAAAGAACTACCTCTTTGGCACACAGTATATAGAAAATGAAGTCAAGTATGCTACAGCAAAGTGGTTGCACAAGCAAGACAAAGCATTTTGTTAATGGCAAAGAAAAGCTTTGTGAATGTTACAGTAGATCACTTATTATTTTAAACATAAATCTAATGAAAATTAAACATATACAGGTCTATGTATGGTCACATATATGTGCTTAGGGGACACTCTCAAGACCCTTGTAAGGTAAACAATTGCACTGCTGGTCGAGAGAGGAAGCTGCTGCTAACTCCTTTATCAGTGCATCCACAGTTCTAAAAGGTAAGTTCCGGAAGATGTTTGAACTCGTTTTCCCTCCTGAATTGAAAATCTCACCCCTTCTGGGAGAACCCACTATATACACTGGCCACCCACCAGAGGTGGCCATTGATTTTGGAACCTGCACTTGAGAAAGTCAGAGCTCCCACTCCAGGATCAGTCTGAAACATGGCTGAAGCTGCTTATTCATGTCTTACTTTCATTTTCGATGAACCTTTAAACAACATTTACCTAGGTGGTACCCCAACACTTTGACACTGTTATGTTCTCTGTCCTTACTAAAATGAAATATATATTTATCATAGAAGTTAGTAGACTGTATACTAGCACAAATTCAGAAAGCATTTGTTCACATACATTACAAAACAGCAGATACCGTACAAGTTAATGGTGATGCATTCATGGATTGTAGAATATCCAGGATGGGGTTGAGTGGTCTTTTGGCCTTGATAATCCTAGGATTATTTTCTCATACATTTTGCCAATTGTTTTTATTTTTCTTTCCTCCCTGGCCATCTGACCATAGTTTTTGTCATTAATTTGGACAACATGATTCTCTAAATGTCTGTTTTTCAGTTTTTACTTTTTAAAACTATGTTCAGCCATTATTATTGTAAAGCACTCTGAGCTACTTTCACGTATGAACATGTGCTTGTTGTTGATGCTGTGCTAGGAAGAATGGCTGTTCAGATCAAAGGTTTTCTTGTGGCTTTTCCTCTAAGGACCAGGTTGCTGTGAGCAAAAAAGTTCCTTTGTGAGCATAAAATTGAACTTAAATTGCCCTATGAGCACTATTTACTATTATGTAATATAATAATCTATTCACATGTATTCATTTTTGTGCATTACAGAACACAAATATATATTTAATGTGGTGTGTTTGTTTAAATTAAGTAGGGCACAACTAATTACCATATATATACTCACATTTAAGTTCTCCCGCAGATAAGTCGGGGCCTGATTTCCGGTATTTTATAATGTCGGTTGTATAAGTCAAATACGGAAAACTCACGCTATTGGTCCAAGAGATTATGATATGCCAACGCCCACCTGAGAGAGTAACCACGGAGCACACTGCCTTTTTTTCTATGTATTGTGCCTACGTGACCACACGGTAATACCCAAAGTATTCCGAAGTGACATTTTCACTGAGTTGGGTTTTTTGTATCTCACACTCTGATACACCATTATCGTAAGAGCATCCCTTATCTACGATGGAGTGTTCGATCAGAAGAAAATTTGAAGCTGGTTTTAAATTAAAAGTCATTGAAGCAGTGAAAGAAATTGGTAACAGTGCTGCTGCAACAAAATTTGCCGTATTTGAGAAACTGGTGCGAGATTGGAGGAAGCAAGAAGATGTTAAAAAAAATGTGTCGCATTTTTGAATGGGCGTATAAGTCAGGATCTTATTTAAAGATTGATTTTTCGTGTTTCAAGACCCGACTTATACATGAGTATATACGGTAATTCATAAAGCTGAAAAGATGTAGTGTATATTGCTTGTACGTGGAGGTTAAAAACTGATATACCCTGCATTCCCGTTTAATAGTGAATTACATACAGCTAGTGAATTAAAATCATACAGGATTTCCATGTCTTTTAAATAAATTATTATTTCCATCCATCCATTTATGATAAAATCATTCTAATACATTACAGCCCAAAAGCATCAGGTGCTAGCCAGAAACCAAGCCTAGGCACAGAAAGCAAATTCTCAAGAAAGACAAAAATAATGTAAGAAAATGAGGGGAGTGAAGGATGCATTGCATCACCAATCAAAACCATGTAGCCATCTCTAAATAAATGCATAAGAGCAAGCAAGAATAAGAAACTGGGAACAGGACAGGGGGTCCCGGAAATTAGAATTAGGAGCCCAGCTCTGTGTCATAGGTGGGCCTGTATCTACTCAACTGGTTTACTTTTGGAAATCTGGAATAAATCTTTTTAATCACAACTATTTATGTTATTTATATAAAATGAAACGTTTTCACTTCACAAACTATTTAAACTGAATGACACTGACGTGAAATAATAACTGAATTGCATAAGATTAAAATACTTCAATCAGCATATGCAGATGAACACAAAAGCAGAATACTAAAAAAAAAACATGACTAATATAGGTGTGTTGAAGTAACTTTATGAAAAAATGTAGTTCACTTGAAAAAATTACTTTTAATTAATGCAATATTTAAATGTTGAAATAATGTGTATAGGGCACTGTAAAAGCAAACAGTTTTTTGGAACCAAAATCCAAATCCAATATTTTTTCTTTTTTTTTTTAGTTTAATGCAATATTTAATTGCATGACGATATATGTAATGTAGCTCTGAGTCTATAAGGATCTGGAGACTTCCTATGTCTATATAATGTTCTCAGACAAGTCAGCTAGAGTTGAAACTGGGAGAGAAGCAGACTCTGGGTACCATCAGCAATGCTCCATATGTCTTCAATTCAAATTCAATTCTAGTTGAGGGCTTTACAAGCCACTCCGTAAGTGACATTTCATAGAGCTTCTCTAGTAATGGGACCAGTATGCAGCTTTAAACATTATCAGACAGAAAAACCCCGTTGTGGTGATGCTCATAAAGCATATCCAGTAACAAGAGGTTTGACCACTGTGGAGAGATGATGGTGCCCCCAGTAATAAACAACTAGAAACTGCTGTCATGTACTATGGCTCCTTTAACCATGATGACTGACATTGGCAATGTATGTCTTTCAACAGTAAACTCTGCAAGAGCCCTTTCCGAAAGCTTTTTTTTTTTACATGACAGGACCCATCACTTGAAAAAGAACTGAAACTCACCACTAAAGGATTAATCAACATGGCTGTGAGACACAGTGCCATCTTTCTTGACACCAGACAAGTTTATGCTGTCACTGTTGACATATCAAAGACAGACATTACTTTGTAGCTTGGGAGTTCATGTTAATGTGACACAGATGGTGGCTGAGGGTGGTTGTTGAACCACAATCAGCAAGTGCCATTCAAGAAATGTAACTGTCTTCCCTATCTGTCACCCTTTTGGATAGGCATGTCCCAGATCTGTGAGTGTGTGAGTGACCCTTCAGCTAGCCACTGATGCTACTTACATTGCACAGAGGGGCATTTGATTCAATGTATTTTACAAAATCTTATGAAAACCTGTCTCCCTAATACATGACAAGGGTCAGACTTTTCTCAAAGCCTAATGGTTTTTGAAACAGTTATACTACCTACCTTCTAAGCACGATCTGTTCAGAGAAAATATTTACAAAATTGATAAGTTAAGCAAATGTATTAAGGACACCTAGACAAAAGTTGAGTCAGCCACCGTAACTTATTCCATGACTTTATCATCTCTATAGAAGGTTCCCAATTGTAATTGGAAAAGAACAATAGATATTTTTGTTACAGATAGATAGATAGATAGATAGATAGATAGATAGATAGATAGATAGATAGATAGATAGATAGATAGATAGCATTACATGCAGGTGAATAGGGGACAGTTTAAAGATTCGAATCGTACCATTCCTCCATAAAGCCAGAGGGTGCTGTCAACTGCTTTTTCTCTTCCTCTCTCTGCAGACCGGAAGACTGACCACCGTGACACCTCTGACATCACTTCCGTTTCCACCTTTATCTCCAGAAGCAATGCCGTCGTATGTATTGTTTCAACGTTTTTTTATTTCTTAGCACACTATACCACATGTTTTATTTGAATATAAGGGGTTAGCCTGTGTGGTGTTCTGAAAATGTATAACCTCTGTTTTTCTCTTTATTGCAATAGATAGATAGATAGATAGATAGATAGATAGATAGATAGATAGATAGATAGATATTGTTTCCTTTTTTGATTAACTCATATCATTTCATTTATAATATAGTGACATCAATTGAATACTATTTTGTTGTCACATTATTGCTACATTTTTCTCTGAAAGTTGTCAACATTAATATGTCAATATTATATTAAATCTTTTTAAATTAAATTTTTGTAAAGGGAAATGTGTGCTGTAAGATGTCACTAAATTATGAAAAAGTTCATTTTTAATTGCACACATTAAAGACATTTATTTTGATTTACTTTTATACACTTAGATGATTATGGATTTATGATTAAATAATTCACTATTTAGGTTTTGATGAAAAGGTTAAACTCCAATGAAATTTGTAAAAGATAACTGTAATAAGTTTCTGCAGGATCACTGTGTGCAGACAAAGAACTGTTACAAAATACAAATAACAAAATAAACTGACTTAAAAAACGCTACATGTCAACAACTGCTAGGTGTCGACTATTGCCACTGTCTGAAAGCTGAGACAGTAGTGGGCAATCAGCAGGAAAGTGTGGTTACTCCTTTGGCATATTGCTTTGTAAACTTCCATTGTGCTGGTGTTCTCCTTATAACTTTGTACAGCAATCTCTTATATATATTTCTCTTCTGGTTCGTCCTGCTTCCTCTTCAAAACAAGTCCCCCCCACACACAGTCCACATGGCATTTCTCGATTCCTATTCCTTCTCTTCCAAACCCTTCCCCACGCTGCCTGCAGCCTCCCATACTCCCCCACGCCGTTTTTCTCGATTCCTTTTCCTCCTTCGGACTACTGCGTTCCCTGCTCCTCTCTCATGATTCCATTGGTGTCATGTCACTGCCCTATATCTAGACTGACCGCGTGACCTTTCACTTTGGCCATGTGTGCGCCAACAACCCAGGACAGGGCACACACACACACACACCCACACACACACTAGAGGAAATTTAGTGTGGCCAACAAACGAAACCTGCACGTCTTTGGACAGTGGGAGGAAACTGAAGCACCAGGAGGAAACCTACGCAGACACGGGGAGAACATGCAAACTTTATGCAGGGAGGGAAAACCTGGGAGGCAAATTCTGGTGTCCTCACTGCAAGGCAGCAACACTACCACTGTACCACCATGCTCCCCAAACAGTGGTAGTATTAGATAAATTACGTTTTTGCAAGAAAAAATAAAAATATTTAATTTACAATTTGACAAGTTCTTTAGAATATTTTCCACTTTTAAATCACATACAGTATATTGCTACAAAAGCCTTTCCTTTTGTGTTCACTCTGTTCTGCAGAATACCATCTTTTACTGAATTAGTGTTTCATTGCAGTGTCTGGTGCTTCATAGATGGATTTTTAAGCAACAATGATCATATGTGTTAAACAAAACACATAAGTTGACACAGAAAAATAAAAAATGACAGCAAAACATACATCTAAAATGTGAGTTTACATTGTGTGACATGAAGCCGGAGTGCACTCCCTACAAAAAAAACAATTTAGAAGTGCACACCCATGCAAAGCATTACAGAACATGATTAAAGCGTCTTTTTCATTTATTACAGGAGAAACAAAGTCAAAGTTTTTTTGCCTCCCAGTCAAGGCCTGGATTACAACCCCTAAGCTTAAAGCCCAACACTATGCATGCACATATACTTACTTGTTATGACCATCACATATGTCACTAATGAATCAGGATCAGGGATTGAGGTAGATAAAAAATTCAAAAACTTTAGATCTGGTCAACTTCACCTTCCTTTTTATTGATTAGTGTATTACAGTGAATGTAACCAACTAATTGATGAATGCAACTTCATTTGTGTGGAAAATCAAATTTCACGTGACAGTGCACACCTTAAACCTTGTTTAAAATCATAAACGACTTTGTGACAAAAAGGTGATGTTTACCTGAATGGCGTTGTATATTCGCAGGAAATAAATAAAAGACTGGAAAGGGGATTCTTCATTCGGGTTTGGCGTCATTTGGTGCAGTGGCCTCGCCGTCTTCCACACAGTTTTTCATGTCTGTGTCAGTGTTATCGACTGCAGACTGCTGTTAAAGCTGCACCAAGCGGTGATATTAGCCCTCTCCTGTCTAACTGTATGGTGAATATCATTAGTCTGAACTGCAATATTCCCGGATTGTGCAAAGGGTTTTTTTTTTAATATCAGGCATAATCTTCAACAAAACAGTGCTTTTAGCCTCTCTCTCATTTTACTTTCTTTTAGCTACACTGCTGGTATCACATTTTGAATGACTGTCCATGTGGACTCCTTATTTTTTTGCGACACGATAATGCATCAAATGTACAACCTCATAAAACTGACCAATTAGACATTCGCTCTTATTGCACTAGCAATATCAGCCAACCAGGACTCTTTTTTTTCTTTTTTTAAAAGCTTTCTATTTAGATCTGATTAGATAGGTTCATAATTGCGAGGACTGAAGTGGGGTAGGGATATATTCTGGATAGCAGATTGTTGTAAGTGCCTGTCCTGTCGGTTAAAATGTGGACTGTTCCTGTTGTTGGACATTTTTCCGTTGTTTATGTGAAGGTCCCTTTGCAGCAGGGCCACAGGGTTAGGCACCCAAGTCAAAGAAGAGTGGAGACTCTCTCCTCCCCAGTCATGGGTCCATGAGTAAACCCAGATTTCTCATTTGGTCATTTCTAAAATAAATGGCACAATGGAAGAGGTAGGACTTCTAAGACATGGCTGGAAATATTGCCATATGTCAACTTTGAAATCTTCATTGGTTCTGAGGGCATAGAGGAACAGGATGTTAACAATTGCCTCACCTTCATTTCCCTTTCCTTGATTTCCTTGAGCCTTGAAGACACCATACAAATGCATGGGTCTGATCATTTATCCCTATATATAAATACATGTTAATTAATTAGAAACAAGAAAGTAATAAATCATCTTGAAACTGAAGAAACAGAACTAACAAAAGAACTTAAAGGTCAGAACTAAAAGGGATAACTAAAGAAACTTAATTTATCATGCCAAGAAGAGAATAAAAAGGTATAAGTCCTAACACTGACCAAGCCAGAAATTTCTTACTGAGTACTTAATTAATTTTATAACAGTTACTACTACGAGAGAGGAATCGCCAAGCCAAAAGAGTGACAACCATAACAGCAATGACAGCTAAGCAAACAAAGTCTAAACTAAGAAATGGCATGACAGCCACTGGCATTGGGGCTAGTTACAGTCTCCAATTAACCTAATGAGCAAATGTTAAGGACAAGGAGAACAGATAATGACTGAGCTTAGAAATTAACCCAAGACGTCTGAAGGAGATTGACAGCCATGCTAAACCGTGTCCCACCATGGCACCCTAATTCTATTAATCTACTGTCTGCTAAACCCCATACTAGTACACAATGCAGGTGAAGTGCAAAGAAAAGCACAAAAAATGTTGTTTGCAACACAAGCTGAGACATCCAGTATTAGTGCTGGCTGTCTGAATTGTGTTTCTCTAAGCTCAGGAGCAAAACCTTTAATGTCCCGTGAGTGTGTTTATATCTAGTTTGGGTACAACCCCAGTGAGTCATTTCATGTGCCAGCCACAGTATTAAACACTGAAACAAAGATAAAGTTGGCTAACTATATACTGCAGTGCCTTCCCTTTAAACTGAACTCAACTTCTTTCTCTACCTTTGCACTGATACCCCAAACCATTTTTTATATCGATTGCATGAATTTTTAATAGTTTCTGTTTTTTCCTCTAAATGCTACTTCTGAAGTGACCTACAATTCACTGAAAATCTCATTGAATTACCCTGCTGTTCACAATTTTTCAAATGTCAACATTTCACCAAAAAAAAGCTTTTAAATGTCACCATTTAAAAAAAAAATAAGCAAAGTCCTACTTTTGACAAGTGGTGTTAAACAAATCACTTTTGACCATCCTCTCTCATACTCGCTGGAGGCATGACAAAGTAAGATCCTTTACCAACAGAAAACAAATTGCTAGAGGGTAAACTTCTGGATTCATTATTTACCCATAAAATGTCCACATTGGAATTCTTTTATCATTGCCTTCAACATTTTATTATGTAGCATACAGTACATTATGTCACAAGGCAGCTCTATGTGGTAATCATTGTAAAAAAAAACAAAAGCATGCACACATGGGATGGATGATTAAAGGGACAATATATAATTATTTCATCACTAACCACAAAACAAACATATCTTTCATTACATCTAACTCAACACAGTTACGGAGTCCCTTCTTGTCCATTAAGGTTGCTTATCCACTTAATGAAATTAGTGCTACAAGCATCAAATATTCATCCCACTCCTCTCCCAAGATCTTAGATTATTTTTGTTCTTCACCCTATGATTATATGCAGCTGAGCCATTTCCCAACTCACCTCCTGACTTTAAGGGCAAATGACTTAGTGAATGACCAAAGGGTGGCCTTATACTCTACTCTGAGAATTATTTTAAAGCAACCCCTGGAAGCTTTTCTGGGTTTAGGACTGCACCCATAAACATCTGTTTCCACCTAACCTGACAATACAACTGGTGCACCACACCTCCTCTTACTGTTGTGGAATACCGTCACACAAACCACAAAAAGGGGAGCAGACTTCAAAAAGAACCTACAGGATAGGCCTCACCCCAGGGCTACCTTGCCCCAAACTCAAAGGATGGGCTTTAATGCTCAGGCTCGAAATGGGGCAGAGGCTTTTAAAGTTTAACAGTTTTCGAAAAATCTAAAATAGAAAAGAATAAGCAATGCAGTATCAAAAGAGTAAAAATATGTTTTGCCTTAAAGGGAAGAACCCAGTGGCATAGCTTGAGGTTGTACCGCTCGGAGTGGGGCGGTGCTTCAATTTACTGCCCTCCAGCATACGTATCTGAATACGTTAACCTATGTAAGTAGAAAATTAAAATAATGTATAGAAAAAAATTAAGATAAAGTTTGAATAGATTTTTTCATATATAGTGAAACAATAATTTTTCACATATAATTATTTATAAGGATCAACTTATACAGTATACACACACTGATAAGCCGTGTTCTAATTATTAGTTTAATATAATTACGCTGTGAAAACCAGAACCAGTGTAGTGTACAAGTGATAGGTGGGGATGTTTTCTGCGCAGAGCAAGAACACATTTGGATTGATAACGAAACAAAATTATAAATTGTGAATTTGTTGTTTATCTTCCTAGAAATTATTACTGGTGTAATGTTTATGCATATTTTTGTTATTTCCTCATAAATTTCAACTGCTGTGTCTGAGGCCGTCACAGAAGGACAGTCTGAAAATTATTTTTGAAGCATTTGTGGATAAAAATCAGAGAATTTTACTTTTTTCATTCATGAGTGATATTTTTCCAAACCCTGCTGCTTACACACGAATTGTACTGACCCTTTTGGCCAATAACGCCACCCCCAAAAATGTGCCATCTGGCGTGGACCACCCCTCTCTGTCTGCCCCTAGCTATGCCACTGGACGAACCTAAAGCAAACAAATCCAAATAAATCACAATCCTGAAAATAATACTTTCAAAAGCGAGCAAGGATCAAAAACCAGAAGATGTAATCCAAATAAAAGGCACAATGCTGAAGCTGACCATTCTATCAGCAGCTTTGGCTGGTGGCCCCACCTTCTCAGGCTTCAAATAAAGGAGACAGGGCAGATAACAAAAATCAAAATTAACTAACAATAAAATATCAAACACATTCATAATGATTCATAAAAACAAAGCAAAACCTTAACCACAAAATCACAAATTAAACTAGACATAAACTTGAACCAGGGCAACAAGCCTGGCTGCACCAAAACACTTATGTGTTAAAGACATGTAAAGAAGCAGTGTGCATATCGGCATTAAATGAAAGTGAATCTGACCAAGAGAAGAAACATGCAGAAAACAGAATTGGCAAAGGTTTAAATACCAGTAAAGTCAGAAGGGAAATCAAACAAACAAGTCCAAATTACAAAAGTAACAACTGTAACAATGCTAGTTTTTATGCACATTTTGGCATGGTTGGTGGTATTTGTACCTGCAGATCCAGATTCAGACATTAATTTTTAATTTTGAGCTTGTTCTACAAAGTTGATTTTGTTTATTTTTACTATTTACAAAACACTCTTGGTTGTGTCACATGACCTCGATTTTAACATAGCAGTGGCAACGCTATAAATGTGATGGTTTCATTATTCAATATCCCTCGTTGGATAAAAAAGTTCTTCAAAATTCCTCATTGGATAAAAAAATTCTTTAAAATCCCTTGTTGGAGAAAAATCTATGTGAAGCACACACCAAATGTATAGTAACTTCTTAACAATCTAATCTTAGGTAACCCAGAAACCTTAGGTACTGACTTTATACTGTCGTGTCAGTGACATCACACATTATGCTTCTTGGCGCTGGTTCCCATGGTGATCAGCTCACATGATGACAATATCTACTGTATAATGAAAACACAACAGAGTTGAAAAAGGCATGAAAAAAATATTGCATTAAATGTATTAAAAAAATCCCCAAAAAATATTTGACGAGCAGGAATTACTTATGCAGGTTTCATAACACAACAAGTAGTGAAGAAGTAATGCAAAGCAAGCAGAATAAATAAAAATCCTAAGCTATGATATTCTTTTGCTGACCTTGCTCGATATCATTGAGGAGTAGTGTTAATCATCAAAGCATTTTTCTCAGTGAATATGATGTATTAAACAGTGACCTTGTTCACTGAATATTTCACGTAAATTCACCTTGTGGTCAACTTGAATGCACAGTTTTTTCCCAGTGCCCCATGATGCTTTGTGAAGCCAGCTTGACATTACAGAGCTGTAGCAGCTATGCATAAAACTTTCATGACTACCCGATCTGCTCCTAGCAAGTCATTGTCCAATTAGCCTTCTATCCTGCATGTGTTTAAAGAAAAACAAGGAAAGGTTGCAGTACTTTCATTGGAAGAGTATATTACAGTAGGTGACCATAATGAACACTACCACCGAATATATAACACTGATCCCTGTGCACTGGCAGTTCAGCACCACAAGGCTAATTTGCTTACATAATTATTAGCCTAGTGCTGGTGCTATGGTCCAAAGCAAACCCTAAAAACACCCTCCTCCTCTTCCCAGCACCTCCCCTGTAACCCTATGAAATAATAATAATAATAATAATAATAACACCAACAAAGAGTTATTACTGCTTACAAGGCTTTTCTATCTTCTTAATGGAAGAAAACATTTAAAAACATCAGCTGGAGATCAGAAACAAAAATACATTCCAGCTGCACCTGGTGCCCTGAATTCAAACATGCTGCTACATTAATAAGTACCGCAAGATTGGAAGTCTGTGAGTGCAATATTATATACATATATTTTTTACTTATTGCTAGTTTGTGACCATTTGTTTTACAGTGAGTAATTCTGAGACATCTTGAATTGTATTTCAGATGTAATAAAATGACAACAGATTTATTTGAAGGTACTTTAAAATGTATTTGAATGCTCGGGAACTTATTTCAAGATATTTTTAACTGCATTTGAGGTATCTCAAAATGAACTTATTCAAGACCAGTAACGGCACACTGCATGATAATGTGCAGTGAATACACTTGACTGGAGCATTCATAATTTTCATACTCTTTTTCTCTTTAGCATTCGTTTGCTCAAAAGGTTGATGCACTTGCTGCTTCCTGAGCAGCTCTTCTTTTCTCCACCCCATCAGCTCCCTTCTTCTCTTCTTTCATCGCCATCTTTTCACGTTAAAATTAAATTATTTAGTATGTTTTCCTTAATTTTTCACTTAGGCTGGCACTTAAGCCTTCAATCTGCCTCAAGAATGATTTATGCTATGAAGAGATAGGGGAAGTGGCGGCGAAGGTGGTAGGGAATGAGAATGGTGCCCGTACAAGTGCGCCGCATAGCCGCCCTACTGTCTTTTGCCGAGAGTTGATTCTAAAATAAAATAAAAGAAAAAGATGAATAACCTTGGAGGTCATTCATCACCCAAAAGTGGATAGTAGACGTCATGTAGTATATGTGTACCAAATTTCAGGTCAACTGGTCAAATGGTTTGCGAGCTACAGGTGATTTAAAACCCTGGACAGGAGAAATAAACATCCACAGTAGCGTATAATATACTGCTGCTGGATTATGTGAATTTCCCCTTGGGATTAATAAAGTATCTATCTATCTATCTAATAGATAAAGATATTTGAGATATCTTAAAATGCATTTAATGTATCCTGAAATCGACATATTTTTATATATCTGTATTTCATTGTAAGATATGTTACATGCATTTTTCAAATATCTTAATATGCATTTTAAGTCATCACTAAATGTTAATTTGGCTTGCCATTTAACTTTTAAACATGATGATGACTACAGATTAATAACGTCAATGCTTGCTGTTTCAGGCAGGGCGATTTGATTCCTCACCCAGTCACCTTCTGTGCGTGTATCCTGACCTGACTTCTGTGTCCACAGTGGATTTCCTAAGAGCTCCAGTCTTCACCAAACATCTTAAAGGTGTTCCTGTTAAGTTAACTCGTCACGTTACAATAAGTGAGTGTGGGTGTGCCCTTGAATGCCCTGTGTTGGACTGAATAACTGCTTGTAATGCCATAATTTGGTTAAGTAAATGTTTACTGTATTCATGTAACCTTATTCAAAATCATTTTTTAAAGTGCTTCAAAATAATTTATGTAAACTACTGTATTTTGTGGTTATCATTCCATCTGAGTCTTTTGTTGTTTCAAGTACGGTGGTGCTATTGTTGCTCAGGTCGTATTTTTGGCCACAATAATCTGTCCAGCATAGCTGGCAGCCCATAGGGATAATTAAAACCCCACTGCACCAATATAAGCCTCTCCAAACCAGTTCAACTCCTCCTTTCCCATTGACTTCAATGCATTTTGCATTGTTCAGCGATGTTTACAATCATTTCTGTGATTTCGCTAAACTCACAGCAAAGTGAACTGCACAGAGTTTGCTCATCACTATGGAGGAGGAAGGAATGCAGCTGAGCCATTAGGCTACCTATTGACAGGTGTCCCCGTAGCATTACTTTCGATTATTAATGCTTGTACATATGAGGTGCGATCCAAAAGTTCCCGGAATGCATTTATTCTGCATCCAGAAGGGTTTGGTTATATCAATCGCCAGTAGATAGCAGTTCAAGTTGTCCTTGAGAGCTGTTATCACGCATTATAATGTCAGCGCAGTTGTTTTTCAAGTCGCAGTTCTCGTTTAAACTTCGGTAGTGTCTGTGAAGGGTTGTTCATTAAAATGAGTGATTTGAAAGACAAAAGAAAAAGCTCGACAAGTTCACAGCAACACCAAGTTAATGCTCATTTGCTTCTTTGATGTGAAGGGTGTCATCCACAAGGACAGACGATGAATGGAGCCGAACACGTTCTCAGATGTGGGCTGACAAGTCATTTTTTTTGCATCACAACAATGCACCAGCTCACACATCTCTGATTGTGCATGAATTTCTAGCTTCTACAAAGTTTACTGCCATTCCCCACCCTCCGTACTCCCCTGATTTAGCGCCCTCTGATTTTTTTTTATTTCCCAAGATGAAGATGAGGCTCAAGGGACGCAGATTTGAGACAGTGGAGGAGATCCAAGTGGTAACAACCAACGTCTTGAACACACTGACAAAAAACGACTTCCAGAGGTGCTTCGAAAGGTTGAAATCTCGCTGGGATTGGTGTATCAACTCAGTGGGTGACTATTTTGAAAGAAACTGTTCACCATTAATTGTTAATTGGTGTGTATGATTTTAAATAAATGCTTTCTGGGAACTTCTGGATCGCACCTCGTACTATTACTTCCAGAGAAGAGCAACTAAGCTGATTCCAGGGATACAGGAGACGAATTATGAAAAAACGATTAAAAGAGTTCAGCTTTTTCAGTTCAAACAAAAGGAGATTAAGAGTAGACATGATTGAAGTGTTTAGAATTATGAAGGGAATTAGTAAAGTGGATCGAGCCTGTTATTTTAAAAATGAGTTTTTCAAGAACGCGGGGACACAGTTGGAAACTTGTTAACGGTAAACTTCTCACAAACATTATGAAGTTTTTCTTTACACCAAGAACCACAGACACACAGAATAAGCTTCTAAAACGTGTGGTAGACAGCAGGCCTTTCAAAAATAGACTTGATGTTTTCACAAGAATTAAGCTGATAGGTTTGTTGGGCTGAATGGCCTGTTCTAATCGCCTCAAGTGGTCAGCTATAAGTGAGGCCAAATGATAAGACAGGACTGCAGCAGTGATGTGTCCCCATGATCCATACCAGACTTCTAAACCTGACCAATTTAAATAACCTTTCAGTTATAGGACTCCAGATACACAAAACGACAAACCAATTAGTGGAGCACCTTGATCTTCTATACTATAAATATCTGGTTGGGTGTATTTTGGAAATTTTCTGTAAATAGGATTTTCTGAGTTATGTTGGGGTGAATGACCTGTCCTTGAATTTTCATGCTCATTAACAGTAGCTGGAATCTTCTCTCATACTGCTGGTTTCATGATCCGACTGAGTGAACCCTTTCTAGAGAATCAAACGTGTCCTGGAGGTCTCAAGTCATGGCTCCCTCCTCCAACTTTCTTTCCTTACTTTGTACCTGCGATTTGCCTGTACTGTAAAGCAAACCAAATCAGGTGTGTGTTTCATGCTGTAACTCATTTCACATGCCTCTACGTTTCCTGAAGAGAAGGCAGCATCACCATAACTCAAAAATAAGTGAAAAATAGCCAAGGGCCATTATAATTCAATTTCACAGTTATTCATACACACCAGGGAGAAAGGCAACTGTAATTTAATGTGAGCAAAGACAGAAACCGGATTTTTGGAATTGCTTTTTTTATGCATTTTGCTTAGTCTCATTCTTGGTTATCCTGCGTGACAAGTCGATTTAATTTGCTTATGAAAAAGTTTAAGATTTATTACCAAAAGAAATATTTTGGGACATATTGGCCTATTATGAGGATTGGCAGTAATACAGCAACTTTAGTGGCTATCAATTTGTAAGAAACAATGGTGATCAGATGCGGGAAACAGCTTGACAACGAGGAAGTGCTTTTCAAGAGGCTGCCTACGGCTCTTACAGGCTGCTGCTGATACCCTCGGTTTCATTAACTGACATATTATCTCAGCTTGGCTTTAGCAGCTCCTCAAGTTGAAATCTGAGCGGTTTCAGGCCCCTGTGCGCCTCCCCAGTATGAACTCATTTAATCAATAATGTTACAGGACTCCCCAAGCCGAGAGGGATGTTGTAATGGACCATCAACTTAGAAAAGCCAGATAAGCTTTAGCGTGACTTAATGATTTTGTTTGGGGTATGGGTGGTGTCCAGATGCTGCCGGGACCAGCTGCCATTTAAATAATTAAACTTTTAACTTTAAAAACAGCTAATTAATTGTGTCACCCTTATCAACAGCAGATGTTGCCACTTGCAAATTCAAAAAAATGTAAAATCTGGTAGGACGTGAAAAATTTCTATCTGCTCTGAAAGTCATCTATTTCTGAACCTGCTTAATCCATTTTGAAGGTTGTAGTGTAAGAAATAAAAATAATCATTTGTATGACTGGCTTTCATCATGGTGTTTACTACATTAAATATTAATATTACTCATTTTAAAACAAAAGGAAGGTCAGTATGTTCAGTGTCAACATATAAATGAAGTTGCTAAGTTGAAAAGAAAAAGAACTCAGGTGACAGCATAACCTCCCCGAATGCAGTGCGCCACATGTGGTGGTACGCACCAACTCCTACATTTCAAATCCTTCTTGATTTCCTCTCTCCAGTATAGTATGGTGTGCAGAACGGACTGTAAAGTACACACACATCAGCCTAACAAGGAGAAGGAGGGCACAGCCCTCCATGTTAGCTTGCTGTTGAGGCCACTAAATCAGCTACACAGGGCCCAGTTTGTTTATGGGATAGCAAAGTCATCTTATCACATAGTGCCCGGAAAATAAGGGCTGAGGCATCATGGGGCAGAACAGACTTCTTCTGCTTTTTGTTTATTTTATGTACTTTAATTATTCTTGGTTATCATCCTTCCTTAAGTCTTGTCCATGAAAGCACATATCAGTATGTACTTGAATTATTACTATTTCAATACTTGAATTAAAGTTATTCCACTTTTTAAAAGTAGGACTCTTCTGATGGCACTTTTAAGGTGTAAATTGATTTTTTGGGGTGTTATAAAATGCTGCTGAAAGTTCAATTTGCTTGCTTATGCTTAGGACAGATGCCAGCTCACTGAGGTGCAGTAAAGCTCAGCAGTACTGTTCATGTCATTAATCCCTTATAATAGAAGCAAGTAAGAGCTGAGTGATAAATGTGGCATGTGTGGACAAAGGTTAAGGATATGGCAAGCTGATGAAATATTTAGAAATATCACAAAATGCACTTCATTTTCTAATATATCACATCCGTAGGAACATTGTACTGCTCAAAGGTTGATCTTTTATGGCTCATGAGACGTAAAAGAGTTTCTAATTTATATTTCTTTTGAATCACATTTGTCACAGATGTTTCTCCTAAGATTTCTTAAGAGAAAAAGCGCTAGACAAAAGAGAAACATGACATACAATTGAGGTAAAAGGAGTCAAAATTGAGAATTTCATTTGAAAATCGCGTCTCTCTATTATATAAAATAAATCCTGTGATGAGATGAGACGTTTTTGAAGAGATTTTTTCAAGTCCCATGAGATGAGACTTTGGCCATGAGATTTTTTCAAGTCACACACACGGTAATCTCACCTCTCATTCCTGTGAATGCTTTTGACAGACACAGTTTCTGCTCAGAAGACATATTATGTCCAAATCTTATTGAATAACTTCATAACGAAGGGTTATCAACAGAAAAAATGAGTACATGGGCAATCCATGCACCAAGAAACGATGAAGTGAAATGAATTAATGCTGAAAATGTCAATCGGTTACACAGCAGATTGGTTAAATGCGTATCAATAGACTAGGGTGAAACAGTTGATGGTGATCGTGCAGAAGATGAAAACATCAACTTACAATAACCCTAAGAATATCTACAACACCATCTGGTCTTCCAGCGCACAAATTACTGTAGAAAGAAGGATGAATCCAAGAAAAGTAATATAGTACATCTTCCGCGGATAACATTAGACAAGAAAGGAGATCTTGATATGCCATTCGTATTAAGACGTTAACAGTGTCCTGTTAGAATAACTTTTGCAAAGACAATTCACAAATCTCAGAGCCAAACATTTGAAAAAGTCATTTTATTTAACACAGAGAAAGAAATGAAATTCAATCACGGGCAGTTATACATTGCGTTGGTGCAAAGAAAGTCCAAACACAGAATCAAAGTTAAAATTCGATATTGACAAAAATTTAATTCAAAAAATAGTTTTTACTGAAGTTTTACAGTAAAAGTGGAAGTTTAAAAAGTATTTGTGTGTAAATTTCAAAGCCAAACAGAACAAAATCATATTACGCAACAAATAACCGTAACGCAACATGAAACATAATTTACTTTCAAATTATTACGTTTGACTGTTTTTAATATGGTTAATTACTCGCTGTAATGTAAAATGGTTCTATTATGCCTTTGTAACAATTCCTATGGAAATAAAAATCTGTTTCATATGCAAGTGACAGAACTGCAAAGAGACTAGCGCATAATGCAGGCACCGGGGTTGGCAAGTGAAGCGAGCAGGAGGCAAAGCCCCCTAGTTTATACATTGGGGAATTTTGTTTTCATCTCTTTCAAGCCTTCATATTTTTATTTATTGTGAAACTGCTGTCTTTATCCAAGGTGACTTGCAACATTTGAGATACGGTTGGTTTAATTTCTTTTGTTTTTCCAGTTGGAGCACAGGCAGATGAAGTGACTTGTTGAAGGTCACACAGTGTCAGCAGCAGGATTTGAACCCACAACCTTAGGGTTTGAAGTCCAAAGTCTTTACTACAATGTGTAAGAGACTCAAAGGACAATGATAAAGAGTTGGGTTACCTACCCAGTAACCCCGTATAACTGGATGGTAAGCAAACTGAAGAAGCAAGTAAATAATTGCAGAGTGGTCTTTTCAGACATCAGTTCAGAACAGTACTGGCAAAGATAGTGGAGCTTCCTGTTTTTAGTTCTCCCGAGAGGAAGAGGAGGGTCCAGGTGGACAGACACCAGCACTGACGTCAAAGGTGTTCTAGCTATCAATAATCTGGTCTGCAGCGGTCAGAAGAAAGGGAGAGTTAAGACACAGCTCCAACCCCTGGTGTGGTGGTAGAATTACAGTCACAAGGGCCCTTCAGCTGTCCTCTATGCACACGCCTGTGACAAATGCCACACTGCCTGCCTTTTCTTTTCTAGTATGATCTAATAGGAGCACAGAAATTTAAATTAGAGCAAGTAATAGTATTATTCACAAGGACAGACTACGGTTTTGTAATCATAGTATAAACAACTATCCATACATTTCACCATATATCACTGAGAACACAATGCAAAAACTTTCAAATTGCAAGCTGAAATGAAGACACTGCTTGGAAAAGTCATTGTTCATTGTGTGACTTTGCTGAGATTTCTGCTTGAGAGAATAATGGGGTATTTTTTTTTCTCGAGAGAAAAATGTGAGAATCTAGAAATGAAAGAAAATGTCTCCATTTTATTTCTGTCTGATGTCATTGTTGTCTTGGAGAAATTAAGGGGATCTCTTTTTATGATTTTTCTTTTCTATGGGGAACCTCGACATTTTCACATATCTCAAAATATGTTAACATTTAATGACAACTGAAATACTTTTTCAGATGTCTAAAAATGATTGACTTCATTTTAAGATACCATTAATATTTCTGGGACTTTCTATTTAATTTAAGATATTCTGAAACAGAAGTACATTTCTGATGTCTGAAATGAACAGGAAGCTATTTTGAGATATGTGGAAATGTATTTGAGAAATGTAGAAATGCACTGAAGATATCAGATAATGATATTTAGATATGTTAAAGTAAGTTAATTTCATTTTGAAGATATCTTAAAATAGAACAGAGACCTGTTCTAAGATATCATGAAATAAATTTGAGAAATCTAGAAATATATTTGAAACATTTCAGTCAATATCAAGATATCTCAAATAAGTTTTAAGATATTGTGATTACATTTACAGACATCTTAAAATAATACCCACTATGGCAAGCCAAATTAACATTGAGAGATATTTCAAAATGAATGTTGTGAAAGGATTGGACAGACACAGAAAGAGGTTTGGGTGCAGCCGTCCGTGTACTTGAATTAGGCTGCCAAAGATGAAGATTTGGTTCCATGAACAATAGGTCTCAACAGACTTCAGTCCAACATTAGAACTCCACTGACAGGCAAACATGGTGGTTGTAAAGCTGGATAGGCGAAGTGATATCATCAGAGCAGAAACCAGAAGTGATGTCATTGGGACTGGAGCCAGAAGTGTCGTCATTGGGCTTGGAACTGGATATTACATCTTCGGGCCAGAACCAGAAGTGATGTCCTCATGTCCAGGTGAAATTCCCCTTGGTCGGTCTACCGATGAAAAAGAGGAATTATCAATGCACTCTGCCACACCCTGGTCTGGTATGGAATTATCCCTTTGTGAGCCTTTCAGCTGCCTCCTATATGCACATGTGTGACAACGTCAGATATCTTAAAAGGCAGTTCACCTTTTAAGATATCTGAAACTCATTTCCAGATATCTCAAAATATATTCCACTCCATTTTAAAATATTGGCAATACATTTTAACGTGTGTCAAATGCATTTCAAAATATCTCCACTACATTTTCAGATATTTCAAAACAACCGCTTGTACACTTGAAGATATCTCATATTGCCCTTACACGCTTTTAAAAATATCTGAAATGCATTTTGAGATTATAGCAAAATTACTTCCTGTAAAATTTCCTATTTTTTTCAATTGGACTTTAAAGGGACTGCTGTTTATTTGAAGACATCTCAAAATGTAAAGGAAGTTATTTTGAGAGATCTTAAAATGCATTTCATATATCTTAAAATAGATAGGAGCCTGTTTTGAGATTACTGGAAATGTACAGTATTTGAAGTATCTTAAATTAGTTTGCAGATATCTGAAAATGGTATTTAGATGTCTTGAAATAAGTACATGTGTTTTAAAACATATCTTAAAATGTATTTTAGAAATTTTGAAATAAAATACAGTGAGAAGTCAATCAAAATGATACCTTTTATTGGCTAACTAAAAAGATTACAACATGCAAGCTTTCAAGGAAGTGATGTAAGGGAACCAGAAGTGACCTTCCTTCTGAATTCAACCTAGGCACTGGAACCAGAAGTGATGTCAGTCTGAGTACCAGAACTAGAAGCGACGTCATCCTAGGTGCCTGAACCGGAAGTGACGTTGTCCTAGGCACCGGAACCGGCAATGACGTTGCCCTGGGCGCCTGAACCGGAAGTGACATCATCAATGATGAGTTAGACTGGTTTTCCATCGGCTGGTCTGTAGAGATAACATGAGAAGGTTTAGTGCACCTCGCTACTCCCTGGCCTGGCATGTAATTACCTTAGCTTGGTCCATACAATGTCCTCCTACTCACAAGTGCGCGACAACATATATAAACGAAAGACCTGTGTGTGTGTGTGTGTGTGTGTATAGAGCAGTCTGCTCTGCTCATGCTCAACCACAGCCACTAGACGGTGCACACATGGAATTTTTCATTTTTCTGGCACTTGCATGCACCTCAATTCTAACTATAAAAAGACTTGTGTGTATGAAGCAATCCACTCTGTTCACACTCAACCACAGCCACAGGAGTTGGTGTGAATTCTACGGAAGATCCATAAGCTTGTACA
Source organism: Polypterus senegalus (assembly GCF_016835505.1). Classification (NCBI taxonomy): domain Eukaryota; kingdom Metazoa; phylum Chordata; class Cladistia; order Polypteriformes; family Polypteridae; genus Polypterus; species Polypterus senegalus. The sequence continues at coordinate 265,384,530 of NC_053156.1, forward strand.
AGTGTGACTTGCACTTGGTGAGATGGCGCATGCATGCACTTTTAGATTTTTTCAGCACTTGCATGCACCTCACTTCTCATTCGACCGAAGTAGACAGACTCAGCTTTGTGGTACATGCATGTTGTACGTTCACGCAACGAGCTACCATACGTTTGCCTGAGACAGGTTCCAGCCTGTCCCTCTGAATTTGTGCCAGGCAATATCCGATCTGTCCTGACCCACTTAGCTGACGCCTCTGCAAGTTCACCAATATAGTAAAACTGGTAGGGAGTCTTCAGGTTATTTTTTGTGAAAATATTTGAGATATCTAAAAATGTAATTTAAAATAATTTATGTCTACTGTTTTGATTTCAATCTGATGTAAGGTGATAAAATGTCTTGTAGTACAACTGGAGGATATATCCTAAATGTTATGGAGAATCTGAAGCCTACTGGTGGACAGCAATTAATTAAACAGACTTTCTAAACCCTACTTAATTTAACTCAGGGTTGCATGGATCTTTTGTGATACGGGAGGAAAACCCAAGTAAACATATGCAAACTTCATGAAAACCAAACACAGAGTGTTGGAGCCATTGCATAGTGATTTTATTCACTGCATCATCATGCCGTCCAGATTTTCATACATTGCATGGGTTCAGTCTGAAAGCTTCAGCAGACTCCTTTCTAAAAGCCCATCCATATTGTTTGCTGCCAAAATCATTATAGAGCAGATATGACAAGGCTAATGTAATCCAAAAGCAGCAGGGTCGATGGTGATGACCACCTGAGTGTGAGTGAACCCACACATTAGCATTTAAATTAAAAGTGTTTCTTGGGGCTGTCTGCATGGCCCCAAAGTCTATTGGACATAAATGATGAATGAAGTCAGACTTTAGTGATAGAGATTTAGGCAGCCAAGCACTCCAAGATCAAGATGATGGAGAACTAGTAATTAAAAGCGGGCTAAGGGTCAAAGGTCAGCAGCCCTTCTGTTGCATGAGCTTGTGTAACATAAGGAGACGGGCACCTCCATCAGTGCTTTGCTGTATTGAGATTACAGGAATAATCTAAGTGTTTCTTATTCATTTTTTATAGTGCCATTAACATCATCACAATGCACACTATGAATGACAAGGCATGCATTAGGCCCCTTCGTTGTGGTCTGTCATGCCAGGCTCTGAATTAAGAATGTCTGCTTAAGACTTTCTCTTACTGTAAATCCTGGGGTTTAGTCCAAGATTAATTAAGGAATCAGTGGACATCACATCAAAATATGATATTAAATGGATGCTACATGTGTTGTATTGTTCAGTCAGGATCTGAGCAAAATGTAACAATGAGATTGAACTACAGCAAACAAACCAATGTCTAAAGTCATCTCCAAAGGTGAGATTGTAGTGGAATCACCCGACACTGGCAAATTTGTCAGCTTACACAGCAAGCCAGATAGATATTATAAACTCTCCTCATTTACAAATATACCATGATAGCGTCTCGGCATGAGGCTCAATAATAAAACAGACATGAGGAATGAAATGAGTAGAACTAAAGGTCAGAATGAAGGTCTTGTCCTAAAGCATGGTAGTCTGTGACACAATGCCAAAGCCAAGCTGATAGCTTAGCCATAACTAACCCTAATCCTCCTCCAAATAGCCCAACCAGACATGTAAACACATACCGTAAAAAGGTAGATTGGTCTTTAGTTCTCAAAAAACAAATATAAAAATCAGAGACTCTAACTTGTCCAGATTCCCAGCACATCCACATAACCAAACCCAAATAGATAGCTTTCCAGGAGCAAAATTCATAAATCCTGCAGCAATTCTGGAAAAACTTAAAACTGCACTGGGAAACTAAGACAGTAATCTATTAATTTAGAATGACAAACAAAAAAGATTTAGAGAAACAAAGAAATACATAAAATGCGTAAAACTGCTAAGTTCACTTTTCCTAACAGTAGAATTCTGCAAATCTCCTTACTAAATTATTCTGAAGAATAATTCTGACCCAATAGAGCAAACCAACTTAAAAGACACACCCTAATCCCCATAAAAGATTTTAGAACAGAAAAAGACATCCACTGGACTGAAGATATAGCAGAAAAAAATACTAGTGAATTAAATTAAATACCCTGAGACCTGAACACTGGGAAATAAGGAGAAAGATAATAGGCAGAAAGGAACTGGACATAACAACTTAAAACACACTACCCAACAGGTTTTAAATATAAGGGAACTTTGGTTAGAAAAATATCCAAAAAAAAAATTGGTGGTGATGTTTCATGCATTTCTAGACACCCATGGGACCAAAAACAAAAAGCTAAACTTGTAGATGTGGATGGAGCTCATGGGTACTCCTTAATTTTCCTAACCTAACCTAACCTAACCCTATCCCTAAGCCTAACCCTCAAAATAGAATAAATAGAAACAAAAAAAAAATTAAAGGACAACCAATACACATAGTAAAATTCATAAATTGAGACAAAATGCACGGAAAAAATAAGAATTATTCTAAATATTACAACAGAAATCTACCAAATGGATTTAGAAATAGGAGATATGTGCCAAATAGAAACTATCAACTCAATTATGCAATAAATGGGACAAACAATCCTAACTTTTTTTGGGACAACAGAAAATGTTGCAAGACAAGAGTACAAGATGGGCATAGATTACAAAACATTTACGGACTATAAAAAATTATTATGACTTGCCAATCAAATTTCAAAGACAGATAAACAGACTTCAGATGATGATAAGACCGGTTTACGCAGATGACCAAATTATGGAATTGATAGAGGTGAATGGCAAAAATTGGGAGTTAAACACAATACAAATACTTACGGAACATTACAGAAAGACTAAGAACAAGACTAAAAATGGAAATTAAACACATAATTAAAAGAGAACTGAAGTGGAATCAACATTAGTTAATAAGTATAAAATGGATGAAAAGATTAATTAAATGTATTAGCACACAAGTTGACAGGATGTGAGAAAATTAGACAAGAGAACACTAACAAAAAAGTATTAATCTCGAAAGAAAAAGAGAGTGCACTGCTGAATAGAAACAGATCGACTCCTAGTTCATTAAGCACAAGCCCCACAAATTTAAATATTGTGAAAGAATGAGTCTCAACACACGAAAAAGGTTTGAGACAGCCACCCTTATATTGTCCCTGGCTGCAAAAAGGTATTCAAATAAGCGCAGATGTGCTCTGTTTGAGTTCCAAGACTGACCTGATTTAGTATTGGAAAAGATGGAAGATTTAAACCGGAAGTGACATCGGTCTGGGCGCTGGAACCGTAGGTGGCATTGATCTGGGAACTGGAACTGGAAGTGAAGTCATTCTGGTTGCTGTTAAATCAGGTAGGTTTTCCCGTATCTGGCCTGTGGAGACAACAGAAATAGGTAATTACCTCCACCTGGCCCATTCAGCTTCCTCCTAATCACACGTCTGTGACAATATATATACAGGTTCAATTACAAATAGGTCCATGCAACTCTTCAAAATTAATAAAGCAAAAGTAAAAAAAGTAAAACAAGTTTTCATTATGTTTACAACTTAAATTTATTTCAATTGATGTTGCATATTCTTTGGCTCACATATTTACTTCAGGTTTGTGTGTCTATGTTTTTCAGATGTGGATGCAGCTCACACAGATGCAGAGAAAACAAAGGAGGTGCACACGTGATGCACCTCCGTCCTGATATGAATCACACCATGAGCCACAGAACTTAAACAAATCAAGGCATACTGTAATACCTGCTAATGTCATGATCAATGTCGCCTAACTGCAAGGTTAAAAAGAAAGAAAAGGAAATGCAAATGTTCATAGACAATCAGAGGATTCCAGCTTGCTGTTTGTCTTTCCCACTTTATGAAAAGAGCATCTCTAGACAAGCTGAAATCTAATATGGTTATTTTATAGAGACTGACTAAAGCCAAGAAAAATAACAAAGTAACCATACACACTTTTCTACAGCATTTGTCCTAATCTTGACATTGCTCTTCTTACAAGAGATATTTTTACTAAAATCAATAAAAATAAGTATTGGGGATTTGGGACGGGAGTGAGGAAATGGATTTTGGAGGAATCTCAGCTTGAAACTGAATGTGATTTTGAGAAACTAGAAATTGCTTAGCATTCATTTCTTGTCTTCTTGGGAGGTTTTGTGACATTTTATTTAACATTGCTGTTGAAACACTTGAAAAGAAAAGCACAATGAATCCGTCTTTTAACCCATGAATTTACTTCAGAGGGTCTATTCCAATAGCATTGGATGCAAACCTGAAACAATCCATGGAATTTAATTTTTGCTGTAACTTGTGTAATTGCCCAAAATAAACTTATATATTAGTAGAGAATGCCAGGAGGTGGTGACTGCCAGTTGGCCTAGGTCACCAGAAATGTGACTGTGTTTGACTTTGTCTGCTATAATCCACCATGTGACCCCCCAGAGCCCAGGGTCCAGGAATGATGGTGACTGGAGTATTTGCTTTAAATTCCTTTGTTGCTAACTGGCAGTTTCACTTTTAGAATATTAATGGATTTATATTGTAATTTCTGTTATGTTAACCAAATTGAATTTGCTATGTTTGGATACATATGTTTAAAGAAATGTCTATTTTATGTATGTAAATAACGTAATTTGCATTGTAGCTATAAAGCTGATACAGCACTCTAAGCCTGAAGAGGACTATACAAAAATAAATTGAAATTGTAAAAATTCCTTGGGCACAGTGCCAGCCATTTACATTGCACATACATGCACAAACCCATAGTCACTCGGTCAGATTAGACCACCAATTACCCCAATATGTATTTCTGTGACAAAAACAGGAAAACCAGAGTACCAGGTGAAGAAATGAACAAATGAAAACAGGAATTAGGTGGTCAAGAACCTGCCGCACGGACAGTGCCCTAACTGGCTCAAAAATCCTAGAGTGACACAAATTTAGTCCTACTCTTAGGAGTACGAGTAGCAGAATTTCATCAGTTTTCCTAATTTAGGAAAGTACACCTAACTACTCCTAAATGAAGCTGTCCTAACTCACCAGGGGCCTCATGCATAACGGCATGCGTAGAATTTGCACTGTAACAAGACGTAAGCACAAAAGCCAAAATGTGTTTGCACATAGAAAAATCCAGATGCAGGAATCTGTGCGTACTCCAACTTCCGCTCCATAAGTCCCAGTCAGCATGAAAAGAAGCGCACGTGCACGCACGTGCTGTCCTGCCCCAACTCCTCCCAGAATTATGCCTAATTGAATATGCAAATCAATATAAATAGCCCTTAAGCTCAGCATTCTGTGAAAAGACAATGGGAAAAGCAAAGGGAAAAATATAAGAATTTCAGCGAATACCAAGTGGAGGCAAAGGAAAAACATACTATTTGTTGATTTAAACAGTGGCATAATCAACAAAAGGAAGTTGATCCAGTGACATAGCGTGTCGGAGAAACTCGAAAGCTCAAGTTCACAAAGTCACATAGTGCCAAAATAAAAAAGAAGTCACATATCAAAGTCGCCGTGAAAAGGCGAGTTGTAGCCCACCATCTGAGCTTATTAGGGTACAGACAAAAAAAATAGGCACACAGTGGGAAAAAAGCATGAAATGTCAACTTTAATCTCGAAATTTCCACATTAATCACGTAGTTTATTTTGTCATTAAAGTAGAACATCATAAACTTCATCTTAAAATCATTTAATTTACTAGTTTCTCAAATCACATCATAACTAAAGTAGCAAGTTAAATGCTTTGTTTTGTATTTGATCTTCAATGTGCTCTATGTGTGTGAATCACTACGTGCTTCCGTTCTTTCTCTTTCTGCGACAGGACACAGAATCCATTACATTCGTGATATTACAGCTCTTTGAATAATTAAAATACTGAGATGTATATGTGATATCATTTTCATGATGATTGGAATGAAAGCATGTTATTAAACATGGGAACACGATGGCGCAGTGATTGTTCATGTCTCACACAAGATGCTGCTGCGCCATGCACGACCTTCGATGAAATAATTTATTGTAGCAGTACTGTCTGCTTCAAACGTACGAACCTCCAATTCTTGTTCTTAATTTTCTTTCCCCAAATACCCAATCGCCACACAATCAGCTCTGTAATAGACGTTAAGACATCTGTAAGCTTACAACGATGATTCCTCAAAACTTTTAAGGAACATTGAAATATCTTCATAGTATGTGTTTAATTATTCCATCCATCTATCATTCCAGTGCCATGCCAGCCTCAGTAAATATACAGCACAAGGCAGGAACAATACGTGAACTAGCTGTGGCACTGTGTCCTCACATGTTTAATTATTAACAATACAGATTATTTAAATGAAGTTAAAGTTTTATCTGTATAATATAATCAACATATTTTGCTGCATTTCATCTTAAAAATGATATCGTCATCATATGTAAATAACGCGCTTTATAAAATGGCACAGGTTGTGCAATATTATAACTGTAGTGCAAGTTTACAGTGAGGTAATTGTACTTATAAGTACAGACAGTTCTACAAGGAGCAATTGATTGAGTGCGTTTATAGTTCTTGGGATGAAACTGTTTCTGAACCACGAGGTCTGCACAGGAAAGGCTTTAAAACGTTTTGCAGTGGCTGAGACAGCGTGTCCTTAAAGCTGTATAGCGATAATTCTTTTTCCGATCAGTTGCTGCTGTGATTCACACTCAGATACAGTGATATAAATACTCTGAGTGGTGCAGTGAGAGTAATATGGAAAAAGATGATCCGCCGTGGCAACCCTTAAAGGGAGCAGCTGAAAGAAGAAAAAGAAGAAGAAGGTGCAGTGAGAGTAACAACGCTAAAGCAGTTATGGTATTTGGAATACTATGGCTATTCCCTGGATCATTATATTGTTACAAGTTAATTACAATCAGATGCATTACACTAATAAACAATATGCAGTTTGTTTCAGTGTATTTATAAAGCCGCGGCAGGAATGTGGCTCTAAGAAATAAAGATAAACAGTAGTAGTATTGCTTTAACGCTGGGTGTCGCCAGTCTGCAAAACCGAGCGGAGAACTTGCGTACGACAGGGTATGAGGTACCATGGAAAAGTGTGTGGCTTTATGCCAAGTGTAGATTTTATACATCGCGATTTGAACATGGAAACATTCTTACGCAACATTTTTGTGCGTACGCACCGTTTATACATAAGGCCCTTAGGAGCTGCCAGAAGATAGCATTGAGGCAGGAAAGGTGGAATATTTTGGAAATGCTGGATAATGATGAACTCATAAAAAGAATTCAGTCTGACAAAGATGGAATCATATTCATTCAAAATCTTGTACTTCCCATGACAGCTCTATCTAAATAAGAAGCTAAGTGCTGTCAACCAAATTTAAATGTGTTGCTAACACATTACTTTTTTTGCCACAGGGAAATTGCAGTTTTGCAATAGCAATGATTTGGGTATATCATAACCAACCATTTCTTGAATTTTGCAACTTACAACACATGAGGTAATACATAGATTTATACATTTCCCTGCTATTAGATATGAGGTAATTTTAAAGCAGGCCACATTCATCAAATCACTGTTTTTTTCTTACAGACTCAAATAAATGTGTGTATCAGCTAGAGCAGGGGTTGGCGCTGTCCTGCAGCACTTTCTCCTCTTTTTTCAGAAGAACAGGTTAGAAGAACCCATCCCCAGAACCCACCTCTTCCTGTCTCCCCAATATGTAACTGCCATGTTGTCCTCTGTAATTCAGTTCTGTCTTGAACTTGTGTTTATACAGAGGTCGTTGCTATTTTTGCCAGACGTTCAAGTATATGGGGTACAATCACCAAATCTTTATGAATATAGTTTCTTTTTATTTTCCACCACCCATATGTAAATCATAAGCAATATTAGAGTATCATCACATAGATGGTCATCCTTAATGTTGTTGCAAAGTGTCAACAATTACATGGAGCTTACCTAATTATGCTTTCCTTCTTCTTCTTCTACTGCTTTAAACATTTTTATTACTATTACCTTTATAGTGAAGCCATACAACTACAAAACATCATTATCATTTCCAAGGAAAATGCTTTCATGAGTGCCATTTTGTGTCACAGGGAGACATAAAATCATCTCAGGCGTAGAGTCCTACTCCTTGCTGTAAGCTGATGTAGGATGCTTCATAACTTACTATCCTAGTCAGACTTTCAGTGAAATTCCCAGGTGTAATTCTCAGATGCTTGATAAATAAAGGGACACACCAGGATTTGAAACTTTGAGGCAGCAACACTAACCACTAAGGCTCCTAGCATTAATAAACAGCAATATATCATCTGGGGATATGTATCCAGTAGGAGCTGCTTGCTCCCTGCAATTATGATCTTTATTGATGCAGAAGAGACTGGAACCATACACAACCCTTTAGTAACCATGGCAGAAATAATCAGACGAGAGCAATATGGTACAAAAAGAGATATACAGTATGTATTTAACTTGCTTTAATGTAATTTCCATCCCAAAGAATACAATGCACAATTCATTTACACATACATATCCAGGCGAGAGAGAAGCCAATGGAACATACAGGTGTCATTCAGTCTTCAGTGTTGGGATGCTGACAGCTATATGCAGCATTTGGTTGTCTTCTGGCATCATGATGGATTCTCTTCATTATAAACACTCACATATTTACATATTTGCCAGATATAGGTAACTTCCAACAGAGCCATTAATGTTATATTTGGACTATGCCGAAATAACACCTTCCCCTATTCTCATTGCTTCTGCAGACATTAGCCATCGTTCACTCTGGTAATATCCAGCAAAAGTCGGCATTTTAAAATAGCCTGCCTGGAGTGTCGTTCACATGTTTCTTTTTATCCTGCTAGAGAGTTTCACGATGTCAGCTGGTGTGTGTGTGTGGTTTCAATCTCTATATATAATCTTCATTTGGATCTTGATCTTTGTTTGTCTGCGAATTAGAAGAAGAAGCACTAGATGGCAGTAGAGAGACAGCTAAAACATAGGCATTGCATTAAGAATCTCCTCCAGGTTTATACTACTGAAGACTTTAGTACTCCAGTCACACCTCAAAACACAGACATTCAAACTAAACAAATTGTTGTGCTTTAAATTAACTAAAGCGATCTTCATTTAGATCTTGATCTTTGTTTGTCCGCGAATTCCATGCATGCGTAGACCACCGTCCAGTTTAGTACGTTGTTGTTACTCACGGATGTCAACAATGTGCCAGAATAACGAAAGGGGTGGTGGACAGTGTTACGCTGGTTAGCTCCTGAGGCCTGGTTAGAGAATGAGATTGCCGAAGATAAAACGTACGTGCCTACGTAACATATGAATGAAAGAAAGACAGTGGGTAAAATGAATGACAACGTAACAGCACGTTACGGAAATTATTATTGTTATGTTGTAGCCTGCGAGTGCTGCGCGTCTCACGGTTGTACCGTGGCTTGCTCACATGTCAGTGAAGTGATCCCTATTTATGCTTTAAAGAGCCTGGATACCTATGTGTCCCCATTTTATAACCATTGCTCTGTGTATATTGCTTTACTCTTTGGATTGACACAAAGCAACCTGCGAGATTGGAGAAAGGTTGAGAAGAGATCATGAGAGGAAACGACAGCGTCCTGAAAATCAGACGGACTGTGAACGGACAGAAACAGAAATGCTCCTACACCACCACATAATTACAATTTGGACAGTGATTCCGAGTAGGCCGTTCCTATTGAATCAATATCCAAGGGTTTTCTTTTGTAATTTTGTTTCCCTTATAAAAAATCATAATGCTGTGCGACGAAGGGCCCAGTTCACGACTGTCAGCGTTTAAACAGGGAGTCCTTCACAGACAACTTTAACACGCACAACGTAGTTGGGCGCACATGGCTAGTAAAGGAATAATTTTTTATGAAACAATGTGTTTGTAATAAACCTCACAGATCATAGTGACACACTTAAAAACTACAGGATGGCATAGTAGTTCGCACTATTGTCTCATACTTCAAAGGAGCTGGGTTCAATGTTTGTTTTCTTTCACTGAGGACTCCTGTTTCTCTCAGATTCTAAGGACAAGCACTTGATATTAGCATGCTGTGAATAAGTAAGTACTGGGTCCAAAAATTACCTTGAGAATTGTCTATGTGATGGGAGTGGGGAGGCAAAATGGTGGGGCTGAAGGGGAGAGAAAGAGAGCAGGCTATTTCTAATCTATCCATTTTACCCCCGAAATTGTAAGTGCCTACACAACAATAGGCTTCATAGCAATAACTCCTGGCAAAATTGGAAATTAAAGTTAAAGCTATCTTATATAATAATGTACAACCTTAATTTAAAACTACAAAATGTCAACAACAGTTCAGAAGCAATGACTATATGACCACTGAACTTTGTGAGCTGGAATGTCAAAGGTCTCAATCACCAAGTATTCTCTCATCTAACAGGTCTAAACACCAAGATAGTATTTTTATAGGAGACCCACTTATTAAGCAAGGATCAGTTTTGGTTGCACAGAGATTGAACTGGCCAAATATTCCACTCCAGTTATACAAAAGAAAACCAGAGGTGTGGGAATCTTAATACACAGAACAATTTCATTGGTAGTATCAGATGTAGTATCTAATTTTGAAGGGCAATATGTGATCATTATAGGTAATTTATTTAATTATAAAGTAATTTTGATAAATATCTATGCACCCAATATGGATGACAGAGACTTCATCCAAAATGTATTTGCTTGCACTCCTAATGTGAACACTCATAAAACTATAATGGCTCATAGGGGTGATAACATCTAACACTGCATAAACAATTACACAGTTTTTAATTGATCATAATTTATCAGACCCTTGGAGATTTCTAAATTCAAATTCAAGAGCATATTCCTTCTTCTCACCCGTACATCATTGTTACTCAAGAATTGATTATTTCTTTATAGATAACAATTGTTTACCCACAATCAAATCTTGCAAGTACGATGTTATTGTTATCTCCAACCACGGCTCCTTGATCATGGAGTTCAAATCATTATGCCCCATATACTCATCTCGCATTTGGTGTCTTAACTCCCGTTTATTAATTGATGAGAACTATACAGAATTAATATCCAAGCAAATTTAATTTTGTTAGAGACAAATACACCCTCAGAGGTCTTTGCAGGAATACTCTGAGAAACTGTGAGGGCATTTTAAAGAGGAAAGATTATTTCATATTTCTTACTCAAACATAAATCAGAAACCAAGAAGGCATCAGAATTAATCAGTGAAATTACCAGAACAGATCAAGAACACACAAGGTTCCCAAATGAGGCACTTTATAGGAGAAGACAGGCTTTGCAATCAGAACTCAATATATCAACAACAAAAGAAATGGAACAACTCATTTTTAAATCACACCATCATTACTATGAACACAGGGAGAAGGCTAATAAGATCTTAGCTCAACAAATCCACAAGCAGGACGTTTGCAATGCAATGCCAGTAATTACCAACACAGATGGAGACAGAATCATTGACCACAAAAATATAATATCCACATTTAGAGACTACTATAAGTCCTTATATTCTACTCAGTTTAAAGAAAAGACACAATCTAATGTGTTTTTTTATCGATGCACACCACAACTCTCAGCGCAGAGGAATCGGATAAACCTCCAACACTCTCAGAATTACTAGACACTGTAAACTCATGGCTACCCTGCCTAATTTTATCAAAAAGTTTCAATTGTTAGCTCCCCTTTTATTAGCAACATTTATAGAAGCCAGAGACAATAAAATTCTACCTCAAACTTATCACCAAGCATTGATTAACGTCTTTTGTAAGAAAAATAAGGACTTATTACAATGTGCATCATACAAACCGATCTCACTTTTGAGTAATGATGTTAAGATACTCTCCAAAGTTCTAGCTAGAAGGATTGAGAAAGTGCTTCCTTTGGTAATGTCACAAGACCAAACTGGATTTATTAAAAACAGACACTTAGCTTCCAGTCTTTGATGCCTGTTTAATGTAATATATTCACCCGTTTAATGTAATATATTCACCCACAAAGTCTAACACCCTGGAGATCTTATTATCTCTGGATGCAGAAAAAACATTCAACATGATTGATTCAGACTACCTATTCACTACACTGTACACATTTGGGTTTGGCCCGAACATATATGAATGGATCAAACTACTGTATACCAGTCCAGAAACTTCAGTTTGTATTAACAACTTTATTACAGACTACTTAAAAATAGAACATGGTGCTAGACAAGGATGTCCCCTGTCATCACTGCTTTTTGCAAGCACCATTGAGCCTTTGGCTGTTTACTTTTGAAATGCTTCTGATATTAAGGGGATTATCAGAGGACTAGAACAGAAAATATCAATATATGTTGATGATATGGTACTATATATATCAGATCCACAACATACTGTAGTCCTAACAGCATTAGCAGAATTTCAAAAGATTTCTGGCCTCAAAATTAATTTGAATAAAAGTATGCTCTTTCCAGTGAACTCTCTAGCACACAACATTAGATTGGACGCCTTCCCTTTCATCATTGCAGATCAGTTTAAATACCTAGGGGTAAACATCACAAGTAAACACAAAGCTCTCTTTCAACAAAATTTTGATATTTGCATGGAAAAACTTAAATAAGACGTGCATAGATGGTCTATCTCCATCTTAATTTAGCAGGAAGAATTAACACTGTCAAGATGAATATCCTTCCTAAGCTTGTTTTTCTGTTTCAAAGCATCCCCATATACAATCAACAAATCATTTTTTAAGAAATTAGATTCAATCATAACATTTATTTGGAATTCAAAACATCACCTATCCAAAGGGTGACCCAACAATGTCCTAAAGCAGAAGGTAGCACGGCTCTACCTAACTTTCAATTTTACTAATGGACGGCAAGTATATAAGTGATAAAAACCTGGACATTGACACAGATGGATGAACACACACAGGCTTGGTCTGCAATAGAAATAAAATCCTGCAGTTCTTCTTTATATTCCTTGCTTTGTGTCTGTGGTGAAGTGAGGTCTGTGGCTGATTGGCACATTTTTAAATAAATAATCACTGCACTTTCCGCATGCGATGTGGGTGGTCTCACACATAAGTGCACAGGTATGGAATCACCTGTGGCCGTAATTGATGCTGACAGCTGATAATCGCCACACCTGTGCCATGTCCCAGAATAAAAAGGAGAAGTACGAGTGCGGAAGGGCGGAAATAAAAAAGGAAAGACATGGATGGAAGTTAAAGAGAGAAGAAGGCAGGAGGCGCTAAGAGCTGGTATGAGCGAGCAAGAGAGAGCAGGTTCACTGGACAATGTAGGCAGCTGGAAGGAGTGCCCCAGAAAACAGTGTTTGGCCGACAATCGGGGGCAGTAAGAAGCGGTCACTCCAGCTGAGCAGTTCAGAGGAGCTGGTGTGACCGGAAGTGTGGATGAATTACTGCCTAAGGCCGGGAAGGCAGTGGGAGTCGAGGAGGCTTGGGAGGGAGAGACCAAGTGTGAGTGTCCTGGACAATGGGGACCCGAGTCTTGGTCCGGCGAGGGCACTGTACATAGCCAGGGGATGTAAGGCAACTGGACGAGAGGAAGCTTGGCTGCACCTGTGGATAGTGTGACTCCCCTGTTGCAAGGCCTGTATGGGAGAAGCAGGGGAGCCACCAATTAAAAGGAGAAAGCACCAGATTTTTAAAAACTTTCAGCCTGTTGATTTTAACCTTATTTTAATTGCTTTTTTAACCTCCACCTTTCACCTCATTTTAAGGATTATTGCTTTATGGATGATGTTTGGAACACTGCACTATTTATTTGAACATTGTTTTGATTTATTTTTAATAAAAGCACTTTTGCACTTTGCACCTTCCCCTTCATGGGGTGTCCTCATTTGTCCAACTAATTTTGGTCACGACTATCGACGTTATTGGGTTCAAGAGGCTCCCAAATCTGGAAGAGGGAGCATGAAGCAGTATCCTCCCCATCACAGAGCCCCAGTAAATGCAAGTTTTCATTAATATACTGTACTAACAACCCATTTGTCCATCATTCATTCAGAATATGGAACCAATGTAGGAAGCACTTCAAGATAGAGAATCTATGGCATCTCTACACGATAACCACCTTTTTCCACCCTCTTAAACTTTAATGTTTGGAAAATGTACGAAATAAAATTGCTTAGAGATTTGTACATAGATAATGTGTTTGCATCCTATGAACAATTAAACTCCAAATTTAGCTTCCCATCAACACAAATTGTCCACTATTTCTAAATTACAAACTTTGCTAAACAAAATCTGCCCAATTTTCCTCACCTTTCCCTCTATTTTCTTTTTTATGACTCACATGCCGCTGCGAGTGGCAGCTTTTCCAGCCGCTCCGTGTACAACTTTATTTTTTTTACCTTTTTCTCTATGTTACTCTATTTTACTGATCACCCCTATCACTTTCTTTTATGTGGACTCGTTCTCTGGACACTTTTTACTACTTTTACTACTTGGACATGGATTTTTACTTGCCGAGACTTGTCTATTCAAGTAGTCAACTTCAAGCACTGAGAACAAATGCCCGCGCTGGTGTGGTTCCCTATTTACCTGACGAGGTAAGAAGGCGGTATCGTGGCAGCAGAGCCGGAGCTAAGGTAAAAGTGAAGCAGCTTGCGAGAAAGTGGCATTATAAGCCTTCGGTGCCATCTGTGATCCTGGTAAATGTGAACTCACTACCAAATAAGATCGATAAACTGGGTGCGCTGGTGAAAAATATCTGGAGCTACAGACAACGCAGTTTGTTGTGTTTTTGTGAAACGTGGCTAACAACTACCATCCCAGATGCTAACATGAAGCTACCCTGGTTTAGCACAGTTAGAGTGGACAGAGACACAAATACCTGTGGGAAGCAGAAAGGAGGAGGACTGCTGTATGTAAATACAACGCAGGACATGTAAACGTTAAAATCTCCAATTGCTGCAGGGACATCAAACTGTTGGCCGTAAGTCTGCATCCCTATTACTTGCCCAGAGAGTTTGGACACGTCATTGTTGTTACTGTTTACATCCCTCCTCGGGCGGACATGGAGAGAGCGGGTGACGTCATCCATTCCGCTGTTGCTAAATTACAAACACAGCACCCTGAGGCGCTTGTGCTAATCGCTGGAGACTTTAACCATGTGACGCTGGACAAAACATTACCTGCCTTCTCTCAGTATGTGGATTGTATCATCCGGGGAAACAGGACCATCGACCTACTGTATGCAAACATTAAAGATGCATACAGCGCCACCCTGCTGCCTGCGCTTGGGAAAGCAGATCATAACCTGGTCCTGCTTCAGCCTCACTACAAACCAAGAGTGAGAGAGCTACCTACAACCACACGCTCATTCAGGAGGTGGTCCAATGGGGCAGAGCAGACTCTGAGAGATTGCTTTGGAACTACGGACTGGGATATCCTGCAGGGGTCACATAGTGAGAACATTGAGGAGGTTGTTGACTGCACTACTGACTACATCAACTTCTGTATGGAAATTGCAGTTCCAGTAAGAACAGTATGGTACTATGCTAACAACAAGCCATCGATTACAACTGACATCAAGGGCATTTTGAACCGGAAGAAAAGAGCTTTTAAAGGTGGTGATCAGCATGAGCTCAAGCGCGTGCAGAAGGAACTCCGAGTCCAGCTCAGGGTGGTGAAAGAGCAGTACAGGAGAAAGCTGGAGCAGAAGTTGCAGAATAACAGCATGAAGGAAATGTGGGATGGGATGAAGATCATCACTGGCTGCAGCTCGAAGCAGGGTGCCAACATCAAGAGAGACGTGGAGAGAGCAAACCAAATGAACAACTTTTTTAACAGGTTTGACCACCCTAACCCACTCTCACCTCGCATTACTGCACCCTCCACCCATCCGTCTGCTGATACCAGCATGGGAGAGACATCCCCACCCACAATTACAGCAGCCCAGATGAACAGAGAGCTGAGAAGACTTTGTGCCAGCAAAGCAGCGGGTCCAGATGGTGTATCGCCACGACTGCTGAAGGCCTGTGCACTGGAACTGGGGAGTCCTCTACAGCGCATCTTCAACCTGAGTCTGGAACAGGGGAGAGTCCCGAGACTTTGGAAAACATCTTGTATCACCGAAGTCCCAAAGATATCACGTCCTAGTGAGCTGAATGACTTCCGGCCTGTTGCTCTGACGTCACATGTGATGAAGACCATGGAGCTGCTGCTGCTTCACCACCTGAGGCCACAGGTCCACCACGCCCTCGACCCTCTGCAGTTCGCATACCGGGAGAAGGTGGGAGCGGAGGATGGCATCATTTATATGCTACCCCGATCCCTCTCTAACTTGGACAGAGGCAATGGTGCTGTAAGAATTAGTTTCTGGACTTCTCTAGCGCCTTCAACACCATACAACCTCTGCTCCTTTGGGACAAGCTGACAGAGATGGGAGTAGATTAATACTTGGTGGAATGGATCATGGACTATCTTACAGACCTCAGTATGTGCGTCTCGGGAACAGCAGGTCTGACATTGTGGTCAGCAATACAGGAGCACCGCAGGGGACTGTACTTTCTCCAGTCCTGTTCAGCCTATATACATCAGACTTCCAATACGACTCGGAGTCCTGCCACATGCAAAAGTTCACTGATGTCACTGCTATCATGTTCTGCATCAGGAGTAGGCAGGAGGAGAAGTATAGGAACCTAATCAAGGACTTTGTTAAATGGTACGACTCAAACCACTTACGCCTGAACACCAGCAAGACCAAGGAGCTGGTGGTGGACTTTAGGAGGCCCAGGCCCCTCCTGGACCCCGTGATCATCAGAGGCGACTGAGTGCAGAGGGTACAGACCTATAAATATCTGGGAGTGCAGCTGGATGACAAATTGGACTGGACTGCCAATACTGATGCTCTGTGCAAGAGAGGACAGAGCCAACTATACTTCCTTAGAAGACTGGCATCCTTTAACATCTGCAATAAGATGCTGCAGATGTTCTATCAGACGGTTGTGACGAGTGCCCTCTTCTACGCGGTGGTATGCTGGGGATAAAGAAGAAGGACGCCTCACGTCTGGACAAACTGGTGAGGAAGGTAGGCTCTATTGTAGGCATGGAGCTGGCCAGTTTGACATCCGTGGCAGAGCGATGGGCACTGAGCAGGCTCCTGTCAATCATGGAAAATCCACTGCATCGTCCAAACCATCAACGAATGTTCTTAGGAGAGGGCGGATTAAAGTCAAATTGCCGTCGAAAAGCACGCTGCACCATGACAACTGAATTTGTTCTAGCGAACCCGAGAACGCAGAGCGCCTTTTGCAGAGGACTCGCCATTCCTAGGGTAAACAAACAACTGAACGTTGCCGGAAGAATGACACGACTAATCATTCTTTATGACTCATTCCATGACGATGCTTAAAAAAATCGATAAGCTCCAAAACTGCCTCATCACTTTCAGTGGAACATGATATGCTGATACGCGCCTGGGAGGAATTCTCTTATCGCATTGATGTTGCCTGTGCTGCAGGTGGTGGCCATATTGAACACTTGTAAGACAGGAAATAAAACTTGCTTGTGAGTAGAATACTTGTGAATGTGCTGGAGTTTTGTACTTTGTATTACTTTTACTTAGTAAAGTATTGCATAATGAAATCGATTCATTCATCTGTATTTGAAATTGGAAAAAATCTAATACTCACTTAGTGGATTTGTTCATAACTTTTTGCAAAACCTGGCAGGATCTAATCAATACCATTTTAGAAGAAGCATTCATATTGGGGAAAAGGATTCTCCTCTCTCTTAAAGTTTTACTCTGGCTGTTGGCCTTCCTCTCTTTCTCTCGGGTGGAGTTTGAACTGAATTTAGTTTGACTTATTTATATGGTTTTAATAAATTCAATAAAAAAAATTGTCTATTTGGACAACTTTGTATGTTGTCCATGTGTCCACATGTTGGAATAAATTAATCACTATGAAAATATGAAGGAATGTTTTTTTATTTTTATTTTTTATTTTTAAATGAAAGCTTCTTCTTAATTAGAAATTACAATTTTCAGCTTATGGATATTTGGTAATGCTGACATATATGATTCGAGTTCAACATCATCTCTTAACCCACTGGTTAAAAAATGACTGCATTATGGAAATCTCATAAAAAGATTCCCTTGTTATTTATGATATGACATTCTTCAGGATTTTTGCACTAGTGGTAAAAAAAACAGAGCTGATTGAAGAGGAGACCTTCACCCCACTTTAGTAAACCAATGGCTCCCATAGGCAAAAAGCCATTAGACCCCATTATCTAGACAGTATGATTGAGAAGGAAAGTTTGGAGTATCGATTGAAGGGAAGTGGGGTACATTATCTCATCCACAATAAGGACGCTCTACCCCAAGGGACAGCCAGTTAGCAGGAAACTTGCGGTCCGGCCACACTGTGAGGGATAGCAATGTCTGTACCATAATGCCAGTAGCACTAAAACAGTGGACCTGAGATCCATCATAAAATAAAAAGGAGCAGAGAGGAGTCATGGCACAAAGAGTGGAAAAAAAAAAAAAAAAGATTTTAAACCTCTACGAGAGTAATCAAGCGGCAGAACCCATCCATTTGCTCTTCATTAATTATAAAGCACGCATAGAGACAGACGGTCTTTAATTAACAAAACACGACAGCGAATGTGAAGCTTTACCATGTGTGCAGAAATACTCTGTGATTCTCAGACATTTACATGAATAAAAAATTAAACTCTTTTGGTAGATCTTCTCATTGTGAATGCCCTATGTGGGCTGAACTATAGAAGAAAAATGACAAAAGTTGGAGCTGAAAATAGACTAAAAGACAGGGTGTGAAATCAGAGCAAGAGGAGGAGGAAACAGAACTGGGATTTAGAGAATCTATCTGCAAAAGAATGGAAATGATGTCAGTGTCCACTCCTGGTTATCTTCATGTCTTAATCTACGTTAATGTCTTCTTATTTTATCAGTTTATAGGTGTCTTCATCTTTCCTCTCAGTTTCAGAAACTGTTTAGTCCACTTCAGTCTTTACACAGTCCTGAACAGCACATCTCCATACCAGAGCACATCAGCGCAATTTAGAGTCTCCAGTAAACGTAAACCACACGTCTTGGGATGTTAGGCATTATATATGCAATGTTATTCCCCATTCATTGATTAGTTCTTTTTATGGCCCTCATTATAGGTGCTATAAAATACAAATAGCAATATTGCTGTCGATTTCATCATGGTAAACTGGTACCTACTGATATTGTCATTTAGGCAGCTTATTGTTAAACTGTGCTCTCTCACAACCCCATAGTCAGATTTGAAATCCCAGTCTAGTCTCTCCCTGCTGGAGAGTTTGCATGTCTTCTCCATGTTTGTGTGGCCTTTAGTTCAGGAGCTGTGATTTTCTTCTGATATCTTATTAAAGAAATGTAGGTGAGGAAAATATCTGACTCTAAACGGGCCAAATATGTGAGAGTGTGCCCTGAAACAGAACGGTGCCCCACCCAAGGTTTGCTTCTGCCTTGCGACTAATAGCGCTTTGGCTCCACAAAAAACTGAAATCAGGTAAGTCAGTCATTAACCAATCCGCTATACCCTTAACTACAGGGTCCCGGGGGTCTGCTGGAGCCAATCCCAGCCAGCACAGGGCGCAAGGCAGGAACAAATCCTGGGCAGGGCACTCACAGCACACACTAGGGACAATTTAGGAACGGCAGTGCACCTAACCTGCATGTCTTTGGACTGTGAGAGGAAACCCACGCAGACATGGGGAGGACATGCAAACTCCACACAGGGAGGACCCAGGAAGTGAACCCAGGTCTCGTAACTGCCACCATGGTGCCCATCAAGTAAGTAAAAGTTAAAAATAAACAAATAAACACATACACTCATGCATATAATAGTACTCTTACTACATAAATAAAGTACAAGAACATGGGGAGATGCTTCACACAGACCAGGTCGAGATTTCAGCAAAAGTGTCTGGGGCACAAATTACTGTGTCACCATCCACCTCATTGGTTACTATTCTGTTCTCTTTTGCTAATTTATTTTCTTTACTTTTTTATAAATTCATTTTTGTCAGCTAATATGTCTTAATGTTTTCAGTTTTGATTAATTATTCATTTATGGCTCCTCTACTATCTTCACAGTTTAATGAAACAATTATGCTTTTCTTGACTAAATTGCTAGAAGTGCTTTGTGGCTAACTGGTTTCATAAGTAAAGATTCTTTGTCGGTTTTTGGTTAATTCATAATTGTTAGTTCTTGCTGGTCCCCGGGACACTGTATTAAACAAATCAGAGACAAACAAGGAATGAAACAATGAAGGAATGAGTGAGTTTTTCCAAGTTTCGTGTCTTCCCTTTTCAGTTAATTAGAATTAGAATTAATTGTCCTGTTTTTGGTGAAATGCTGTAACTTTGCACTCTAATAAATTGAATGGCTGCTTTACTGGTTAATTTATTAGCTACACTTTTTGGTTAAACTTCCACCTTCACATTTGAGATAATTTGTTAATAAACAAAGGTTATATCCCTCCCTTCCCTTCTTTGGTGCTATTGTAAATAGCTAATTAATTTCACGTCGTTGCTGAACTTCATTCATTCACATGGGTTACATCTACAATATTCACATTTTCATTTAAAGACACTAGCATTTTCATATCATTTACAAAAGTACCTCAATTCACACGAAAACAACCAAAAATGCAGATGACATAGATGTTCGCCTACACTGGGCAAGTGTGCATCAGCAGAAAAGTCCTTGATGGGGTAGCACCACTGGCCACGGGATTTAACTCAAAACTGGTAAATTATTCACCATACCTTTCCCAATTGTACAGCCCTCAAACAGCACGACAGATGCATATAAGTAAGCATCACAACAAGCGCTATGGAAAGTAACTCTTCTGTGTCTGCTATGACAGAATGTGATGTTCTGAAGTGAAGGGTGACCAATCGGATAACTGACGTTGTAATGAGTACGACCCAATCAGGGAAGGGCAGCATAATAATAATGAATCAATGAGAGTGTGATTAAAACCTGTGTTTTCATAAAAACTGCATTCTAGCTCATCCACACTGAAATACGTCTATGGAGAAGTATGTGGGTCTTGCTCAAAAGTATCTGTTTTTGTGGGATGAAAACACCAGGTAGTGTAGATGAAAGGTAAAAATGGAGACAGAGCCAATCCATCACTAAGTCTTTCGGATTAGGAAGGAAACCACAATATATTGGAAAACATAACTACACAAACATGCAGAGCATGCACGGACTGGAGCAGTAATTGAACTTACTGTACTTCTCTAGAGTTGCTTCCAGCAGCACTAACCTCATTTTAAGTTCATTTAAACGTTCCCCACTCTAGTTCAGTGGTAAGCACTACTGTCTCATTGCTCAGACACCACACTTGTGTGTGACGTTTGCACAATCTTGGTGTGCCTGTGCAGGGTTGCCCCCAGGGAGTTCCCAAAAAGCTGAAAATCTGAATTTTTTTTCCTGGCAACAGAAAAGATATCGCAGTTGGACTGAGTGTAGGTGAGAAGGTCTGTGCCGGTGATCAGCCAGTGTCCCATTCCGGCTTGTGCGTGACCTTGTGCCTGAGGTCTCCTAGTCCAGCTTCTTGTGCCTTGTTCAAAAATGGAAGGTGACATCACATCTTCAATTAGAAGTTAACAGCTTGCCCTGTCTGGCTTTGTTTTCTCTATAATAATGTATTGTCTCCTGTTTTTGGCTAAGTCATATATATATATATCGATCCATTATCCAACCCACTACATGCTAACTACAGGGTCACAGGGGTCTGCTGGAACCAACACAGGGCACAAGGCAGGAAACAAACCCCGGACACGACGTCAGCCCACTGCAGGGCACACACACACACACACCAAGCGCACACTGAGGACAATTTAGGATCGCCCACTTATTATTTATTTCCTTACAGGCTGTGGTTATCCAGATGTTAATTTGTACTAATTTACAATTAGCAATTTTCAGTTTGCCTTTTAGTTTAATCTCCCTCATTTAATTTCATTCATTTACTGTCCTTATTTCTGAAGTGATAATAACCATCCATCCATCTTCTAACTAACTTATCCGGGGCTGAGTCGAAAGGTAGCTGGAGCCTATCCCAGCAATGCCTGGGGCAAGGGAGTAACAACACCTGGAGAGGGTGCCAGTCCATCCCTGAATTGATAAAAACCATCGTTTGTTATCTCACTCTCCTCAGTTTTTTTACCCACTTCTTGGACTCACTTTATTGTTAATTAATTGCCACATTTTGGAATAAATCTTTCCTGTAACACAGGTCTGCAAAAATTAAACTTACAGAAATTGTATTAATAGTGAATAGTTATTTTAATTTGCATTCATGAACACAAAAAAAAAATATACAGTATAATTAGAATGTTTCCACACATCACATTTAAGTAGAAAATTGAGAAGAAATGTAATAAATGTAACAGATTACACAAAATATTCATGTACACAATATTTGTAGCTGTATCTTGTCCAAGTTCCCAAAATCGAGCTTCTACTGAGTACACCAGTCAAACGCCTAACAAAAGAAATTTCTCAGTCCAATAAAGTTCATTTTAAAAAGGTTTAGTGAAAATTTAACAAGGAACAAATCACAAAAATTCAGAAAAAAAATGATTTCATACACAGAATAAAAGGCAAAAAAGGAAAAAAGGTTTCTTGTCCGTTTCATTAAAATCTTAGCTTTCTCATGTTAAACTTCAGTTACTTTCTGTATATAAAGGTTATAACTTACTTATTCTTAACTTATTACATTCAGTAACTTTCTATCCGCACGGCACATTCAATACGGTCAATATGTTCAATATGATACGATTTGAAACTGCCCTCCATGCCTTACCAGCTACAAGGCAGATCGTAAACTTTGACTAATCTGTAGTCAGAGGGACAAGAAATAATTTGAATATTCCATTTATAATGAACTTGTCAGGGTTATAATAGAACTTCCAATTGTCTATGCTCAAATAAATAGTCATACATTCTAACATAACTAAGAAAACTCTTCTATCAATTTAACATAACCTAACTAACAAATGGCACTTACAATATTGTTCTAAATGGATCTGACATGAAACTATTTAGTCAATCTAATATTTTGTAACATATATGTACAGAAGACAGCCATACTTATTTATTGACCTACATATAATTTCTCTACTTTTTGTCACTTCTTAGTTTTTTTGATCTCATCTATTTGATGGTCCGTCGTTTGTCCACTTTTTCTGATGTGTCCATATGAATCAGCCAGCAGTAGACAATTATCATACTGACATCCCAACACCCCAGTACCTTCTTTCCATGTCCTGGAAATCCTGATGGAATCTTTCACCCTGCTTTTCACTCACCAGTCCAAAATGTTCAGGGAAAAATTCAAAATGTGAACTTTGAGACTCATATTGTAACTCAATTCCTTAACCTTAATTACTGTATATACTCTTGTATAAGTTGGGTCTTGAAACCTGAAAAATCGATCATAAAATCGGATCCCGACTTATACGCCTGTTCAAAAATGTGACACTTAATTTTTTTTTTTTACATCATCTTGCTTACTCCAATCTCGCATCAGTTTCTCAGACACGTCGAATTTACTTACAGCAGCGCATTTACCAAATTCTTTCGCTACTTCAACGATGTTTAATTTCAAATCAGCTTCATATTTTCTTCTAATCGAATGCTCCATCGTAGATAAGGGATGCTCTTACGATAAAGGCGTATGAAGGTGTGAGATACTAAAAACACAAATCAGTGCAAGCGTTGCTTCGGAATAGTTCTGGTATTACCGTGTGGTCACATAGGCACAATAGAGAGAGACAGAGAGAGGGTAGGAGCACACGCTGATATGGCGCATTGTCGCACCCACATAGAAGAAAAAGGCCGTGGGCTCTGTGGCTACTCTCTCAGGTGGGTGTTAGCATATCATAATCTCTTGGACCAATAGCCGGAGTTTTCCGTATTTAACTTATACGACCGACATTATACTATACCAGAAATAAGCCCCGACTTATCTGTGGGAGAACTTACTGTATCTGCAAGTATATACGGTAATACATTTCTCACAGTTTCTTTATAATTTAGAACTTTATTGTTATCTAAATCCTTGGGAATTATTCCTTTGAATAACACCCAAGCCTCTCATTCCAGATTGTTCATCACACCCTCAGATTCTGTGTCAGGAAACAGTTATCTAATATCAGGTCTGCAGAAAGTGCCCTTTCAATTTAGCCACAGACAAACCCTAAATCTGCAGTGCAAATACATAAAACAGGCTGAATATTTTGGCAAGGGGTTGACAAACGGCCGCATTAAACCAAGCTAAAAATGAAGAAGTGGTCGCAGCACTTTATCTCGATCCTCCATGCTAGGTCTGAGGATGCTTTGGTCGCTTTTTTTCTTGCTGGCCATTCCTTCTGAACTCGGTGTCAATTCCTGGCTCTGCTGTCCAATTCACAGAGAAAATGTGGGCTTCTAATGATTTCCCAGGCTGCTACCTGCTGCTATGACGCATCACTGTTTCAATTCCAGCTGCAGTATAATCTGACCTTATTATTTAATAAAAGAACTGTTCGGCTTTAAAATTTTAGTATGAGAAAACATTAAGTTATCTTGAAAATATTATTTAATTAGTTATTGTGCAAAAACAATAAAAAATATAACAGACAGCTTAAACAATGTGTTTTGTGGGAAAGTGTTACATAATGGAGATTATTAAATTCAGTGCAAAGCAACATATAAAAAATCACATGAACTAATTTAAAAAGTTTTTTCAATGCATACCTGTGAATTAATCCCCTTTATTTATTATTTAAGTTCCTCTGCTCAGTTATTTCTTTACTAAGTGTCTGCACAAATCCTTCATCATTCTCTCTATTAGTTGCCTATAGTGCCATGAGACAAAAGGGCCATCACCTGCAGTTGTGCGGTACGTAGCAGGAGTTGTGGTGCTGATCATTGTAATTATTATTGTAACATACACGAATTGTAATGGAGGATGAAGGCACTGAATTAGCTGTATTAACGCAGGAGTAACACACACAATCCCACTCTCACACACACACACTGCACAGATCTGAAGCTTACGAGCTACCAAACGAGGTTAACTTATGGATCTTTATTGCAATCCATGGCAGGAAAATTAGTGCCAGATATAGTATCTTCTAAACTCAAAACTCCTGTTCTTTTGTGCAGATGAACTGAATGCGGGTATCACGCTATAACGTCATCTTTGAAGTCTGACTGGGATGTTTAATATAGGCATTGTTCACTCACGAACCCCTGCTCCCCCTCCATGGGGGCATCTTCCCTTTCACCTGCTGTCTTGCTGGGATTCGCAATGGGGGCTGACGGCTAATTAAATGTTTGCCAACTGGGGATTGAAAGTGACTTCTTCGTGACAGAGTAAAAGGCCTCAGATGGCAGGCTTCTGACAAGGGGCTCATTACGACAGCGTGTCACTTACAATGACAGGCGGTGCAGCAGTTCATTAAGGTACATTAATGTGATCTTTGTGGGACGCAGACAGGCTCAATGAAGATGCCGGCCATTAACCATTTTCTTGATGAAACATTAACAGTAACCAGAAACCCTGTCTCACTGTTTTGTAATGAATAATTCAATGGCAACATACACACACATGAGTTATGAAAACACACTTTTCAGCCTATAAACACACAGGGAATCAAATATGTCTGCTGAAATGGAATCTTTTCAGATACAGTAAAGGGTTGTAACAAAGCATGTTAATGCTTTTTATTTAATATCGTTGTCCCTTTATTTTATTATAGGGACGTGACTGAAAAGCATTGACCTATTTGTCCCATATGTTTTCTTTTTACTTTTTTTCTCCTTATCAAGGCATTTTTCAGATCATAACAGGTTTTAACAATGACAGAAGCACACTTAATTAGTGAAGAGCTTATCCTGATTTTTTTTAAAAAGACATTCGAGTCTCTGCTTCAGCCACACACATGAGTCATTTGCTTGCTGCAGGTTCCTGAGACTCTTTGTGTGAAGAACTATCTCCTGTTTCCCCGCTTTAATGCACTTCCCTCAATTTCCGCTGATGGCTTTCCTTTTGTGATTCACTACTTACTTAAAGGCGCTCTTTGCAGAGTTTTAAAAGCCTACAGACCCTTTAGTAGCTCTTCCTCTTCTCTGCACATCCTCTGGTGCTGCTGTTATGTAGTGCGATGACAAGAACTGCATGCAGGACTCCAGATGTGACGTGCTTAGCAGAAAGGTTTTTCATTCCTTTATTACAATCATTGATGTTAATATTTGTTATTTATTTTTTATCATTTGTCTAATTATTTATGTATGTCAGATTTGGTATTTTTTAGTTTCTACCTGCTTAGATTTGCTCTCTGATGTTTCATGCATTTTGTGTGTGGTTCCTTAAGAGGCAAAGTCACTTGTGCATCACCAATGAGGGACTGTCCCCATCCCGGAAAGGTTTATGGAAAATGCAGCCCCTCTCCATACTTTTATGTTGGCGAGCCAACTGCCTTAACTTTCCAAGGAGAAGAAGAATTAGAAGTCCCTCAATGTTCATTGAATGTGCTTGGGGGTTTGGTGAGCTCTCCTTTTGGGACTTTTATCTGAGGCAACTTGAAAAGCAAGTTAAATTCATAAAGGAATTAGGTGCAAGCATCAAAAGTAATAGAACGAGATAAAAAGGTAGCACAAGAGAATTAGAACAACATTATTATAGCTGAAGCTAGAGCACTACAAAAATTAGTATCCAAAATTGTCGTTTCAACAGCAACTACTCTATAAGAGAGAGATTAAACAGTTCGTAAATATTTAATTAAAAAAAAAAAGTGTTTTCAAAGGATGGCAAAAAAAAGCAATTTGGGTGCTGCTCAAACAGATGATGGGAGATCATCCCATAGCTTTGGATTGAGGGTCGGTTAAACATATTAGGACTTGCAAGCTCAGAACAGCCTTCTTTTTACATCTTGCCTGAAGAAGGGGCCTGAGTTGCCTCGAAAGCTTGCATACTGTAATCTTTTTAGTTTGCCAATAAAAGGTGTCATTTTGCTTGACTTCTCACTACATTCATAATGTTAACACGGTACAACGCCCTAGTACTATTTTTTAAATAAATCTTCAGTTTTATTTAGATTTCTTGTGGACTTGACTCATCCCAAGCAGCTTGACTTTTAATAAAGAAAAGATATGTAAACAAAGTATTCTTGTGTTTTTTAGGCAATATTGTTATTTTTTTAACTTGAGTGATGAATAAAATGAAAATGTAATATGCCATTATTATTTAAAACATCCATCCATCCATTATCCAACCCGGTATATCCTAACTACAGGGTCATGGGGGCGTGCTGGAGCCAATCCCAGCCAACACAGGGCACACAAACCCCGGGCAGGGTACCAGCCCACCGCGGGGCACACACACACACCAAACCTGCATGTCTTTGGAGCGTGGGAGGAAACCCATGCAGACGTGTGGAGAACATGCAAACTCCACGCAAGGAGGACCCGGGAAGCGAACCCAGGTCTCCTAACTGCGAGGCAGAAGCGCTACCCACTGCGCCGCCCTATTTAAAACAGTGCTATGTATATATTGATAACTAGTATTTTCTCTGGCCTATCAGACTCCATCTCTCTAATACTAAGCTGAATATAATAACCATTTTTGGACTAATATCATATACACCAAGAGTTCCCAAAGAAGTTGATATCACCCCCCCTGGGGTCGATAGTTTCAATAAAAAATTTGGGGGTCAACGACAACAAAAATAGACCCCCTTACTACTGCTATTTGTTTGTTACTTCAAAATATCTATGATTCCAATAGGTACCTAATTAAGAAGTAAAATAATTCAAAAAAGCACTTTTATGATAAAAACACTTTACATACCAAACTTGTGAACAAAAAGGTAAAATGTGTCATTAAAAATGTCACTCGTAAGTATGCATGAAAATACATATAACACAAACACGTCTGTGCATTGTCTTATCGAACGTATCAAAGCAAGTGCGGACATGAAAAACTGTTGCAAGTCCGTACTTACTTGCGGTGGGACGAGACGACGGATATCCGATATTAGCAGAATCTATCGGTCTTGTACGGTCATGCTTTCATAAATCACTATAAATTGGTTCGTTTGATGCGACATGCACTTATTTGTGATTTGAACTTTGAATATAATTATTTATTGAAGAGCAGTACTACGAAAAAGAAAATCAGAGGACACAGTTTATTTATTCGAGTTTGAACAAAAATCTTCTGTTTCAAGTAAGTACATACTTTATTGTTTTTTTTTTTATCACAGGGGCTGTCGAAATTGTTTGTTAATAAAAGTTTTTATTTCTTCAGGTAATAATATGACTGAACCAAAAAAGAAATGCAGACAGTACAGTACTTATTTTGAAATTACATATTTATTTCATAAATGTCTTCCATCCATCCATCCATTGTCTAACCCACTGAATCCGAATACAGGGTCACGGGGGTCTGCTGGAGCCAATCCCAGCTAACACAGGGCACAAGGCAGGAACCAATCCTGGGCAGGGTACCAGCCCACCGCAGGGCACACACAAACACACCCACACACCCTAGGGCCAATTTAGAATCGCCAATCCACCTAACCTGCATGTCTTTGGATTGTGGGAGGAAACCGGAGAGCCCGGAGGAAAATAAATGTCTTTTTTTGCTTTAATTTTCATTACTGCAGGTTTTGATATTAAATGTTGCACAAGATAATGCCATATTCCATAGTCCTTTTATCTTTTTCAATCATTAATTACAAGTGATTAAAATGAAAAGTTTGATATCTAGTGAAATATTTAATTTCGAGTATTGTACAAATTTATTCATTTGAGTAAGTAAAGTAAATGACTAGGGGGTCGACAGTTTTAAAAGTTTTTGGTAAAGGGGTCTGTGGCCGAAAAAAGTTTGGGAACTCTTGATATAGACAATGTCACATAAGAGGCGTAATGTCTCAAAAACTGCAAAATTTATTTTTGTTATTTTCAACTTTGAAGTCATGCAAATCCATGAAGGGGTAACCATTTTCCTGATGTAAATTTTGTATGTTTTTCATGTAACAAGGGCACTAGTGTATGAATAATGCTTTTGTGTTCATTTTCTGTGCTACTTAAAAAAATAACAAAGTTAGTGAAAGTCAATTTCCGATAATCAATTTTTAAAGGACTATATGGTTTCAGACCATATGGTAAGGGACACCAATCCTCAGTTTATGCTGAGAAAAATCATTTTCTGAGTTATTTAAATATATCCATTGGTTCAGAAGATTTCTGAAATCTTGCCAAGGCTTCCGAATGCTAAAAATGGTTACAGCTTCCACCTTTGAATCAACAATATAAATGAATCGTTAACGCGTGTGTGCATAGGAGACAGCTTAAGGGCTCTGGTGATAGTAATTACCTGCCAGACCAGGGGTTGGCGCTCTGTTCTAATACCTTCTCTGCAGAATGGAAGATTGACGGCCATTCCACCACAGATGTCACTTCTGTTACCGCCCTCCTGGACCCGCCCCTTCCTGCCTAGAATCCGGCCATTTTGTGTCAGTTCAATTCTGATTTCCCGTCTGAAAGGACATTATCCACAGCTTGTGTGTTTTTCATTGTTCTCTTGTTTCAATTCTATGGTGTTTTCCGGGTGGTGCCCCAACACTTTGACGTAGTTTTGTCTCCTTTTTACAGAATAGGCAAAGTTTCAGAGTTTTTAAAAATGAAGCAGTACACTACCAAGGTGAACCTCCATGGAGGGAATCAAAAAGAGGAAAGAAAGGGAGCTGAGGCTGGGGCTGAACGCGCTATATCTGAATTTTTACAGCACTGGCTCTGTCGGGCATTGTTGGCTGTCAGAAAATCAGACCAGCCCAAATCTACTGGAAATGTGAAACTATGCTGGCAGATTGTCTCAGGGTCGTGTAATTCATCTTGACCTCCGATTTGAAGGTATGTAACCAGACATCCGCAGGCAAGAAGTTTGACACCCACTCTGATTAGAAGTCATATAATGTGTCATTGGCTTAAGTGGATGAAACAAGGAATTTCTTGAGCTGCCCCATGATGAACTCGCACACTGACCATCGCTAAATTCTTATGCTGATGGATTGCTGTATTCAAAAGCAAATAGGAGTGGTTGAAAGATCGGCGAGAGCCCACAAGTACAGAATGAAACTTTGCAATAGAAGAATGCATCCTGCCCAGACCATCTTTTTATCGTATTCTGTTTGAATTAACAAAGTTTCAACTGACATACAATCTATGGGATGTCAGAAGGAAAAATGAGAAAATGAATATCGACGTGCAAACTCTACATAGACATTACCATGGTCTAGAATCACACCCAGGGGCCTGAGTTTTAAGTCAGTATTGCCAACCACTATGCCACTGTGATAGAAGAGGTATCTTTATTTATTTATTTATTTTTTGTTTGGAACGAGGCCAGAAGTCAGCCTCCTTATGTTATGCCATCTCAGTGATGACAAGGCTAATGGAATATCAGTGTCCCACAGAGAGAGGTGACTTGGAAGTGCATCCATTTCAATTGTTTCCCCTTCACTGCTCACTACGATTGTCTCTTTCCCTCTTTCCTCACGCCATATGTCAGGATTAGAGTCAAACGGCCGATTCAGAACCCTCACTCCTGCAGCTGCCTGCATGTCCAGCACCCTTTCCCTCATAGAGTTCCTTCCAGCTCCGGCCTGACAAAAAGCAGCCATCTTCTGCAAGCTTGTGCATCATTTCAAAGGAGCATGAGACACACAAATGTTTTAAGAAATGGTTAGACTGCCAGGATATGTATTGCACATTTCTTTCCTGATAGGACATGACAGACAATGGCAGTCACCTGTCTTCTGGGTGAGACTGATGCATACGTAAGATTGGATGCTCAGAATGACAAGCATTTACTTATTTGCATGCTATGGTGATGAGTTTCCACTGGGAATTTTATCTTTTAGTCCTGCCGCCTGACAGCTTTGTTAAGATGTGCAAAATTAACCCGTTAATCTGCCATGGAACAACACATATGAAAAAACAGCAACCTGCACTGCTGCACTCAGAGAATTTCTTTTACTAAATAAATACTTGCTTGCCTGAGGTACTGAAAATGTAGGATATTCTGCTTTGATGCTGTACAATAAACCATCCATATGTTCGTTCTTTTTCATACTCACCAGATCTAATTATAGGGTCTAAAAGAGATGGAGTCTCTAAACAAACACTCCTCAGTGCGTAGAATATCGATGGCGTCTTGGCTGAGCACACTTACTGCTGCTCTTAAAACCTGATGGGAGGAAGAGAAGCAGAAGCACATTCAAATTTGAATATCTGTACGTTAGAATGTATGACGTATTAAATTATAACAAAATTAATGATAACGGTGAAGAGAAGGGTTACATAATTAATAAACCGACACACTGCAACTTAGTTAGCAGCCAGAAAACAACTCAAGATTTTCCTCTCGAAGAGACAGACCAGCAGAAAGTCTTGCTCTTTTACTTTTATCCCTCATGGCATTTCAGGGCATTTGAAACATCTGCCAAGACAAAACCCTCCATGTGGGTGATAAAATGAATAACCTGCCAAAGTCAACAAAGTAATACATTGTTGGAAAAACAAGTGAGGCTCGCTTCTAACATCTGGGTGAAGGGCACCAGGTCAGCAGAAAGCAAGTGAGTGAAGACCACCATCCAATTTGTGGACTTTAGAGTGCTGAGATAATGTGTAAGGAGCCCACAAAATGGCCTCCTCTTATTTATAAATAAACGTCATCGACTGTACGTCAGTGTGTCCCAATTTCAGCTCTCAGTTTTTGCTTAAATCCAATTTACACGCCTTTATTAATTAGTCGCTTCACTTGTGCATTGATTTTGTGTTTGTAAGCAACAAATTTAGATTAACAGCCATTGTCATCCAGCCACCTTCACTAGGATGAAGAGAGATTGAGTAATTGTCCTCACAAAAGATTACTTAAGCCAGATTTGAACCTTTGCATTCCACCTGGTAGTATTTTCTTTACAGGTTTACATTAACTGACCATAAAGAGAATATTTTGAAACTATAATATTTTGAATAATTTGTTGTTCTGCAAATATTCATTGCTGGTGTAACCACAAGGGGACGATACTGAATCACAAACCTCAGACAAAATATTACCCAACATCATTCTACGTTCAAATAAAAGTTTTTATTTTTCACCAACACTTTTCCACACAAGCCCCAGCCAAAATACTCAAAAACACGAAGAGATTGTCTTCCTCCTTCCATCTCCAGTTGAGTATTGCTCGCTAGCTCCCGACTTGCTAAGGTGAGCCTGTAGGGCTCTTTTGAACTACAACTACTTCAGGTATTAGGCACAGGTCATCCAGAGAATGTCTGGATTGTGTGGAAACAAGGGCAGACACTTCCCGACCCACCCCATTTTGTATCCCGACTCCAATTCCCATGCCACCCTGCGAGTGTTTTAATTGGATTCAGCCCTGTGGAACACTGCCACCTGTAGTGCTCCTGGTACCGATATTTGCCCAGTCCATCCATTAAGGCCTCCTGGCTGGGCAAGAAATCATCCTCCACAGCACCTGTACTGGATTAAGCATGTTATGATTTTTTCAATGTAGTGCAGATTGGGTATTGACAAGGATAGCCCTTTGAGTATATAACTCTTATCCCTTGCATGACAGGCTTTGTGGGTGTTAGTTAGTCATAGTGATAGGAGCTTGGTGGACCCAGCTAAAAGAGAGATAAAGAACTTTGTAGAGTAGCACAGAGGTTAGTAGCACTGCTGCCTCCCAGCTCAGGCCACATTTTTGCAAACAATAATTGTCCATCATAATTGGCTAATGTCTCCCTGTCCCTCAGGGACACTTCAAAGAGTACTACACCATTATAATCCACTCAAAACTACTTCACTTTCTCCTTTCCCTGTGAGCTTAATGCACTTTGTCGGTGATTTTATTGAATTCAAGGTGAAGCAAATTGAACGGGGTTTGCTCATCAGTATCGTTTACTATCACTATGCCCATTGATGGTCATATGACATGGAAGTCATGTCGTGTATTGTGTCATCAAGCCCCCCTCCACACTTAAGTATTGTTGAATTCACTTAACAAAGTGACTGTTGACTGTTCTTGCTTCTCTCTGTGACTGTAAAAAGTATTCACTCCTAAAGAGTTTTCACATTTTATATTTAAACAACACAAAATGAACGTAGATTTACTTTGGCTTTTTAGACACAGAACAGAACAGAAACCTCTGTAAATCTCTGTAAAACGGTCAAAATTAATTACAGTTATAAAACACACTGTAAAACAGTAAAACAATAAAATGTGGAAACTTCCAAAGGGTTGAATTCCTTATAAAGCTGCTGCACTCCTGATCGTGTTTTCCCGTTTTGACACCTCTCATCTCCTGGTCGTTTTTGTCTCCTTGTCACAACAGAAACAAACCCTCAACAGATCATCAGCCCATCTCAGGGTGAATTCCTGGATACACCTTTACTCACACTGGGGGAATTTAAAGTCTTCTATTAATCTTTACACATTAACACCCATGATGGATACAATGAGAACATACAGTACATGGTCCACACCAACAGTCCCCAGGCTGAAAACCAAACCGAGTGTCCTGGTGGTGTGCGTCAGTAGTGCTAAACACTGAGCCTCCCTCTGTATGCTCCTTGCTCATTTTATTGTAAACAGGGCCTTACTGCCAATGGCATGGTTCCAGGGTTTGAATCCATCCAGGTCACAACCAATTCTGTTTGTAGATTGCACATATTTCTAGTTGATTTTATCAACAGTTACCGTTCATATATCACAGATATGTTTTGTTAACTAATGGGTTCTGAATACTCCAAATGTGATAAATTATCTAACCTTTCATCCAGTCGCCTAATATTGCAGGGATGTCGAACTCCAGTCCTGGAGGGCCACAGTAGCTGCAAGTTTTTATTTTAACAATCTACTTCATTAGTGACCAGTTTTTGCTGCTAATTAACTTCTTTGCCTTTGTTTTAATTAACTTGACTAAGGCCCCATAATTGTTTCTTCTTCTTTAATTAGCAGCCAAACAATAATGAGACGCAAAACAAGCCACCACATGACCAGCTCCCCAGTGCCCATCACACATCTGAAAATAAAGAAAGGTGATGGTCTCGGTAAGGTTGATCTCTCAGGTCACCTAAACAATTTTTTTTTTTTTTTATTTATTTATTAATTTTATTACAATCAATACATAGCAATCAAGTTTTACAAAAAAAAAGTTATGCTAAGAACAGATCGATCCCCACCCTGTGTAAAATTTAAGGCTTTTAAAAATACCTAAATCAACAAATTCTCTGCTTTATAAAATCATTTTAAAATATTACTGATTAGATCCTGCCATGTTTTGAAAAAGTCTGTATCCTCTAACTGAGTATTTGATTTTTCCAATTTCAAATAATATAACACATCAGTTTCCACTGACTTAAAAGAGGAGAGTTTGGGTTCTTCCAGTTTATCAGAATAAGTCTGGGTGTAGTGAATGCAATCACAGTTTGTTTGTCTTTCTCCACTTTAAGACCCTCTGGAAGAACCCCAAACACAGCTGTTAATGGGTTAGGAGGGATTGTGAGTCCAAGACTGTCTGAGAGGTAATTAAAAATTTTTGTCCAGAATAATGTTAATTTGGAGCAGGCCCAGAACATGTGACCTAGTGAGGCTGGGGCTGGGGAATAGTGAGGTTGGATCATGCCCTGGAAACATTTTGGAGAGTTTTAGTCGAGACAGATGTGCTCGATATATAATTTTGAGTTGTATAATTGTATGCTTTAGCATATGGAGCTTGAGTGAATTCTCTGCATTGCTACTTTCCACTCCTTTTCTGATATATTAATTGAGAGGTCATTTTCCCAGTGTCCTCTTGGATCTTTGAAAGGAAGGGATTGTAAAAGGATTTTATATATTATAGAGATGGAGTCTAACTCCTTGAAATTGAGCAATAATTGGATGAGGGTGCAAGATGAGGAAAATCTGGAAGGTTCTGTTTAACAAAGTTCCTGATTTGAAGATAGTGAAAGAAATTTGTAGCTGGAATGTTAAATTTGGAACGTAATTGTTCATAGGATGCAAAGACGTTGTCTATATAAAGGTCTCTAAGCAAGTTAATTCCAAATTTTTTCCAGATATTAAAAACTGCATATGTTTGTGAGGGTTGAAAGAGGTGGTTCTTTTGCAGGGGTGCCACAGAAAGAAGCTTCTCCGTCTTAAAATGCTTTCTACATTGGTTCCAGATTCTAAGTGAGTGGAGCACAATTGGGTTATTAGTGTATTGCCGATAACGCAGTGTTTATTGGAGCACAAAGCAAGGAATACAAAGAAGTACTGCAGGATTTTACTTCTATTGCGGTCCATGCCTGTGTATGTTCTTCTATTTGTGTCCAGGTTCTTATCGACTGTATATTTGCCGCCCAGTAATAAAACTGGAAGTTAGGTAGAGCCATGCCGCCTTCTGCCTTTTGTCTTTGTAGGGTCGCTCTTTTGATGCATGGATGTTTAGAATTCCAAATAAATGAGGTTATTGTTGAATCTAATTGCTTAAAGAACGATTTATTTAAGGTCACCTAAACAATTTGAGGGTGATCTTAGAAAAAACAGAATATCAGCAGTTTTGGAAATGTCTGCTGTGTCAGAATGAGAGCAGCAACAAGCCATGGAGTTAAATAACGGGATTAATTAACAGCAAGAATCAGTTTCTCATTAAGAGATTGTTTGGAGTTTGAAATCCCAGTTAAACTGGTCATCTGTTGGCTCGTTTCACATCTCATTTCTGTTTGGCTGTCATTTAATGAAGAAAGGAATAAATTCAGAGGACTGAATCCCTAAAAGCAGGGCTATTAAAATGAAGGGAACAGGAGTTAATTAGCAGTGAAACCTGGTCACTGACTATGAAACTATGAAAAGGGTCTGAATGAAAACCTGCAGCCACTGCGACCCACCAGGCCTGGAGTTTGACACCCCTGCATTATTGTCTTCAGTCAGGTTGCAGGTTCTTAATGTAATGCAAATGAACTTACTACAGGCTGGGTTTCTCCTTTATCATTATTATTTACTATTATTATTCAAGACATTCCTTACAGCTTCAGCAGACTGGGTCCAAATCTGAGCATTCTTCCTGTGACAATGTGGTACAAGCAGCATTGGGAGTATACATACATTTCTCCAACACATAACATTTACATTATTTATTTTATCCAAAGCGACTTACAACATTTGAGTTCCTCTTCTTGTTCCAGTGGGAGCACAGACACGTGAAGTGACTCAGTCAGGGTCCCACAGGGTTAGTGGAGGGATTTGAACCCACAACCGCAGAGTCTGAAGTCCAAAGCCTTAGCGACTGCGCCAAGCTGCCCTGCCTCATATCAAGTGCAAACATCATTTCTTTAGTTACCTTCTGTAATATCAAGGCTATACATTTTTCACATATTATGCTTGAAGATTAAAGTATTGCTAAAAATAATCATTAAAATGTACATCAATTTTAAAATATTACATTTTCATATAGATAGATAGATAGATAGATAGATAGATAGATAGATAGATAGATACTAGGTACTTTATATAATATTGAGGCCAAAAAACAATTTGCTATTAAAAAATAGTGAAACATAAACAAATATGTGAATATTTAATTAATTCCTATCATAAATGTAAACAATGCAAAATTTTGGTAGGAAGTTTTTATATAGAAATTGTGAATATAATAAGATTATATTCACTTACCTTCAAAGCTCAGAATGCTGCCTTTCAATTTTCAGTCCTCATTTCGATTCCCAAGCTTTTGCCTGGAGTTGGCACATCAGTTCTGTTTAGCTTTTTTTTTTTTTTTTGGATATTTTTTAGGGGGTCACCATATGAGTTTTCCTGTTTCTTTCGTTTCAGATGATGTTAGTTTGACTCCTTGAACCATTAACTGGAGAAAGTGTCACCCACTCTAAAAAAGCTGATATTAAATTTGGGTTAAAAAGGATTAAAGCAAATGGATGTTTGATGGAAGTCTGTTGTAAGAACACCCGTACGTTAAGAAGAGACCCACTGGGCCACTATAATGAAGTGACCTACAGCAGCTAGTTTAAGGTGTCCAGCATATTGGACTGAATTGATAGTCGGAACAAATCAGTACGGTAACACTTTACATTGTGTCCATAATTACACTGTAATTACTATGTAATTACTTGTATAAGTACCGTGTAATTATCAGTTATTACTCCGTACTTACTGTGCAATACAAAGTAACTCTATAGTTAATTACTTAGTTGTCATTGTTATTCTACAGTTTATATAATTACAATGTAAAAATTTATTACTGATCCAAAAACAAGGGTACTTACATAGTTGCATTATCTGTACTTTAAAAATTTAATAAAACATCAGGGTATGTAACTACAACTATGTAACAGATGTTCCATGGTCTGGGCAATTGTAATGGAGAATTGCAGTGATAAGTGCATAGGCTTTCAATGATATTTCAAAATCTTTTTTAAAAGATGAAAACACCTTTGCAAAATGGTCAATTCTGTTGCCTCACGGATCCATTATCCTGAGGTGGAATTCCGTCTGGAGATATGTGTGAGAAATTTGTACGTTCCCACCCATGTCTCCGTATGTCGTCTTTATGGGTTTTTCTGCCACATCCCAAGGACACGTAAGTTGGGTTACATGGTCATATGTGAGAGCGTAAGTGTTGGCGCGTTTGTCAGTGGGATGGCTCCCCATTCTCGGCTGTTTTCCTGCCTTGTACACCCAAACAAACAACAGACCTTAATGCAAACAGCACCTCCAGATAAAGGTGATGTATCTGAATAAAAACACAAGGAAACTTATCCTTTTCAATCATTAATTCAACAAAATATCAACAGATGTAATGGTGTACTGGGGGAAAAGTAAGTAAAACCTTGGCCTCAGAAGCTGGTGTTGCCACCCTGTAGCAGAAATGACTTCTTGTAGGTGTTTTGCATAACTGCCCACCGCTCTCTAACATCAGCTAGGTAAAATGTTTGTCCACTCCTCCAGTTTCAAGATATTTGTGTGTTTTCTTGCATGCACTGTTCATTTCAAATCCTCACAACATTTCAATGGCATTCAAACAGGGTGTTGACTAGGCTGGTCCATAACTCACCATTTCTTGTTTTTGAGCCATTCCTTGGGGGATTTGCTAGTTCAACTTCAACTTTCAGACAGATGGCCTCACATTCGCCTCAAAAACACTTTGATATGATGAATGATTCATAGTTGACTTGATGATTGTAAAGTGCACAGGCCCCAAGACAGCAAAGCAACCGCAATTCACAATTCCAGCACCATGCTTCAGTGTCGGTGCGATTTTCTTCTCCTGAAATGCTAAGTCGTCTGTTACTGTCGCCAGACACCTCTGTCTTTGATATATGAGCACAGTGTTTCAGAAGGCCTGGTCTTTGAGTAGACATCCAATAGCAAACCACAGCCTTGTTCTGATGTTCTTTTTGGACAGCAAAGGGTTTTCCTGGCACATCTCACATGCAGGTCAAATTTGTGAAGTCTCTTTCTGATTGTAGCTGCATGCACTTTGACACGAACGTTTGCAAGAGTTACCTGTAGATCCAGCAATGAATTCAGTCAGCACTTGGGCTAAATTTTCCTGGGCTGGCCAGTCTTGGGAGAAATTAGCAGATATTTGAAATCTAACACATTTCTAGATGATTTTCCCTACAGTAGAATGAAAGATTTCAAATAATTTGGTGATCTTTTAGAATCCCTTGCCACAATCTTTTATCTGACTGCCTTACTGAGGTTTTTTGATCTCGGTCTGATAACACCATCCAGGTCAATAGCAAAGACAACAGCAGATCCCTCGGTAACTGCAGTTTAAATAAGACACGTCCACCTACAAACCCCCTAAGATGGTTCTAATCGTTGACACCTCATATGGAACACGGTTTCAATTTTATGGATTTCAAGTTGTGATTAAGTTGTGTAGGAGTTATCTACTACTTCTATGTGACAAATCTGCATTTTTGTTCATTAAGATTATGAGAATGAATACACCATGTCCATTTTATGTGTCATTTAAGTAGATTGCCTTTATCTATAGGCACTCTTTGCATGAAGATCGAATGTTTAACTGTTCAAATATGATGAAAAAGTCAACAATTACCATAGGGTTAACTTACTTTTTCACAATTCATTTACTCACCTTAAGTAAATATAGAAGTAGATTTGATTTAAGAACATAACAATTTCTTCTTGAATCAATACACCATAGCAGCTCACCTTCTTTCCTGGTTTTTGCTTTCAGTGGGCCAGTGATGTACTCGTTCATTCCTCCTTACCTACCGGTCTGCCTTAGGGATTTGGATTTGAAAGACAGTCTGGGAGGAGGCTGCATTGGGTTTTTCTTCAGGAATTCCAGTTTGACGTCACATCTTGAACAAATGCATGTTGGGCTAACTGGCAACTTCAAATGGCCCAGGCATGAGTGAGTGAATTTGCTTGATGGCAGGGCAGACACCTCATCAATTAATGTTTTTTGACTCACTAATGAAAATCATATTTGGAAAATGGAGGAATGGATGGTTGTTACTGCTAAGCACTCAAGACCATATATAATTGGCACAGCTTTTCCCACTAGGAAAGAAGAGATTCTCAGTCTTAGTTCTTGAGGTTCATAGTGGCTGCAAGTTGCTGCTCTGCACAGTTTCTTAACGCATTAAGATTTAGAACCCCGAATTGCTTATTGTATTCCCCAAGTGCTGCTTTTTCTTACTAATGAGACGCAAATAAAAGGGGAAACAACCTGACAACCTACTCCCAATTTGTACCCACATAATTATTTTCAAAGAAATACAAGAGAAAGGAAAAGGCCTGAAATGCACTTATCCAAATCACAAGCATTTGGATGATGGTTGCAGAAATGTGAGGAGGCCGGGGTAGATCCCTGCAAAACTGAGCAAGGCAGGAATTAATCCTGATTGGGGCGCCCACATACTGCAGGGTGAACACACTCTTACTTCACACTTTAATAATTTAGAGGAATGTGCAAATTCCACACAAACACTGACCGGGTCAACTCTCAAAGACAGGAACACTTACTTACCACTGTGCCACCCAAGAGGACAATCCAGCCCACTCGACTTGGCAAGCACTAGCAAATCACGGAAGTAAAATAAATAATGCAGTAATGAATGGACCCTTAATGAAAAAAAAAAAGCTAGATGGAGAGAAGACCCGCAGCCCCTCATGCCCTCCATTGCCATGACTGGCAGCCGCTGTCCTCAAGTTATTTACCCTAACCTGAAACTTTTGCCAAAATGAAAGACAGCGGAGAGAAAATTTGTGTTTCCAAAAGCTATGCATGTATTTTTATTGTTTTAGTAGAATTAACAGAAAAGAATAAAAAAATACAAAATGACCCATTGGTTATTGAGATATGTTACATATTCTGTACAAAATACAAGCCTGGATAAACGCGCTTTTGATTATTATATTTTTTTAATGATTATTCTTTGTATATTTAATTATACAAGAAAATACATGAAGATGTTTGCAGACATTCCTGATTTTTCATTTCATATTATATATTCACAGAGATGGTTTTGGCAGCTCGTCTTTAAGGTTTATATCCAAAGCAAAACAAAACTTTCTGCTCTAGGCAACATTAAAAAATAATAATGAAAATAAATGAAAACAACTCCCTAAACACACACTGAGGAGAAGCCAAAGGATAATATTATTATATGTAGCACTGAACATAAATTACAAAAATGGAAGATGACAGCTTTCATACTAGTTAGGCGAAATAACAACAGTAATTAAGAGTGAAACTAGAAGAATAGAATAATTAAAGGAACAGGAAAACTGTGTTTTAATTCACCGGTTCAGTGGCTTTTATTTTTTAGACTCTACGATAATGGCCTATCCCTCATTTTGTAGAACTTTTGAAGGTTTGAGATACTATTAAAGTTCCAGAATGCATGAAAAGTTTCCCCATTGTTTAAAAATGCTCCATTTTGGTATGAGTGTTAAACATGGCATGGCTTTGTATGACACATGCAGCTCAATCTTGTTCATTTATTATGAAGCAGTGTTACCTCATAAATAAAAAAATGTGAAGATGAGCTCTTAAAAAAAAAAAAGAGAGACATACCTGAGAGGGCAAGAACACACACTGGCTGCAAATATGGCTTGACTTGGTGTGCTGTCCTTGCTTTAAAAATCAAATGTTAAAGAAATGCTCATTGTGGAACAATAAAACATTCTTGGCCAGCCCATTGCCAACCAAATTGCTCCCTGCAGGGTGTCCATTGCTTGTCTTTGAAGGCTAACACTCCTTTAATCTCGTAATGCAGTCCTCTATTGGTAGCAGACACTCTAGATACCAAAGTGAGTAGCTTCCTTATTTGAAGAGATATCCTTCTATCTGACTCGCGTTCCTCTAAATAGCTGAACATACCTTAGCACTCGAACAAGAGACATGACCTGAAAAGTGTCCAAACAGTAATCCATATTCCCAGAAAATGTCTACATCAGAGTTGAACAGAAGTATTAAAACCTCACCTCTAATATATATCTAAATTAAAAATATGAATTTCCACCTATTCATTATACAAGAAAGGACTGCTAAAACAAACTCTGACTGAGCGTTACTCCTGGGGGAATTCCCTGGT
This sequence comes from Polypterus senegalus, assembly GCF_016835505.1. Taxonomy (NCBI): domain Eukaryota; kingdom Metazoa; phylum Chordata; class Cladistia; order Polypteriformes; family Polypteridae; genus Polypterus; species Polypterus senegalus. Next base: position 265,426,204 of record NC_053156.1, read on the forward strand.
AGACACAGAGGCATAAAATGGATTTGCATGTGTATTTTGAGTGCATGCGTACACTGCAGAGTAAAAGCTGAAATCAATCAAAAAGTTATTGTTATTAATAAAGTTATTTAGCGGTATTGTCTTTGAGCAGAACTGACAGGAGAGCATGGGTTTAATTGTATTAACCCGTCCTTCAGTCTAACCAATCTGCTCTCCCCTCTTCAGTAAACCATCTGCCTTGCTACCTGTTCAGGTCAGTTTTTATATTAATTGCAGTGTCACCCATTTACACTTTCTGAATAAACAAATTGATCTCATTATTTACATATCAATCAAACCTGAGGAAACAAACAAATAAATAACTTTTACAATATGTAAAATAAACCAAATATAAAAAATCTCATTGCATTCAAATATTGTCAAATCGTTTAAATCATTACTTAATCAGATGGTGATACTTTAAAAAAAATAATTTTCATATTTCAACTGAAGATTGGTTACAAAACTGTAACAGAAAGCAAAAAAGTCAAAATTAAGTATTTACAAATGAATATTCATCAGAGAGATACTAGGAATAAACAGCCAAAAAAATATTTGAAAAGCAAATTTGCTGCTAGTGTAGAAAAGACAAATGTATAAATATTAAAAATTACTAAAAGTAGTTTCGAGTAAATTTCAATGTTTTCTGTGTCTTTAAGCTTTTTTTTTTAAGTTTTAGTGGCCCTTCTACGAGGTGTGGCAGAAAAGTAATGAGACTGGCAACACTGCAAGCGATCTGGCAACGCTGCGCTGTTGTCCTTGATAGAGCACGTGTATCAGTACCCTCCCATAGCTCAGTGCGAGTTTCAACTCTTTCCGTTAACTACGTGATTTTTGTGACTGCTATTAACAAAGTTGTGTTTTTGGTTGTGCGTCACGCAAAATGGAACAGCGGAATTTGGAGCAACGTTGTGCCATTAAACGGCAAGTGTGACGTTTGAAAAGTTAAAACAGGCCTATGGGGAACATTCTTTATCCCGAGCTTAAGTTTTTCGCTGGCACAAATCATTTTTGGAAGGCAGAAAACACGTTGAAGATGAACACCGTTCAGGGAGGACTTCAGCTTCGAAAACCAATGAAAACATCAAATGTGTGAACACTCTTGTGAGATCAGACCATCGTTTAACATTAAGAATGTTGAGTGAACAATTAAATTTGAACAGATTTACCGTTCATCAAATTTTGACTGAACATTTGCACATGCAAAGGTCTGTGCCAAAATGGTGCCGAAAAACTGCCCTCTCCATAACAGAATTTTTGACCTCAAAAGGCATTCCTGTGGTTCCCCAGCCCCCTTATTCACCTGACCTCAGTCCGTGTGACTTTTTCCTTTTTCCTAAACTGAAAAATGTCCTCAAAGGACGTCATTTCGGGACTTTAGAAAACATCCAAAAGAGTGTAACGGACATGCTGAAGACCATACCGGTTGAAGACTTCCAGCGGTGCTTCCAACAGTGGGAACAACGTCTCCATCGGTGTGTAGCTGCCCAAGGGAACTACTTTGAAGGGGATAACATTGATGTTTGAAAAAAATAAAAACACCTCATCCGAGATATTTGCACGTTACATTAACCGGTAACTCTAATTACGAGTGACAGTGTCCTGCAGTGAACTGACAGCCCCCGCCACAGTTGTCTTCTGTTTACTGTTTCAAGCGCACACTTTGGGTCTCAGTAAGCTTACAACTCAAAGCTCTGGCTCAGGAAGGATGGACAGAAACACAAGTTGCTAGGGGTCTGATTGGTGTTTGGTTCACTGTTACTTCTTCCTATGTTCCTGACTCTGTCAAGGTGGACTCTAGTTACCCATAACTAATGACGAGTGAAATTCTTAAGTTTCACTTTGAATACTGTTTTGCAAAACTGACCCCAAAATTTGTTTTGCAGGCAGTTTCTCAATTGTGAAACATTACACTCACTAAAGAGTCGCTTGGAGTTTTAAAGGAAGAAGAAAACAAGGTATGTTGCTTCTTCAAGTCCCATTTACGCTGCACTATTTAATTGTGTTCTTTTCCTCATCTGTGTAACGCATGTAGTATGCACCACCACATACCACATCAGTAAAATAAATTTCATTGATGCCTCTTGCTCACATCATTGCGTTAACACTAGAATTACCAGAGCCTACGAAAAAACTCGTAATTCCGTCCCACCTTAAACTGCTTCTTAAATCCCTTCACACCTCTCCGCCAGCGTCCTTTGTCTTCTAAATGTGCTGATAAAGAGAAGCTAGGAGCAGCCGGCTATTCCATCCCCCCACCAATTTAGAACGTGCACGAACTTCTCTCAGCTCATGCCTTGATTGAGTATCTGGGAGTGAAGTGGAGTTTTAGAGTGAAATAATAGATCGTTGTTTGGAACACACGCATTTCATGTCTTTTCCGTTTCTACAGTAATCTGTGTCAACACATTGTTAAAACAGAAACTTTTTTTATATTCTAGTAGTAGATGACAAAATGTAGGCATAAACTATATAATGTATGAAGCCTGAAGTCCAAATAGCAAAGAAACATTTTCACAAGAATAACACAATTGCACTTTTATTCAAACATATAACTGCAGAAAGAAAAAGCCGCCTTAACATGCGACATTGACACCAGTTTACTATAACTGACTCCGTGGTTCAATAGATACAGCCCCGCTTGGGAATCAAGGGTTCGATCCTGCGCCCCTCCCTTTTGAGAAGTAAACTGTTCTTAGTCTTACTGTTTTAGAAGAAAAACATACATTTGATTTCAGTCTGTAACAGCCGGTGCAATTTATGATCTTTGTAAAGGTTAGCTTTTTTTTTATTCACTTTTCACTCTCTCAGTCGCGTTCAGAATCAATCCATACAACCCCATCTGACACGGCTGTTTTCACTAAAGACGCGCTATAGCTCTGCAGTGTACCACGATGCATACTAACGCCCCAGTTCTGACACACAAACGCTGGCGAAGCTGCCTTCTTCGTATCTCACCGTCACTTGCTTTTCTTTTATTCAGTTTTATTGAGTGTTCCTGCCAGTCCCGCATGTTGCTGTATGCTTTTTCTTTTGCACCCCAGGACATGCAGAAGAAAGAATGGTAAAGACCAACCGCGCTATATGCAATCATCAGACACTCCCCATCTGCCCGTGTCGTTCAAACACAGGAACATATATTGGTGTAAAAGTATAACAAAAGTGCACTTTTATTCAAGTGGGGCGTTAGTATGCATCGTGGTACAACGCAGAGCTATAGCGCCTGTATTCTGTTTCTTTTGTACTCCAGGGCACGCAGAGGAGAGAATAGTAAAGAGCAGTAAGTTCGGCGCTATATGCAATCATCAGACACTCCCCATCTGCCCGTTGTTTTGTTATACTTTTCAATACTTTTATACTGCTCAAACGGGCATGCTCAAAAATACACGTGTAATGCCACGAAAAGTGCACGCAGACACTTCATTTCGCAAACAAAACAAGTGCACTTTTATTCAAAACTACCTGTATAACCGAAGAAAAAAGAAAGCAAGATACAGTAGGCGATTGATACGACATCTTGCATGGTGCAATGCTAAGAAGTGAAGATTTTCATTCCGTGCTATATAAAATCATCACATTCAAATATTAACAGTTCCCACACACCCAAGGACCGTCCTTCCTACATTTACGACACGTGTACTTGTTGCCGTGTACACACCTCTCTGTGCTATGGTTTCTATTACACTGAATGAGCACCTGACACTGTACTTTCTTCCCTGGGGGAAGGTCCCGCATCAGAGAATTTCCAGTTCCTGCATAAATTCATCTGACGCTGTTCGTTTTCAAATAATATTGCATTAGTGCGATTATATTTTCACATATATTGTCTTTCTTTCAGGTGTGTAATAGAAACCACAGCATAGAGAGAAGTGTGTACACTGCTTCTTACAGGAAAAGGCGATGGAAAAAGTGCACTTGAATAAAAGTGCACTTTTGTTATACTTTTACACCAATATATGTTCCTGTGTTTGAACGACACGGGCAGATGGGGAGTGTCTGATGATTGCATATAGCCCGGTTGGTCTTTACCATTCTTTCTTCTGCATGTCCTGGGTGCAAAAGAAAAAGCATACAGCAACATGCGGGACTGGCAGGAACACTCAATAAAACTGAATAAAAAGAAAAGCAAGTGACGGTGAGATACGAAGAAGGCAGCTTCGCCAGCGTTTGTGTGTCAGAACTGGGGCGTTAGTATGCATCGTGGTACACTGCAGAGCTATAGCGCGTCTTTAGTGAAAACAGCCGTGTCAGATGGGGTTGTATGGATTGATTCTGAACGCGACTGAGAGAGTGAAAAGTGAATAAAAAAAAAAAAGCTAACCTTTACAAAGATCATAAATTGCACCGGCTGTTACAGACTGAAATCAAATGTATGTTTTTCTTCTAAAACAGTAAGACTAAGAACAGTTTACTTCTCAAAAGGGAGGGCGCAGGATCGAACCCGTGACCCTTGATTCAAGCGGGGCTGTATCTATTGAACCACGGAGTCAGTTATAGTAAACTGGTGTCAATGTCGCATGTTAAGGCGGCTTTTTCTTTCTGCAGTTATATGTTTGAATAAAAGTGCAATTGTGTTATTCTTGTGAAAATGTTTCTTTGCTATTTGGACTTCAGGCTTCATACATTATATAGTTTATGCCTACATTTTGTCATCTACTACTAGAATATAAAAAAAGTTTCTGTTTTAACAATGTGTTGACACAGATTACTGTAGAAACGGAACAGACATGAAATGCGTGTGTTCCAAACAACGATCTATTATTTCACTCTAAAACTCCACTTCACTCCCAGATACTCAATCAAGGCATGAGCTGAGAGAAGTTCGTGCACGTTCTAAATTGGTGGGGGGATGGAATAGCCGGCTGCTCCTAGCTTCTTTTTATCAGCACATTTAGAGAACAAAGGACGCTGGCGGAGAGGTGTGAAGGGATTTAAGAAGCAGTTTAAGGTGGGACGGAATTACGAGTTTTTTCGTAGGCTCTGGTAATTCTAGTGTTAAGAGTGCAGTATGTTTTTTAAAAATATCTTATGCCGAGTATTTTCCACACCATGACACATCATGTGCATTAGTGTGTTTTCTCCACAGCAAAATCTCACAAAAACCCACTGCTGCCAAACCACGCCCCTCCACTGTTACCTAGCAACCATGTTATCCTAAATGAGGATCTCGTCACTTCCAGTGATTTTTTTTTTTCACTTGATTTCTTTATTTAAATACTGAAAGAAAGGCAGACACATGATATTAATGCATGAAAATGCTTCCAGTCAGGAACTAAATGTTTTTCTTTTTTGTGTGAATGGCATAAATATTGCTGGAAGCAAAAAACACAACTTTGCAATTTTTTTTTTGCAAAGTAAAACATTGAATTTCATTGTGAATTCAATATCATGTGAATTTTTTGCTTATCCAATACTCATAACTCTACAATAGGTAAACGAAATTTAGTATCTATCTATCTATCTATCTATCTATCTATCTATCTATCTATCTATCTATCTATAATGCTGATAGATAAACCAACTCACTTAGGTACTAAATATAATTACTATATTAGGAAGACTTTCTTAAAATCTGTTTTATTATTTTTTTTTTGCTAATACTGCTAAACAAGTGCACAATGACAGTAAATGAGAGTGTAGTTGTCAATTCTTTTACACAACGTATCCAGAAAAACAAAACACCAATCCCTGCCCTCTTTGGAAGCTTTAATACTGAATGTGTGGATGGCTCTGTGCTAAAAAGGCAAAGACATGCATATTAGAATGAATTTGTCTAAAGCATTTCATAGAAAACCACATGAACATCCAGCTTCCAAAAGCCTGAGGAAAGAGGTTCAGCAATAAAACATAGCATTTCTGCAGTATGGGATTTTTGAAGCACAGAAACAGCTAATGGCTTCCAAAGGGGGTATCTTATGAACAGACAGGACCTTGTGATGGCTGGTTTGAAGACATTAATATTTCCACATTCCACTGGGAATCGGAAAGACTACTGTATAGTCAGTACATTTAAATAATAGATGAGTTGTAAATGGCCACTGGATGATGGATATTGATTCCTGATTGATGAGAATTTTCATAAAAAAATAAAACACAAGTCATCTTCTAATGCACACTCTTTTCCACTGCTGAGGAAAGACTGCGTCATTAAAACATCTGCACTAAAATTGAGTGGAATAAAATCAATGAGAAAGACGTAAATTCAAAGAGCTGACTAGAGTTCAAACTTTGAGCACACCAGACATGTAATTTAATGAAAAGATCTTTTACAAAAACAAATCTGGTTATTCTGCACATAAAAAGGATGTTTTGATACAGAAATTATTTTTTTTACATTAAAGATAAAGATACCCTGTTTGAACCCACTGTATGACAATTTTAAACAGAAATATTATGAAACTAAGTTCTAATAACTCCAGCTAATTAAGGGGCTTATTAAAGTGGTCAGTCCAGAGCTGATTCGGTCTTTTGTTTAACAAGAGTCTTCTGGCATGAAGACGTGAAGCCTGGTCTTTGAGGTTAACAAGGTGCATCACTCTTGTATTCTCTGTCCATGAATTCCAACTCCAGCGGCCTTTGGAGAATCAGTACATCTTGTGATCTGCACTGTTAGTCCAACATCCTTTTATTTAAAATGACACACACGGTTCAACAAGCAGTGTTGTTTATCTAACAGTTCACACTTGATATTGGAACTGATCGTCTTCCCTTCTCTCTTTATGTGAACAGTACCACCTTAATCTACTGCAATATGCTGCCTCGGCTCCATAGCTCATCCATAGCAGAACAATACAGATGTGGAAGGTTGGGATAAGGATTCTAAATACCAAATGAACTGGCTACACAAAGCATCTTTTTAAATGCACTGCATGCACCACCAGACAATGTGTTTTAAAAGGTGCTGGTGATGAGCCTGTGGACAACCATAATCCTAGTTTTATTTGCTCCTTAATAAATGCATTTTCTAACCTGCTTCATCCAACTATGGTGACCCCTAAAATTAAATAACACTGTCAAACCAGTTTAACGCAAGTAGGGGTGACAATCCCCCAGAAAAAAGTCCTGGATATGGGACTATGTAATTGTAGGACCCACACAGGAATGACTGTGAAATCGCACATGGATAGTGTCTTGGTGCCTGATTTGAACCCAGGATAATGGCTCTGTGAGGCAGAAGTCCTGCCTACTACGCCACATATAAACTATAATCAAAATATGCAGGAACAAAAGATGTTTGATGTGATGTGCTGGTCGTGGACGGTATCTGCAAGTCAATGCCTAGTATGCATGGAAATTGTCAGTATTGTAAGTATTACATTATTACATTTGACCCATCTCTTAACACTAAACTGCAAAACAGAAAACGCTCTCACCTTTTTCTAGAATGTTTACTTTATTGGTTTAACTTGTAAGTATCGGTGTCAACACAGCTCACCCTAAACGTAAAATACTGTACCAAGTATTTTTTTTCTCCAATGGCAAACAAAAAAGCAGGGAAACATGTTTGTCTATCTCACTCCAAATGTGCAACGCTTTTACAAGCATAATGTGACAGAAATCCTTTTCTACCCAAAATATAAAGCTGCTACCTTAAGTGACAAAGGAAATGTGCATTTTGTAAGGCGGCGTCTCATGCTAACAAAAGGTCATTGGTGGTGCTGTGGCAAAAATGGGAAAAATAAACATTAAATGACAAAATTACACCTTAAAGAACATGAATAGCAGCAATTAAGTTAGGTTTTTGTAGGGCTAATTCCTCTCAGTTTGTTTTAGTAAAATGTAGAATTAAATGGACTATCTTCAACATGTGCTGTACTCTGGAGTGTTTGACTCTTGTGAACACACTGTCTAAGTAGTCTGATTTTAAATAAATGGGTCATAATGATTTATTTAATTGTTTTCTAGGGAGATCAGATGAAACAAAGGGCCAGTTGCTAGGAAAAGCACATTTTGTGATATGTATGCATTGCAAGCAAGAAGGACTAGAACAAGAGGCCAGCTGTTTTAAAGATTCTCTTTTAATATGCCTTAACAGTGGGATTTTATTTATTTTTTATCGTTAGAAATAATGATCCCACCAAGGATGAGCCCCCAGATGACAGTAACTGGCTCACATGACCCTTAAAATAAATGGCATGTGCAACAATGGGTTAATGAACAATTAGAAAATGAATCCAAGCAGAACAAGACAAGGTCTGCAAAACCACATAAACAGAAAACAAAACAAATATAAATATAAATATGTATATATTTTTAAAATAAAAGTTAAATTCTTATTAATGATATAAATAAATGGATAAGCACAAAGCCTGACATAACATAAATTGTATAACTTCAAAAATTATATACTGTATTATTATTTCAATGTAAATGTACAATAGGAATTGTTATATGAATCCACTAAATTTTTATCCTCTGGTGCTTTAGATATATTGTTTGAAGAACCACTGGATGATTCTAACAAATACTACTTAGCATTAAATAAAAAAGTATAAATACATTTTCCAAACAGAATTCACTTAAATAACAGAAACATTTATGATAACATAATAATGAAAAAAAAAAAATCTTATACAAAAATACCAGTAATTTAAATAGCATGAGATAGGAAGTGCTGCAATTTAATCTTCTATAGTTATCCCAACAAAATAAAAAGGAACATGCACTTCCAACACAGAATTGGTAAATATTACATATTTAAAACAAAAAATGAAAATGCAGGATAAATAGATAAATATGTGCCAAGTAATACAAGGAGTCCTGCATTATGAGAAAGAACCACATTCATGGCTGATGTTAAAAGGGCAGAAAGAAAAGGGAAGGAGACCAAGATGCAAACAAAGCCACTTACTTTCTGCAAAGTGTCAGTATGGAAGAGCACAAAGCCATTTCCTATGAAGCCTGGGAATGAGGTTATTGTCTTGAACCACGCTGAGCATCAGATTAATTGTAGGTGATACACGTAACACACGTAAAGAACAACTTGACTGTCACTATACAAACGGTTCAATGGCACGATCCCTTTACATAGAGTATGTGGACAAACTTCAGTTCAGCTTTACAGAAGACATGTTGACAAAGGGCATTGTTATTAACTTTCTAATGTATCTGACAGACAGGCCAGTATGGTTTGACTAGACACTGCTAAGAATGAAGACTATCTCTCAGTGGTTGAGCCAAGTTTAGCTTCTGACCTTCTTTCCACTGTTCCCATTACATTTAACATTAGTTAACTAAGAAGTGACGATCGCATTATAGACTAATTTGAGTTCCTGGTATCTCTAATAATCTTATCAAACTTCTAAAACAATAAACAACACTTGAAGTTGGGAAAGTTCCATGGGACACAGCATTCATCCTAGGTACTGTCTATGAAATGTTTTACTGAAGACTTCTAAACACATCTTGTTCAGTAGCAGCAAAGTTTTTTGTTTTTCACCAAGTGTCCATGGTCCGCGTGCACAATCAGATATTCACGTCAATCTCGTTAATAGGTTGCATAAATTCACCTGAGTCACAAAAGATGTTCTCTGCTTCCTGATGAACAAAACTCTGCCCAAATTTGACAGCTCAAAGAGGAAATTATAACCTGAGGCTTTATCCGATACTTAGAAAATACTGCTTAATGTCTCAATTTTTACCACTTCAACCTAGACATAATGTGAAATTTTTGCATAACTAGCATAAAACACAGACAGGTATGGGCAGCCAGAAAGAAAAAGCAACTTAAGCAAAAACTGACATGTTCAATACATAATATTTCTGAAATTCCCCAAAGGAAGACAAACTTGTCACTGCAGAAACATTATTTAAAACTGAATTGCTGAGTGGGATCTCAAACTTTAGGAAAAGAGCTAGCCTCAAGTTGTCCATCACTTGACTGAATACAATAACTGGTGCACCCCAAAACTAAAAAATAAGATCCCAAAGCCTAGTCTTTGGGTTACACTTTATCAAAGACGCTTCAATTCAGGAATTGTTATCTCTGGACGTCTACAGTGGTTGAGATACCTACTTGAATATGAATTATTATAGCAAAATCAGAAAAACTCTAAAGTACGATGAGAACATATGCTGTGATTAAAAAGAACATCTACAGCTGGACAGAAGTTCACACAGAGTAAGTGAGAAAGAAATAAGAAGATCAAACAAAACTACATAAAAGGGAATACAAAATGAGCTAAGATAAATGTTTAGATTGCTATAGACTATTTTGTTAATGGCTAAAAGATTCCAAAAAATGACAGCATAATATTTTAACCAACCAGAATGTAAAGAGAACTGAAAGTCAACTGTTAATCAATGGTGCTGAAAAGAGCTGCAAAAGATGAAAGGAGACCTACTTTACATTTTTTTACATGTTTAAATTTATTCCAGTCAATATTATTTCTGTGAATCTTAAAATCACATCCCCTGATCTCAAATTGACTGTTAGGAAACTAATGATCAGTGGAACAAAACATGGAAGAGCTTACTTGCTAACGCCTGAAATTTCTGGAATTAAAGAAATGTCACCAACACATCAATAATAAAAGTTATCATGTCCATAAAGGTAATAATATTTCTAACAATAATATATTGTGGTGAAAAGCACTCTTTTCTGAGAAATCTAACTCCATGTTCAACAACAAGAACACAGAAAGCTAAAACTGCAACAGCACAGAATTCACATTTAGCCTCCTGCTGACACACGGAATGTAAGCTAACAGTGGCAGCTTAGCCAAACAGCCAGCATGCTCAAATTGCCAAGTACAAAAACAAGCAACATACATTGGTATGGTGTGCAGTTCTGGTTGATCACCTGAAATTCAAAAAAATGGCAAGTAAACAACATTAAAGGACAACCTAGAACTCTTTTCAAAGATAAAACTGGAGAAACTCCCAAATACTAAGCTTAATGGTCACTTCAACTCTGCGCTGCCATACGAGGGAGTGCTCTCATCAGGAAGAACGATTGGACTCTCCAGTGAATTTGTCCAGTTTCTAAATTAGTTGAGCATGAATGTTTGCATTTGTACATGTAGTCCTAGAATAAGCCAGATACGACCTTTTTCCTGGTTCAAACAAACAATCTTGAATGGTACAAAACTAAACTTGTAAGGATTGCTTACTTCAATCTTGGTCTGTGCCAAGTCTTAAATGAAATCAACCATCACATTCATTACCTGTATTGACACAAAGTCTATCGTTTGAAAATGTTTTGAGAAATTGCATAGTCTACATCAATTATTACAGATTTTCACTTTATTAAATAAACAGAGAGCTGACTTGGAATGATCAAAAGCATATTATACATATTCTATGGAACTGAACACCTCTGGCTATGCTGACTTGTTTTCGATTAATATTCAACTCTAGCTCCATTTCCAAAGTCAGCTTCATTAAACCAAATGCTTAACACCTTTTATCTATTATACTCCACTGTTTAAAGACTACACTGTAATGTATATCTGAACGACTGAGAGTGAGAAGTAAAACCGAGTGTTTCCATTGTACTGGCACAACGAGACGCCAATTACTCCATACCTGAGTCCCTATTTATTGCAGCAAAACATAGGTGGTTATTGTACTATTTTCAAATGAAAACTCAGCATAAATGGTTATTTTGACCCCAATTTGAACATTCTGACCTAGAAAACCGTACTCATTTAATATATAAACTATTGCCATTAGTAATGATGATCAGTCATCTTAGTAAGATAGGCTTAAAAGGCTTCAAGTTGCCAAACACTAAACATAGATAGACATTACTGGCTTAATGTAAAAACTTATGCTAACACAGGATATTTACTTCTGCAATATGTCACAAGGATCTGTGATGCTTTATGTAACTAGAACCTTAAATGTCCAGATATGTTTTGGCCAACTATCTCTTTCTTTTTTATTTGGAGTCGCTTTTTATAATACTGCAATATTTTCCTTTTTACCAAAACTTAGATGTACCATTGTTAACAAACTCAAGTTATTCTTTCTAAATGAGCCACGTCTATATACAAAGCAATTCAACAAACAGCATACACCTGTTTTCAACATTGTCAGTAATTTCCTTCGAAACAATGTACAAATAATGAAATGCTAAATTGATATGGCTAGTTTCCATATTCTTTTCAAAAACATTCTGCATACCATCCCATCGAACACAAAAATAAAAACAAAAAAGTGAACAGAGATGAGGCTGAATCATTTGGTGAACATAAATAAAGTTATGCTTATTCATGCGTACTCCTTCCTTGTGTTCAAAATGGGCTTTTTTTAGTTTTTAGAGACAATGAATTAACACCTCAAGCAGTCTGTACCATGGCTGCAAATCCATTCTGCAGTTTTAAGACAGTAGCGCGGTACTGAAAGCAAGATTCCTGATGTGATCGCAGAGAGAAGTTCAAGTTTTGCATTAAAGATACCCAAAAATAAAACAGGAAAAAAGACAAAAATTGAAGGCAACAGGAAAGACTCTATCCTTTTAAGAGCCCAAGACATCAATGGCGGGCCGGCGCCTGGTAGAGTGGGATAGGATTTTTGAGTCTGCTAATTTTCAGTTTTGTTTCGAATGGCTCTCCAAGCCATCCCGAGTTTCAGTTGGTTTTCTCTTTCATTCTGCCCTCAGTAAGATATTTTGTCTTGTAAAGAGTTTACATTGTCTGCCTTCTTCTTTCTTTATTATTAAAATATTAGAAACTATTAAAAAAAAAAACCCAATTGCAAGCAAGTTATTTGGCAGTTTTGTTAACTGTGTATGGTAAATTCCGTGCTCCCTGGTTGATTCATCAGTCTTCTATGGACGGTCATGCCAGATTTCTGATTAAGGGTAACACAACTGTGCCCAGGCTGGACAGGGTGAGATCTTTGAGGGTGAATCCTTTCCATCCATCCACAGACACTAAGTAAAAACTGCTCATTTGTCCTTAAACACCAGGCTGAGTAATCCAATGTGTGAGAGAGATGATGGTTCTGTATGTGGGACAGCCTAACTTTCAAAAGCATTTTCTCTTTTTTGAGCTTGATCATGCCTACAACAAACTAATCAGTCTAAAACTGAAGCTTAAATGGTAAAGCACCTCATAAATCACCCCTTTATTTCATACATATACATATTGTGAGTTTTACAAATTTAGCTGTCTACTTTGCTAATTATTTTTTTATCCAGCTTGTATGGTACTCTGACAGAAGTAGGACTATGATCAAACGTACAAAAGCAACCCTACATCCATGAACAAGGTCTCTCTTCTACCTGATCTAATTTTAGTACTTTAGGAATCATTCCCTACATTAGAATTAAGCTGTTAAATGATGCAAAAATACAGAAGTCTTCCATCATTGGTGAGGAACAATGACATTTTACAAATATCAATTTTGTGATGCTGTCTGCTTTGAAGGTGAATTCTACTCTGTGTGACAACTGGCCACAGTTCTGATAACAGACCTGGCTATAGAAAATGACTGGCCTTAGCACCTCACCTGAAATGTCAAAAGATCTTTGGCAAAGTAGGAAGAAGCCTTGAAAGGTTAACATGCATGTGTCACCCTTTTGGTTGAAGTAACCTACCTTCTACAGCAACAGAGTGGTGTAAGTACTTCAAAGTTGGTGGTACCTCAGCCAGCTTACAACAGTAATGAAACCAAGGAAACAAAATTAAATGCTTGTTATCAGAATCTTCAAATGTCAATAAGGTCCTGCTCACAAAGTCGAGCTCTAGGCATGCTTTACAATAATGGTTAAACTTACTAGGATGGGAAGCTAAGATTCTTTCAACATCTCTTGCATCCTTCAGCCTAACTTGTCTTGTTAACAATCCCACCCTCCCCTCAAATCTGGGAAAAAAATATTTCCTCTTTTTTTAAACGTAATTGCCGGCACGTTCTTCATAAACGTTTTGGAATTACAGTATATGTCTGAGGCAGTCAGGGAAGTATTCAAGGTTTCTGTCCCAGAGATTCTGCCACCAAACAGACTACAGCCTGCTGTATTCAGGTTTGTTTTCCATCTTGAGTTTGGTTCAGATGCCTGTGGGAAAATGTAAAACATCTCCCCTCCTTCCGTCTGCCTGCATGTCACTGCAAGGCTATGCTAAAGAATAAATGGCATTGACAGGAGAGGTTGCCTCTGAGCTTTCATTGCCTTCCGTCTCCTCCTTGTCCTTCTTGACAGTGTACTGGCCGATGAAAGAACCATCTTCGTTGAACTGTCCATCTCCTCCTTCTCCATAGTCCACCAAGCTGTCCTCACTGTCTGGCTGCTTAATGGTTCCGTCCAGAGATGTCTGGCTGCCCTGCAGAGGCTTGTTATCCTCGTCACTAGGTCCCAAAATAATAAAAAAAAATATATATCAATAAATGAAAAGAAGAAACAACTACTAAATGTCACCTTTTATCTCATGTGACCATATTTCTCAGTGAAGTCCTGGAGCTACCAAGATTCAAGGCAAATATTCTTTTCAAGTTGTGATAGTTTTGACTAAGCAATTGTCTTAATACGTGCTACAATTTGCTGAGAAGTACCTGTAAACTTTCAAAACAGAAATGGCTTGGATGCCAGTTTTTTAATGCATACCAGATCATGATTTTAAATTTTAAAGTGAAAATTACCGTAAAACTGTTTTTTTTTTATTTAAAGATGAGACACATTAAAATGTCTTTAAAAATCTGACTAATGTTCTTTAGAATATATAAATTCAATTAAATTGAAATGTTGCAATTTATCCATTCAATATAGCTAGATATCAAAAATAAAACAGGCATAATTTTTACCAAATAGTTATGCTTGTGAATAATGAGGAGGACAATGAATCTAACAGGAATGATAATTCCATTGTATTTCCTTGCAAAAAAATATACTGATACATGACTGAAAACAATATGGAGATTAAATTCTCAATCTTAGTAGTTACAGCAAAGCTTTAATCAGAAAACAACTAAAAACAGAAAGTGGTTAGACTCCCAAGCCTGGAGCACTGACATCAGACTTACAGTCCAAACACATTAGCCACTGGGTTACGTAAACATTTTCTTATTCATATCGTTTTCTTCTGTTTTCTGATTCTTTTGGACATTCCATACATTTAAATGAGAAGGACATACAATACAATTAGCACTTTATAACAAGCAAGTTGCAAATCAAGCATATTATAGAAACAAGAAGCAGGGTCAAGCAACTGGACAACTACAGAAGTGAAAGCTTCATACTAGCTAGAAATTATAAGCTTTAAACCAGCCACCCCAATGCCTCCAGTATATAGGGGCTAGAGTCTGCACAGGCATAGTTTTCTTGTTAAGTTCACATTATCAAGCAAATTAAAATTGTGCAAAAATAAAACTGCTCATTGCACCTCATATGTAGGCTAAATGTATTATCTGCTGTCCATCTTAGCTATGATGATGCTGAGAACAGATGTTTCTGCTATGTATCATTTGCATTTCCCTGGCAGATAAGTATCACACATCCACCAAACAAGTCTAGGTAAATGTCCATCTGTACATCTATGTTACCCACAGGATGGAGAGAAACATCTGTTGTTGTATTTGGACAATTAATGCTCACTTTTTTGTATTCTTACTATGATAATCGCCCATGATAAAAGTTCATTGCATACAAGACATCCTAATAATCAAAAATATTCAATTCATCTCCTGATCCATTTTCTGAACAATCTTTCTAAACTGCATGGTTCATGGAGTGTCTATCTTGACACACAGGGACAATGAAACACCAGTTTACCCCACGGCACAACTGGGCATTTATAACTGACTTATTCAAACTAGGTCAGCTAACTTAACACATCCATCAATGCAAAGCGTTTGTTTTCTAATGATTCACAATATTTTCACCATACAGACTTTTTTTTTCCAAAAAGCAAGTTTGCATTGATAATTTAGGAGGCAGGGTGATAGTGTGGTTGACACTGCTGCCAAACAGCTATGGGCAACTTAAATACATTTCTGTTATGGCCACCATTCATGTGGAGTTTGCATGTGCTCTATTTTGTGCCACAGGTTTCCTCCTACATTCTTCTTGACATCTATTAACTGGCCCAGTGTAAGTGAATATGAGTGTGGATTTGAAGATGTGTTGCAATAGACAAGGTGGTTTCTGTGTTGCTCTGAATATTTTGGCTGAACATGAGCCAGACATAGAGTAGACATTTATTAAAATGGATGACACTGTTTAAACTTTTCGGTCAACAAGAGGTGTTAAACAGAAGATGTTGCTTTAACCTTCTTGTAATGTATCCAGAAAAAAAAACGTGTACTTTGTTTGGCTCCAAAGAATTCATCAGTATGTTGTAGGACTGCCCAAAGTTTATTCAAACATGCTGAAGGCTATTCTTGCTTAAGTTAAATATTGTCTTGAGGCCCACTCAGTATTTATAGCTGAGCAGTACTGAATATTTCTGAGAGAAGGGAGAACAACAGAGCTATTACCTTTTGAAGAGTGCCAATGGTTTGTGTTAAGTCCACATGGGTGCAAAGGCTGACAAAAGAGGGTTCACCATTTCATAGCATGCTCATATAACTTGCAGATCAAAGTTGACGGTAGTACATTTTTCTGGAGTGGTGACTGAAGGAAAGCCAGGGTGGTAAAGTGTAGTGTATTTTGTTACGCATGTGCATCTGAAGGTCACCTTTAGAATACTACCACTCTGGGACACAGTGGGTGCAATAGCTAACTCTTGTATCTCTCTTATCAACCATAGCTCGGAGAAGATGCCTACTGAAAGCAACTGACGACGTCCCTCCTAGTCCGGGAGCTATAAAAGCGTGGCACTCCTGAAAGGTGTTGTCTCATTCAGGAGATAAGTGCACCGCTTTACAGAGCTCTGACCTTTTGACTAGACTGCTTCCCTATCATGGTGAAGCCAATGACTAAAACTTTACCTTTTACTATCTCTTGTGCTATCAAGCGGCTGTTATTTTTAGTTCTTTTTTTCATTTCAACTAAACAAGGTGACCCGGCTGGCACCCCAACATCCTGTTTAAGTCTTGTCCTTCCCTTGACTGACAACAACTTGTATCTGTGAGATAATTAGTTAGCTCTGAAGGAGTTTTAACAACAAATACAACCAGAAAATATAATCTTACTATCTAAAAAACCTTCAAAGGATATATTAATAAGCATTTATGACAGAAAAAATGTATTTCTAATCATGACCTGGGCAATCATTGGAACAATAAATTATTTGCATCTTGCAGCGATCACTGACTAGCAGGATCTGGGGAGAATGTGACAAGCTGATTGAAACCTGACGAAAACCTTTAAGCCTACTACAGCCCAAGACTACTGGAAATGAAGTGGAGATGAAAGAAAAAAGTAAAAGAGAAAGACCCGATATATCACTTCAATTAGTACCAAACTCAAGCAAAAAGTCAGTAAGGTGCAGCAAGCAAGGACGGCAAACTGCAAACAGCAGGGTTTTTAAACCACAATGGGCATACAACCTTAAATGCAAGCCAAAACAATTACATAAGCAAATTTTAAATGCCATGCTTGGTGCAGAATTTCTTACATTTACACTCATGCAGTAAACAATATTAGTGCAGTAAATGGATTTAAACAGTTTTAAACAGGACAGAATACCCTTTACTTCCCCTACGGTGCAATGGGGAAAGCAACCCTTTGACGGTCTCTACCCGACCAAGAAAACTGTTGTAGTTAACTTCACACAGATTAGCCACAGTACATAGTTAAATAAATATTTGCTTCATTTGGGGTTTTAATCATAAGAGTTTCTTTTAATCAATTAATCAGAACACAAAATTACTATTAATCAATTAATCACATTCACCATACCTACCGTTTACGATAAGGAAGTGTTGTAGCACGGTCTAACCTAAAACATGCAGTGAAATAAAAACTTTTAAAGCTAAAAAACACAAGTAGAAAAGCTCACGACATGGACTGAAGAAAAAAAGAAAATGAGCATAGTAGTGGATTACGAGGATTGAATGAAGAGCAAACCCTGTAAACTTCCAATCAGGTTTGCTATAGGAAGTTTTCCAAACTGGGAGTCACAGAATTGTATGATATTAGGAAGCTGGGATCCCGGCAAGCAAGTTGGGTTGTTCAATTCAAGGAAAATGATAGAAATCACTAATCTGATTTCTAGTTGAAAAGTTGGGATTGCAGAATCTTTTAGTGCTGAGAGAGAAACAAGCCATGGTGTATGTGAGCTAAGAAGAAATTAGTATATTAGAGAATTGGACCTTACTAATTTTGGCAGAAAAGGAAGGACTCTAGAATCGGACAAGAAACAGCAGTGAGAAAGAGACACTTCACTGTACCTTAAAAGCGTAGCTACCGAGTTAACAGTGAGGTTTTCTTACTAATTGTATTACATTTAACTGAAAATATGATGATCTTCATCTAAGTTCAAATAATGGGAGAAAGGTGAACATGCCTATTCAACATATTTATCCAAAATACAGTATCTTTGTTGGAAAAAATATGCAAGGTCTCAGTATTATCACATGTAGGTGTCTATTAACTATTGCTTAACTAAGTGCAAGATTATGGAAATGAACCATATCTCAGAAAAACACTGATGAATATTTATAGGCTATTTCAAAAGACTTTGGACATCAATCCATTCTCAGTTTGTGTACAAAAGAAATTTTAAACAAGAGGTGTTGATGGATACCAAAGGCAAAGCGTGCCAGGAAACAAAAGAAGTTTCAAATGTAAATATTAACCTTCATGCTGCTTAATGATATGGAATCTCCTGAAATATTATAAATGAACTCTTCCAAAATGTATTTGAAAGACTTTGAGTTTCAGTTTGAACTTTGTATGTGCATCCCCAAACTAATTAGATCAGTCAGTCTTGCTGCAAAAAATGGTTATAATGAAGGGAGACCCAAAAATTCCCAGAATTGCTAAAAAAGAAAAAAAAAACTATTATACAATTTACGGACATTCTCTTTTACTAACCATCAAAATACTCTTAGAGATACAAGGCACTTGTCCCAGTCCTAGAAACATTTTCCATCTTTTATTACTGTTTCTACAGCCTTCTGCATTTTTTGAAAAAATTCTTCCATGTAAATCTTTATTTCAGTCTCAATTTTAATTTCATTAACAAAAGATCTTGCAGGTACGGCAACATCCACATTCTGTGTGATAACATAGTGTGTGCAGGTGTGCTGTCATGGCACTCAATGCAGTTTTGTGTGCCACTGCTCTGGATGTTTTTTTTCCTGATCCTCAGTGGTTCAATGTAATGTTGCTGATTATGAACAAGTCCATCAATGTTGAAAAATGTTATTATCATTATCTCCTGAAAATCTGAAAAGGTGGCTTGGAGAAATATATCACAAATGCCACCTGCACAATTGTAGAACAAATGCCAGAAATACACACCTCATCAACTCAGCCTGATGCCACTTGGTAGACTGAGTAACCAAAATAAAGGCATAAGATACCTAGTGGCATATTTCATAGCTACAAAATATTCCTCTGCTAATGAATAATCCTGGGAATTTTTGGGTCCCCCCACATTTAATCACCATAACAATCCCAATTAGCATATATTTATAGTCACCTGTCATTCATTTTAAAAGTTCACAACATTTCTTCCAACAAAGACAGTGAATTCTGGAGTAATGTGACAGTTTTATATATTTACATAGTTTTATTATTTTGTCTTAGATTTAGATTAAGTTAAAGTTGGAATGTAGAAAAACAGTGTAGGTTTACAAAATGACGTTGCTCATTGGGCAGCTTGACAAGAAACAAATAGTAAATAATACACAATACAGCCAAACAAAATTCTCTGCCTACATCTTGTTTTCACTTATTGATGTAAACTACGTTAGATCATGGTCAATGTTCCTCAGTCTTTATTAAAACAATCTATAAAAGTGTGGCAATATAAAGCACACCTTAGTTTAAAAACTTTGCAACAACCATGACATTGAGTTGTACAAAGTAAGAGAACGGAATACGGTGAACAAGCAGTTAACCAGGACAGAACCTTTATAATTTATTATCACCTTTTTCATTAAAAATAATATTCAGCAGCAGATTTCATTAGTAAAGCAATTTTGAGCAATGTGAAAGCATGATTAATGGATTAAGTTTTAATTAATTAAAACCCCTCAGTACAATCATAATCAAGAACATGAATGAAAAGCTGCAGGTTAAATGTCAATGGCATTTGCTATCATAATATGTTCTTTCCCTACCTTTCAAGGGACCTTCATTGGTTCAAAAGGAAAGTGAAACAAAAACAAACAA
The DNA here is from genome assembly GCF_016835505.1 of Polypterus senegalus. Classification (NCBI taxonomy): domain Eukaryota; kingdom Metazoa; phylum Chordata; class Cladistia; order Polypteriformes; family Polypteridae; genus Polypterus; species Polypterus senegalus. Next base: position 265,446,446 of record NC_053156.1, read on the forward strand.
AACAACAAAGAAAAAGACACAAAAAGAGAGGAAGAAAGAGGATGAGGAGGACATAAAGACAGATCTTGACAGCACAGGACCTTTTGGATCACTTTTATTAAACTTACAGGATATACAGTATGTGGGGACTCTTATTATTCATACAAACACGGTCAGAATGATAGGAGATGAAACATTGCTTTTGTCCAGTGAAACAAAATTTTACCTTCAGATATTCTCTCTAATTTTCTAAAAGAGTAAGGGAATATTTCAGAATGCATTTATGCATTCACAAGATATTGACAAGAGTTACTTAACCAGCTTCATCAACACTTTAGTGATCAGAAAAGAAGGATATAAATAATATTTGAAAATCATTTTCTGAAGACAACAGTTTCTGATACTTTGAAATTAAACCTTATTAGAGGTACTTAGCTAAATAGCCGAGTGTGATAATTGTTCAACCAAAAATACTATCAGGTGTAATATGCTTCGTTGTAACTGGCATGGAACCTACTTTTACTTATGTATTTGTATTTATTAAAATTTACCTTTAATACAATCCACATAATTAAGCTCAACTGAAAGGCAATTATTTAAAAGTGAGCAAGAAGAAAAAGGCATGCAATGGTATCACATTTATCAACTTTTATAAAAATGTCCAATTAATTATGCAACTTTATTGTTTCATTCATGGGTAAAATAACACTGGATCATATTCGTACTTCGGTCCATCACAAATGGATGAAGCGCAAGGGATAAAGAACATATGCCAGCTGCTGAAAGTATGATCATTTATATGTAATATTCAGTATACAATATTTTATTTTGCCTGAATACATCTCTACCTTAACAGTTTACTTTATATAATATGACCATGAATACTGAGTACATGTGATCACTATGCTGGCCATGTTAAGGATGTAGTTAATCTTTGTCTTATCCTTCATTATATAATTGCACAACATCACTAAAAGCATAATTTATCAAAAGTAACAAGCTGTATTGTGAGGTATTATCTGCTGGAGTGCTATGGGGTCAAGCGAGTCAAGTGTTTGGCTCCTTTTGCCATTGAACGGTTTTTCATTTTTCTATTAATTATGTTTATTTACCTTTATAAAACATTAAAATGGAAAAAAATAACAAAAAAAAAACAAAACACTAATATTATGGAAATGTGTGTAATGCTTTAATGTTTTAGTATTCACAATTTATTAATCACAGAGTGTTCATCTAAATTCATTTTTGGAACTTCATAAAATGAGAAACTGAGAAATAATAATATGAGAACTGGGTTCTTGGGGGATTGTGTGTGACACTGAAATGTCTATTCACTATGTTATTTTGTAGAGAATCAAAATAGTGATAATATGATTGTTATAACTGTTAAGTTCTTTGCATGCAAGGAAAATGGCCAACAAGATTTTAAATTAGGAGTGGCAGAAATTATTTTATTGGGGAAAAAACTTTGAGAGACATCAACGGGCATGTGAGTCATAACCCATGAATGGAAGTACTTAACCATCAAATGGAAACTCAAATTACAAAAGCGTGTAAAGGAGCAAAATCAGTTAATTAATTTAAATATAGAAACAATGACAAGTCTTCTTTATGAGAAAACGTTATGAAAATCCTATTAAAGTACTGCTTGTTCTTATGAGGATGGCTGCATGAATAGCACAATAGCATCCTAAAAATGATGTGGGATCATAATGATGAATGAAGACTTATGACAACAAATACAAGCAATATTCAACTACGAAATGTAAACAAATAATGGTGAGAACTGAGTCTGTTACAACAGATACACATAGTTAATAGGAAATCAGACAGAAATATCATTCATTTCAACCAGGTCATGACACAAATAATAGGAGGATAAAATTGGTTAATTAAATTTTAAACCAGTATGGTAAAACAATTTGAATTTTAAAAAATAAATATTTAAATTTAGAAATGCAATAAAGTTGGAATTCTGAAATTAATGTCACTATTTTATAGGACAACTATAAGGACTTTTTTACTTTACCAATAAGTGATATGCCAGATTAACACCATAGATCATTTATAAAACTCCTAAAACTCACCTTTTTAATTTATTTATTTTTTATAACTATGTCTTAGATCTAATCCGAATAAACTAGATGTACATAGAATTATGAAATTCTTCAATGAATTTGTAATCACTATCAATCTACACCTTTCTGTGTTTTCATTTCTGGTTTTGCACCACCACCTGATCAAAGTACTGTTCAGCCGCCTCTGAATAAAAGTGTGTACCCCAGCTTCCCATGAGACCCACTACGTTGAATCCACAACGCCTAAAAAACAATAAGAAACTACTTAAGAAAATTTATGTTTGGTAGATTGCCCAATGGGGGCTGGACGGTCTTTTGGTCTTGGATCTCCTGCAGATTTTGTTTTTTTTTTCTCTAGCTAATCTGGAGTTTTTTTTCTGTCCCACCGGCCACCTGACCTTATCATTGTACTCATATTTAGAGACTTAAAAATTAACTAGCCAGCCCGCGGCGTAGCATACGCCGCATAATCAGGCCGCTTTTTAAATGATTTTTAAGCACAGAGGAAAAAATAAACATTTAAAAAATCCATAATTTAATAAACCACCAAGAAAAGTAACATTGCAACAATGCACGCTACGAAGCAACATACAATTGTCCGTGACTGAAAACCGGAGGTGCGCCTTCTCCTTCCAAAGCGAAGGACGGGGTTGAACGGCGCTCGTTCAGTACGCACTGCCCGCTTATGTGCCCGCCCCCAACTCCCTACCTGAGTCGCTTTTGTCTGTGTACAGTCCAGACGCACCTGTGAGTCACGTTGACTGTTAATTTTCCAAACACCGCCTCAGTCGGTTTCCACGTTGACTTTTCATTGTTCTTTGCGGTTCTGGGTGCTTTTTTATATATAATCCACCAAGTCACCCGACCTTTACAAAGGGCAGGAACGTAATCAGTGCGAGCGTATGACCCGCATGTACTGGGAATTTCTCGTTCGTGGGGAACAATTGCAAGCCATGGTCTGCATCACGAATGGGGTTCAACGGCTTAGACACACGTTGATCCATTCAGTGTAGCGCGCGTGCAGTACCGGACATACAAGTGCATCACAGACCTGTTAATGCTCAATCTCACGTGGCTGAAAGCCACTTGTCCCTCTAAGAATTTGGACGCCGACCGCTGTTGGGTCGTGTAACTATTTAGCAGGCGGGAGTCTCGTTCATTTTCGTAATTAAGCATCCAAATCGCTCCACTAAGTAAGAACTGCCATGCACCACCACCCACAGAATCGAGAAAGAGCTGTCAATCCTCTCCTTGTCCGGGCCGGGTGAGGTTTCCTGTGTTGAGTCAAATGAAGCGAAAGGCTCCACATCTGGTGGCGCCCTTCCGTCAATTCCTTTAAGTTTCAGCTTTGTAACCATACTCCCCGCCCTGAACCCAAAGACTTTGGTTACCCGGTTGGCTGCCCGGCGGGTCATGGGAATGACCGCCGATCGCCTGTTGCGGGGCCTGCATTGGTGAATCAGGTGAGACGGTAATGAAACAGAGGCACAGGGCTTATTGGTTTTTAAAGACTGCTTTCTTCATTGGGTTTTAACCAATGCACGGAACGAACCAACACACAATCGTCTGTGCGGCGCACAGGCGCGGAGGGTGGAACGGGAGGAGAGGAGGACGACATCCACTCCGCTCCCTCCGTCATGCTAGTCTGCTGATTTCTCGTTCAGTATACACCGCCTGCTCAAGTGCCCACCTCCAACTTGTCACTCGAGACGTTGTCGTCTTTGTACAGTGCAGATGCACCTGTGAGGCTAGGGTTGCCACCCGTCGTTTAAAATACGGAATCGTCCCGTATTTGAGAATGAAATTGCGCGTTCCGTGGTCTTGGCCCCCAAGGGATGTGGCCCCGCTGCAGTATGCGTCCCTTATTTGTTTGTATTAAAAGTGGTAACCATACCTGTGACTCACGGAGACTTTTCATTGCTCTGTGCGGTTTTGGCTGCCTTTCTATATATAATCCACCAAGACACCCGACCACGGGGGGTTGTGTGTACAAAGTGCAGGAGCATCTAAGAAGACGCATGTTTGTCGCAGATGCGAATTGCTGTATGTAGCGTGTAAAACAGTTTGCTATGAGCAACAGTTTCGTCAATGACATTTCTCCAAAAAAACCCGACTGACAGAAACAAACAGTTACCTGAAGCAGGAATTTCTATAACATTGAAAGAAGTGTTGTTTCCATGAAATACATTTAAAGCGGTAGCCATGGAGGGCAAAAGAATAGTCAACGTGGCTCACAGCTGGGTATGGACCGCAGCACAGACCAAAGCGAGTGAGTATGTGTTTGATGAGCTTTTTGATTTGGCGGGCAGTGGTCTGAGGTGCGTTCCTGAGCACGTGGGAGGAGGGGTAGAGTTTGTGGGCGGGGCTTCGTTGTTCCTTTCGCATGGTTTTTCATGGTGGACGCGGTTGGTGTCGAAACCGAAAAGAATAATGAAAAGTCAACGTGGCTTAGACGTGCATGTGGACTCCTTGCACAGACGAAAGGGGCTAACTGGGTGGTCGGTGAGTTTTTGCGTCAGGGCACATGGGTAGGCAGTGTGAATGCGTAGAGAGCGAGGGTAGACGGGCGGTGAAAAGGAGTGTTGGTGGGCAGGAAAACGTCTTCCGTGTTCCTGCAGGAGCATCTAAGAAGATGCATGTTTGTCGCGGATGCGAATTGCTGTATGTAGTGTGTAAAACAGTTTGCTATGGTGCAGGAGGTCATGCGTTGTAACCGAAAACTCAGACTGCTTACTTCATTGTGTTTTAACCTCAGTTGTAAAGGAATGTTTTAAGGATCCCATGGGATACCCCTCGCAAACCGTTTCACACGCTGCATATGGCGATTCACCTCCGCGAGAAACATGCCTCTATGAACAGTCAACGTAGCTCGGAGCTGCATGACATGAACATGGCATTAACCTGACCTGCACCGCATGTGGCCTCCACGACAGACGAATATAAATGACGGCACTTTTTCTGTGTCCTCGCGTCCGACTTGGTGGGCGTGGCCCTGCGAGTTGTCGTCATATCCAGTGGTCTTGGAGTTGGTGGGCGTGGCTCCTTCCTGCGTGCGCCATAGGTGTCTCACTTGTCGGCGGCTTAGTGAATCCACGCCCCTTCCGGCGTGCTTTTCATGGTTGTCTTGCTTTAGTGAATTATATATATAGATTCTGTACACAAGGACTTTGATTTTCGATTAATTATTTATGTGTTTTATGAAAGTGTATATTTATTTGTTTTTTGTACATTATTAATTTTTTTCTACCTATTATTATTTTTCTTTTCCTTTATCCTTTTCTATGACATTTTGTAAAGCACATCTGGTGTATAAAAATAAACTATAACAACAAATACAGTTGCTGTAATATGTTCAAAGAATTCTGAAAAAGCTCCTGGTTAACACAAGAAATTACATGTCATTAGTATGTGATTTTGAGACACTTTTCTGCCCCTTACAGGCATACAATTCTATATATATATATATATATATAGACTTAATTATTATTCCATACAGAAGCTCTGAAGAGCACAATGAAAAAAATTATGGGGTAACCTTTACACAGGTGAAAATATCATACGTATGTGATACTTTTATGTATGTACAAGATCTTTTCGCTTATGAATGAGAGGTTGTCTTGTATGTTTGGGATACTTTCACATACGTACAGGATAGTCAAAGCACACTTTTGCATTTTTTTCAATCTAACTTTACATCATATGTACGTGAAAGTATCCTGTACATACATGAAACCATCTCATACATACATAAAAGTATTCCATACATACGTGAAAACATCTCGTACGCAGGTAAAAGTTCAGAGTTTCTATAATTCCACATAATTGGGTCAAAACGTTTTACATTTTATACATGATAATTTTCCAATTTAAAGAATATCAGAACATCATGAATATAAATAAGTACAAGTACTAAAGTACTGAATGACAGTACAGTACAACAGCCTGAAGATGTAGTGTTCTGGCTGAACAGCAATAATGCATTGTGTCAGTTGTTCTAGCAAAGAAGTAAGATAGCTGTGATTTTAATAATATCTCTTTACATCTTTTTGTAATTTTAAACTTAAAATGGCATTTCAAATAAGTAATCATTAGTTCTACAGTACTGAAATTGCTATAAAATGGTAATGTAGAAGCTTTGTCTTATTAGAACTATTATTAATTATAATTAATAATTATATGTGTGATCCTACAGTACAATTTCTACACTGCTAATTAAGGTCAAGTTTCTTTTTCCTCAAACCACAACTCCACTCAAGAAACAAAGTGGACATTTACCTAATGAATGAGATTTTCTCTTGTGCAACCATGGGTACCTGAAAATTAAGAGCAATTTTGGGAACTCAGCCAAACACAAGTAATTTCCTGAATCAGTAATAAGTTGTTTTATTAGACCAGAAAGAAAATAATGCATTAACGTATTATATTGAACAAGAATAAATTATCTTTATGTCCAAAGTACAGACTGTTAATGGTATATTTCAACTAATAAAGTTATTTTCAATAAAATATATACCATTTATATTTACCACTGGTCACAAATAATACTTTTTGCTTTGTCAGAAGGATGAAAGCAGTCAAATGGCGAGAGGTCTTTGAAGAGAACTGCTCCAGAGTGCACACAACCTCAGACTGGGGTGAAGGTTCACTTTTCAGCACAACAATGACCTGAAGCATATAGCCAAGACAACGCTGAATTGGCTTCAGGACAAGTCTCTGACGGTGCTTGAGTGGCCCAACCAAAGTCAAGACGTAAAACCCATAGAACATCAGTGTAGAGGACTGAAGATGGCAATTTACAGATGATTCTGATTCAATCTAATGTTGTTTGAGACAATCTTCTAGGAGGAATGGGATAACTTGTCCAAATCCAGGTATGCAAAGCTTGTAAGTGCTGTCAAAGTGTTTCAACAAAGTACTGATTTAAGAATAAGAATTCTTGATGTATACATAAATAAGAGATTCTCATTATTAACGTTTAATACATTTGTAAACCTTTTTGAAAACATGTTTCCACTTTGTCAGTGTAGAGTGATGGGCAAAAATGTCAAATGTATCCATTTAAAATTAAATCTACAACACAAAAAAGTGCAGAAAGTGACGGGGTGTGCATACTTTCTGAATCTATTGTATAAACAGATTACATAATATGTGCAAGTTTGACTATTGCAAAAGATGGTGTTTGGAACTCAATAACAATAGAGAACTGTTCAAGGATGAATTCTTTATCTCCAAAGGTTCCTTTACACATGCTGAGGGCTTGATTTTTAAGTGTTTCATGAGTGCAAGGTGGTACAGGGCAGCCTCCATAGGTTAAGATGTAAGGCTGTTTCTACAGACTGCATTACATAATGAACAGCTGAAACGTTAAAACTGCTTTCAGAGACAATCTAATGCTGAATGGTGGCAGATAAATTGTACCACTGAGTCAGTCTTTATAGTAAATGTGCTCCCTCAGTAGTGTAGTATTTGATGCCTGAAAGATCGGTTTTCATGTGCGGTGATTTACATCATACAGCTAGAAGACACATTGTACTTATAGAAGATTTTTTTTGTAGTGGAATTCCTATTTGATGTTTTGGATCTTGCGTCATTATGTTGGTGTCAGATTTTAGTATTATAGCTACATTAAAGCACAATCTCTTACAATTTTAACTTAATTGAAACATTTATTATACAATCCATCAGTCATGTAAGTGACATTTTATAATTTTTCAAGATATACTTATCTAACTTAGGTGGTTTTCCAACTTTTCAAATAGCAATTACAGCCACAAGGAACAAAATTAACAAAAAAATGACATTTAGTTGCAGATCATCATTTGCTGTACTATGCTGCATTCTATAGCTGGACCCTCAAGGCAGTATCAATGCAGTAAACTGCTTAAAAAGCTTCTCCATATGCAAGAAAACAACAGTATGTAAAATCAGATTTTGAACATGTTCACTAAAATATCTTAAATACTAAATTACTAAATATAAATATAGAGAGAAGACTGCAAAAGAAAATACCATTGACAATACTAGTCATTTTATCACTATGTGTAGTTCTGAAACTGAACAGCAAAAGGTTAATCCACCATGCAATTTTTTTTTGTTTGTGTCAGCAAGTTAATGAATTATGGCCTGCAAAACTGTTTCATTTATGTGGAAGAGCCCAGTAAAGTTTTAATGATTTTGATACCCAATGCTCTAAATTTCAAAGTGATCGGGAACAGCTCTTTTCAGAGTGTGCCTTTGAAAATTTGAAATTTACACAACAAACTATTTACTGGCTTCAAATGGGATTTGACTTTTCATTTTTGTAAAAACAAACAAAAAATATTTAACCTGTGCTTATTAAGGCATCCTGTACTGTGAAGACTTTTAAAAGCAATGTTCACTTACATGAGATCAACTTACTTACTGAATACTGAATCAAGATTATTTTCTGGGCTTTATAGACAAAATCATAACAGTACTTAAACATTTTCTACCTTTTATTTCTAAATATCTTGCTAATTGATTCCAAAACAGCATTAAAGATTTTTGCTTGGTATGTCTTTTAGCAGCCCATAAGTCAAACTGAAATAAACAGCAGTGATAGAGGGATGGCAAACAAAATAAAAGTGTACCTGTTCTCATTCCTTACACAAAAGCAGCAATATAGGGGAAAAAAAGGGATAAAAATGGATAGTCAAAGCAGAGGATTGGTACGTTAAGCAATAATGCATGTAAATAACCAAATATGTCATTAACATTGATTAGTAAGCATGGTTTATTTCCACTAGTTGCATCTGCATTAAACTGAATATTATAATATGCAGTGGACACTGTGGTAATATTTGGCCTTGCTGTGTAATACCAATATAAATGCAGCCAAGTTGATAATGGCTGCAATTACTGATTAGTACTTTATGCAGCTGGCACTGAGAAATGCTATGCAGAGAGATTTTTATTAATTGTGTTAAAATTTGGTTAGCTCTTTACATGCATACTGTTATACAGTCAGACACTTAAGAAAAAAGGGAAAGAAGGAACAAATGGAGAAGCTAATAATCAGTCACCATAAAATGTAACTTTGGTAGCCCTACATTTCTTCATCTAACAATTAAAGCTACAGTGACAGCCCTATTAAGTCTAGTTCTAGGTGAAATGCACAAATTCTAACATCTGCAGCTCTACCTTGTTGATCAGTATGTATATCTGCTTGACATAAGGATGTTGTTTTAAAGTTATAGAAATACGTAACAAGACTTGAGACTTCATAGCAGTCAACTACCAAGAAGGACTAGTGGACATTATGTTCTTTCTTGGTATAAACTATGAAACAGTAACAACTAAAAATAGGGATAAAGGATAGTCTGACAGAAATTTATGGTGAAAAAATAAATGATAGGTATTCTTTGCTGGGCAGGAATCAAGCCTATCTATAGATGCAAATGGGCCTTACATTCTAAAAAGAATTTCTATTTGGGGAGAAACTAGAGACTGCCTCTCCTTGTCAGTGGTTCTAGAAGTGATGGGATGGGGTGTAGCCTAGAAGCCCCAGAGATTTAAGTCCAAAGAAGCAAGAATATAGCAGAAATTACGGTTGCCCTAACTGTTGAGGATATGTAGGTAAAGTGGCACACCATAGACAGTTTCTTAGATGTATAGATTTCATATGGTTTACTACCCATATGGTACTCTTATTTACCATTGGAGTTAGGAAGAAGGAGAAGCCACTGCAAGGCCAAAGCTTCAGGTGATCCCAGAAGGCCCACTCAAACACAGTTAGTGGCTTAGCAATTTGTGCAAGATTAAATTTTGTTTATATATACACTTATTGGGGTGGCACGGTGGCGCAGTGGTAGCGCTGCTGCCTCACAGTTTGGAGACCTGGGTCCTCCCTGCGTGGAGTTTGCATGTTCTCCCCGTGTCTGTGCAGGTTTCCTCCGGGCACTCCGGTTTCCTCCCACAGTCCAAAGACAAGCAGGTTAGGTGGATTGGCGTATCTAAATTGGCCCTAGTGTGTGCTTGGTGTGTGGGTGTGTTTATGTGTGTCCTGTGGTGGGTTGGGATTGGTTCCTGCCTTGTGCCCTGTGTTGGCTGGGATTGGCTCCAGCAGACCCACGTGGCCCTGTGTGCGGATTCAGCAGGTTGGAATATAGATAGATGGATGGATATACGCTTATTAGATGTTACTATTATTGTTGAGGGAATTCTGAAAATCCATTTTTGAATAATTTAACAAAATGCTAATAAAATGATCAAACTGGATTCATTTCCTTAAACCTGTCCCACACTAATATGTTCAAAGTCAGTCTGTCTTTTGTTAGTTCTGAGTTACCTTAGACATTAGTATAGCAAATTTATGAAGCTATGGTGAAGCAATGCTCAGTTACAAGTTATTAAAAAAAAACAAAACTGATTAGAACTTGAACAGTTCACAAGCTCAAAGGAAAGGATAAAAAACTAATCCTGAAACACTGCAAGCTCAGGAACAACTAGTAAAAACTGAGGGTGATAAAGAATTTGCTTACCATCTGACTTATCCTTGGTAGAAAAACAAACCATTTGGATTGAGACAGTAAAATTGAATTACAATATTCAGAAAAATACACCATACATACATTTCCTATACACCAGCTATATTGGTTTGAATACAGCACTGAAAGGGAGTAGACAGTACCCCACAACACACATTGGTGAGGAAATTACATTCATGATCTTGTAGTGTGATACATAGTTCACTTCAGTCTTTAAGTAGGTCGTATCACCTTCAACTCATTAGGTCAAACTCTGCCCTGTGATAAACTTGAACATTGTCTTATAGTCAGCTGTTATCCTCAGTTTGTAACAAAAAATGAGCTAAAGTAGATTTGGCCATGTCTAAAGTCTTATATTGTAGAACTGGATTTACTGAACTGACGTCATGAAAGAAAAATCTGTTGTATTGAATTTTGTAATACAAATACAATGTAAAATGTAACCTTGAAATGTATGACATTATCATATCGCTGAAATTAAATAAAAAGGCAAATGAAAACATTTTTTATCAAAAGTGGGGAATTAAAAAATCTGTTTGCAAAACAAGAACTTAGGTATATTATGGCAAACTGACTGCATAATGGCAAAACGTGTTACTGACTGTCTGTATAGTTGCATGAAGATGAAAGTTTCTTGCTCACAACATAGGTATCACCAAACATGAAAGGGGTCTTGGACTGCAAGGTGTGTATTGCACACACATTAATTTCGTGAGCTGCATACTTAGGTTATGTATGGTGAGACACAACATTGTTTCACAAATGCAGCACTGCATCCACAGGATTGTGTTCAAATCAGACTTTGTCAGGACCTGCAAAGCACAACATTATCATCTTGTTGAAATACTTCTCATAATATGCTCAAATGCTACTGTGAACAGCAAATTGCAGTTACTGAGGCTCTCATGAGCGTCAGATGTGAGAATGAGTGCTTGAGTCATTGATAAACATTGCACTGATGCTGCTTTAGAAACAGGGATAGATAATAATAATGAGGAATAATACAACAGTAAAGCTTGCATTGCTCTCAAGAGTCCTCCTCGAGCAAGGTGGAGAGGAGGAGAAAGCAGCCAAATTCACAGTGCTTGATTTTTTGGTCAGATCATATGCCTGTTGCTGCTACGTCTGTTCTCAGTGAGTCATGTTTTTAACTGCAGGGGATATTATAACAGCAGATACCGTATGTCTCATTTTTCTTAAAAGAAAATGTAACACTGCAAGTTCTTCATAGGTCCAGTCAGGACCCTTAGGTCAGCAAAGCAATCAAGTAAGTAATAAAAGGAGAGACACTATTGGAGCAATGTTTGATGGCAACTCAGAAAACAAAAGATAAATTTAAATTTGGATTGGTTTGCACTGCAGTAACTTTATATTATAGGTTAATAGTGTTATTACTGTCATGCGTGCAGAGTACAGTGAAATTCTTAATTACATTTGTTAAAAGTTCTGATTTGAATTTAGTTTGCACCATTTCAATTTATTAATGTGTAATAATATGTAAACATACAGTACATTTTTTTTTATTAAAATTTCATGTGGGAATTTTTTTTAGTGTCTGAGCTGGCATGTGTATTCTTTCATGCCCACTGCATTGGTTTTTTTTTTTGACAGGGCACTATTTAATACATTTTGAACTTATACTTTACTTTTTTTCTTTTTAGTTAAGAGGATTTGATTTTTACACTGGAAACTGTCTTATCAAATTGTTTCATTACTTGGCCTACAATTTTCTTTTACCCATATGTGTAGGGATTAAAAAAAAGGTTCTTGTCTCAATCTAAGATCATTTTAACAGTGCCACATGCTAAATGACAAAAGGGGAACAAACCAATCCATTTCCATAGCTTGCTCAGACAGCAGCTTTTTATCCAGTGGACATCTGATGGTCCAGTGTGACTCACCTATCGGTATCCACACTCCTAGTCCCTTCAACTTTCAAGTGGTATGAAACTGAAGCCTGCCTTTTTGTAATAATATACATCTTTTCCAACTGGTTCACCAGTCTACTGAGATGCCAGTGCCTTTTCCATGTGGCTTTATCTTGGAGACATCATACCCATTTTGTTATGTTTGAGACGTTATCACACAACAGTAAATGGTAGAGGGACTTTGGTGAGCAGCTTCTCATACTATAGGTAACATCTAATTTTAGTTCTTGTTAAAGTCACTTTGCAAAAGATATACACTGAGTGATATTAACAAAGAAAAATATGCATGCTAATATTAAAAGCTAATCATTTTGGACACAACTTTCTATCTTCTAAATTCTTTCATATTTGTAAGTGTACGGCTTGGAGTCAATGCTTGTTTCAATTAGTGGAGATAAATAATGTACCACACTAGTAATGATTCTTATTCCTTATCTTAAGGGGTATGACCTGGCCACCAGGGTGTTACCTATGATATGTTTTTTGGGCTATGTAACATGTGAATAGTGAGGCTACCACCTTATTAGCTATTTCTGAAGAGTCTATATACCATTTCACCTCATGGTAACTTTGTGTACCATACTAAATGTCAACAAATGTTGGAAGACTTCAAAAAAATGGAATGCGCCCCAATTTCTTTAACTTGCATTATTTCATCAGAAAAAAGAGAGCTAAAAATTAATGGTTAATAATAGTGGGGTGTGAGATATTAGTATAACTCGGATGCAAATCACTGGACTAATTAGTAGGAAAATGGAAACAGGAAATCAAAGTGTAAAATGAAAACTTCCTCAGAAAAAAACAAAAAATGCAGCAATGTTAAGGTCTGATTTGTTTTCTTAAACCTTATTGGGAAATGCCAATATAAAGTTGGTTACAAGGAATTAGTAGAAAATTACGAATGAAAGAAACGCTATATTAAGTCATTTAACAGAGGAAATGCCTAAATAGCTTAATGATTAAATATCTGCATTTGCAAAGAAGTTATTTCTTTCTACTTATGTCTTGGTATTCCTTTAAGAATGGGACTTTTCTGAACAACACATTTCAAAATTGCTGTATTAAATTTGCTTATGATCAGCATGCCTTTTGACACTGTAGAGACACTTCCCACTTAATGTCAGCATAGCTAAAGAGATGCTCATAGACTGAGTTTAATGTTGACTATATTCACATGTAAATTAGTGGTGAGCTGTGGAGAATAAAGAGGGTGATCAGGTTTAAAGTTCTTGCAGTCCCCATCACTAATAAACTGAAATGGGCACAACAAGTCTTTGTTGTCTTCACTTCCTACGATGGATGAGGGAAGCTTGGGAGCCTCCTCTAGTTTCTACATGTGCACAGTGAAGTCAGTCTTCAATGCCTGTATTGCATCCTGCTTTGAACAGCCAAGTTCATGACCAAAATGCAATACAGAGAGCAGTGAAGTCAGCACAGAATAAGAAAGTACCTGATGTGTGTTCCTTAGATGTATCTTCTGATGTTGCTGTAGTTAATGTATGATGTTGCAAGCCTTGCCTGTAATTGGTATTGCACTGCAGTCATTAATTTGTGAATGACATCCCATTGTATTGCATACACATGACAATAAACTTGCACATCTTGCACAAACTTAGATCATCCTCCTCAATTAAATTGACTGTTCCTTCCGCTCGTCTTTCCACAATGGGGAACAGAGCTTTCAGTCGTTCTGCCCCCCGACTTTGGAATGCACTGCCTCCTGAGATTAGAAACATTAATTCATTCTCTCTGTTTAAGTCTTCAGTTAAAACTCATCTTTTTAAACTTGCCTTCTCTATGTAAACACTGTACTGTATTGTGTGTTGGGTGTTGTGTAAAGTGTACGGTGTCCTTGAGTGTTTGAAAGGCGCCTATAAATAAAATGTATTATTATTATTACATCAGACAAAGCAGATTTGCATTTTTGTAGTAGAAACCCATATGATTGATTCTTAATGTATATAATGCATTTGCAATACACACATAAGGCACTTAGAACAGCAAAAAAATACACTATCAAGATAAAAAAATCTAAAATAAGTGAATGTTCATGGGTCTGCCCATGATGATTACAATCATTTTGTACTCCATTTACCCAGCCATTTGCAATCTCCTGTTTTGAAAATCCACTCCTAATTAAATGATAATTGCATTTGTGGACAATACATGATTGCACTTATCTGTACTTAAACTATAATAGTTATAAGCACTAGCCAAATATCTTCATGCTGTAAAAATAGTAAAACTACTCATGGTGGAAGGAAAATTGTACATTTTGTGTAGCACAATTCATGTATTTTGCAAATAATCAATCACATTAAGATGCATGGAAAAAAACAGTATTTAATTTAAAACTACTCTTTTTGTAAAAAACTGTGTTTTAATTTTTAGAGCTTTTTTAAAAAAATAACATCAGTTTACCTGAGCAATATACAAAAAATGGCCATTTCTGTCTGAAATCTATTTGAATAAATACTCAAAAAGTGAAGTGTTTATTGGAATTTGACAGATTAAATACTTCAAGCATGGGTAACTTGAAAAAACTACCTAAAGACTTTAAATACCCACCCCATCCCACAAACGTACTGTATATCTGCATTAATCGGTTCTTGTTAAATTCAATATATTTCTGCACTAGTCCTAGGTGATGTTAAGAGTGGTGTTCCATAGGGGTCAGTACTAGGGCCGTTGCTATTTTTAATATATACAAATGATTTAGATAAGAGTATTGTTAAGTTTGCAGATGATACCAAGATAGGTGGATTGGCAGATAATTTGTATTTCATTATATCATTACAGAAGGACTTTGACAAGCATATATGCTTGGGCAGATTTGTGGCAGATAAAATTAAATGTTAGTAAATGTAAAGGATTACACATAAGAAGTAAAAACGATGGGAGGTCTGAAAATCAAGAGTACACCTTATATGAAGGATTTAGGAGTCGTATTGGACTCTGCGCTATCAACTTCCAACAGTGTTCAGAAGCCATTACGAAGGCAAACAGAATGTCAGGTTATATAACACGATGTGTGGAGTACAAGTCCAAGTAGGTTATGCTCAAGCTTTATAATGCACTGGTGAGGCTTCATCTGGAGTACTGTGTGCAGTTTTGGTCTCCAGGCTACAAAAAGGATATAGCAGCGCTAGAAAAGGTCCAGAGAAGAGCGACTAGGTTGATTTCAGGGCTATGGGGGATGAATTATGAAGAAAGACTAAAAGAGCTAAGGCTTTTCAGTTTAAGCAAAAGAAGATTAAGAGATGACATGATTGAAGTGTTTAAAATTATGAAGAGAATTAGTACAGTGGATTGAAACTGTTATTTTAAAATGAGTTCATCAAGAACATGGGACACAATCGAAAACTTGTTAAGGGCAAATTTCAGAAATTTTCTCTTTACAAAGAGAACCACAGACTATTGGAATAAGCTATCAAGTAGTGTGGTAGACGGTAAGACTTTAGGGACTTTCAAAACTAGACTTACTGTTTTTTAGAAGAATTAAGTGGATAGGACTTTGCTGGGCTGAATGGCCTGTTCTCGTTTAGATTCTTATGTTCTAGTCTTCTAGGGCAGTCTGTTCTCTTGCCTCCTCCTCATACTGAGCTTAATTATCTGAATACATTGCGTCATTTCAGAGTCCTTCATATGGAAGTGCTGCCCCCAGCTCAAATGATGTTTGTTAGTGACATGTAAGTATTAAGTTTATAATGTACATTATAATAAAGCAAAAATTATTAACTTAATGTATTCAGTACCTTCATGAAATCCCATAACTTTTCTATATCAATAATATACTACTGTCTCTTAATTATTCATTATTTCTTTACATTATCATTTTCAACAGACTTGCGAATCACAAATTTGTTTGGGTTTCTCACCATCCATGACTAAATGTAGACAGTACTGCAAACAACTGAAAACGAGTAAATAAATACACTGTATGTTTCTGAAATTGTGACAACTGTCACTTAAACCAGACTTCTATTTAATCAATGACCGAGTATAAATGCTTAGAACCCACAGTGAACAATAAATCAGATGCTAAAAAATGCAATTCTCTACTAAACTGTGAAATAGGGTTTGCTTATTAGGTATTGATGAAATTTCATGTAATTTTAAATACATTTTGGTAATAAATAATGTGGAGACTAGACAAGAAACTAACTTCTCAGTCTATAAAGCAATAGCATTAAAAGGCAACAAACCGGTAATCAAAAGATCCATCCTGATCCTTTTGGTCAACGGCATCCAAGGGAAGATCCTTCTTTTCTCTCACTGCAGAAACAAAATTCAGGTCATTATATGATGTAACCTAACCTCTTAAATGTGGCACAACTCAATGACTATATCTGTTAAAAGCAATATAACATAAAATCGTCAAACCTGCCTAACCCACTTCAAGCTCATGGGAGGCCAGAAGCATGTACACTATGTCAAAATTTGTGTAACAGTTCAGGGTGGAGTAAGAGAAGGAGGAATGGAATTAGCACTGAAAACACTGCTGATGGTAGTTTGTACTTGAAAGGACAGTTGGCTCTTTCATAATTGAAATTGCCATCTCCTTATTACCACTGCTCTTACCCTCAATCTTCTTAGGCTCCTTTTATCTAGTTTCATGTACTCCCAACTGCCTAACTCAATGCCTGCACATGTATTTTGCAGGCAATGACACACACCACTCACTACGAGCAGGCGGTTATAGCAACACCATCTGCTACACTTTTTATGACTCCATGAGCCAATCTACTGCTAGGATCCTATCTGAGACTAGTAAGCAGCCACATACCCAGGACTTTCACAGAAGATAACCATCTCGGAAGCTCTTACAGGCAAACGCTCTGTATCTCGACCACTATCTACAACACGCTGAATGGAATACTTTTATACGTTATTGCTGGTCTCTGCAGATAGGTCCACCACTTTGTGACATTTGAGCAACTTGTCTCTGATGTCTAATCTGCACACGTTCCATCATGCTTAAACATCTTATATCTTATCATATAGAATTTTATCTTATCTTATATCTTATCATATAGAATTTTATCTTATCTAATCAGTATCTTAATGAGTTGGAAAGGGATAATGATGGCACGAAAAATCCACCAGTAACTGTCAATTGTGAGACTGTTGTCTCTACAGGGGGAATCTCTCAAAGTGTAACTTAACCCTCAAAGAGGATATACTCCCTAAGACGGCAGCAGGTTCTAATGCTAAGTTAAATAGTAAGCTGCTGATCTAGCTGCTTACTTGCTACAAGCTCATTATGTAGTTACCCACATCCGCCGTTCCATTCAGTGTCACATGTTCAAAAGCACCAACTTATTAAAAATTATAGCAAAGTATGTATTTATACATTGCCTATATGATGGTTGTTACATATTTATCTACTCACTACAAATTTAAAAATGTCAACAGATGAAAATTAATTGAAAATCAGTTGAAAAGAACCACTTTTTTCATTTTATGTACTTGGTTTGTGAAACTACCACAAGTCAAGACTGCCAAAGCCTGTGATCCAGCTTTATATGATAAACAAGCTAGCTCTTCAAATTTTCCATCTTTGCAACCTCCCTAGTTAAAATTAATATTAAGACATTGTTGTGTACATTTCCTAAATGGTGTGATGGAGGGCCGGCAACTCAACCCGGACAAAACCCACAGGACGCTAGATGGCAACTTCCATGCAGGTTAGCGGTTCGGCTTCACAGCCCTGCTGGGTACCATGGGTGCCACCAGGAGACACTGAAGGGACACACGGGGATTTCTGTTGCCAATATAGCCTGGAAGTACTCCCAAGTCATGGGGATGGAAGGACAGGAGTACTTCCTGGCTGAAGAAAATACAAGTCTCCATCTGACCCGGATGTGCTGGGGAATCACATAGACAGAAGGACAGAAGCACTTCCAGGTCAAGGATTATATAAAGGACTGACTGGATCCCAGCATGGAGCCGAAGTTGGGAGGGAGTGTGACGGAGCTGCTGGGAGGAGAATTATATTAGTTTTTATTGATTATTGTGTACTGTGGTGGTGGTGGTGCTTTGAAGGAACATTACAAGGAGGAAAAAAGAAATTAAAATATTCCCTGGTGCTTTTACCTGGTGTCTTGGACATTTGTCTATTGTGTTTGAAGAGCGACAGCACCCACTAGTGTCACTATGGGTATATTTTGAGTGACAAGCATTTTTGGAATCTAAAAACAAATGTACTGCAATCATGCATGCCATTAAGTAGATGGATTGATGGAGACACACAACTGAGACTGTTTAGTCTAAAGCAGGGCTTTCCTGATAATATAATATTTTTCATTGTTTCCATCACAGGATGGTAATTAATTCCAGGATAATTCTGTGTGGAAAGAAAATACATTGTCATTTTCAGGTGTGATAGTATATTTAATTTTAATGTCAGTAGTTTTAAGTTTGACAAGTATACGCCATAGAACACTTAGAGAAGATCATTTCTTTTTAGATTAAATATCTCATATCATGTTTACATGACGCTGTCCTAAAACTCTGAGTACATCTTACACAATCTGCCGACAAAAAAAGTTTTATTAACAAATAATCCCTGACTATTTCTGTGTAAGTTCACAATGAAAACAAAATAAAAAAGCCACTAAGCTAAATTAGGAAAATATTTCATTTTCAATACAAACCTGGGTATTTGCCTCCACGGCTCCTCTTTATGAAGCAGACAATGAGAAGAATCAGCACCAACAGGGCAATTGCACACATTAGGCCTATGAACCATCCTTGGGTGGCAATGTCTACCTGGTCCTTGGTGTATGCTGTATGTTAATTAAAAAATGGAGACAGATAAAAAAAGGATGACATAAATAGGAGTGAATATATACAACAGACTTGCTGGACTTAAAAACATATCTTTCACAGATAACAACATGACTAATTATTGCACTTGCAAAGATCACATTGCAAGTGGGCATTTATCACGTCTTAAGTACTTAAACTCATAGATAATCTATTCATATCTTTATAAATGAACTTCATCTCCTTCGTGCTCCATTTAGCCTCTCTCTAATACAATGTGAATCATCCTTGGACATAAAATGATAACTCCTTGTCCCCCAAGATAAAAAAGTCAGTCAGGGTTAGACTTTATTTTCTGACTCATTAAGCCTAGGATAACTAAGTGTTTTTTTTTTCTTTTATTTTCAGCACTACTCAATGATTCATAACATAAACATTAATAAGACAGAGCTATAAACCTGCTAAAGTTAGGTCACCAGCAGATGAATGTAGTCTTTTAACTCCATTTTGAATGCATATTTGCTGTCTAGAGGAAGGCAATGTTCCAGCAAATATCCAAGGACAGCCTTTTAGTGTCACTGCATAGACACTGGAGAATCAAATCCGTGGACATGAGGTAGCAACAGGATTGAAAACTGTGGTTAACAAATGCATGTAGGCTGATTAAATTTCATCAGGCAGCATTTTCGTAAAAGATACATTCCAATAAATATGCTAAAACTGAACAAAACCTCTGACATTATTGCATATATGAAAACAGCTGTTTTTAATCAAGTTTGTTACATCATCTAGCAGTTTGAGATCAAAACTGTCAGGAAGTAATGTGTAATAGGATTGATTAATGTCTTCTGATCCTAACTTGATACCAAGATATTTGAAGATAACAAGAAGGCTTCAGCAGCTACATTATACTAAGTATCTTGTAATTCAAACTATAAAAGATAGGCATGCCACTTTTAAATGCATTTCCCAAAGTTACAAAACTGAAGTGCATACTATTGCCAAATACAATGACATCAAACATTTTGCAGCACATTAAACATCTAATATAAAACATGCTATAGAGGTCAGGCACCTGCCATTTTCTGATTGGCGAGGCTGGTTCCGTTGAATCTGCCTCACCTGAGCTGGTCTCGAAGGAGACATATTTGCTGCTGACAGAGGTGAATTCTCGGGAGTAAACTCGCACCCGGTACTTGGCCCCCGCAATCAGTCCTGCTAGCTTGACAGGGGTTTCATGTTTAACAGTCACATTGGTAACCGTCTCATTACCTGGGAGACAAGAGATGACCATCAAGGAAGATATGTGGACACTGACAGATGGGTGGGAGAGGCTGTCGGCTTCACTAGGTGATGGATTATGAGGCAACTCTGCTCCTGTTGCTAGAATGAAGGAATGCAGGCATGGCACAATCCCGTTTAATGTGTTAAGGCATATACAACATATAACATTCCAAAGGTATTACGCGAAGATGTAATATTTTTCAAAGATGAAGAAGATTCTTTGTCTAAAAAAGTCACCTCTTTCTACCCTGACCTCTTTCAATAATGTCTATTATGTTGTTCAGTTAAACAGTATAACAAACCCTGTAGTTTGAATTACTGGCACTTATAAGTGATCCTGCATTATATGAGTTCATTATATGAAACCAGGCATTCCATAAATATCTGTCACATTACCTATAGCAATTTTGCCTTCGGAAACAGCAAAGTGAACTCTACCCAGCATAAGCCTTTTGAGGACAAACTGCTATTGAATAACAATTTATTATGAGTAACAAGCAACAGGAGCAGACAGATGCTTTACTGTGACAGGAATGTCTCCAGTGTTATCAGGGTCCATAAGATCACCAGTGGAGCAAGACAGTAAAACTTCTTCATGCTTGTTCTATCATAAACAACTGATACTCAGACCTATAGAACAGCCAGAAGCTTGCAGTTTTTGGAATTTATCTTATCACCTTTCAAGTTGGGCCTAAGATGTAGCCAATGAGGTGAGTACACATTTAAACCTTCATCCACATAAGAGAGCAGGCAATCTATAGTAAATACACACTGAATACTAGGTTGTGTGTACTGGTGTCATTATTTACATGCAGCTAAAGAGAAGAACTGCACAACTGCTTCTGCAATTCAGTCCATGTCAGACCTCATTTCTGGACTGAAGAGATGAAGCTGTGAAGAAAAAAATGAGCTGAAGCTCCTTAACAGTGACAAATGTCAGATTAACTAGAGGACCCCCAAAAGAGTTGAATCATAAAAAGGAAATGAAGATTATGGGAGCTGTAAATTTAAAAATAGAGATTGTATGAGTGCAAAGTAAAGCGGATTAAGAGTAAATTGTACAGATGCTAGAATAAGTCTTTTGTTAAAAAAAAAAAAAATCCAGTTCAACAGCACATAAAGGGATTTAGAAAGTCAAGGTACAGGGAAAAACAAAATTAAAATTTATTAGGTCTAAATGATGCCCACATGTTGAGGTGCAAATCCTTCCAACTAGATTTCATCTAATTCAAATTCCAAAAACTGTCCTCTTGCAGCAGGCATTACACTTGCAGTATAGCCTGCAGCAAGCCCAAGCAGAGAGTCTTATGGCGACATATAACACTTTCTCAATCACATTTGCCTATGTGGTGTCCGACACAAAATAGTAAGTGCTTCAAAAGTATAACACTTTCTCAATCAGACACTCATTTTTTAGTTTCAAACCATTTAGGAAGTACACATTACATTTAAACTGCTTTATAACACTGTTTTTACAGCATGTGAATAAACCAACAAATGCATAAAAAAACAAAATACCTTATATGAACACTACTGAGTTATATAATTGGAAAGCAACACATTAAATACAAAAATCCTTTAATGGCACAAAGACCACAAGTATTTTTACTTTTGTCAATTATAAAATACATGTTCAGCCAATCAAAATATTTTCATTACAGAGCCTAACTAAATTAAATATATTTATAATACTTCAATTTCTTCACATGCAAATGTAACATGCTGTTATTTGCATATTTGTTAATACATTTCAAAATCTGTATAGAATTGTAAGCCAGTGACTTGTTTTCAATGCTAACATAAAATGGTCCAATTTGAAAAACAGCATTAGAAGCTCAGCATCACCATCTAGTGTTCAACTTTGTACTGACAGGAACCAAATTATACACTGACTGCTAGAAAATGAAGTTAAGCAAGCAAGGCAATGCTGTAATAACAGGATACACTGAACTCCAGTGCCATCGGTTCATATATGTGGATGTCACATGCTAAATTTTAATAAACAGTTACATAAATAGGATTTGGTTTTGTAACTCCATTTGAAATTTCCACAAATTTCCATTTAGATAGCAAAAACTGGGCTAAAGAGGGATCAGAGGAATTAAGTCCTATGCAGATACATTCTGGATTAACAAATTAGTTCAAATGGTCTTTCTACTTTTAATTAATTTAATTATTGAGGTGGTTAAGGAGGCAATATGGATATGATTAATGGGTGTCTTATATTTGTGACCATACTTAGATTATCAGCTTTTGTTCACTTTTCACGGGTCAAAAACAGTACCTACAATACAAACATTTTTACCAATATTTTGTAAAATGACCACTTCAATACATATCTGTATTGTTTTTGCATTGCTACTAATCTGTGCATTGACACAAATATAGCACGGCACTCATTATTTAAGAATTATATTATGATATTTGTATACAGTTATTGACGTTTTCATTTTAATGTTCCTGTTGGCTTTATTTTTACCAGCTAATGTGTTTAAATGTATGTTTTAATTTTACTAGTATTGTCTTTGTCATATAAGAGGAAAAATGAAGTGTCTACAGAAAATTTTACATCCCCTTATTATTAAATAGATTAACACTGTTCACTTTGTGTTTACTATGCACCCATGTCCACCTGCAGCTATATAAACATTTGTCAAAATAAATTTAGAACTGATCAGCATAACCAATTTTTACTGCTCAGAACTAATTAATATTTATAACTCTGGCCTTCTTGTAACTTCCAGGATAAATACAACTTCTAAAGAAAACAGGGTTACTAGCTGTAGGCCCACAGTCAATGAAACTGATGGTCATCATCTTCAGGTTTTCCATTAAAATAACAATGGAATGGCTGTTCATGTTGCTTTACTCTGTCAGCATTTGTCTACATTATTGCTGTGGCTATAAAAGTGACCAGTTGCTACTAAGCCACTGCTAGCCTCAGATCTTGATGTCTTACTTTGTGGTTTTGGTGCCACTGCTACTTTTACCAACTAACTCCTCCTAATGAATGACAATAATGCCATCACCAGTGGTGGATTCAGTCATCTGACTGTTGCACAATACTACAGCCTTAACAGGTGTTTGTGTACACTGTGTGTTATGCTGTAGAGAGTCAGGAGATGAGCCGAGCAGTCAATTGGGAGAGGTCCACCAATCTCAACACTGTAGGCCCCCATAGGTTTATTTTATCCAAAGTTTATGCTGTATTTATTCTTTGTAGAAAAATTTGTATTTTTCTTATTTTTTCATTCTTCTAATGCAATTGCTCAATTTATGTAACACTAAAAAGGGCACAATATAAGAATAAACAAACAGTCTGAAATTACACTGATAAAACTGACTTAAAAGTTATAAAACTATAACCTTGGATTACAGAATAACTCTGAGCCATAATTAACATTAAACTGATCAATTTAATATTATTACATTTTTTGTATATTTTTTCATATGTGCTTTTCTATTTATGCATTTAAATCACTTATACATACGGCTGACTTTTCTTTGGCATACTATCACTGAGCAGGGACAGAACTGTCTCTTCATCAAATAGCAAAATCATTTTATGTGGGCTTTTCCTGGAGTAAAAAAATGACTGTAAACTTCCCTCCCTGTAGAAGTATCAAAAGCACCAAGACTTAATTCCTCTATACTTCCCACACAGTTAATGTGTTTTTCTTGTTTGTTATGGTGAGTGGCTGTTGAGAAGATGTTACCTAACACAGCTTAATGTACATGCTTATGTCAATGTTCAAAAGAGGAGCAACAACTATATAACTGAAAGAAGGAAGCACAGCTCAGTCTTCTGAGATAGGCAGTTTACTCACCAATGAAAGAATAAAGTTTCTTACAGGTTGAATGAATCTTGAATCATTTGTGCTTACTGGTTTGACATTGTAAGCAGCGAATACAACCCTGTATCCTTAACAGCTCTTATCACAAGGTATTCTACTTATTCTGTGCCCATGTTTGTTGGGCCAGTTTAATACCGATCCCCAGGATCTCCTGAGCCCTCAACCTTAACTATGGCAGATAGAAGACTTTTTTAAATAAGATCAGTTCAAACTGCAAGAAGTCTCTTTTTAAGTGAGTAAACCTGACCTTTTTACCACCTAGTGCAGAGTCTCACATTAATTGTACAACAAATCAAAGTATTATCTAGGATGTGGTGCTTTGTTCAAAGGTACAGGTAAAAACTACTAATTTAAGGGAGTCACCATGTCCAGACAAGAATATTTTATGAATGGTTGTGTTAGGGACATAATGTCACTTTTCACTTGTCAGTAATTATCAACTTTTCTGCTTGTGCACACATTACAATTTCTCCTCTTTGTGAGTTTGCCCAAGATTTAGATTTGCCTTTTAAGGGCTTGCCCTTCAGCTTTTATGCATTCCATGCAAAATAAAGTCTTGGCCAATGGTACTCAGCTCTTTTTCATTGCTGAATGAGACTAGCTTATGTTTTGTCTGTCCTTTTAACAACTGCCTCAGAAACCCAGGAAGTACAATTAATAGAGGTTCAATGCAAGCTGACAAGAAATAATATATATAAGCAAACACAATTAAGTATGTGCCAGAAGTGACAGAAAGCAGTAGATGCAAGGCAGAACTTGTGTTATCAGCTTCAACTGTGTATGAACTTTATTTCCTGCTAGATGTGCACTGCATGCATCTATATGACATCTACTTCTTAAGGAGTGGCCTCCAGCTTTTCAGAGGGCTACAAGACTATGCTTACTGTCAATGTATTCAATCACAAACTCTGTAGAGTCCGGAGGGAAGTTGTGGGTCCAGCTGATATTTGCATAATTAGTGTTAGGCGAGACAGTCACGTTCCAGATCTTGCTGCCACGGGCTGTGTTGAATACAGGCAAGAGAGGGATCAGGAATTAATTTAACTTACACATTTAATTGAATGGCACCATAAATTCGGTTTCAGACCTTTCACACCATGCACATACTACAACCAAGTGTTCAATCCAACACATCTTTATGGTAATTACAGGGAAATACATCCCACCACTGTCTCACTGGGAAAAAGTTAAGTGTGGGATAGAAAAAAAAACCTTTACTGAGGCGAAAAACAAACAGGAAAAAAGCCAACTCATGCACATGGGAAGTCTACCAATATAGAAATGTATCTACACCAAAGGCATACAGTTAATGATTGTTAACTGCAGTTTCTTTACATAGAGTAAAAGAAACCCACTGGAAATAAGAAAACATGGATCAACTTCACAATATATTCTTGTTACACAATACCACACCAATAGGAGTATGTGACCATTATAATCCAGTCAGAACACAAACCTTTTTATAAGAATAAGGTAGTTTTGGTTCCAGGCAACTTTCCCACCATTCAGGCACAGAATCAGTGCACACTGGTGTTACAGCCTCTAGATAATCAACTTCAGTCTACATTCTAATGAAAAGGAAGAAACTAAGAAAATAACAAAACTGATGAAAGTAATTTTGACTGCCTTCATTATAGGAATTTTAAACCCTGACCTGGGAAGGATCCCGGAAGTCTAATGGAATTTCTTCTTACTATTTGCAAATTTTTGTCTTTGACAACCAGGGGCCTCATGTATAAACGGTGCGTACGCACAGAAACGTTGCGTAAGAACTTTTCCACGTTCAAATCACGATGTATAAAACCTACACTTGGCGTAAAGCTACGCACTTTTCCACAGTACCTCATGCCTTGTCGTACGCAAGTTCTCCGCTCGGTTTTGCAGACTGGCGGCACCCAGCGTCAAAGCAGTGCTACTGTTCCTGTGCGGTTACACCTTATTTTCCTGACGCGGCTTTATAAATACACCGAAACTAACCGCATATTGTTTATTAGTGTAATGCATCTGATTGTAATTAACTTGTAACAATATAATGGTAGAGGGAACAGCCATAGTATTCCAAATACCATAACTGCTTTAGCGTTGTTACTCTCACTTCTTCTTCTTCTTTCAGCTCCTCTTGTTAGGAGTTGCCACAGCGGATCATCTTTTTCAATATTTCTCTCACTGCACCACTCAGAGTATTTATATCACTGTATCTGAGTGTGAATCACAGCAGCAGCTGATCGGAAAGGGAATTATCGGTATACAGCTTCAAGGACACACTGTCTCAGTCACTGCGAAATGTTTTAAAGCCTTTCCTGTACGGACCTCGCGGTTCAGAAACAGAAACGATATCATTTATAAGGTGAAATTCAGCAAAATATGTTTATTAAATTATACAGATAAAACTTTAACTTCATTTAAATAATCTATATTCTTCACTGGGAGTGTCGTTAAGGATAGAATAATTAAACATGTACTACGAAGATATTTCAATGTTCTTTAAATGTTTTGAAGAATCGGCGCTAAGCTTACAGATGGCTTAACGTCTATTACAGAGCTGATTGTATGGCGATTGGTTACTTGGGGAAAGAAAAGCACTGACTGCAGTGATGGCTACGCCAATATATATTGAATATAACACAGAAAGAGAAAATAACAACACAGCTAATAACGCAGCGACAAATTTCGGCAAAAGTTAAATGCTTGTGTCATGAGCACGAGGCGGCTATGCAGTGTCCACAACGGTTGAGGCCATCCACTGTGCATAAGCTACCTTACTGACGGGTGGGCGAAGGAACCACCGATTCTTCCTCTGCCCAGTGCCACCACAAGCCTAGAGCCGCCCCTGATTGTACTGCTGCAATAAATTATTTCATCGAAGTGAAACACATGTTTAATAACGTGCTTTAACTCCTATCATCATGAAAATGGTATCATGTATACATCTCAGTATTTTAGTTATTCAGAGAACTGTAATATTACGAATGTAATTGATTCTGTGTCCAGTTGGAGGAAGAGAGTCGGTTTAAAAAGCAAGTAGTGATTCACAGACATACAGCACATAGAAGATCAAATACAAAACAAAGCATTTAACGTGCTACTTTAATTACGATGTGATTTGAGAAACTGGTTAATTAAACGATTTTAAGATGAAGTTTATGATGTTCTACTTTAATGACAAAATAAACTACGTGATTAAAGTGGAAATGTTGAGATTGAAGTTGACATTTCATGCTTTTTCCTCACTGTGTGCCTTTTTTCTCTGTACCCTAATAAGCTTTCATATGACACTCAGACAGTGGGCTTACAACTCGTCTTTTCACGGCAACTTTGATATGTGACTTCTTTTTTATTTCCGGCACTGTGCGATTTGTGAACGTGAGCTTTCAAGTTTCTCCAACACGCTATGTCACTCGATCAACTTCCTTTTGTTGATTATACCACGGTTTATTTGAACAAATAGTATGTTTTTCATTTGCCTCCACTTGGTATTCGCTGAAATTCTTATATTTTCCCCGTGCTTTTCCCATTGTCTTTTCACAGAAGGCTGCGCTTAAGGGCGATTTATATTGATTTGCATATTCAAATAGGCGCAATTCTGGGAGGATTTGGGGCGTTACATAATGCGCGTGCACGAGCGTTAGTTTTCACGCTGATCGGGATTTATGTAGCGGAAGAACGTGGAAGTTGGAGTACGCACAGATTCCTGCATCTCGATTTTTCTGTGCGTAAACACATTTCGGCTTTTGTGCTTACGCCATGTTATAGTGCGAGTTCTACGCACGGCGTTATACATGAGGCCCCAGGTCTGTCAGACCAGACTCTGTATGTTATAATAATAATAATGGTAGCCAATCTACTGGTAGTTTCTGCCAATTACACGATATGGTCAAAGGCATGTGGACACCATAAAAAAAAAATTAGTTTGTGTTTCAGCCACACCCAATGTTAACAGGATTACAAAATAAGCACACAGCCGTGCACTCTTCATTGACAAACATTGGCAGTAGAATGGGTCATACTGAACAGCCTAGCAATGTCTATTCTGCTAGATTTTCCCCGGTCATTTCTAAGTACTATTATTGTGAAGGAAACACACAGAATGGGGCCACCGGGTACCAAAATGTATAGTACATAAAAACCAACTATCCTCTGTTGTATCACCAAAAAGAGTTACAAACTGCATTTGGAAGTAACATAAGCACAAGAACTGTGTGTCGAGAGATTAATGAAGTGGGTTTCCATGGCTGAGCAGCTACACACAAGCCTAAGGTCACTATGCACAATGTCAAGATTTGAGTGGAGTGGAGTAAAGTATGTCGCCATTGAAGTCTGGAGTGATGAATCACGGTTCACTATCTGGCACTTTGATGGAAGTATCTTGGTTTGGCGGATGTCAGGAGAAGGCTTCTATCTGGACTGCATAGTACCAACTGTAAACTTTGGTGGAGGAGATTTAGGGTTAGGATTATTTAGGGATGTTTACCTCTCTGGGTGTGCGCTCTTCAATCCCCCAACTACCTAAAGGTGAGGTGATTGCACTCTCCACCAGTATGCATGTGTTTACTTCTGGCTCTCACCATCCACTCTGTTTAAGACAGGCCTCTCTGCCTGGGATGTTTGTTTCTAAGATGTCGTAACTTAATAGCATTCCTTTTGCTGTTTAGTACCAGGCATCTGTCTCTTACCTCAAAAGCGTAGAATGTTTCTGGGTCCTGTGAAGGGTACTGTAAATGTTATAGCATACAAAAATATTTTAGACAATTTTGCATTTAGAACTTTGTGGCAATAGTTTGGGTAAGGCCCTTTCCTGTTCTAGCAAAACTGTGCCCATGTGCATAAATAAAGCCAGGTCCATAAAGACATAGTGTGACAATGTTGGTGTGCAGGAAGTTGAGTGTCCAGCACAGAAAATGAACCCTAACCCTACCAAATACCAGTTGGAGGAACTAGAATGTTGATTGTTGGCTACGTCTTAATTTAACATCAGTACCTGACCTTACAAATGCTCTATCGGCTGAATGGACACAGATTCCCACAGACACACACCAAAATATTGCAGAAAGCCTTCCCAAAAGAGTGGAGGTTTTTACAGCCACAAAATGGGAACAACTCCATATTAATACCCAAGGTTTTAGAATGGGATGTCCAACAATCTCATATTGGTGTGATGATCAGGCATCCACAAAATTTTAAGCCATATAGTGTATTTTCATTATTAAGTTGCACTATTTTAACACTTAAAAATGTGTAAGAGAAATATAACTATAACTCTGGGTATAAAATTTTTAAAAATAAAACCAACCATCCATTTACTCAATCTGCTTAATTAATGTGGGCCGTTGGAGCCTATCTTGTACACCATTAGGTGCAAGGTAAGGCACCAACACGGAATTGGACAGTAGTCCAATGTCGGGCAAACTTACATAAATACCTCCACAGTCACCCAGCTAAGGCCAGTTGGGACTCACTCATCAAAATAACATGCATGACACAGAAGGTAACTAGGGTTTCAAAAGAAAATCCATAAAAAATAGAAGAACATGCAAACCACACTCAGAGAGTGATCAAATGGGATTCTAACTCTGGGACACGAAAGAGCAGCTCTAACCACTGTGCCACCCTGACACCCATTTAAGGTATACACAGATACCGGTAATTCTATACTAATAGACCAAATGGAAAAACGTATTGAAATAGGTGTTTAAGCTTAATTAAAAAAAAATAATAAAAGTAATTGGAATTAAATGAATGAATGATACAAAAAATAGGGTTGAGAATTCCTGCACTCACAGTTTAGAAAGAATCACAGGATTACAAGAAAATGATACACATCAAATACCAAACACATGAACTTGAGTGACAGCCGACAAAGGACTCTTAGTTGTCGGAGGAATGACTGTAGTTGGCGGAATGACTGTAGTTGGAGAAATAACTGTAGTTGTAGTTTCAACTGTTGTAGGCACTGCTGAAGGAGTCATTTCAACAGGGGTTGCTGAATCTACCAGAACCGTTGCAGTGGTTATCAATGGAACTGAAGGAGGGGAAGAACAAGTATATTTACATTAACAAGGTATGGAAACACACAACAAAATTTCGACATACAGACACTCAAAATGAATGCTCTTAGAAACTATTACCAATGTGATGGCAAACATGCGTCAGCAAAAGTGAATTAAGAAAGTCATAAAGGAAAGAATAAGAAACCTCTAATTAGGGGAGCATCAACTAATAGACAGAAAGAGAGGAAAGAATGAAGACTTAAACAATAGTTAAATAAGCGACAAACAGATTGATTAAGCAAAAAAAGAAGAGAGCAGAATAATAATATCAAGAGATAATGAAGACATGCAGGAAAGAGTGACAGGCATGAAAGGGAAGAATTGGGCAGTTAAATTTAAAAAGTAGCCTCAGTGGAAGCTAGTCTACAGCCTTCAAACTCATCGGGCATGCCTAAAATATTGCAGTTGTTTAATCAAGAAACCATTTAAAAGTATTAAAAGATTTATTCATAATTAGGATGATAAAACATAAGTTAAAAAGTAACCATATCATATTTATTAGGTACACTGGACTTAAATAGAAGTCACCTATACCAGTAAGCTGAAGCTTTAATTGCTACACACATATTATAAATTAATTGTTGATTTCTAAAAATGTATTGTGGTCTTAAACAAAATTGAGTAAAACCATGCTTGATTTTATGTTAATTTTACAGTTAGTCATTCACCTCCATATTGCCTAAAATGAAGTAATCCAAATATTGCATCTTCTAAGTATTTTTATGGAACTATTAATAATATTAAGGCTAATTACTAAATTACTGAATTACCTCTACAATGTGCTGATATATCAGCTATATGAGCTATCTGCTATTCAATTCCATAGCAATATAAAATTAGACAATACTTGTTTTTGATAACTTTTCATTGAAAGTACTTTTTACAAACAAAAAAGATGCATGCACTAAAAGAACAGTGCTAGAAAATACAAGGTACAGTTGGAAACAGGGGGTTTAACCTTGATAGTTCACACCCTTAAACAAGCTGATAAAATGTAAATTTGATATGTAGCAGTTGCTTATTTATATCTTAGATGCCTAGACAGGAACTGAAGACATCTTAGAATTGTAGTTTTTATGGTTGCTGAAAAGTTATTATCTGAACATATCTAATTAATGTGAAAATCGTTTTTCATTTCAGCTCATTAAGTTCTTAATATTTTATCTTTTATCAACCAGTAAGCAACCCTAAGGGACTACAGCAATACAGATTAAATACAATTTTAATACATATAAAATAGCAACAATAAATGAACAACAGTAACAATCACCATTAAGGAGGGAGAAAGGTGAGGGACAGGAGAGAAAGACAGAACCACATATTTTGTAAATAACAATAGAAAGCAAGAAAAACTTACAGAAAGAGGGAATAACTGAGGCTGTGAAAGATAGAGGAAATAGAAAATAGGCAAAGATGGTCCAATCAAACACTTTACTATTTTCCAGGAATACAATTTTTCATTTCAAATCAAATCAAGTCAGCACAATACACACATCAATTCTGCAAAGCGGACTTGAATACACTAGTGGTTGCACAGAAGGCATGTTGTGATAAGCTGCCATGCACACATGCACAGACTTCAAAGAATCAGGCACTGAGTACACATCACTTCCAAATGAGCATACAGTAAGTTACACAAAAAATAAACAGGAACTTGCAAGTTTTATGAAAACTGTGCTATGTGATGTCACTACACAAAAGAGAAGCAAAACACCACCATGAGCATCAGCTCTAAAAGCACTCCACATAGTGTGGTAAAAAAGAAGGCTAGCTGATAATGCACATGCAAAGCATTTTTGAGATCACAAACCAATAAAGTACTCGACATGTAATCATGTTTGCTGATAGTGTGCTATTATGTCTTGGCTGTTTTTCCCTTGAATTGTAAATACTTTGCCTCTATGTAGAATCTGATGCCAAGGAGCACTGAAGGGATGAAAAAGTTTGCTAAGGACAAAAGGATCTATAAATATGATGACACAAATAGGGGACAACTGTAACCACTCACCGGGCCAATGTTTTTTTTTGCAAAGATCTGCTTTTGTACTGCCTTCTGATGGTTTTCCAAAGAATGCTGCTGCTACCAAACTGTACCACCATGTCATTCCTAGATTGGCTTCACTGAACTTGTTTTATTTATTTTTCAAGAGTCTGATACTAGCCTACAAGGTACTAAAATATAACCTCTTAGTATATTAGTATAGTAACCTCTTGGATTACCTTATAAGTGTCCAAAGCAGTGTAACACCTGATTTTATATAAAGGTTGTCTTCCATTTGTACTGTTGGTTTCACATGTTGTGGTCTTTTTCTACTATAATGCATATTTTAGGAATCAAAAAATGTAACATTTATTGTGTAGTACAATGAGCAATACTGTATATAAAATAAAAAGCTTAATATCTTTAAACTTCTTCTTTTGGCTCCTGTTATGATCACATAAAATAAATCTGAAATTTGCAGCTTGAGCTGTATTACAGTACTGTATATAGCATTAAAGAATGACTTCTCTTCCACAGACTGCATCGCAATACAAGAAACTTAATGACATAGAAACTATTAGAAGAAAACGAGAATTTCTTGATGTCATACTACTGTTCTAAATCTTACAATATTCTTAACATTACCTATAATTTTGAGATGCTCAATAAATCACTTGCCATATTAGTATTGGTTGATAATGGAGCTAAAGCAATTTATTGATATCACTCAGATGTGAAGATTGTTGCCAATATGTTAGGCTGAATAAAATGTTAAGTTGTCTGACACCAGGTTCAACAAAACAATTGCAAGCCCAATTGTTCTTTTTAATTGAAGAAAGGTAGAGAAAATCCAAGCAAAATGACACCTTTTATTGGCTAACTAAAAAGATTACAATATGCAAGCTTTCGAGGCAACTCAGGCCCCTTCTTCAGGCAAGATGTAATCATTACAGTGAGAGAGATACTGAGTAGCTGTCATTTACAGAGTTTAGGAATGTGAAGATGCAACCCAATTGAAAGAGGAATAAGAGTTCATGATAAAGTGTAACTGGATCTTGTGGCTTACAAGAGCAGGAGGTTAGGGTGCTGTTCGCACTGCCATTTCAATCCACTTTTGGCTTTACAGACTAGTTAGCCAATAAAAGGTGTCATTTTGCTTGGCTTTTCTCTGCATTCATAATGGCTAACACGGTACAACACCCTAATATTAGAGAAAGGTAAAACAGTTTTTAATTTGACATTCTAAAGGGCATCACCCCAACAGTATACTGTATTCCTTACCACAAAAATATACAAAAAAATCCTCCTTTGTCAGTTGAACTGTTATTTCACAACATTTTACATATTCAACTAAGAAAACCTAAAATTAAAATTGATATTCATAAATGCAATGCATAATGTTTACACTTAAAACAACCACAAAATATATATAAAAATTTGAAGTGTTATTTATCTTTGATTTGTGCCTCAAAACTAAGCTGATTGGCAAAAACGTTAAATGTATAATGAAGAAAAAAAATCTTGTAACTTAACTAGTTTGTATTTAATTAATTGGGTCATATAGAAACCTGATTGTAAATTGTGTATAAATAAAATATAAATAACATTATCAAAATTAGCAGATCTGAAAGATCACTTGTTGGTGTTTGCCCAGTGTTTTTACTTGCATCCTGACTGTAAACTAATAAAAGTAAAATAACTCAAGTGATATATAATTCTGTCAGCTGCATATAATAATAAAAAAATAGATCCAACTTGTGAATATTCAATCAAGTTCCAGTCTCACTGGGCCATATGTTTTGGGTGTGCACCAAATTAACATATTTTTAGATCAAAATCTTTAAATGTCTTTCAGACAGCCTTGTTGTCTCAATCTCTCCTAATTCATTAACAGCTGTGTTTGGTATATTCCCAGGGCTTAAAGTGGAGAAGTAAAAACAAACTACTTTTACTTCACTATAAGCACTTAGACTTATCTTGCTCAACTGGAAGAATCTTAACTCACCTCTTTTAAATCAGTGGATAACTGATGTTATATATTATTTGAAATTGGAAAAATCTAATTCTCATTTAGAAGATTTGTACAAAACTTATTCTAAACTTGTCAGGATCTAATCAATAACATTTTAGAATAAGCATTTAAATTAAGGAAGTGGATTGTCTCCACCTTTTTTATTCTGTTTTTATTCATTTATTTATTTACATATTATTAAACTTTTACTCTGCTGGCCTAGCTCTCTTTCTTATGGGTGTGGGTTGATTTGTTTCAAACCTAGTTTTGTTAAACCCGACTTGCTTGTATGGAATGTTATTTGATTTTAATAAAATCAATAAAATGTAATCTTAATCTTTTTCCAATAAGTTAAAAAAAGTCAGAATTAAATTATTTATTTTAAAATATTTCTTGTTTTGATTAAGTTGCCGCTTACCCACTTCAAAAACAACTAATCTAAAAAACAAAAACAAAGCCTAACCGAAAAACATCATTTTATGAAATAGTTCAGAAAAATCAGCAAATAAATACAAAACTGCATATATTTTAAATGTAACTTGAACTAACTTGTTCTCTTCTTTTATTAACTTACTCAGTGTATTTCGCTTTTGTACCTGAAATGCACTCATGGTGGACCTTTACTTCTAAGCAGGTGCCAGGATCTTGTTTTAATTGTTTGTAAATACGTGCCAGCTTGATGTCACGTTGCATATTTTACATCTGGATATTTATTTCATTGACTTTTATGTATACTGGCAATGAACTACACATGCTTTGCAGGTAAAAATAAAAATATATATAAAAAAATGCTTGATATAAGCAAAACTATCTACCTGTGCAGCATGAAAATTTTACTAGGTTAGACTACTTCTGAAGTAAAAACAGCTACATATAAAAAATAAAAAATATATTAAAATTAGTAAATTTTAATGCATTTTAAGTAGCCTAAAAAGGTTAGGTTCTTCAAACAAGAAACATTGAGTCTGCTCATTAGTTTATAACATGCCTTTCTGTTATATTGGAGCTTTATTTAAGTCACAATTTTCTTGAAATTCAGATTAACATCTAAGTTATACAACTCCAGCAATAAATCCAGTTATCTTTGAATCAAGCCAAGTAACATTGCATCCACAATGCTAAATGAGATATATAACCTCATTTGGGAAAACATGAGATACATTTACTCTAAATAAGAAATTTATTCTTGTTAAGATTTATCAATTTTTTGGGAGAATGTCTTTAATTTATTGTGAGCTTACAACTTTTTTCACAATTTTCTATCTGTCCTCACAAATGAGCTTACAACTTGATGTAATACATCACTGACTTGCATATGTTTACTTTCTTCACAACAAACGGGGCTGTGGTTTTCATTTTTTCATTGTTTCAGTGTATGATCTAAAGTAAATATTTTATCAATGTAAATGCAAAGATTTAATTTCCATTTTTAACGCTGTGCTCACCTTTTATGTTGCACTTTACAATGCAGATTATGCAATCTGAGGATGTAAATAACTTCATGACAGTTAAATTATCACACTGAAGAATTCCATTATCTTTGAAAGCGACCATTTTTGAGTGTGGGTCTCAAAGTGTAAAATATACCACATTAATTGTAAAACTATAATGCTTTTTTGTGTGAAAAATCTTTAAGATTTAAGACTACAACATTTATATAACTATTCAACAAATACTGTACAACATTACTTTCATCAACACCTGCATTTATACTATATTTCAACTAGAAATAAGAGACATGGCTTGCTTTGGAATAATTCTTAAATGTGAGTTCTGATGGATAAAATGTTTAAATACAAAACCTTTACTCTAGTACAATTAACTATCAAGCTATTTGCATAACAATCAAAATGCAGAAATCAGTGACAACAGGCAAGATGCAGCCATATTCTTTGAAGCAAGCAAATGGACAAGAAAAGTAGAGAACAGCCAGTCAAGGATCGAAATTTGTGTAAAAGCAGAAAGTAGGCTCCCATTTCTTATGTAAACATAAAATGTAATCTGTAACAATATGTTTCAAATATCATGAAAACAGTACAAATGTTGTCCAATGAAATGTTAGGATTCAAGTTTACAAAATAATATATTTTAATACTATGAATTTTAAGACATTGGTTTTCTGTTATATCCTAATGACAGCACGAGGCAGGTTTCTACAGCAGGCTAAGCATTTAAATATACCTGCAGTATGATGTACTTCAGAGCTGCTTCAGAGTCACTCATTTATCATTCCTTGTTTCTTTAATTTCATAAAGATGAACTCATAGCTATTTAACCCCATAATATGTAAAGTATGTGCCATACTGTATTCTAACAACTTATTAAGTGAAAGCCTGTGGATATACTGCTTTACTGATACATAAATGTTTTTTTGACTGAACTTTGTGTTACTGTATGTGTTTCATCTTTTTAAGTGTAAGTCTGGGGCAAAAGGTGTCATAAATTCACATTCAGCAGTGAGTGAAAGCATTATGGAATTTCACTTAAGTTCGGCAGCAGAAAGTACAGCATTTGTAAAGATGTCATAAGCTGCAGGGAAATGCAATTTCTGCCACAGATAGTGTATATTTTTCTAGGTTTGCAATGATAAAGTGCTGAATTCTGTATCAGATTTAAATATTTTACATTGGTGTTAGAGACAGGAGTTAAGGAACTACATAATGAGTGCAAACAGCTGATGTGACAGTAATGTGGCTAAAAAGCTACTAAAGGAATAATGTACCAGTGAGAAAGAACTGTACAGCATAAATGATCCTGCTGAATGCCTCTAAGACTAGAAAAATATTCCTTTATCTCAGGATGCAGAAAGACTTCAAACAGATATAGAAGTGGTGCTTCAGCTCAATATTTTTTAACTAGGAACAAACTGATAAAAGTGTCACAAAGACTGTAAAACAGTGACTGCCTCCCACAGTTGATGAATGTCTCATTAGTCTAGCAGGCTGGCTGTACACTCATGCACTGCAATTAATCCACCTCCTTAAACAAACTAACAGCCTCACAAATCCCACTCCTTCCCAATTAATGCATATATAAGGGTCCAGCCTGATAAGCCAAAGAAACATTTTTAAGCATGGTACATGTTTATTACTATTTGCTGTGGAGCTGGTGATTTCACCAGCCTTTCTACAGCAGGCTTACATTCAAGACCTCTACTGCTATTCATCTTGTTAAAGAGCTGCTGTGTACTGTCATACCATCTAATGGCTGTCACTTAAAGCAATGCTTTTCGATCCCTGAGGGTTTCCACTCTGTACTGTTGACAAAGAGGTGAATTCATGAAAAAAAGAGTGACAAAGAGGGGGAAAAAAGGCTTGTAGTGCAGCCAGCGAGCTTATTCAGCAGATATCATATCTCAGGGAGGTGATACGGCACTTTAGACACAAAAGATTTTCAGAGCAGGAGGGATACAATAATTAGCAAAAAGCTGGTTTATATATATATATATATATATATATACATATATTCCTTCTATTGCTTGTGTCAGGCACTTTAGTGGAAGAAGTATACACTAGCATTGACAAGCTCAAACTCACCTAGACATTTTTATATTTTTAATAGAAACTGATACTTTTTTAAATCACTATACCGTTAAATAGATTTAAAAATATAGTCAAGGCATCACTAAGGCTGCAAACTGGATTTACTGCAAGAAATAAGTGATATATAACATATTATTCACATATGATAGCAAAACCCAATTTTACTCCAGTGTTTTAACTGTAAACTTAGTTCATTAGTTCATACTTAATTAATCATTTAAACTGGTTATCAAAGAAACCTGTGCAAATGATGAGATATTTAATCTTACTTGGAAAAACACAAAATATAGTAGTTTCATTCAAAATAATAAATTTATGCTTTGTTAAGATATATTTTTTTCAGTGTGTCTTTAATTTATTGAGAGCTTCAAACTTTTTTTCTTCACAGCAATGGGGACTATGGGCAGGTTGAAAAGAGAAAGAGAAGTAGGGAACACAAATGGGCTTACAACTTTATATATATATTGGGGGCTTGAATTGACATCAAAAAGGCGCTGTGGGTTTCATTTTTGTACTGAAAATGTTAAAGTGTATGATGAAAACGTTTTATTAATGAAAAAGCGTACATTTAATTTCTATTTCTTTCCCTTTTTATTAATATATATATATGATGATAGTTTAAATAATCACAAAGCTACACTAAAAAATGACACAAGTGGTTATCAGGGCCACCTTTGTAATTGTATTAACACAGCTGAAAACTGTTATTATGGTCATTGAAGCAAGTGAATTGCTTTTCCTTGGGTTGAAAGGTACTCACGTTCCTAAAATGTTTTTTTTTTTTGTTGTTGTTGTTGTTTGTTTTGTTTTTTTTTCCAGAATGAAGGTTATTCGATGTGACAAATTGCCAAAAAACTAAATTTTCCATGCAAAATTGTCTATTATTGTCTTGAGAGAAGAGGGAAAACCAGACCTAACCAGTGTAGAACAAGAAGAGGGAAGACCTAGATGTACTGCTACATGAGAGGATAAGAATATCAGTGTCTGCAGTTTGAGAAACAAATGCTCAACAGATCCCTCAGTTGGCTTCCTCCATAAATACATGCCAAATACCAGTTTCTTCTACAACAGAAAAAGATGTCTCCAGGATGCTGACTGTAATGCACTTTTCCAGTCATTATCTGCCCAATGTCTGTGCTTTATTTTGGACATTTTAATCTTTTCTCTTTATATGTAGTTTCAGATTTGACTTTTTCATTGAATCTCTGCCTTTAAGGTCAGCATCCTGAAAGTCATCTTTTTCACTGTTGCAGATGACACTTGGTGTGTCCAGTTTAAGGAATCAGTAATAGTCATTTGTAACATTAAATTTAATGGTACTTTCAAAAAAGTATCAGTTTCTGTCAAAAACATGGACATTGTGATGTCCAAAGTCCAGTGTAAATGTCAAACACTTTAAAATGAATATTCATAGATAGATATAGTTTTGGATCCTAAAAGAAATGTTTTTCATATTAGCAGAAGAGAATCAAACATGCTTTTAAGAAATTTAACTGCATGACTGTATATGTGCAGTTTGTTTCCTCTTGCTTTGAAAAACCTTTGAAAAATTCTTACCAAGCCTACAATCCTCTTTAAATTGCAAAAGCAACAACATGAGACCTCCACACAGATATTTCAGCGTGAAAGCCCCATGGTTTCTATAGCTCCCCTGGGCCCATTCTGCCTTTTAACACATTTATGCCACCACCCTGGCATGATCCACAGCCATTTCACCCCAATGAAGAGGTCCCAGACACCCAAATTTTGCCACACCCTTTTTTTCCTCCCAGGTGGTGGTATGTGGTTTAGAAGGAGGAGAAAAATGAAATGAAATTCCCATTTCCTGTTACCTACTCCAGGGGAAACAGTACCTGTGGCGTTCATTTCTTCTATCGTCAAGAAAGAAGAAGGGAGGAAAGACAGAGAGATAAGAAAAGGAAAACACACATATACATGTAAAAGCAAACACACAGAAAACACTTCAGAGCAGAGCGGAACAGAGCTGTTAATACTACAATGAATCCATTAACAGGACAATGAACAGACAGACTGACAGTGGGTTCTGTCTGATTAAATTATATATGATTAAAGAAAGTCTATGAAATAGATTTAAAATGTGGAATCTTATGTAAAACAGCATATTTACATCCTTATGTGAAAATAATAATAAGAAACTTTTGATCAGATGTATACTTCTACCAAATATATTTACATGCAAATATATTATACAGCAGCTCCAAAATATAGCATATAAGATATGAGAAAATTAAGTGGCAAAAGTTAAAAGGCAAGCCTACTCCAAAATGCTCATATTTCAGCTTTCATCAACTCTGATAAATGATTCAATTTTTGCACCATTGGTTTTGCTCCTGTTTATTTTTTTAAACATTAACCGTATATATTTGATATCGCAAAACATCTAAAACGTTTTAAAAAATTAACTTTAAATTAACCATTTTTAAAGTTTTGCAGTTTTTTAAAATTACTTATTGAAATGTTCCAAGCTATTACATTGCATATTTTTATGTTTGTTTAATATACTATATTTTAAATATATTTAAATATTATATACAGTGCATCAGGAAAGTATTCACAGCAGATCACCTTTTCCAGATTTTGTTTTGTTACAGCCTTATTCCAAAATGGATTAAATTCATTTTTTCCTCAGAATTCTATACACAACACCCCATAATGACAATGTGAAAAAAATGTACTTGAGATTTTTGCAAATTTATTAAAAATATGCACTGTACTACTATATTTAAATACTATGCACCTGCATGATCCCTCCCCTCCTCTGATTCTCCCAAGATCAAGGTTCCAGGTTACATTTTTCTTCGTTCTATCACACCACGCCATCAGCTTGTGCAATTTGCTTCACAATCAGTAGATGTTACTGCTCTTCTTTTTCTTTCTGCCATTACACCTTCTTAACACTAGAATTACCAAACCTATTGAAAAAACTTGCAGATCCATCCCACCTTTAATTGCTTTGCACCTATCCGTCAGCATCTTTTGTCCTGTAAAAGTGTCGATAAGCAGCAAGCAGGCTACTATCACATTCCCCCACCGCAGCACACTTTTCTCAGCTCAAGACTGTTTACCAGCGTGTCAGTTGCTTAGAGTTGTATAGAGTGAGACGTCAAGCAAAATGACAACCTTTTATAAATACTATATCTTTATTTTAAACACATGCATTTCATGTGTGTTTCGTGTCTACAACAATCTATGTAAAAACATCGTTAACACAGAAACATTTTTCATGTTTTAGCAATAACTCACAAAATGCAGATATGA
The DNA here is from genome assembly GCF_016835505.1 of Polypterus senegalus. Classification (NCBI taxonomy): domain Eukaryota; kingdom Metazoa; phylum Chordata; class Cladistia; order Polypteriformes; family Polypteridae; genus Polypterus; species Polypterus senegalus. The sequence goes on from NC_053156.1 coordinate 265,487,704, forward strand.
AGTGTATAATGTGTGAAGCCTGAAGTCCAAATATCAAATTAGAGCCAGATCAACAAATTTACAGGACAAAAGACTCTGACGGAGAGGTGCAAAGCAATTTAAGGTGGGACGAATCTACAAGTTTTTACGTAGGCTTTGGTAATTCTAGTGTTAATCAGTTTACCTATGCTGTCTACCATAAGATAGATGTGAACCTCACTAACTCCACTGAGGTGACCTTTTGTTTCACCAGCGTGTATAAGCTTCGATTAAGATGAAAATCAAGGTTTTAGCCCCAGTGGTTTGCAAATAACTGTGTGACAGATGGACATAATTCTTAATATTTTATATATAGAGAATATGTAGTATATGAAGGGATGGAGGGATTGTGCATCTCACTGGTTCTTAAATGCATGCTAACAAGAGATACAGTGTGTTCTCCTGATAGGTTTGGCCATGGTAAAACTATATAAGGAAGAGCCAGACAAAGAACAATCGACAAATATCACTTCTAGGATAGATATTAAAAAAAAAGAAAAGAACCTTGCTTGGTATAGGGACACCAAAATCAACTCCTAGTACTAGGCCTATGAGTGGTGTTCACCAGCAAGTGTTTGTTAGCCAGGGAACCCATTTGGGCTGGTCAAATTTTGTCAGAGATGCCATGTGGTCTATTAACTTGAATTTCAAAGAACAATAGTCAGGTGCAATGACAGTCAGGAGTTAGGCAATAGCTTGAAACTGACATGGAGAATTAACATTTGGATAGCTTCAAAGAAGTCCTGGTGAAACTTCAGATGATTCAGAAAGGAGTAACTTCACCTAAGCCTTTCTCAGTGAGGGCTGGGAAACTTGACCTCATAAACAATATCATTTAGAACAGTAAAGAAGACTGTGACAAATTCATAAATTTTTATGATGCTGTCTGAATTTATTTCAATGGTCGAGGTTTTCTGCTGTGATCAAAATGCTCTGTTGTGGCAAGCCTGCAAGGTTTGGAAATGCTGAAAGCACCAATTATTATTTGAGTGTTTTGCTAATGTACCTGTTGAAAATTGTGTACCAGGTGGGGGAATTGGGGGTGCATTGGGGAAAGCACACTTGGTTTCTGGACAGTGGGCAAACTTTTTTTTTTATCAATTAAGGCTATAATCAGTAATGTATATCATACATTTATATTTCATTTCAGTCTCAGCACAAGTCCCTTACTCAGTTCAGCAAGCTATGTCATAAGAAAGACCAATAAGGAGAAGTTATTTACAGTTATTAATATATCAAAAAGAATAGTATTTTCACATTTTCCCGTTGAATAGATTTTATTATTTTTGTACTTTTAAATAAAATTAAAATCCTTTTCTCATGGAGTTACTGTGGCTGGGTTAGGATTCTTCTAGTAGGATAAAATAAGATGACAAGTAGATTTTTGCATGACAGAATGCTGTTTCATCAGATGCACGTAATACTATTAGAGGATTCTGAAGTAATTATAGATCGAAAACTATGTGAAATTAATATGTAATGATGTCTTCCCTAAAATGGCCTGCATGTGGGGCATTCCTGAAACACAGGCAGAAGCCTGGAGATACTGTTTACAGTTCTGATCTCAAGTGCCTTTTCTTTCTACATTTCCTTTTAATTGTCTTGGAAATATTATTTTTGTAAATTCTGTTTGTGTTTTCTTTACTTTTATATGTTATAACTACTCTATAACTTGTGATTTTCTTGAATTATTACTTTTTACTACTATTATGTTGATTATATATTTCTCAGTTATTTGTTTTATATATCTTACTATCTTTATGTTAAGGTAAGCATAAGGGGAGTCACCCAAGGCCTATATACATAAGTACTTTGCTGCTTTGTTCTTTGGCTTATGGACTTCAGCTCTGTTTTTTTATTTCAATTTCAAGATCACAGATTGGTTTTGTTTGCTTTCAAGTTGGTTTTGTTTGACTTTTATGTATAAACTCTTATACACCTTTTTGGTTTTTATTCTTGTTTTTTTACTATTTGTTAATAAATATGTTAATGGCAAATTTGTTTTGAGATTTTTCAGGTAAGGAAAACAAACATTTTGAGGTCAGGTAATGATACTCAATAATTAGGCGCCAGAGAGTGGTGACTTGTTACATGTTGATCTGCACATATAAATAAGAATTTCACTGTAGTCTGTGTGAAGTACAATTTTTACATGAACTGGGCAAATTGATAAGGAATGTATATTGTTGATGGCAGAGTAGGGTTCATTGTCTGATGTTCTAACAAAAAGGTCACACTCCCAGAGTTGATATAGCTCCCATGGGTGGTTAACAAGCACAGCCCTTTGGGAGCTGACCTAGAACCCATTGGAGGAATTATACCTCTTGATGTGGACAAGAGTGTCTGGCAATTCCTCAGAAGACATTCAAAAAAGTTTTTAGGATAGGGGTGATCTGTTTGTCCTTCTCAGCAAATTACCACCACAACTCTGACCAGAAAAAGGTAACATTAAACACGGTCAAATTATAACACATACTACAAGTTTCAGAAAGAGTAACAGAAATACCCTGAAGTGGAAAAGAACATATAAAGCATTGTTCTCTAATTGAAAAGGTAGTTTGGTTATAAAAATCAACATTAGGGATTTATCAGGTTACTGTTGGCATTCCCAGTGCCACCTATGTTAAACTTGAGATGGCCCTCGCTCTTTATATGCAAGACTCTTTTATTGTAGATACCCCAAATTACCCATTAACAGCAATGTTTTATATATATGAGAGAGAGAGAAAGAGAGAGAGAGAGAGAGAAAGATGACAAGCCTGAGGATATGAAGGGTTACCTCTGGTAACTGCAAAAGTCAGGGAGTCTTGGCAGGGAATGCACTGAAACCGATTTGGGATAAAGGAAAGTGACAGCAGGCCACGTATGTATTATTAACACACCACAGATAAGACTGTAAAGGAGCATAACATAAAAAAGGAAACTTGACAGAGTCTTATAGGACCCATGATTATGTACTCCTAGCCAATTGATTGTGAATTAGAACAAAATGAAACAGTTAAAATACAAAGCTCAGACAGTCCAGATGTTCAAGGAAAACAGGCTCAAGATTTCTAATATATTTCCCATGACCCCAGCCAGGCCTAGGAATTTACCACTGTACGTGGTTTAATAAAAATTTAAACACTTCTGGTTAGAACTGTTTGAACAGAAGGAAGAGTTCCTTGTGGGAGGAAGTAAAAGTAGAAAATTGGTATTTACCTTGAGAAGCCATCAGATCTTGACATTAGCAGTACACGTAATGTGTAAAAAAGGCAAATTTTGTTTTACTATGCAGTTATTAAAGTATACCATTCTGAAATATCAGATCCCTTTAGCTCGTCCTGAACATTTAAATGAAAACATGAGTATCAGCGCATGCTGTTGTAATTGGTAAGTAGGTGCCTTTTTTCTAGGAGATGTGAACAAACATGTCAGTATTGACAGTTACAGAAGATAGCATCTCTCTGGCTCACTTCAACAATTGTTTGACAGAGCAGCCAAGGACATCTCAAAAGCCACTAACCAGAAAACACAATGCAAAACTATATGATAGCAGGAAATAATTGTCCTCAAAATGTATTATTTATTAATAGATTCATAAGGTTTTTTACACAATCAATCAATTTATATCTTTCTTAGTGCATTGAGAAGTGTGCTGTTTACCTTAACATTTCTTGTAGCAAATGTTAAAGCAACTTGTGATATGACATAGTGAAATGATAAAAATTTAATCACATCTCTATGCAAATTCTGAGTGCTTTTTATTAAACACCTAAAAGCTCATACGTTTAAGCAAATAATCTTCAAAAAGGTAGCACAGAGCCTTTCTTGTTCACAATTTAAACACAACATATTTGTGCTGCCTGGTTGATATGTATAAATGAGTTGGAAAGTGTGTTCCTCAGTTTTTCTGTATATAAACAGCTTTCGTTCTATTTATTCATTTGTTTATTTTTCTTTATTATCAGCTTTAAATTAAAGTTGGCTTAAACTGCACTGCCTACAATATTATTTTTGCTTGTGATACTGTTTGAAGAATGGTAGCACTACTAACCCACATGGCATTGTTGCTTAAGAATGATGCAGGTACACCAGGTGGAAATGCTAGCAGTAAAAGGTCCATCATAATCAGCTTTAACATAATGTAGATGGCCTTAGTAGAAAATTTGCTATAATTTTTTTTGTTTGTGGACAATAAGTTTGCTACTTTTGATATTAAGTTTAAAGGACAGCACTGGTGGCCATATTCTCATCCAAGTTTAATGATATTTCCTGTGTTCATGTGCAATTCTAAATGTTTTCACAAATAAGATGATTTCAGTGCATACCGACAGCTTTGCCACTGAATCTGAATGCTCTGCACATTTTTCTGCAGACAACTGGCATATGGTGGTGCACCTGTATAAAATGTCAAAATTCCGTACATGGTGGGTGACGTGAGCAGAGAAGTGAATAGAAAATGTATTCTCACCTAAAGAAAATTAGTACCACAGAATGTTTTCTTAAATCAAAACCTCTGACATTTCAAAGTGGTTGTACTTGGTAAAATGTATGATTTTAGTTTACATGTTTGGACTCTGGCTTGTATTTATTTGTTGTTTTATGCTATTTTTTTATTGCTATGCTATTTTTCACATTTTCAGGTAATTTCTGCTATGTTAGCCTATGAGTTACTAATTGTGTCTTGTAACATTAGATATGTAAATATTCCATGCACTTTGTTGGTTAAGCTCCAGGAGGACAGTCACTCATGCATCACTGCAGCTGGGTCCTGTTGGGGTTTGATTTGGGGTTTTGCATCAGTATTGCCTTTGTTGTTATTTTCCTTCTGTTTTCTGGATTTTTTCCTTTTGTTTTGGAATTACTATTACTGGATCAACAATATGATTTTTTTTAGGGATTTTAAATGCTCTGTTGAGCATTTTTGTTTTATTTCCTAATTTTGTTAATACATTTTTATTTATAAACATGATTGTGAAACTTATCTCTATTACAAGCTGGAGTTAGACCGTTATCCCTTATCTGTGAGACATTTAGATATGAGTTCAGGTGAGCCTACTCTGTATAGGTCAGTAGAGGCCATAGCTGGCTTCATGGGTCATTTGGAGGTCTCTCATACCCTTTTGCCTTGTTCATGACTCCAATACTCAGCATATACCACCTGAAGCCCATTTTAAATCACAAAAATGTGAAAAATATTTTTTTAATTTATAAAATGCTTCACTTTAAAACACAATTTCATGAGACAAATTAATATACAGTATAACGTAATTGTGAAGAAATAACTGAATGAAACATACTGAACCTTTATTTAGTAGTTTACTACTTTTGTACATTTTCCACAGGCATGTTCCTTTTGTCTGGCACTTTATCCTAACAGTCCGTAGCTGCAAACATTAACTGCCAATTGCTAATCAAGTTAAGGAACCCTGTCTACACCACTTAAACGGTTTATCAAGAATGTATTTTTCCAGAACTGCTCTAATTAAATTATCTGATTGTAATTAACAATTATTCTTTATATTTTTGATTTTTTTATTCCACTGTTTTAATTCCATTATTAGCTTCACAATTTATTTTTTCAAATTATTTCAATTCATATTTTTCAAAACTTAACTATTTGTTTTATTTGAAAAGTTGTTAAATTTGCATATATATAAATCTACTCACAGAACAAGAATCAAATCAAATCCAATCAACTGTTTATTATTGTTCAACAGTCTTGGTTGTGGTACTTACTACACAGTCACTAACAAGATTTCACAATTTTTATCTAAAAATTTTGCATTCAATCAATTAAATGTTTGATTTAAACACATTTTAGTGGGTTTAACTCACTTCTTATCAAATATATTTATAATACCCAGAACTTTCAAACATAAATTATTAATATTAATGTTTCTATTTTAATATGGCTTAGCACATCAACATAGACAAATCCCTGATGCAGCACTTGTTAATTTTCCTTTATCATATTCAAATATTGATATTAAGCTTTGTTAATCTGCACTAAACTCTTTTATTCTTCTTAAAAACAGAAAATATTAAGTTTCACTTGGTAAAAATTAATGCTTGTGACTCAGCCCCTCCTGACTAAACAGGCCAACTGCAAAGTACAAGATGGCTGGTTCAGTACCCAGCTAACAGCTCAGTACATGACTCAGAGTAAGCCACAGTATATGACCACATACTGATAAATGTGAGCAGTAAAACTATTAAGAACAAATTAAACTACAATTCTTTCATACTTTGCCAGTTGACATTAAGTTTTAAAGTATAATGCTTACCTTCATTGGTAGACTGGGTAACGTCAACGATATATGCCTCCCCTAGGCCGATCTGTGTGCGAGCACTCAAATCAAACTTGTAGCGTGCATTTCGGTCAGCTTTGCGTAATGTGTAGCTAGTTATGTTTGATTGGAAGTTTTCAGTCTGCATACGTCCCACCTTGGTTCCATTCACTATAAAGGAGGCAGAGACACTAAGTGGCAAGAAGCCTAAAACTTATTTAAACAGTAGCACATTATCTCTAGTACGGAAAACGCTTGATTTGATTTCTGATAATGCTTTGACACTTACTCTGTTACTATGGAATACACTGAATATTAGCTATTAAGAATGCTATCACGTTGGATATCTTAAGTATAAGGATACACATTTTGCAAACAAGAGCTACAATGCCTTGTACTTCTCACCAGCATCTGTCTCTGCTGGACAGTTACTTTCGGTCACAAATGCACTGTTGTGTGCAATGCTAAAATGGCTGTTTCCTTATACTGAACAAGTTGATTGTGTGCCAAGAGCTATATGTGCCACCTTGACACAGACTAGTGCTGCAGCTCTAGTTAATTAAGAGCATGGAAAGCAGAAGCAAGCCATTTGCAGGATAAATTTGCCTAAAATAAAAGGAAACTAACAATGCCCTTTTTCTGAAATCATATTTGAGTATGGTGTAGTGAGCACCAATGAGGAAATATTGAGTCAATGAATGAATAATGATTCAACCCAACCAAAGGCTTAAGCACAGAATAATAATAATAAACAGTAACACTGTACTCAAAGAGTCTAATGAGACTGACTACTTCATTTTTATATTGTTACAAGACACAGGAAACACCTACCAAGCTGCTGAAGACTCAAGAACTTAGTCCTACCCAGTCTACCTAGCCTGTGAAGAGCTTGAAGAGGGCTATCGCCTGGCCGATGCAATATTTTCTTGCAAACTCAGTAATGAGCACTTAGTGGTTTATAACATCATAACATATTTTTAAAATGTATTTTCAGGGATCTCTACATTTTTGATTTTAAGATTTTCAGGAGATCTACAGGGTTAATTGAAGGGTCCAAGCCCCAGAATCCCTTGTTTACCACGCCTTAATCTATCTCTTGTTTACATTTCACAACTTATCATTACATGTTTATATTTAATTAAGTACTGACATAGCTAAAAACACCATTCTCATTTCATATAGATTTAATATAGCTGTAGTTCAAAATCATAACAAGCAACACACATATCCTTTGAAACTTTATATTGCTGTATTATTTTCCTTACAAAAATGGTCACTCGGGATCTCTGAACTATAAGTTTAAAACATAAAAACAACTGAAATGCAACAAATTACCTGTTCGGTATTTCAGAGTATACCCAGTTAAAATTCCATTGGGCTCTAATGGTTGATCCCAGTCCAGGTAAATCGTGTCCATATTCCGCTCCTGAACTCGCAGATACCTTGGAGGACCGGGCACTATAGCAAGAGGACAAAAATGAATCGGTAAAACTTGGACTTTGGAATTTTCTGCCCTTCTTCATTGCTTGCTGCCACACATCTTAGCTCCTGATAAAATGCCACACATTTTAGTTTTTAGGAAAAAACACAAAACAATTTGTATGAAAATGTGCTAAAGAAAGTTGTTCTTTTTGTTACATAAATGGGTTCACTTAAATTACCTAATATTTCAATTGTCTTTTTTCCATAAAACCTGACCTTCATTAGATTTCAGATGTACCAAGATGTTATTTTCGATGGACTTCACATTATATATAATATACTCTAATTCGCTATACTTTGATTACTCTGCATATGCCTGTCAGCTCATTTTCAAATATTAATTTATCCATCCATTTTCTAACCCGCTGAATCCAAATACAGGGTCACGGGGGTCTGCTGGAGCCAATCCCAGCCAACACAGGGCACAAGGCAGGAACCAATCCTGGGCAGGGTGCCAACCCACCGCAGGACACACACAAACACACCCACAGACCAAGCACACACTAGGGCCAATTTAGAATCGCCAATCCACCTAACCTGCATGTCTTTGGATTGTGGGAGGAAACCGGAGCGCCCGGAGGAAACCCACGCAGACACGGGGAGAACATGCAAACTCCACGCAGGGAGGACCCAGGAAGCGAACCCGGGTCTCCTAACTGCGAGGCAGCAGCGCTACCACTGCGCCACCGTGCCGCCCACAATATTAATTTATGCAAATTAAAAATCGAACAATTTATCTTTGGACTTGTTAAAACTTCCAAAGAATTGACTTCAATATTCATTCATGTAAAAAATATTGTTTCCTTTATTCACTTCCACCGCTTTCTTGTTTCTTCTAAACAATAAACAGGCAAAGCGTGTATTGGACATATTTTCATTTTGCTTAAAGGAATACTCCACCCAAAAAGGATACTTTTTCATATGTTACTTGCCCTGTGTGGTTTGTAGTGATGGACGAGAAAAATTGTTAGTCCCCTTCACACTGGATTTTGCTTTTGAATTAAAGATAAGACTCTTGCCCAAGAGGAGGAGAGGCAAGACTTCAATTCAAAAGTGCAACACTGTGTGTAGGCCTTTTGTTTGTGGACTACTTACATTTTCTGAAATTTTTCATTTAACATTATTTCAGAAAAAAAATAATGTGTTTCTCAAGTTGTGAGTGTATGACTGGATGACTTGAGTTGTGGTTTATGTGACTTGAATAATGTGAGATGTTTTTCAAGGATAATTTTGATATTGTTTTTTCTTGTCCAGTAATGGTCATCACTGAGTCCTATTCTTTAAGAAACTTTATGTTCTTTCTCTATGCAAATATGAAATTACATTTTTTCTCAGTCATCAATAAGCACTATGGGGTAAGTAAGATAGAAAAAATATAATTCTTGGGTAGAGAATTCCTTTAATAAAACATACTGACTTGAACATGAAAAGGCAATGTGAGCTACCTCCTTCACTGGTCTGGAGATCATGGGTTGTGCTTGATGGACCCTCTCCCTTGCCATTGACTACTACCATGTACAGCTTATAGTTGCTATATGGAATGAGGTCTTTTAGTGTCCCCTGGGGTTTGGAGCTTGTGGTTGAGAAACTCTGATACTTCTTCTCCCTTGATACACTCAGCCCTTTGAGCTTGCTACTTTCCCTCCAGTAGTATACCTGAAAAATAAAAGATACATTTAAATAGCTGAATGTAAACACTCATTCATACTGCCCCAGATTTTAACACTCAGCAAAATCATTTATCTCTCCTTGTCATTCACAACCCATTCTCCAACAAGATTTTAGTAAAATTTTCATTGAAAACAGTCTTGAAATAATAAGCAAAATAATAACAACCAACTTGATGTTTAAACAATATCACATATAGTAATCCTGATTACAGATTTCTAATGAAATGTTCTCAAATGCAACTATTATTGCATTAAAGAGAATATATGAATTTTCAATTTCCTTAACATTTTCTTTGAAGTACTAAAAAATGAAAGGGAGAAAAAAAAGGAATTCTGGAAGCATCTTTACCCTATATTCTTTTAGCTCTCCTTGAACGCTTTCATATGAGACTGGACTCCACATAATGATGGCCCTTGTGCTATCCGGCCGGATACGAATATTGGTTGGAGCTGATCTGGGGTCTGGAAAATAAGCAATTTGAAAAATTAAGGAGCATCAGTTAGTGTGTACTATTTGCCACATTTTACTATGATCCCTGCCTTTACATTACTTCCCCAGAATAACATCACCATAAACAACATCATACATCTGACATTTTACTGCCTGTCTTCTGAGAGAAACAATAACTGTTTCCCTAACAAATGTTTTTTTTATGGTTTCCCTGATTTGTTTCACATTAATGTTATTTCTGACCAGATACAGAATTACTATTAAAGCTAAAATTTGAATAATGACCCAAGAACTGATTTTAATGTTGTCACCTTCTAAATAACACAGTATTCACAGTACTCACAGTCTTCTCCAGAATGGCCAATGATTATAGGTGATTCAGGTCCTGGTCCAAAGTCATTTATTGCTTGTACTTTAATTTCATAGGCGACATACGTGTCCGTGTCCCAAATAACATGTTTCTCATAGCGCGTAGTTAAGTTCTTCCATTGCTCCCGAGAGTCTCTTCGACGCCACCAAACCATATAACGTAAGTTGGGTCCATTTTGGTCAGTTCCAACTACAGGCTGTAAAGAGGAATGTGAACAGACTGAAGAGTAAAAATTAACCAGTAAGAGCTATATTACGGATACAGACCTATTTAAAGATTTAGGAATGTTATCTGAAAATCTGATCTTCATAACACAATTCCTCCCTGTGTGGATAGCGCTTTGAGTACTGAGAAAAGCGCTATATAAATGTAATGAATTATTATTATTATTATTACTGTTAATTTCCACCCCTAATTGCAGTAAAAATCTGTTTGTTAATGTTTGTTGCTATGGAAAAATAGCCAATACATATGTGTGAAATACTTTCTAAGACTATGGATTTCACTTACAGTTTTAATATTAAAATTAAACTGTAATATTTCAGTGTACCAGCATCCAGTTTCAGATTAAAAAGGCTTTGCCTTCTTGTGGCCTTGCATTGGAAGAAGTGGGTTAAAAAAATTTGTAGATAAAACTCTAGTATCTTGTTTCACTCTGCACTTTTACTTTTTTCATATATCAAACATTAATCCTTGTTATTTTTTAAATTTTCTCCAAAATATCAAATTTTGTAAAAATGTACAAACATCATGACATACACACATCATGGTGGCATGTCCGGATGCAGCATCTTTGACTCTCATCAATGTTTCTTTTGTTAAATTTAACTGTTCTTTTAATTTTGCTATAGACCACTAGTGCGAATTGTTCATACAGTTGCACAGAGTTGCTTAATACTGAACAAAGCTGTGAGCATATTCTTCGCAATTCTTTTAACTTTAGTAGTATCCCGATAGAGACAGCCCGAATAAAAGCAGCTTCCCCGGATTACCATTCTACCAAGGTGGAGACAGAGGCAGTGTCGGGAAAGAAAGCAGAAGTGGGGACAGCATGCTTGTTTAGGGGCCCAGCTACGTAAGGCTCCACACAGGCCATTGCAACCAAGCATCTTTCTATCAAATGCCTGGACACTTACCAACAAACTTGAAGAAGTAAGGCTGTGGCTCAATACACAAGGATCTATGAGAATTGCTGCATGCTAATTTTAACTCAGATGTGACTCAATGACCTAGTTCCTGACCTAGCTGTGGAGCTAACTAGCCAGTCAGTGTATCAAGCCCATAAGACAGTGGACTCTGATACAAGCAAGGGCTATATAAGTAATGACTGGTGTACAAGCCACACTGCTATACAGAGTTACTACTCCCCAGATTTGAAATACTTAATACTCAAATGTAAGCCATTTTATCCACCAAGGGAATTTTCTGTTGTTATCATTACTGCAGTACATATTCCACCTCAATCTAATGTTACGCTAGCTCTGGCACAGCTGCATTAAGCTATCAGTGAACAACAGGATGCTCACCCAGATGCTGCCTGCATTATTGCTGGGGACTTTAACCAGACAGATCTTCAAACAGAGGTCCAGAAATTTTACCAACTTGTGCAGTGCCCTACCAGGGAATTAAACATGCTGGATAAATTATAATGTAAAAGACTCCTACAAAACCCTCCTTACTTCCACCCCTTGGACACTCTGACCATTTTTCATTTTTTGATGCTTGCATACAGACCTATTATCTGAAGAAATAAAGCTATCACAAAGACAGTGAAAATGTTCCACAAGAAAGCCATATCGCAGTTCCAGGACTGCTTTGAATGCACACAGTGGGAACTGTTTGCTCGGCAGGCTGTACAGGGTACAGAGATTGACCTGGAGGAATACACATCCACTGTACTTTTCTATATCCTTAACTGTTTGGATAATGTCACTATGGAAAAAAAGATAAAACCATGGAGGAACAAGGAGGTGAAACACCTTTTAAAAGCTTGTAACCAGGCATTTAAATCTGGGGATCCCATAGCCTACAGTGCTACCAGGTCAAACCTAAAAAAGGCCAAAGACATCTACAGAAAAAGCATGGAAGATCATTTTTACAGCATGGATACCAAGGGCATGTGGACTCATATCAATCTGCTTACAGAACTAATAGATCTATACAGGATGCCATCTCTCTAGCTCTGCAGACAGCCCTGATTCATCTAGAGCAGCTGTGCGCAACCTGCGGCCGTACGGCCGCATGCGGCCGTGGGCAAGGACTTTGGCGGCCGTGGACGTGTATATAAAAGTGTACGTAATGGCGGCCGTGCAGGTGTAGGGTCTCTGGACTCCAGTGACGGCTCTGATTGACAGCAAAGAAGTAAAGCCTGACCAAATTCCTACCGTCCGTTTTTTGGGCACTTTAGACGGGCTGTTGCAGGAATTCGCTAACCGTTTTCAAGATTTCGAAAAGATTTCAGCAACAATAAGACTCGTTGCTTCTCCTCATCTGGTGGAGACAGAGAGTGCACCGTTACATCTACAAATGGAGCTAGTAGAGTTGAAGAACAATGAGCAGCTTGTGAAAAAGTTTACGGAAGAAAGCGACCTGCTGGATACGTGGAAATCAGCAGTAGAATACCCACAACTACGAGAACTGGCCAGGAACATTCTCGTTCTTTTGAAGCACTTATTTGTGCGGCGTTTTCAGAATGAAATATCTGAAAAACAGGTACCGGTTTTTTGTCCTATATGACGTTTCGTAGACATTTTTTTACATATGTAGACCAGTAAATTGAATATTGTCAGATATATCATACTCTGTTTTAATGTGTAATCTGTAAATTTTTACATAAATCATAAAACATTATTAAGTTTACTTGGACTTACTGGCGGCCGTTATTAAAGTAAAAAGTCTGTAGTGCGGCCGTCAATAGCGGAAAGGTTGCGCATGCCTGATCTAGAGGGATAGGGCACATATGTGAGGATACAATTTGTAGACTATAACTCTGCTTTCAATACTGCTGTCCTCTCTAATTTCATCCATAAACTCTACCAGTTCGACCTCAGCATACAACCATGTAATTGGATTCTCAGGTTCCTGTCGGAGCACCATTAGGCTTCAATTTCAAATCCACCATAACCCTGAACATGGGCACACCACAAGGCTGTGTGCTAATTTCCATCCTCTACTCCCATGACTGTGTACCTAAATATACCACCAATTTCATCATAACATTTGAAGAAGACACAGCAGCGACTGGGCTAATTTCTAATACTGACAAATCAGCCTATAGAGCAGAGGTGAAAAATCTGGTGAGATGATGCACTGTGAACAACCCATCCCTCAACATTGAAGACCAAGAAGCTCATCATCGATTTCAAAAGATCACATGATGAGGATCATGCTCCAATTTACATTAATGGGGACTGGGTGGAGTGTGTATTAACCTTTAGCTTACTGGCGATATATATCACCAGGGACCTTTCATGGATATCTAACACTACAGCACTGCTGAAGAAGGCATAGCAACCATAGCTGTTTTTCTTAAGAATGTTGAAAAAAGCTGGCCTCCGTCAGCAGATACTGCTGACTTACTACTGCTGCACCACAGAGAATATTTTGACACATTGCATTTACATGTGGTATCTCAGCTGCTGATCGGAAAGCTCTACAGTCCAGAGCTCAGAAGATTATAGGGGTGCAGCTTACAGTCCTGGAGGACATATGTAGCCCACCCTGCCTCAGGAAAGCCACCAGCATCTACATGAATTCCACTCACCCATGCCAAAGTCTATCTGAACTTCTCCCATCAGGCAAACGCTACAGAGCCTTACATGCATGGACCTCATGGATCAGAGACATTTTAACCCGTTTTATAAACGCACATAATCAGTCCATTCAGTGCTCCCAGTAGAACTCTTTGCACTATATGCCTATGTACCTTGTACTTATTTTTTGTATTGCATACTTTGATTGTGCTATTATTGTCATTTTATGGGAAGATTATTGCTTTTGGTGGAGTTGCACTGTGTATAATGACCATAAAGGAATTCAATTCAGTTCAATTCATTGTTATAAGACTGCCTGAAATCATTATGATTTTTAAAATAAAAGACTGATAGCAATACCAATTAATGGTAGGCAGCACCAAAGAGAAGTACAAAATCATTATTAGGAGACAGGGAGGAATTTAAAAACCAGAAAGACTCAGAAATCAAAGCATCAAAATCAAAATGTGAGACAAATTAACAATAAGGTAACAAAAATTATTTTCTGCCACAAAGTTCCATAACTGCTCTAATAAAATTAGTATTTTTGTTCTTCTTTGATGCAATACCAGGATAATAACAGATATGTGGCAACATCTTATATAGGCAGGAACTGCATCTTGTGAGCACTGTAACCAGCAATAAAATTAACAACTTTAAACAACCTGACTTTCCCCATGCAGAGGTAATCAAAAACAAAATAAAATGTATATGCTGTATATTCCCTGTTATTCATTTTTAATTTATTGAAACAGTCTGAGCTTGGGAAAAGTGCTATGTATATAAAATGTATTATTAATCTTATTCTTCTTATTATTATTAACTATCAGAAAAACAAAAACACAAAACAGAACAAAATAACAAAATAAAACAACCAAAATTATAACTGCATTGCAATTACATTGCAAAAGTTTGCAGGAAACCCACATTGTTAATAAAACTGAGAATGAAAACAAAAATTCAGTGGTAAACCCACATTGTTAATAAAACTGAGAATGAAAACAAAAATTCAGTGGTTTAACTGTTGAATGGCAAGATTAAGTGTTTAATATTGAACTTCTACTATTCGACTTACAGGTCACATTTTCTGATATTAAGAATACTTTAAAGGCATCAATTTAAAAAAAATACATTTTCAGGAAACTGATTTATAAATGCATTTTGACTTTTGTTTGGCCATTTTTGATTTAATGCTTTGGTTTTGCATATTGCCTAGTTTTGACTTTGACTCATTTTTTGCAGATAAAAACAAAATTAAATCTTTAATTCCTAATGAATGAATAAATAACAGTGACAACAACAACTGGAACACACTATACAATTAAGCAATTATTAGGAAAACAACATTTTTGGTAAAAGTGATCATTATCTGTGCGTTTGATTCTATTATCCTGTAAGGCCAGAATATTAGTCATTTTCTAACTCACTTATTCCAGACCAAGGTTGCAGGGGATGCTGGAGCCAATCCCAGCTTGGATATATTGCAAGGCAGGAACTAACCCTGGACAGAGCCGCCAGTCCATTGCTTGGCGATCACAGACACACACACCCACACACTTGGGCCAATTTAGTATCAAAAGTCAACCTAACTTGCATGTGTTTGGACTGTGGAAGGAAACTGAAGCACACAGAGGAAACCCATGTAAACATGGGGGAAACATGCAAAGTCCAACCTGGAAGGACCTGGGAAGTGAACCCTGGTCTCCTTACAACATGACAGTAGTGCCACCACTGCACCACCATGCTGCCCTAGCCAGAATAATAAAAGGGAGTTTTTGGTCTCATCCGTTGCGGGGGATGGACATCTGAAGCAGAGTTCCGTTAGCAGCGGTGTTATTTTTTCTATTATTTCTAATTATCCCAAGGTATTCTGTATTTACCCAACCCAAGGAGGTTCTATTACAAAATATGCAAGCATATATAAACATGACCGGTAAGAAAGGGGCTCAGAAAGAAACGGAAAAGAAAACTAAAGCTACATCCAAGCCTAGACAAGCAAGCCCAAGTTCAAGGTATGGCCTTTCAGTCATTGACCTGGAACAGACAGACGAAAGCCCAGACTTCTTGGGACCACAGTCCGCTGCATTATCTCCAGTTGAGAGTGAAAATGGGAGTAAATGTGCAAGTGATGCAGGTCACGATAGCTCGCCAATTCCAGAAGATCACTTGAAACTGGAAAAGGCCTTGCAGTCCGCGATTTTATCTACTCCTCGCGAGCCGGGAGCATCGGCTGTAATAGGGCTCGCTGCTTCATCTACGGTGCACGAAAGCAGAAATGATATTTCCGAACTGAAGGTAATGATCGCTGAGCTCAAGCAAGAGATAAAGAAAGAAATAAATGGTATGCTCAAGACAAGCGAGAAGACAAGTGAGAAGCTGTGGCAGGATAATAAAAACTCGGAGAAACGTGTATATAATCACTTTGAGAGGGCCTTTAAAGGTATACTGGAAAAAATTGAGGAGCACATTCAGGAAAAATGCGTCTCAACTGAGAGCATTTGCCGATCAGCTGGAAGACGTTAAGCAGACATTCACGACTCGAATTGAAACAGCCGAACATTTAGCCGCTGATGGAAAAGCAACAGCTGTGAATTCCAATGCAAAAAACTCGGAGACAGACTTGCTGCTCTGGAAGATGGATGCAGAAGGAATAATATTAGAATTGTGAAAGTCCAAACCCAGTGAGATTCGTAGCTGAACTATTCTCCAAAATAACTGAAGAAGACTTTAAACCAGACATTGAGATAGCAGCAGCTTAACGCATATGGGGATCGAACACCTCTAAACCTAGGACTTTTGTTGTGCGCTTCGAGAAATTACAATCTAAATTAAATGTAATGTCACTTCTCAGACAGAAACAAGATATTAAAATTGAAAATAACCTCATTTGTATTTTCCCTGATTTCTCACCCTCAACAGCTGCTAAATGTGCCTTTTTTTATAATATTAAACAGCGCTTACAGAAAGCCGATATCAGATACAGCCTCTTGTATCCTGCCAAACTTAAAGTGGATATTCAAGGCAAACATTACATCTTTATCACTACGGAGGAAGCAGATAAAGAGTTAAGAAAGCAGATCCTGACACTTTCCTGAAATACGATTGTGAGTCGCACCCTGTCATGGCATCGCAAAGAAGATATTACCGGCTGTCTGATTCGCTTGCAATGGTACTGGTACCGTAATTATACATTCTTTTCCCTTGTCAGTCACTTTCAATTTATGTTTTAATTACAATTATACATGTGTATGTATGTATGTGTAGAAGAAATTAAATTAGTAACCCCCTTTTTTTTCTCTTTTTGCTATTCTAAAGGAGACTGTTAAACATCATACCCTTGGTTTATTGTTGTTGTAATTATTGTATTAGGGTTTACTACGCTTATCCAGGTCCACTTTTTAATACCTTTCCCTGGGTCTACTATCTTAATATTTCAAGACTGTTGAAGATTATATTTAATGCTTATAGTATTTAGACTGTATTGGCAATAGATATCTCAATTTTAATCCTCATACGACGCTGCTGGGGGGCTTGCATTGTTTTGGACATGTTGTGTCTCTAGGTATGTCAGAGGGGCTTTGTGAATTTGGGTCCAGTCTCACGTGGGGAGGCAAAATGGGGGGTGGGGGTACTTGGTGGGGGAGAAAAAGAGAGCAAGCTATCTCTACTCTATCCTTTTAATCCTTATAATTATAATTACCAATTTAACAACAGACTGCAATGCAAAAACGCCTCAACAAATCCACAAGCAAGAAGTTCGCAATGCAATCCCAGCAATCACCAACACAAACGGACACAAAATCATAAACCATAAAAATATAATGCACACATTTAGAGACTACTATAAATCCTTATATTCTACTGAGTTTAAAGAAGACAAGACACAATCTAATGCATTTCTGCATGCATTACAGACACCACAAATTGGTACTCTTAGTGCAGAGGAATTGGATAAACCGTTGGAACTATCAGAATTACTAGATGCTATAAAGTCACTTCAGAGTGGGAAAGCAGCAGGCCCCGATAGCTACCCTGCCGAATTAAATACAATAAAATTCTACCTCAAACTTTTCTCCAAGCATTAATCACCGTCTTTCCTAAATAAAATAAAGACATTTTACAATGTGCATCATACAGACTAATTTCACTTCTGAATAATGATGTTAATTAAGATACTCTCCAAAGTCCTAGCTAGAAGAATGGAGAAAGTGCTGCCTTCGGTAATATCACAAGATCAAACTGGATTTATTAAAGGCCGACACTTAGCGTCCAATCTTCGGAGCCTGTTTAATGTAATATATTCACCCGCAACGTCAAACATCCCAGAGATATTATTATCCTTGGATGCAGAAAAAGCATTTGATATGATTGAATGGAACTACCTTTTCACTACATTGGAGTAACTTGGGTTTGGCCTGAACATTTGTGCATGGATCAAACTACTGTATACCAATCCAGAAGCTTCAGTTTGTATTAACAACATTAATTCAGATTACTTTAAACTAGAATGTGGTACCAGACAAGGATGCCCCTTGTCACCACTACTTTTTGCAATCACCACTGAGCCACTGGCAGTTCACTGTTGAAGTGCTTATGAGATAAAGGGGATTATCACGGAAGGACTTGAACAGAAAATTTCTCTATATGCAGATGATATGGTACTGTATATATTAGACCCACAAAATACTGTGACTGCAGTCCTAACAGCACTAAAAGAATTTCAAAAGATTTCTGGTCTCAGAATTAATTTGAATAAAAGTGTGCTCTTTCCAGTGAATTCTCAAGCACACGATATTAGATTGGACATCTTCCCTTTTATCATTGCAGATCAGTTTATATATCTAGGGGTGAACATCACAAGTAAACAGAAAGCTGTTTATCAACAAAATTTCACCGTTTGTATGATAAAAATTAAGCAAGACTTGCAAAGATAGTCAACAGTTCATCTCACTTTAGCTGGAAGAATTAACATTGTTAAGATGAATATCCTCCCTAAGCTTCTCTTCTTATTTCAAAACATTCCAATAAACATCAATAAATCATTTTTTAAGAAATTAGATTCAACCATAACCACACATATTTGGAATTCAAAACATCCATGTATCCAAAGAGCGACCCTAACAAAGACCTAAGGCAGAAGGTGGCATGGCTCTACACAACTTTCAGTTTTATTACCGGGCAGAAAACATACAAACTATAAAAACATGGACATGGTCACAAATAGATGAACATATACAGGCTTGGTCTGCAATAGAAATAAAATCCTGCAGGACTTCTTTACATTCCTTGCTTTGTGCCCCAATAAATACAAATTATCGCCAATATACTAACAACGCAATTGTGCTTCACTCACTCAGAATATGGAACCAATGTAGGAAGCATTATAAGACAGAGAATCTTTTATCGGTGGCACCTCTGCACGAGAACCACTTTTTTCAACCCTCGCAAACATATACAGTTTTTAATGTCTGGAAAACATTTGGTATTAAATCACTTAGAGATCTGTACATAGACAATGTCTTTGCATCCTAAAAACAATTACACTCCAAATTTAACTTTCCAGCAACACATTTCTTTCACTACCTTCAAATTAGAAACTCTGTTAAACAGAACCTGCCAATTTTCCTCACCTCCCACCTCCCTCTATGCTGGAAGAAATATTGCTCAGTTTCAAGGACTTAGACAGCTTTTCTACAATATATAAAACCATTTCATAGTCCCTCCCTTTCAAAGATCCAAGAGGACAGTGGGAAAAGGATCTCTCACTCAACATCTCAGAAAAGGAGTGGATGATAGCAATGCAGGGAATTCACTCAAGCTCAATATGTGCAAAGCATATAATTATTCAACTCAAAATTTTATACTGAGCACATCTGTCTCATTTAAAATTGTCCAAAATGTTTCCAGGGCAAGATCCAACCTGCAAACGCTGCAATCAAGTCCCAGCCTCACTGGGTCACATGTTTTGGGCCTGCACCAAATTAACATCATTCTGGACCAAAATTTTTAAATGCTTTTCAGACAGCTTTGGTGTCACAATCTCTTCTAACCCATTAACAGCTGTGTTTGGTGTACTCCCAGATGGGCTTAAAGTGGAGAAGGACAAATAAATTGTGATTGCCTTTACTACACTATTGGCACGTAAATTTATCTTGTTAAACTGGAAGAATCCTAACTCTCCTTTTTTAAGTCAGTGGGTAGCTGATGTTATATATTATTTGAAATTGGAAAAAATCTAATTCTCACTTAAGAGGATCTGAGCAGAATTTTTTCAGAACCCGGCAAGATCTAATCAATAACATTTTAGAATAAGCTTTTAAAGCACAGAGGAAGCAGATTCTCTCCCCATTTCTTTCTCTTCTCCATTTATCTTTCTTCACATATTAATTCATCTATTTTTTATTCTGCTACCTATGCTCGCTTTCTCAGGGGTGGGGGTTGATTTGTTTTCAATCCTATTTTTGTAAAATTGATCTATTTGTATGGAATGTTGTGTGATTTTAATAAAATCAATAAAATTATTAAAAAAGATTAATAGAAGTAATATTTAAGGCTTATTTATTAAAGGTAAAACAGTAACTTACAAAGGGAAAATGTATTATAGTACATGTATTTATTTTACATAACCTACTTTCATTAAAATTTCTTAATCTGTAATTTTTAAAAAGTTTATATGTATTATAGAAAATAAGGGGTTACTCATGACCATTTTGACTTTCGCACCCACTTTTCAGTTCAGGGTAACTGAGAGGTGACAACTACAAGTTGTATCATTTGTGTCACAGATTTAGAAAATGCAGTCCATAGTTTCATATCTAATATTATTATGGTATACTTTGGAGTTTAACACCTCAGCAAATATATTTAGATTGATTATCCACAATGATCTAATTTATTGTAAAATAAGATAATCACCTCCCAGGTAATTTCCATGTTGTTCTTCCTTGATCCAGCACCACGTATCTTTTGAGGGTACACTTCGGGCGCTGAAACACAAATTTTACTAAAATGAGAAACATTAAGTAATTTTAAAAAAGACCTTTATAAAGGCCTGTGTAACAGTTTTGCTGTCCAGTTAAAAAATGTGTGTTCTTTTACCACTAACAATCTTGCCCTGGTTCTGGGTAACACTTACGTGCTCCACTGGTTCTATAGCGCTCAGATGGCCGACTAGGTCTGCTAGCACCAATCTCATTGATGGCAATGACTCGAAATTGATAGTTTACATATGGGGACAGAGGCAAAATGACAGAGTTGAGGTTTCCAGGATAGCTGGTAAGATTCTTCCACTTTCCACGTTCCCAAAGATCCTCCTCATATTGCACAAGAAATTCTGTGGAGGATAAGCAAATTGATCACTGCAATTTTTCTATGTAACCAATTTTTTATCATGAGTGTACAAGTCATATGAAATACCTTTAGGTGCCGTATAAAATAATAAATTACAGAAACTACAAAAATGTCAATGGGTTCCCTTTCAGATGCCCTTATAATATAATAAGAAACACGTTGTTTTAAGTTTTTAATAGTGTTGGCAAGTGCTACATTCTCAAACTCATTCTTCATTGAAGATTTGTTAGGTGAACCACAGATGTGAAATATGCACTGCTAGGCTCATCACCAGTAGGACTAATATGCGGTGTGGCACCCGGCCGGGACGCCCAGGAGGACCGGAGGAGGGCTTGTACCTCCTCCAGACCGCGAGGGTGCGTCCACCCTGGTTATGTTGGGGGCCACGGGTAAAGGGCTTGGAAGCCCAGCCCTGTAGGGACCCGTGGCCACCGCCAGGCGGCGCCCTGGTGCCTGAATATCCCTGGAGCCCAGCACTTCCGCCACACCAGGAAGTGCTGGGGGGAAGACGACAGGGGACACCCGGACGGCTTCCGGGTGCGCAGCCGGCACTTCCGCCACACTGGGGTGTGTCTACGGAGGAGTGCCGGGAAGCAGCTGGAGCCCATCCGGGTTCCTATTTAAGGGGCCGCCAAGAGAGAGGCATGGTGGGGGAACGGTGCTGGAGGCACTGGGGTTTGTGTGCACATTTAAAAACTGTACATAATTGTAAATAAAGGGTGTGTGGTGAACTTATGATGTCCGTCTGTGTGTTTCCGGGTTCAGGTCCACAGCGGGAAGCCTATTTGGTTGTATTATTATTGTTCTTTGCGCAGTTATGTATATAAAACAAAGAAATTACTTAGACAATGGCATTAGCACTGCAACCTTTTCTAGCCCATGTTGATGTCATGTTATTATGACACATGCAGCTGGGCTATAAAAGTATCCAGACACTTCTTAAACAATGCAGAATGTTTACTTAATGTCACAGTAATGAAAAATACCTTCTTTGTCCACTGCATGTACTTTTAAATGCTCTTTTACTTGTGTCTTACTATTTTAGTAATCTGATTTTTACTTTTAATATATTTAATTTATTAACTATAACAAAATTTTAACAAAATGGTACTAAAATAGTTACTACTATACTGGGTCATTCCATGTCATATTAACCAATTGCATACCCATGTTAGTCAGGAGACACCCTGTAAAACAATTTTCATGTAAGATAAATACTTTCCAAGATTCAGCCAGTTTACCGAGGGAAGGGAGGGTGTCAGTTTTATCTGGCCTCATTTTTTCATCAAATTTCACATGTCCATAGCTCAATAACTAAATGACCAAGCAGGTTCAGATTTTGTGCAGTTCAGATTTTTCGCTGGTATATTAATTGGTATAGTATGTAGAGGAATTAAAACATTTGGTCCAGATGACCCTGCATGGTCACTTGAGTTTTTGGCTTGGCTATGTTTAGGCCTCAGAAGCATATTCGTAACCAATACAGATTTTTTTTCCTTATTCAGATAACTAAATAGGCTTTCTGAAAAAGCAATAAACAGAAAAGTAACCATATCAGGGTTTAAACAGCAGACCTCTCAAATCCAAAAAATCACTTTGGATTTTATTTTGTAAGCTCCCTAATGACATGTGAGAATGTGAATTTTTAATTTATTCTACATTTTTCCTTCTTTTTCAAAACTCAAATCTTATTTTCTTATGCAAATCTTCTATGTTTATTTTCCATCCTCACTAAACATATGCTGAATGTGCCATGAGTCAACAATGGTAATCACTGAGTTTTCAATTAGTAAGTTATCAAAAATTTCAAACTTTTTTTCATATCAAATGAAGACATCCTATGTCATGTTGCTAAACAGAAAATGAGATTCTCCAAGGTCAAAAGAGTACCTGGTAGAACACCACTGTTATATCACTACAAAAGATGGCAAACTCAAAGTCAGCTTGGTGTCTGGTGAAGACAATCAATTGACTGTCTGAATATTCATCGCTGAAGCTGACGCTGAGATTCTGTCCTTTCATAATCACAAACTTCTGATAGATCAGAGGCGTCCCTCATATTAGACTAGTGCCCTATTGGAGGCTATGTTGGGTGCATGTATGATGAAAAATGTTGAATTGGTGTGATTTGTGGCAAGAGTGAATGAAGCAGAATTAGACATCCTGATACGTTTCATGTATCCAAAGTGTCCTGCACAGTCTTTTCATTGGCCACATAGAGACAATATTTATTAGTGGCATTATAGTGTGTCATTGCACTGAGTAGTGCACCTACAACAGTCAGTAGGAGGCAGTACCATCTTGATCTCAAAGACAAAAATGCCTTATACTCTGCACCTTGATTGCTGCTGCAATACCAAGATGTTAACATTTCATTGTTAACTAGTGTTGTATTTAATGAAAAATCAAGCAGCTGTTGTTCATGTGTTGTGCTTAATGTGCCTTTGGTGATTTATTATTAAATACTGGTCTGAAAATTATACCCACATTTTTTTTTGTACACTCGAGAAGACTTCTGGTCGAACCCTGATGCAGTTTTTGTTTATAACCTTTTGAAAAGCTCGGTGTAGGCATCTAAATATGGAAAAAATGTCAGCAGGCTGTATCAGTTAGAAGTATGCTTTTTGAAGGGGCTAAACATGGCAAGGCCAAATATGCAAAATATTTGTGTTCCATTTTTTGAAGGTCTGCTATTACCACGTGGAGTCTTCTGTACCAAACATTTTGATTTTGTAACGTACCATACCTATAAAGATAACAGTATGCTAAATCTGAGCCAGCTAGGTAGGTGGTTTAGTTCTTGAGATGTGGTCTTGTGAAACTGGTAAAAAAAATAAAGCTGTGCCAAAGCTGACTGGGAAGCATTGATCTTACATCAAAACATAATTTTACAGGGTGTCTCCTAGATAACATGGGTACACCTGGTTATTTTTTTCAGGATAACATGGGTATACCTGGTTATTTTTTTCAGAATTGTTTTAAAACAAAGTACATAGGATTTCTGGAAAATCAGCTGATTTGACATGGAATGATGCTATAGTCCACTTATAGTCATAACTTAAGAGGACATGTTCTCCACTTTGAAAGAAAGCATAGAAATTAATTAAATAAATAAATTCATAAAATAGGCAAACAATTTCACATACAACAAGTACAACTTGCGTTTAATATAACTAGCCAGACCTTTTATGGGACTGTGGTTGTCATCTCCTGGAACCCAGGTTAGTCGCACACTCCTTTCTGAGGGGTCTGTGAGCTCTAGATCTGTCGGGGGCTCTGGGCGGTCTGTAAACCATGGATGCAGAGATTTAAAATACAATAATAAAAAAAGAGTTTTTGCTTTATCCTCTTTCTCCAGTTAAATGCAGTGTTAACTTATAAAACAAACTCCTGAGCTGATGATGTAGCTGATGGGTTGCATATCCAATTATATCACATTTATTCTATTTAATTATTGCAAAATACAAAAAAAATTACCTTTAATTTCAGGCACAATGCGAGAAGTTGGATCATCTGTGACAAAAGGTTAAAATCAAAAGTTAGTAGAGGATATTTAGTACTATTGTTAAGGGGTTTTATGGGAAAAATAATGAAATATCCTCAAGACTTCTCTCTGCGGTTTGAAACTATTAGTAGTTAAAGCACACTATCACATTGTAATTCATCAAATTACTTATTAAAATGAATTAGTAACATGATTCTTAATATAGTAGTAAAATGTGAAAAAGCAAAAATTTCGTCAATTTTTCTTTTTGCAATACATGCTTCTTCAAATCCAGGAAATGGAAAATTTGGTTGCTTTAAAAAAGCAGAAACCACTGCTTGCATACAACAGGCATATTGGCTTTATTTTCAGCCATACCAACCACAGTGAATATTTACTATATACAATGGTCCCTTATTCTCCAGCTGTTTTAAGACAATAATCCAGGTTATTCTGCCACAGAAAGAACTGGAGCTAATTTTTATGAATAAGGATCAGAAGATGAAAAATGTTGTCGAAAGATGGCACATTAACCAAAAATCCAAGTCGATCTGTCATCAAGCCTTAAAGTAGCTATAAAAATCAAGAGTCTAAGCACAGTATCTTAACTAGGAAAACGATAAACAAAAATGCACTAGTAATAAAGTAGGATACCACTAAGTGTATCGAGCTGATCTTTCTACTCTTGACCCCAAATGATACATGCAGTGTTCACCTGGATGTCAACCGTAGCACGCCACAGAAATTGCTGCAACAAAACTACACAAAACGCTGTCAAATGTAAGGAAAAAAAAATATAGTTGTGTTAAAGACATGAATTTTTTTTTTATTTTTAAATAAAATTTTTATTTTTTCAAAAAACTTATTGCAAGAAGATGCGGCCACCTTTCAGAACCCTTAAACGAACCTAAACGTCCAGAAAGACAGAACTGTAACAAACACAAATCATATAACACAGGCACTGACTTTAATAACCTATTTAAGAACAGGCACACACTTAATACACTTTTGCCATGAAGGCTGCCATTCACATACCCTGGACAGTAAGGCGGGCTTTGGCAGAATCTGAATCAAGTTCAGTGCTCACAATACAGGTGTAAACTCCCTCATCTTGCTCGTTGACATTGGTGACTGTCAATGACTCTTCGTCTTTCTTCATCCTATTAAAGCATAAGAAGTGAAAAGAATAGGGATGTGAATTAAGTAGACAAAAGAAAAGCTGGCAGTCAACATGAAATTCTCTTAAGTGAAGAAGGCAAACAATATTGTGGAGCAATACACAGAAGCTTTTGGGAAAGCTATTATTCCCTTTTAAACATGGGCTCTATTGGGTAAAGTGAAAGCAATTATAATAAAATCTTGGTGAAATTTCTAATTCTAAAGTTCAAGGTGTAATAAATGAAGGTTACAGAAATGTTTTAAAAAGACTAATCACAAGTAGAGGATACAGTCATTCAATACAAGGAAATGTTAAGAACAGAAAAACTCTGTTTATGTCACTGATTATCCACGTAAAGCAAATTAAAGTCATATTGTTAGGACTTCATTTAGTTTTGTGTTGTTTGGTTTTTCCCCGGTATCTTACCCACAATTATGTCCAAAAGTATCAAAAGTCAAGGCCTCCTCCCAAGTCAGAACACTCATTAAAGCTGCAGTTATGTGAGATGACTATAAAAGATTCTGCACAGCAAAATCACTAAGTGTAATAAAAGTATTTATATAGAAAATCCATATATACAAGCAGTTACTTTAACATTAAAATAATTCATTGGACACTGGTGCTTTTGATGTGTACATGCTAAAGGCACTGGTTATTGTTGCTTGATGTGTTTTTGCATTCCTCAATGACTATGGGAACTTAAGGTTGTTTCAGAATTGAATTGAATATAATTCTGTAAAAATTGTTGGGCTTTATTGTGACCAGAGGGATAGCCGCAAAAGACACTGAATATGAACTTACCTTGTGCTCATGAGACTGATGCACAGTAACTAAGGACAGACAATATATGCCAAATAACAGAGATAAAGTTGGGTTAAATGAAGATCATTTAACTGGGGATGGGTGACTTTCTCTCCAGATCCTCATTTCATGTTTAAACCTGAGCTACGATATTACACACAAAATCAGCATAAACTTTCAGCTGTGATGAGAAGAGTTTGAGCTGCAGGTTTAACATAGCGAGCAGCACTAAGAAAGCCATTGCAAAAATGGTTACATGTTTTAAAAACACTCCTATTTTTCCATTTTTTATTAAAACGTACGCAGTTCAAAAACTCAATGTACTCTGAAATTAAAGTGCAGAAACTAAGACTTGCTTACTTCAACCACTATTCAGCTGGGCTTGAAGTTGCTGTCCAGTGAGGCACCTATCACACAAACTGTTGTCTCAGAAACTTGCTTTCTAGTTCTGTTGTGGATTTGAGTCTACCAGATCATGCCTGTCAGAATTCCACCCAGTTTCCAATTTCCTTTTGATGATGTAGATGACTGAAGTTACTGACACCTTGGCTTTCTTTGCAATTTCTCTAAAGGAAAAGACCTTCACTAATAATAGGTTATAATGACCTGTCTTCTATTATTAATTGACATTTTCTCTCATTTATGATAGCAATATACAATGCACTATTATCCAAATAATGATTCAGAGGGTTTGACAACATAGTTTGTTCTAGCACTGGCTTTCTACAGATAGTTTGCAAGTAATCAACAAAAGTTGGAACACCTGTAGCAATTGTTTGCATCAACTTTCAAAGCTCAATTACCCTCAGATGTTGCAGAAAGCTGTAAGTTGTTAAACCAATACTTGTTTCCTACAAAAGGCCTTTTTTTGTATAACACTGAAAACTACTACTTACATTTGTATGATTTCAGGTTATTCCCTGGACTTGAACTGCTTAAATTTCAACAACATCTGGAAAAATGGGTGTGTTTTAAAACTTTTGTCTGCTAGTATAGCTATGTATGTATTTTTTATATTTTAAATAAACCTGTTTGAGTAAAAAACCTAGGCATAACTTTCCAAAATATCTGCAGTTTAAAGGGGAACATATAGTTTCTCTTTCAAAAAAAACACCTAGCAATACAGTTAATACATTTTTAAGTCTTCAGCTGAACTGTTTTTTATGAGTGACATTAATGTCAGAGATGTTAAAATATTTAAAAATGAATTAGAATGTGCAGCTCTAAATGATGTTAAAGCTTGTGACTGTAGCATTTGCATCTCATATTGTATAAAAAAGAAAATAGAACAAAATAAAAATAGATCATTAGTACAAAATTAAAAGTGCTTTACTTCAATGCATGGTGGAAGCAGATAATACTTTAAGGGTTGGCGTTATGGATTCTGGTTAATTATTTACTGAGGGTAATAAGAACCCTACCTTGGGTAGAACATGCTTTCCACCTCCTTGAACCAATTACTTATAGTCTGTACCAAAGTTCTTCAAAAAGGGCAACATAAAAATAATAATTAAAAGATGATTATAACATAGAAAAACTAGTCATTCAAGGAAATTTTGTAAGACATAGTAATCAAAATGTTGCAGAAAACTGAAGAGGTTTATTTATAGTAGAATAAACATTTATGTTGCCATAAAAGCCCAAATCAGCTGGAATGAAATCCTATTAACCATTTTCTACCCTCAATTGGTTTCAGTTTCAGCAGGTAATTCCCAGTTATTTTCCTATTATTGACCAAAATTGGAACAAAAAATGTAGCCTGATTATTTATTTGCTCATGAGGCATCTCATATAAACAGTTTTTCCTTGGACTGTACTGCAATGTGACTAGTTTAGTCTGGTTTAGTCCCAATCATTGATTCACTTTGTGACCTTGAGGATGTCACTTAACTTCCCAGTGCTTGAGATACAGAGATATGTAAACTATTGTACTTTTCATCTGAACTGGCTTTTTGATTGCATGACAAAATATCATTGGCTTATTGTGTACATGGTGTAAATATTCTGATGCCACAAGACAGTATTGACTCTGCTTTGACACCAACTGAATGCCTATCCTACCTGGAAGGGAGTTCTCCCT
This sequence comes from Polypterus senegalus, assembly GCF_016835505.1. NCBI lineage: Eukaryota > Metazoa > Chordata > Cladistia > Polypteriformes > Polypteridae > Polypterus > Polypterus senegalus. Next base: position 265,516,593 of record NC_053156.1, read on the forward strand.
TTGAATTGCTCTTCCCAAGATTTCTTCATTTTTTCCTGTAAGGTTTTTATTGAGTTTCTCCTTGTCTTAAAAGAGATTCTGAGGACATAGGTTGATAAACAGGGCTTGTTAAAGTACATCAAGCCATGTAAACTGTGATTTAGGACAATATAAAAATAATATAAAAATACTCCACAGTTGCTATTATTACTTTTATTGTCTGTTTTGCTAGCTGTGAAACACTTTAATTAAATATCCCTTGGATGAAAACGTGCTATGTAAATTAATGCTGTTTTTGTAGTAATAAAAGCAATCTAATAATAAATTATTCTGACCCCAGATTGCTGGTGACTTCAACCAGGGGAATTTTGAAAGGAATCATATTCTATCACTATGGACCTGTTCTTCCACATGTTAATGCCTTTAAAAGTAAACCTTTGGCACAGATCTGGGTTGTGGTTTGTTATAATATTTATATTTTTCTTGAGCTTCTATACAAATAAACCACCTACCTACAGTGCATCCAGAAAGTATTCACAGCACATCAGTTTTTCCATTTTGTTATGTTACAGCCATATTCCAAAATGTATTAAATTCATTTTTTCCTCAGAATTCTACACACAACACCTCATAATGACAACGTGAAAAGAGTTTACTTGAAGTTTTTGCAAATTTATTAAAAATAAAAAAAACTGAGAAATCACATGTACATAAGTATTCACAGCCATTGCTCAATACTTTGTCGATGCACCTTTGGCAGCAATTGCAGCCTCAAGTCTTTTTGAATATGATGCCACAAGCTTGGCACACCTATACTTGGCCAGTTTCGCCCATTCCTCTTTGCAGCACCTCTCAAGCTCCATCAGGTTGAATGGGAAGCATCGGTGCACAGCCATTTTAAGATCTCTCCAGACATGTTCAATCAGATTCAATTCTGGGCTCTGGCTGGGCCAGTCAAGGACATTCACACCATTCAGCCACTCCTTTGATATCTTGGCTGTGTGCTTAGGGTCGTTGTCCTGCTGAAAGATGAACCATCACCCCAGTCTGAGGTCAAGAGCGCTCTGGAGCAGGTTTTCATCCTGGATGTCTCTGTAATTTGCTGCAGTCATCTTTCCCTTTATCCTGACTAGTCTCCCAGTTCCTGCTGCTGAAAAACATCCCCACAGCATGATGCTGCCACCACCATGCTTCACTGTAGGGATGGTATTGGCCTGGTGATGAGCGGTGCCTGGTTTCCTCCAAACGTGATGCCTGGCATTCACACCAAAGAGTTCAATCTTTGTCTCATCAGACCAGAGAATTTTGTTTCTCATGGTCTGAGAGTCCTTCAGGTGCCTTTTGGCAAACTCCAGGGGGGCTGCCATGTGCCTTTTACTAAGGAGTGGCTTCCGTCTGGCCACTCTACCATACAGGCCTGATTGGTGGATTGCTGCAGAGATGGTTGTCCTTCTGGAAGGTTCTCCTCTCTCCACAGGGGACCTCTGGAGCTCTGACAGAGTGACCATCGGGTTCTTGGTCACCTCCTTGACTAAGGCCCTTCTCCCCAATCGCTCAGTTTAGATGGCCTGCCAGCTCTAGGAAGAGTCCTGGTGGTGTCGAACTTCTTCCACTTACGGATGATGGTGGCCACTGTGCTCATCGGAACCTTCAAAGCAGCAGAAATTTTTCTGTAACCTTCCCCATATTTGTGCCTCGAGACAATCCTGTCTCAGAGGTCTACAGAAAATTCCTTTGACTTCATGCTTGGTTTGTGCTCTGACATGAACTACCAACTGTGGGACCTTATATAGACAGGTGTGTGCCTTTCCAAATCATGTCCAATCAACTGTATTTACCACAGGTGGACTCCAATTAAGCTGCAGAAACATCTCAAGGATGATCAAGAGAAACAGGATGCACCTGAGCTCAATTTTGAGCTTCATGGCAAAGGCTGTGAATACTTATGTACATGTGATTTCTCAGTTTTTTTATTTTTAATAAATTTGCAAAACCTCAAGTAAACTTTTTTCACGTTGTCATTATGGGGTGTTGTGTGTAGAATTCTGAGGAAAAAAATTAATTTAATCCATTTTGGAATAAGGCTGTAACATAACAAAATGGAAAAAATTATGCGCTGTGAATACTTTCCGGATGCACTGTATCCAAACCCACCTATACCTACCTACCTACAATGTTAGTATGGATATAAATGTTTAATATACTTTAATATTCTGAACATATTGTTAATATTGACTTTGACTGACCAAAAACCACATTATTTTAGATGTTTGACTTATTTGCATGCCGAAAAGTCACAAGTTTTTGCACTCCCAGTTGCACCATTTATCATTTTAACTCTTACAGTGTACATGCCCTAATTAAGTCATAACCAATTCAAAATTTACTGCTGAAAGAGGAATACTTTGCTTTCTTAAATCCAAGCAAAAACATATTATGTTTAATAACTATACTGCTGCTTTTAAAATTCTACTTTAAATGACTAATTTACTCATTCATTAGGCCATCATGGAGATATATACTGGTCTTGCAAGTTTTGGAAGTTTTCTATATCTAACCAGACATTTACAGTGCTGCCACTTTTTTCAGAGAAAGTTGTGTAAAATGTATTCATCCAAACCGAAGAGCTGCCAAATGTCTGTGGGCAGTTCAGTTGTAGTAACATATCTGTTATCAGATAATAAAGGCAAGTATGCTTCCCGACCTTGGTGGCATATTATATTTTAGCTCATCCCTTTGGAGACCTTCGAATGTTCCAAAGAACCTTTTTTATGAGGCCGCTTTTCACAACTATGGCCTGTTTCATCCAAAGTAAGATGTTCTCAATGATCTTTATTGGTTACAAATAGCTGATATTTGTATGTTTTATTTGTTTGATCAAAACATGCTTTATTCTCCTTCTGGCTTCACATAGTTATACACTGTGATTTCCGACCAACTAGACATTTTTTTCAAATGTCTCAGAGCTTCAAAAGACAGGCAGCAAATAAGCTTCCTCTCAGATCTAGGCAGAGAGAACTCACCCAAACCTCACTGTGAAGCCAGGAAAATGGTTTTTGTAGCTGACATATTATAAAGCACAGCGCTCCAAAATGTCCTCATTATAAGTTGCTAATGATTGTAAGAGTTGACATTTTGTCATTCTACCTATACCTACAGTGTTGTCTATGCTGAAATTTGTACTCCAATATACTGAAAGGCATACACTAGTCAGTGAGATGTTGTCTCATAATTTTTTATAGTGAAAGCCATACACTGCATATGTATGACGTTCACTTAAAGACCCTATCACTTTTTTTTACTTCTCCCATTATCAACCATCAGAATTACTCCATGTCAGATATCATCTGTCACTTACCTTTCACTGCTCATCCCTTTTCATTCATCACTCATCACTTTAAGATTTTGCCTCATCTACTATATACAAATATATTTAATCATCAGCTTTTACAAAATAGAATATAAAAGACATGATGTAATTTGTCAGGTATTGACAGCTAAGAAACATCTGAAAAAACTGAAGATGTTGTATATTTGCTGAACTATGTTTTTTGGAAACATTACCTCAGTGCACAGTGTTCATACTGTTAAAATGATTTGTGTCCTAAATGGTGCATTATGTCCTAAATACGCTTTGTGTGAGCTTTTTGTGAAATTCTTTTCCACACGTGTTCCTTAGGGATTTTTTTACCTGCTGTGTCCCTGCTTGTCTTTTCCTTTCTGGCTATCGAGTGTTTTAATTATATCCTAGTTAGTCTTTTTTAATAGACTTATTCTATTTTATTTACTCTTATTTAAATTTATAACATTTTTAAAATTCGTATTTGTGTTCCTAGTTCCAGTGAATATTTTGTGTTTTGAGAAAAAAAACATAAAGGATATTTTATGATAAAAAAAGCAAATCTACTTTTTATGAAAAATTACATTTTAGTTTATTGTTAAAAACTTCATGTTTTTAATATAGGTTTAACAAAATTTTTACTTTCCACTGGATTTGGGCGTAACAAAAAAGTAATGTTCTCAATTTGACTAAAATGTACATATTGCATTTTGTGACGAAATATACATTTTAACCACTTCTGTATTTTCAACACTCCTCAGTAATTATTGAAGAAATACTCAGATTAAAATAAAAAATACTGAAAAGCAAATTTACAGTACTTTGAGTTTATAAAGTAACAACAGTGTAATTAACAAGTATACAAAGCAGGAGAAAACCCCAGATTTCATTCATTGGGAGAATACAAAAACATCTAAGATGGATGCTGTCAAAAATGAATACTTAAGATTGCCCAACTTAGGCTTTAGGTGACCACAAAAGACCTCCCTTACTGGGCTTACTAAAGGTTTGGAAATAAAACCTACTAGAAAAGCTCCAATTACATTTGATCATTATTTCACTTGCTAATTTTTTAATCCATCCTCATAAGGCACAAACCCACTATGAGCTGGCACACTTACTTGCACACCAACACTCATACCTGGTAGACCAATGTCCAGTGCTGGCAACTGTGCTGATCTTATTTAATCGGATATACATCGGTTCTACTTTTTGTTAAATGTATTGAATTTTTTTGTTATTATAAATGTTGATTGCATTTTGCAATTAAACAAATTACTGTTTTTATGTGATATTTTTTGCTTTTACTGAGGTTACACCTACCTCCAGCCAGACAGGGGGTTGTCATCTTTGAGCCAGGTAACAATTAAGCGAAGAGAGGGGTCATATGAGATTCGACAGTCAAACCGAGCGTTCTCCCCACGTTTTATGACCAAGTTCTCTGGGGCTCTCACAATGCGTGTTGGGTCTGAAACACAGGCATCATGCAGGCATTATTGCATTAGCAAAGCTTTAAAATGATTCTATCGTGTATTTTTCAAATGATATTCAATAGCAACTTAATATGAGAAATGTGCTTTTTCTGACCTTTTACTTCAAGCCTGACTTGCTTCTCAGCCTTGCCCAAAATGTTGGTTGCCACACACGTGTAGGTGCCCTGATCCTCTTTCCGTGCCCGTTTGATTTCTAATGTTCCATTGTCATAGGTGCGGTACTGTCCTCCATCTAAGTTGCTTCCCTGACCATTCTTAAACCTAAAGAAGATAAATCACATATAAGGTCAGTTCAAGCCTTCACTTTTTTTACTACTTATTTTCTGTTGTTAAGGCATACAAGATTCATTAAATTAATAATAATGAATACGGTTCTCACAATTTTGTGCAGTTACACCTTATACCTTAACAACCCAGTTTTGCATAAAATATACACAAATACACACCAACGTAGCATGGGCAAGGGAGAGCCAAAAAATGGGCAGTCCAAATGAGTCCGATTGTTCTCAATCACTCTGATGACCTCGCTCTGTGGAGCTAGCATGCGGGGCTGAACATCTGCAGAAACAGGAAAACATTTAAAGAACCTACCTTAACAACTCTTAAATTCTAAGGTAAACCGAAATAAAGTTTTTTCAGAACTTTATTAATTTTGCATTTTCATTATTTTTTAAATAAATGAAATTCTTCATGTTAATAAGGGCCACATTCTGCCATTACCTGTTAACAGCAATACAGCACTATATATTTCAACATTTTTCATAAAATATACTGCTGGAATTAGTGTCAAGTATTTACCATGTACCATTCCTTCTTCGTAGACTAGGGCTTTTAAACCTTTGTATATGTGATAAATCCTACAGGTTATTTGGACATTGTTAAAACTCAGTAACCTAGTAAGTTTTAAGACATTTTTTCTTTGATAACCTCATGTATTTTCCACTTGTAGCCATCAATATCTTACCTAGGATATTGACAAAAGCATTAGCTAACAAGTACCCATGTTCATTTGAAGCATTGCACTGATAAACGGCACTACTACCAATCTGAACAGAACGGAAAATGATGGTGTCGCCTGCAACACGACGGCTTGGATTTGGAGGAGCACCTAGGAAAAGAAAAAAGCAGAAAGTTGAGATAAGTCCAGCAAAGTTCACATCCTGCCCTAAGTTTAACTGTACTGTCTACTTCAACTATTGTATTATATTTAATAGCTAGATACTCACGGTGACAAATCAATATTCAATCTGTAATAAAGAACTCTATCTACAACATGAAAAACAAATCAGGAGTATGAAAAGTGATATATATTATTCCAAAATAGTTATGTTAACAGTATTACAAATTTAAAGAGCAAGGTGTTAAGGAGAAGAGCAGAATTGAGAAGTTAGTCTTCTCTGAAGTTCTTGCCAAACGTAAATCCTGATAAGACTGAGGAGATCAGAAAGATCAGACTTCAGTTTTGGTGTATGATAGACAGGTATAGGTTTATGGTATTTTGGGACACATTTTGGGGTAGATGGGACAACAACATCTGTTCTACAAAAATAAAATACACAATGGGGGTACCTCTAATGACTAGAGGCTAGCAAGTGTTGTCCAAGTATACAAAAAAAGTGACCAAAATTTTACTACCAAGTTTAGGCCAGTAAGCCTAAAATGTATCACTTAAGCAGCCTAAACAAGGGCAGCCTGTGGTGTAGCAGTAGCGCTGATGCCTCATATTAAGGAGGACCAGGATTCATCCTGTGTCCTCCATACATTGACTTTGCATATTAATTTGTTTAACTGTGTTTCCTTCTGGTTCTCAGAATTCTTCCCACGTTCCCAAAACATGCAGGTTAGATGAATATGCTGAATTAGCCATAGTAGGTGGGTGGTATGTGTGTGTGTTTTTAGTGTGTTCCCCTGTGATGGACTGGTGCCGCGACCAGGGGAGTGTTCCTATCTTGCACACTATGCTTGCTAGAATAGACTCTAGCCCCTCACTACCCTACTCAGGATTAAGAGGGCTTAGAAAATGGTATGGAATAGAGCTAAAAAAGGTTGGACGGAAAAATACCAAACACAAAACTTAAGCCTGTTATGACATGACAACATGCTGATTAATTTCTGAGTCAAATCATGCAATTCTTATCAGTTCTTACCTTCTTATCAATTGCTATTGTAATGACCTATTTTATGGTCAGAAAGATCAGCACATCAGAGAGGTAAATACTGAAATATTATATAATCGTTTGGGTAATTTGGTTCCTAGGGCGCAAAGCCTACTGACGCTCATATCTTAATTTTTCATTTTGATGTTCAAAATCTTTGATATGGTGCCACTTGAGAGGCTAATAATCTAACCAGAAGAAAATCTGCCAGTTAAATGCACACCCTCTGAATCAATGTGAAACTGACTCAAACACAGAAAGAAACGGTTAACGATTTCTGAATTTGGTCATGTTAAAAGTAGTGTCCCATAGTAATTAGTGTTGGAGTCACTGTTCGTTTTAATTTATATACAGTACACAATGATGATAAAAATATAACTAATCTACCTGGTTACCTACTCTAAACTAGGTGAAATGACAGATTCCTTAGGGTCAGCAGATGGACCTGGACTGAATATGGGCTTGACAGACATGTGGCAGAAGAAATTTAATGTAAATAAATGTAAAGTATTGCATAAAGTTATTAACAATATTAGATCTAAACACACAATGGGGTCCCTGAAACTTCAATTTATACCTTATGAGAAGGACCTAGGAGTAATGGCTTTGTCAGGGTCCACATTGAGAAAATAGGCAGTAGTAATTATGAAGGCTAACAGGATATTACTGTAGCTTATATGGCACATTGTGCTCTGCACAAGTCAATGGAGGTCATTCTTAAAACAATACAATGCATTAATGAAATCTCATCTGGAATACTGTTTGCAGTTCTGGATGCTGTATTACAAAGAATTCAGATATGTTGAGTAAATCATGACATAGTGTACAAGATAGTAACTAGATACTAACTTAAAACTTGACTGGATGATTTTGGCCAAAGTGGGGTATGTAGGAATGATCATTTTCATTTGGCTAAATGTCCTATTCTTATAAGTTGTTCATCATTTCTACTGAAATCTAAAAGCAAATACCAATCTAAACCCCTCATATAATATCACATTATTTATATTGCCACTCATGTTATATAACTGAGATGCCATTAATCACACACAACTTTCTCTAACATGTCTCACAAGAATTTACCACATGGCTTAGACCTCTGTTTAATTTTTCTTCCCCAAAGATTCCATCTGAGCCCCACTGTAGTGACCAGTATGTATTCTATACGTAGATATTAGCAGTAGAATTATGCCATTGCGGAACTGCCTTTCGTGAGTAACTTTACACAAAACATTATCGTATATCTTTAGCCCGCCCAATATCACATTTGTTCATAACACAGGCTGAAATGCCTCTTACTTTCTATAGGATCTCCATTGATAAGCCATGTGATCTCCGGTTTAGGCAGCCCATTTGCTCGACAAATAAGATTTCCATCCTCCTCCGGAGCAAGGATCAGATTTTTCGGTTCAGACAGCCAGTATGGTGAAGCTGTATAAGATAAAATTTGTATGAAGGAAAAAAAAAAAATAGAATAAAAGCAGGCTAGTTACACTGCTATTAATTATGCTTTGTTCAACATTTAGTATTTGAATTCAATGAAAAGACAGATGAATTGGGCTGATTGCAGTCTACCTCTAATAGTAATGTTTTAAATGAATTACCTTTAACCAATGTTAAAATCAAGTAAAAACTGTCACAAAGCAAAAATATCCCTAAAAATACAATTACATCATTATGCATTATTATGTTTAACAAGAATATCTACAGGCTTTCTAAACTGGTGTTTTCACAATATTATAAATATAATGTACATCCATCTATTTATTTTCTGAAAATACTCTTTCCATTAACAACGTTTCATGGAATCAGAAACCTATCCTGTCAGCATCAGGCAAGGTTGGAAACTCATGACGGAAATAATGGCCATTATGGGTTACATGCAGACAGGCTAAGTAACTATCATACCTCTATTTTCTGAATCTGCTTATTCAAAACTGGGCATGGTAACCAGTCCTGGGCGGAGTGACTGCTCATAGTAAAATTAACTCACATAAACACCTGCAAGTCTTTCACTCACCTCACTCACTCACAAAGGATGAATTTAGAATTGTAATAAAATATAATGTGCTTAGAAAGTGGAAGGAATCTGGATCACCCTGAGGAAAATGCTCCCAAGAAGCTCCCAAAGGCAAACAGGAACATGCAGCCAATACGCACCGTCACACTCTCCTATTGGTTACAGCATGAAAAGAGCTTGTGAGAGTCTTTGTAATCCAGACATGGCTGGTTCACCATTTACAGTTACCAATGTGGAAATGTCCAGACTTGGACAGATCGTGGTGTGTGTGACCCACAGTACAACAAAACAACTCAACAAAAACAACATACGTAATTTCTATGTTCAGACAATGATGTATATATGTCATAATAAAGTTTTTTATTTATTTTATTGCAACTATACACTTGGTATAAGTATTTGTAAAATGGCAGAAAACAAAAGCTGAGGCCCATTGAGACCCATAGAGTTAGAATGACAATAAGAAATGTATTAATGTCTGGAACACTTGTTAATATTAATATTATGCATGTGTATGGATATTTGTGTGTATGTTGTCACGGTTTGCATCTCCTATCTATAATATCCAAGGCAAAAAGCACAGATGATTCATGGGAAACAAGTAAGAAACTACAAATTTCTCACAGTGTGTTCTTACATCTTCTAAAATGGAGTCCTAACACTGCAATCTTGGGAGTTTACTGGTAATCACTATTGATATACTATAGTGATAGATATAGATAAAGATAAAGTATTTTGATACAAGAGTCTGTAAATCAGTAAGAATATTCATATGAGGAGTGCCTGCAAAGGTAGGCCACAAAAGTAATTTTGTACTGCATTTATAGAAGCTTTGATTTTGATTCTACTCTTTTAATTCTAGGGAGGCATATTTTGGCAGTCAATCTTCCCACCAAACCGCACAGTTTGATTTGAATAAATTTTATCCCATATTTTAGAATCAAAAATGTTATATGCATGAGTTTGTGTTCTAGGTGTCTGAGCACTCCACCATAGTTACAATATGTATGTGTACATTGGTAGACATTTTGTGTGCTCCTGTTCCAATGTTATATTTCTAACAGCCTCTGCAGCTCTTTGAGCTTGTTTACTAAGAAAAATTGGAATTGCTTTTAACTTGAACTGTAACTAGATTTCAACATGGCAATAACAAAGATGATGGAGAAGAATCTAATTCCAGATAAATTTTAGTCCAGTAGATGAGGCCTAATTAAAATATCTACATTACTCTGATGCAGTGCTGTTAAAGATAATTAACACGTGGATTGGACATGATCAAATTAAGGTGAATTAAATATTTAATCTTTAATTGTGATTACATGGTGGCACTGTGGTTGTCACAACTGCTTCATACTAGTCCAAAGGAACACAAGGTCAGATTTATAAATCTTGTGTCCACACAAAAAGAGGATTGAAATGTACGTACATAACTTTCCACACATCAAGTAAAGACCAATTAGGGAATGGCAGCCAAACTAGGTAAATGATGACTCATGTGTATAATAATTCATATCACTGAACTGCAATCTGCTGCAGTGTCCAGTTTTCCTAACATAATTGGAGGACTATACTTAACTCTTATTGCATTAAGGACACCTAATGAGAATGAAGCTGCATTTTTTAACCTAAGCAATTACATTCCATTAACATAGAAGTAATCTTTAATGGCAATATGAGACTAATAAAATATCATGCCTCAGTGGCCTTGATCAAATTTATTATAAGGCAAAGTAACTTTAGCAGACGTGATGTTACTGTATGTTGTGGCTGGCTTGTTGGTAAGGTAAGTGGGTGAACCCACAGTTTTTCATACAGCCTAAACTATTGTGGATGCTGAAGTCGAAAAACAATGGGAGACAAAAATACCAATTTAAAATAAAAAGCAATTTCTTTATTCTTGGTGAGTTTTAAAGAGACTGCAGACCCCCAGCTCAGTCTGCCTGGTCAGATCAGACAGCCTCCTGAAAGAAAAAATCCTTTCTTTTTATTATCTAGCTTATTCATTAGCCAAAGAGAAAAACACATGACAGTTTATTTTAAGGTCATACATAAATTGCTGTAAATTAAATTACATCCTGATTATTACATGCACAAGTGCACAGAATTTCTTATCCAAATAAAGAGCCATTAGGGCGCTCACGTTCCTAAGAAATACGCTCTTATCAGCACACACACACAAGACCAGTGTAAAGCAGTTTCTTATAGTACACTAGTTACAAAGAATATTACAATCTTATAGTTTTAATATCTTCATTTGATTTTGTTTGGTTAGATTAATAAATCCTTATTTAAAGGGACATGCTTCTTATTGTTTTAATACAAAAATTCAGAAACTATCAAATTGATTTATAATATCACAGGGTGTTCTTTTAGTATCAAGAGATCAGCATTTTCTCATAAAAGAATGCAAGTTATCTAATAATTCTGTGCACAAGCTTAATTCTTTTCTACCTAAATGAAGAACGAATCATATAGAAGTAATAAATCATATAGCTCTCTGCAGAATGATTAATACAAAATACAGTCATTGGTATTGTGAGGTAAATACTTATCATTACACTTAATAATGTTTTTTTTTTTTTTTGTTTTTTTACTATTCAGTGTAACAGCAGTCATGTCATTGCATGTGTCATGTGATAGTAGCTGTCCACTCAGATGCTGGCGCGTTATGCCTTTCCCTACACTTCAATGTCTTGCTGAGCTCACCATAAATGCAGGTGAGGGTGTCATGATGTGTCATATGGGAGTTTGCTCTACTAGTTAATGAAGGTCTGCACCATCATGATTGCATAAGGTTAATTAGCAGAGTCCATATATGGTTGTTTCAGGTTGGCAAGCAGGCAGGGGTTTGAGGCATTCAAGTAACGTATATATACAAGACAATCGCGATTTACAAAGGTAAACTGCATACACAAGACAATCGCAACTTAAAAGGTAAACTGCATACAAATCTGCATATACCAGGTTTTAGAAATCAGTTTTTTTTGTTTGTTTTTTTGGTGTGCACTTATATTCATACTCAAATCAATGCAAAGTGAGACTCAAGGACTTGATTCACAAATCAGTTACTGTCTTGATAGCATTTGCTCTCGGGCTAGTTATGACTTACAGAAAAAACTCAATTGGCCCATTGTGGCTCTCTCTGCACATGGAAGTTATATGTATGTGTATTGGTATTAGTCCACTTTAGTTTCTTCTCTTGCACCATATATTGCCAGGACAAGCTCTAACTTTCCATTAAACTGTAATGGAAACTGTGGCCTCAGAAAAGTTAACCTCTAACCCTTGATACTGTTGTTTCTACAGTCTAAAAAGACTTTAGAATAACAGAATTGGGAGTTTTCAGCACAAAACATATATGAAATTAATCAAGTAAGAAATGTATCTTTAGATATTTGCCAATGTCGCACAAACATTTTTGTAGACAATGTAACCCCTTTGCAACTGTATGCTTTGTCCCTACTAAATCACTTCTTACCTTTGTACCTAACTGAGATGGTGTGACGAATGCTGCCCATTTTGTTACTGGCCAGGCAGGAGTAGTCACCTGCATCAGCTTCAGACACCCCAACTATGCGTAATGTCTTATTGAAGTTTTCAAACTTAACCTTCTTGCTGGGAAGGTCTCCTCCTTTCTTGTACCAGGTAATGCTAGGAGTAGGTCTATAATGAAGAATTTCAAAATAAGGCAAAACCCTTTTCAAGGCATGTAAAATACATATTATAACTGTTTGGAAATTAATTCTGATATTAAATGCCTGTAAAGCCTGAAAAAGATATGAAATCAACTCTACATAAAAAAAATAAGAGAAGATCGTTTAGCCAAATATAGTTTAACAATTTCATGACATATAAAATATCCCAAAAATTGAGTTAGAATTTCAATGCTCCCATGTTCTTACTTGCGCTATCATTAAGTATGTTTTACATTATGTATAACATTTCTTTCAAGCTAATTTCCATTTATGTTATTGTGTATTAGTCAAAAACATCACTTTTTTGAAACCCCTAGCATCAACCCTAATTATTGCCATCATCATTTTAAATACAGAAATGTCATAAAGTATGCAAATATTCAGGATACAATTCCATGCATATGCGACTGGCCATTATAAGTTAGCCTATTCCACCATTTCTGCTGCTTGCTTCACTTTGAGAGCAAAAATATATTTAAGATTCTTTTTTTCTTGGTAAGAAAAGTGTGCGTTTTTATTGGGAAAAATGAAAATATCTAACACTTTTACATAGCAAATGTCACATTTATATTACAAACATTCAGTAAAAGCTTGAAATATTTGACTTATATGGCAAAGGCTTCACCTCTATGTCAAATATCCAATTTATATGGCAAATATTGTGCTTATATATTACATATCCTGTTTAACATCTCACTTAATACAGTTTGTTAAATATTGTTTATATGCCAAATTCACCCTTAGATGTAAAATATGTGACAAATATCTCACTTATGCCTACAAGAAAAGAACTGTACATGTGATAATAATGACCCTAAAAAGCTATTAAACCTATATGTCAAAGAGTCAATTTAAATTAGCTGGGTGGGACATACGTACGGTATAATTGGTGAATATCAGGTGTGCTGTTTAAATGGAGTGGCTGAAAATGTACAATCCTTTCCAGATGTTAAATGTCTGGTCTAATTTTTAAGTCAATTCCAAATGGCAAATATAAGATGTAAACCAGGAAGGTCAAATTTAAAGGGCAGAAAATCAAATCTAAAGGTTGAGCTGAATGTGATACTCTTGTTATTCATGCCTATCAGTTATGCCCCTTTACTTCACCCTCAGTATTCTACTTTTAAATGGGTTCCCACAGGAAGTTCACAGATTTATTAGCATGGAGAATTATCTAGAACAACTGAACATGCAGTTGAAGCTAATGTAAGTGCAACTCTTGAATTCTATTATGTGTTACGAGATGTAGAATGTGGTTGAAGATTTTTGTGAGGGAAGGTAAGACGAGGAGATGACATTACACAGGCAAGAGCCAAGGGTCAAAACCGAGTAATCAAGAAATTAACGTTAATCAGAAGTCAAAATAAAAGTAAAAAGAATCAAGAAATCAACCTAATGTTAGGGTAGACTTAAGAAATATGTTAACTATGCTAAGAATAATGAGATGTAGATTATTGCATCAAGGAATAGTGAGTGTTGTGACCGTTTTCATATTTATAGTGTCACATCCTGTGATTTCAGCAATGTGACAGACTTCATGTGTGATGCTACATGGATCATCGTGTAAACAAAAGAAACAATGATCGAATTAAACTTTGTCATAATAAGCTAAAATAAAAAGAAGATAACAAAATTAAACTTAGCCAAAATAAGTCAAAAGCAGAATCCCAGAGCCAAAAAACCACAAGCTATACAAAAACACAGGCATAAAAGACATAATACAACATGACTCCAGATGGCAGCTAAGTTTAATGTTGCCACTTTAAGGAGCGGACTGATAAGCATTCTGAAAAAACTGCTGTTAAGGGAAACTTTAGATCAGGAAAGGAAAGAGTTCTTTCTTATGAAAGGCAGTAGGCAGCTTTCTGGTGAGAATTAAGGCAGCATTTCAGTAATGGTAACTTAAAGACTAGTGCAAATGAGACTACAAGTAGAAACTAATTTGAAAAACAGAAAACAAAGCAGGCATTTTTAGTAGATATCTGAAAACTAGAATATTTTGGACAGAAATGATACCATCTTTAAACATTCACTGAATGATATTTTTACGTGTTGCAATATGGCACTGCTGTCAAAATGATAAAATTGACTTAAATTATATAAATAATGAATGGACTTAAGTAAGTAAAAAATGATGCATGCAAAATTAACCCAACACATAAAAAACAGGATTCATGACTGACACCAGCTGCAGCAGTGCAGCTAACCTGAACAGGAAATGGTTTTATAACTGGCATCTGTACAAGGTGACATCACTTGCAGAATATGCTATAAAAACCAGTTAAGTAGAAGGTGTATTTGTACATTGTGACATATGAAGCTATAAATATCCATCCATCCATTTTCTAACCCGCTGAATCCGAACATAGGGTCACGGGGGTCCGCTGGAGCCAATCCCAGCCAACACAGGGCACAAGGCAGGAATCCAATCCCGGGCAGGGTGCCAACCCACCACAGAAGCTATAAATATATTCTCATCAATTAATGGTTCATTTTATTGTGCTATGTGCTAATTATAAATTGTCAACAGTGTACAATCTATGTTTGTGATTAATTGTTACAAGAATATTTGAACCTTAGAAAATTTCTGTCTGAAAGACTATGTTCATACTCCAGAGCCATATACTTCCGAAAATGTTGACTTTGCGTAGCAATATGGATTGGTTAAAATGAAGAGGTTTGAAAATGCAGGCTTTAATTGCACCCTGATTAGATCATGATCATTATAATTTCTCATTTCCTGAAAAAAACCATAACGAGGTGAAAATAAAGGAGATACTTTTTCATGGCACTTGTTGTGTTGCTTAAAAGTGCATTAATCTAACTTTTTGATGTATTTGTCATTGCTATTGTTCATGTGTAAATGCAATCTACAAATGAATGTTTATCTTGTAGGATACTTCTTATTCCTGTTTCTGCTGATACATTCATGCCCAATGCAAGAATAAATAGTGAATGTGTTTAAACATTTCAGTACACTGCTAAAATATCACATGTGATGTATTTGAAATATTATATGGCATCAGTTGTACATAAGTGATAAAGACAACAGATTTGAGAAACGATTTCTACAGGAAGTACATGGTGTCTTAACTGAGTGTGGATTGTATAGTGCAAATATCTACTGGATTCAGCAAGCATCACAAGGATATTTGACACGTAACTTGGATTTTGAATGCTTTTTCATCTACTGCAAAATCTTATGTACTTATAGACTATCTAATGGATTGAACTATTACATGCAGTTCAATAAAATACTCAGTGACAAGTCATAATGTCCTTTGGAGACACTAATTGGTAAGTGCAAGGCCATATACACTTAGCCATGGATACAAAGAGTAAAAAAAAACATGTGTATTTAAGATGATTGTGTATTTAAGAATCCCAAAGCACTATGTGTGAATATATCCGCATATTAGATGATGATTTGCTTTAAGCTAGTGGTATTATATTAACATAAAATCTTGATTCTTCATAAACAAAGCTTGACAACAAGTAGGTCATACCTGCATTACATTGATAAGACACTTTTTAAAGCTACTAGCATAAAAATATGCTTCTTACGGAAAAACAAATGTCTTTTGTAGACTTACACTCCTGCTGCAATGCACTCCAGAAGCAGTTCATCACCACGCAGAACAGTCTTAGAACTAGATGTTCCGGTAGGGGAGAGAAATGTCGGTGTGGTCTCTGTGATGCCTCGTGCTAGATAAAAAGCAGAAGACAACTTTAAATAATCAATATGTCAGTTAAAAAAAACAAAAGTGTTGCCTGAACTATGACCTTAAGGTACTACCAGACAAGCAATATATGTCAGGTATACAAAAAATTTGCAACTTTTGCTGTTATATCTTCTTTTGGTGGAGGAATGAACAAAAAATTCTGCAATTTTGATCCTTTCATTGAAAAATACATAATTCAAGTATATATTTTTAAGTAGATCTTATCTATGCTCCTGGCTTAAAACGTTGCTTCTCTGGAACCTCTCTATATTCAGTAAACAACAAAAAAAAATCATTATTTATTCATCATTAATATTAAATTCTTGGGACACACTGCCACAATATATCTAAAAAGTGACTGCAAGAACCTTCAATGCAGAGAACCTTTAAGGAAATGTGACGAGGTTCCAAGTGGCTGGATGTATGAATGGGTACCCCATTGGTTTAATTTATTTGTAAACTAGCAGAATACCTGTGCTTCGCAGCGGAGAAGTAGTGTGTTAAAGAAGTTATGAAAAAGAAAAGGAAAATTTTTAAAAATAACGTAACATGATTGTTAATGTAATTGTTTTGTCTTTGATATGAGTGTTGTTGTCATATCTATATATATATACATATATCTATATATATATATACATATATCTATATATATATATACATATATCTATATATATATATATATATATACAGTATATATATATATATATATATATAGCAAAATACCCACGCTTGGCAGCGGAGAAGTAAAAAGAAAAGGAAACATTTTAATAATAACGTAACATGATTGACAATGTAATTGTTTTGTCATTGTCAATTCCCGAATATATAAAGTCAAAACTTGAATATATAAAGTCACTGTCGGAATATATAAAGTCAAAACTTGAATATATAAAGTCAGCACTGGAATATATAAAGTCAAAAGTTGAATATATAAAGTCATCGCTGGAATATATAAAGTCAGCGTCGGAATTTATAAAGTCATTCCTGATTATATAAAGTCAACATCGGAGTATATAAACTCACTCCTGAATATATAAAGTGAAAGTCAAAATCTATTGATTGAAACGACTCTGAACTGAACTAAGTTAACAAAAACGTATTCAGAAAAATAAATTAAAAAACACTGTTCGGTTAATGTTTTGAAAATGATGCATGTGCCCTGCCCAGGATTGGTTCCTCACTTACGCCCAGTGTTGGCTGGGATTGGCTCCAGCAGACCCCCGTGACCCTGTGGTCGGATTCAATGTGTTGGGAAATGGATGAATATTCCAGTGCTGATTTTTTATATTCCGACGCTGACTTTATATATTGAAGTTTTGACTTTATATATTGCAGCGCTTACTTTATAGCCTATATACAATACAATACAATACAGTTTATTTTTGTATAGCCCAAAATCACACAGGAAGTGCCGCAATGGGCTTTAACAGGCCCTGCCTTTTGACAGCCCCCCAGCCTTGACTCTCTGAGAAGACAAGGAAAAACTCCCAATAAAAACCTTGTAGGGAAAAATGGAAGAAACCTCGGGAAAGGCAGTTCAAAGAGAGACCCCTTTCCAGGTAGGTTGGGCGTGCAGTGGGTGTCAAAAGTAGGGGGTCAATACAATATATAATAATATAATAAGATAATAATATATTCCGACGCTGACTTTATATATTCAAGATTTGACTTTATAGATTCCAGCGCTGACTTTATATATTCCGATGCTGACTTTATATATTTAAGTTTTGACTTTATATATTCCAGCGCTTACTTTATATATTCCGAAATATTCCAAAGCCGTCTTTATATACTCAGGTTTTGACTTTATAAATTTGGGAATGACTTTAGGCTATATATTCAAGTTTTGACTTTATATATTCCAGCGCTGACTTTATATAATCAAGTTTTGACTTTATATATTCGCGAATGACTTTATATATACAAGTTTTGACTTTATATAGTTAAATGTAGTCATTATTACATAACTTTTTCTTTACCATAGAAACTTAAAGACTAAATTCAACTTCCATTCCTAACAAAGATATTTCTGGTGACTAAATAGAAGCTACTTATATCCAAATTCAAGCTATTGAGCTGTCGCCTGCCTGCCTGAATAAATCACCCTCACTTCGCTCTTACTTTTTTACCGTTCATTTAATCATGGCTAGTGGCGGAAAAATTATAAAATGGAAGGAGGATTACACTGAGTATGGCTTTACCAAAACAATTATTGATGGCGAATCGATTATTCATAAAGCTTCAATTGGTGATCTGTTTTTCTGTGTTAACCTCATATTTTTTCATACTTCTTCTCAAACCAAGGGGGTGCGAGGGTAAAATGAATCGGAAGCGCTGATCAATGTAATCGGTGTACCAGGAAATCATGCATTGACAGAAGTTCCCCTTTGCTTGTGATTAAATGCGTGATTTTTTAACGTGTTATGGAGCACATGCATCGAAGCTTCTCAGCTGTGCTTGTGCTAAGAAAAGGAAACATTTTAAAAATAACACGATTGTCAATGTAACCTTTTGTAAGTAGTGCCTGGAGGATTCAGTGTGGAGAAACTCTAGACACAGCGTGTGTATTAACTTGTGGATTTTTCTGTGAGTATTTGGTGGCAGCATCACAAAGTCATAACACTGCATTAGCGGCGGAGCGCAGCTCTGAGCGAAATGAGGTGAATGGGAGGGGAGATGATGACGTGACTCCCCCACCTGCCTTAACTGTCAATCCCCCACAAACACAGTCTCTCGGAATTTGCATAAGCACAGCCCCTCACCTGCAATTTTAACTTAGTTACAGAGTGATCAAAACTCTCGTTTATATCTTGCGTCCTCTCATTAAACTTGTATCCCGCATTACCGTGGGCATGACAAACGCCAGTGGCAGCCTGTCTATGAACTTAATTTAAACTTTAGGTTTACACCGTGCTTTGTTTCCGAAGTAGCAGCACTCATGAATATGGTTGTATATGTCACTCGCTCGCTTCTTATTGTTTCGCTGCCTTCTGAATTATATAATGCATGTTTTCTTCAGCGCTTTTTGGAGCTCTTCCTGGTTTTCTACGTACTGTGTTGACAGTCAGTTCACGTGATTACGTGGGAGGCGTGATGATGTCACACGAAACTCCGCCCCCCACAGCTTTCGCGCTCAACTCCATTACAGTATATGTAGAAAAATAGCTTCCAGTTATGACCATTATGCGTAGAATTTCGAAATGAAACCTGCCCAACTTTTGTAAGTAAGCTGTTAGGAATGAGCCTGCCAAATGTCAGCCTTTTACCTACATGGGAAGTTGGAGAATTAGTGATGAGTCAGTGAGTGAGTGAGTGAGTCAGTGAGTGAGGGCTTTGCCTTTTATTAGTATAGATGTTGGGTTCGTGAGCTGGTGGTTGGAGACACAGAGACAGAATTCAATGGATATTCTTCTGAATGAGCTTTCCTTATTGCAGCCATACCAACCCCCAATTCCTATCTTGCTGTTTTTTTTCTCCACATAACCAATCAACACACAATAAACATCTAAATGAAAGTAAAACTAGCTATAGTTTAGCTATAAACGTGGAACATTTAGAACACTGAGTGTTTAAAACTTTTAAGAAACATTGACTAATCTTCCATTATACATGTTTAATTATTTCATCGATCCATCCAGGGTCATGCCCATCCCAGCAACCATCAGACGTAAGGCAGGAACAATTCCTGGATGGGGTGCCAGCTTATCACAGGGAGAATACAAGCACACACATAACTAGCGTCAATTTAGCATCACCATATTCCCTAACCTGCATGTCTTTGGAAGGAAACCAAAGCACATTGAGGTAATCTACCAGGAAACATGCAAACTGCAGGCAGGGAACACCTGGGATGTTATCACCTTATAGTGAGGAAGCACTGCTACTGCTGCACCAGTGTCCCCCACATGTTTAATTATTAGCAGTATAAATTGTTTAAATGAAGTTAACAATTTATCTGTAAAATCAAATATACACATTTTAATGCATTTCATCATGAAAATGATATCAAGTATAAATATTAGGATTCTAAATGTTCAGAGGGTTGTAAAATCATGAATTTAACGTATTCTGTGTGACGACTGCTGCCTGCGGCTCTTTCAGCACAAGAGGAGGTCCGTTTAACAAGCATGTAACAATTAATGACTGTGTCGGGGAGCACTTACAACACAAGATGTATCTTGCCTGAAGGGGTGGCCTGAGTTACCTCAAAAGCTTGCAAATTGTAATCTTTCTAGTTAGCCAATAAAATGTGTCATTTTGCTTGACTTCACACTAAAGTATCCTGTGTAAAAACAAATTGCTTTCAATATAATTTTATTCAAGAGCTTTGTTACAATAAAGTTTTATAAACTGAGTTATGCAGTCGTGTATATATTAAAAATGTTTTCATATGTTTCAGTTGATGCCATGCCTATCTTTCTTAATAAAACAACTCGGCTCCCTCTGGATCAGTTTTATGAGTTATGAGTTGCACTTTGCTCTTTACCTTTTGATGATGAGAGTGTGCACAAGTAGCAGGGAACTACAGGACTGAGCAGAAATACTTCATTCAGACTCTGCAATTGGGTATAGTAACTGGAACTTCAAGCTATATGATAAAATGTTCAACAGATTGAACAATATCTCTAACTGACAAAGGTGATCAAATTGTAGAATGATATTAAACGTGAGTGAAAAGTAAAATGCTTTTCACTAATTAGTTACATGAACCGTCAGCATTAAATTTACTCTTATAGTGTTAAATTAACAAGTAGTTTGCATGAGGAACTGTTGTTTTCGTATCTGCACTTTAACTGTTAATTTAACATCTGCGTTTTTGCTATGCACAAAAAAACAGAGCATACTTTAACAAATCTGATGCATACTCAGTTGTTCATATTTGTTTGCAAGCATCCACTTTATGGTGATTACTTCACACATCCTAAACTCACTACACCAAGTCTAAGGAAAAATAAAGTTACTGTGTTACCTTTAAAGCACCTTTTTCATTTTCATAATATTTGTTGCGGGATCATCACAAACTGGTGGCAGCCAATATTACAATAAACAACTTGATGGCTTGCCAATTTGAAAACTGCCCACAAAAATAATCACAAAAAAAAACCATAATAATAATTACATAATTATTCTGTAAAAAGGTGTCAATGTGAAGCCAAATGAAAAAGAAAAAAGAAAAGAAAAAACTTTTAGCAAAGCTGTTTTGCCTACGTATATACACCCCAATAATTTGCTGCAAAAAATGTGTATTTGTGCAGGTTAACTTAGAGAAAAAAACAGCATATTTCTGTGTGAATTTTCTGGACACTTTATGGAAGGTCTATATTTTTTTAAGAAAGATGGTTTCTACCCTAAATTCAGAGAATATTTTCTTTGGTCCCAAAACACTGCAACAAAGTGCTCAATACTATCGATAACAGCATCCTGCTACGCAAGATGCCAGCAACATAAATTTTTCTTTGTTCTACAAATGACATGCGAGTATGAGCATTAATTTGACTCTGGTAAAGTCGGAGAGGTAGGCATGTAATATACAACATATAACTTTGGTTTAATTCTTTATTGTTTCAAAGCTGCTAGTTTAACAGTTTTTGGAATCTAAAGAATCAATAAACAAATGATTTTCCAAGTAGGAATCTTCACTAAATTCTTTTTCCATCCATACACCATTATTAAATTGACTCAAACGCAACAAAGTCGATAAGAAATGAAAATGGAGAAGTGTTGTTATACTGTCATATTGACCAATGAACATGGATTTCTAAATGGATAGCCTAAGACTAGATTGTGTTGTGTTATTTTAGGTGTACTTAAAAATGCTATGTTAATAGGTTAAATGTACTATTACAGAGAATTTCCTGTAGCTACACCGTGACAGATACAGTGCAAGTAGCTGAAACAATGAAAGTGGCCAGACCAGAATATTAACTGTAAATATCAAGAGCACATGCTTTAAATATTCTCTTTGTCAGGAGAAAAAAAGGTAGGTTTCAAAATGCCAAAGCAGATATAAACTGAACATTTTTTCTTCCATAATAGCAACAAAAAAAACAAAAAAAACAAAAAAACAATAATGCAAAACTAAATATTAATGCAGGATTTCTTTTTCCTTAACAGTAGAAGCAAAAAAAGAAAGGGGGAGGAGAACTGCAGAAACTAACTTGATCCAGCCTACACTTGAGCTATACTGTATATTTTATTTTAAAAATTCAGCATTTTAAATAACTAAAACAATTTGTCTAATTGAAATGCAGTTTATTGTACATTATTAGCTGTGACCAGTAGGGGGCATTGTAGCACCCCAGACAAAACTGCACAGACACAAGTCCCAGGTGCAAATAGAATGTTTATCATAATAAATTACTTTACAAAATGCTTCTTTAATAAACACAAACACCAAACCAAATTATTTTTTCTCTCCTTCTTGCTTCTTCTCCAATCCTTCCAGGCGAGCTTTGTCTATACCCCACATCCAACTCCAAATCACCTAGATGAGGTTGAGTGGCTTCTTTTATCTTGGACACAGAAGTACTTCCGATGCTATGGCTTCGGCCATTGGAAGCACTTGTGGGTCAAACAGAAGGGTCAAACAGAAGTTTCACAAAGACGGGATAATTAATCCCAGCAGCTCCCCTGACGGCACCCATGGACCCCAACAAAACTGTCCTATGGGACATCAGCTTCCAGTATGCCGTGCGGGTGTCCCTACAGGTAGTGTAGTTCAAGGAGCCTGCCACACAGCCTGTCGAGGGAGTAAGTAGCCATGCCAGGTTGTCTAGCCCTGTCCTTCTATTCTACTGGCCTCTCAGTCGGGTAAGGGTCTTTGGTCCATCCCTGCCATGAAGCCAATGTAACGTGCCCTCCTGCAAAATGACATTCTTTATCAATCCTCTTGCAAAGGAAGGGAACATCTTGTTATTTTGGCATACTCTGTGCCATGGTCTCCCGCTCAGGTAAGAGATCAGAACCCACCCTAACAGAGAAGCCCATGCATACGTGTTGCCCATAACAATGTAATAATGATTTTTTATTTCTCCTGATTAACTTCAAGATGCATAACTTCATTTACTCATGATGACAGTAAAACTGAAATCAACAGATTACTTCCTACATCTTCCTTTGAAAGTACTGTATTTGCATAAAACTTTGCATTAAAAATAATTTACTTTAGAGAGTAGTTTTAAAAATATCCCCAAAACATGTCATACTTAAAACTCTTGATTCATGAGCTCAGTTTGCTAAAATTCCAACAAAAGTCACATTTCTCACTACTACTTGTTTGTATGAAACTGTACCACTTCCCTTGGCTTTGGTCAGCATATTCATTAATTCAGTAATAACAATTACTTCATGCATGCCTACTTAAGTGAATTATCCTTTATAAATTACATATTACGTTAAATAAACTGCATTTTCTTCACCAATTCTTATATTTCTTCACAGAAAGGTAGGTAATTTACACTATGTTTACACCAAACAGCATGTTGGGAGATTTCGTATAAACACCAGCTTGCATATGAGATGTTACAGAGCCAGATGAAATTATTACAGGGTGGGGTATCTGCCACAGTGAACCATGGTACTGTCTTATCTACAAAAATGGTTCATAAACACACACTTTAAAATGTAAATATAAAATTATAAGCGTATCTGTAGTTTCTGCCAACCCACTACATTGAAGCTATGGGTTGCAACGCTTAAGTGAAATGTAAAAACCCTTCTGAACAACTTTTGATCTACTAGTTACTGGTGCTCACTTCTCCAAGGATGACAGCTTGTAGCCTAACAACAGAAGATGCTTCTGACCTCCCATAGAAGGTCAACTGAAGGTCCAAATGTTGTCCATGTAGATCACTACCTTAATAAAAAAGTGAAGCGTGGGTGAGAAATAGTTGCAAAGTTGGAAATGTCATGTAAAACATTAACGGGTAACTATGAGAAATTCTACACTTACAATTAGCAATCATTGGGTTATAATGGTTTTTACAGCAGAGAAGCTGAGAAGCTGTGTGTTTTTAACTCTGTAACATTATAACTTTTTTTAAGAGTTAATCTAAGCTGCATGTCCAGGACAGCAAGTCAATGAGGGTGCATATTTTTTATTTTCATTTATAAATGCCTGACAAACTTAACAAACACAAATTCCTAGTGCAAGTAAATGCATTCCATGATAGGGAAAAATATTTAAAATATCAAAAGCAGCTAATTGTATCCTTCAAATACAAATTCATAAATTCTGGACTTGACTGGTTTAAAATCTTCACACATCTACTAAGTTCTGCTAGCTTCAGCTAACAAATGTAACAAAATTAAACTTGATTTATACTATTTGATACAATGAAGTATACAGAAAAATCTGCATATAAATGAGCACTAAGTACTGTATTGTTTTAGTTAGGATTTTAAAATTGTTCTTTTTATCCCATATTTAATTCAGAAGTTTGCAAAAAGGACCATATAACTGAGCTTAAGAAGCAAAATCCTATAACTCCTTACATTTCTTACATTTATACTTTGGCTTACAGCTTAGTTCTGGGCTAATTTTAAAATCCTCTTTCACATGTGTAAAGCTACTTATTGCTAATCCCCAGCCTACAACATATACAGTACATTTATACTCCAATAAATATCCAGTATATATCATGATCAGATGATACCTTTCACTTTGTATTTGTCAATATAACAGAAGCTCCAATGGGTATGATAGTTTAAATCAAACCTGAAGGTCATTACGTTAGCATACTCTTTTTTTTGAGTTGCTCGTTCTACTGTTTATACGTATCCTTGTCTATTTTTTTTTTAAAGTCACTGCTTTCAGCTTTTACTAAGTCATCCTTTCACTTTTCAGCATCTAAGAGTAGCTTCTGCTATCAAAGTTAGCTAGGCTATATGTTTATGAACGTAGGTGAGAGTGTGCTTGCATTTGTAAAGAAACACTGAATGATGTTTTCTGTTTGTACCACCTATAAATTACATGTGCACAGCATTCTAAGTCTGTTCAATGGGCATGGTTCTTTATATTACAACGTTTCTCAACACAACACTATGATGATCACACTCAAATCATCAAGGGGGAACCCCAAGGCCAACCCCCAGCCGGATAACCACACTCCATTCACCAAAGTGTTCCCTGTCATTTCATGAAAAAACTAACATGGGAAAAAGTGGGTCACAACACCTAAAAGGTTGAGAAACACTGCTTTGTAAGATTACATAGTGGCAAAACACCATTTTCAGAATTCATGAATTTAAGAATGTATTTTTACTTTAATTATAATCTTCAGTTATACTAAATGTTGTAATTGTAATATCCAGTAATATACAGTACAAAAACTAGAGAACCAAATATAAGTAGATTTTTACCATTAATCTTTTACCTAAAGAAACCAAACCCAAATCCAGCACTTCAACTATGTTCACTCACATGTACACTCATGTTTTATCAATTTCATTCTACCTCAGTCTTGGTTTTGTCTTAAAATAACACTATTCATCTACAGTTTATTCTACACAGCAGCCTTCTAATGATGTTCCCTTTTGACATTATTTTGATTCCAGTGTTCTTATGGGATATCTGTGCACCTTGCCATCATTCCAATCCAGGACAAGTGCCGAGGAGCAGATTCAGGTGGTCCAGTATCATTACATGAATGCACTAGTGACATCTGACAAAGGGAAAGCTTCAACCTTTAATCCTACACAAAGACTTTAAGAGGATCATACGGAACATGAAGCCTGACATGTGTTGCTGGTGTGCAGGAATAAAAGCTTTACTAAACATCAGCTCACCCACTGATAAATGAATTGCTGCAATGCTCAATTTAATTCGTAAACACAAAAAATGAATAAAGGTCTTCGAACAATTTAAATATTGTTTAGTAACTGAGATGCTATGTTCTACTTGAGATGATAGTTTGACTTTACTGAATGGCTGTCCATGCAATGACTGTTAGTTTGTGTTAATATACATGTTTTATGCAATGACAACAAGTATAAAGATAATTATATTATTTAGTCCATATGTGACAATCCTCCTCCTGTTGTAAATAAACTGTGTGAGCACCTAGAAACTAAAATCTCCTATTTCTTCAAATTTATATTGTTCTATTTTTCAAAAATTAAAAAGAAATTCCACACAGATTTATTTCTGCACAATGCTAACTATATCTTATTCATTGATCAGATCACTTCAGGCTGGATACCTTGATAAGTCACACTTACTATGTGGTTCACCTAATGAAACTGCATATACTTTTTGTATATGTCTTTTTCAGTTAAAATGTAAATACAGATGGGTGGTAAAGAATTGTGTTGCAACTTCACTTTTAAACAACAATGCATCATATGATTGCTAAGAAATATTAATCTTCTTGGGTATTACGAAGTTGACTCTCGTTCATCATTTAAATTAGATAATGTAATGTATTCTTCTTACATTATTGTATATTGAAATGCCATTCACTAGCTTTATTCCCTTCAATATATCACCACACACTACACATTATAAATTACTACTTACTGATGTATTGTTTAAATGTTCCATTTTTGATGAAAATAAAACAAAATGGCATTTTTGACTAGAGCAGTTTTTTACTAAAAATATACAACACCTACAATAGCTTGTGTATGGTCTTGACTGCTCTGCTGCTACATAATGCATATGTGCTAGATTCAGTCCAGTTGGAAACAACAGAGGACATTATTGAATGTATGGAACCTGGATTTATAAAATAGTCAGGCACCTGGGGAATTGAAAGTAAAATATGCTACACTAGATGCAGCTATCTGATCTGGTGTCCTTGGTCAAGGAATACAGATTAGATCAGACACAAAAAATTGTCTTCCAAGTGCTTATTTATGAACAGGGGATTAAAAGAGCCTGTCTGGTGCTTAGAGTTGGGTGGAAGAATATTAGCAAGGAACAAAAATGGTGACAGTAGTATGTGAGGTGTAAGGAGTGTAGTTTGGAAGAACACTGTGGGCAACAGTGGGGGTAGGTGCAGCCACTCCCCCTTGGGCTAATTAGTCAGTGATATGTTCAAGAAGGCACATTAGGGTATACATTAGTTGTTTGCTTCCTTTATACATTGTATATACATTTACTTGGCAAAACATTAGGGAAACTGAGTAGGTTCTTCTTTTGCTCTCAAAACAACCTCAGTTTTTTGTGGTAAGGATTCAAAAAATGTTGGAAACATTCCTTTAAAATTCTGGTCCATGTTGATATGATTGCATCATACAGGTTTTGCAGGAATATCAGTTGCATAATCATGCTGTGAAGCTGCCCAATGGGATTCAGATACAGTGATTGGGAACATTGTAGAACACTGAACTCATTTTGACGTTCATGAAACTATTTTAACGTGACTTTTGCTTTGTGATATGTTGCATTATAATGTTGGAAGCAGCCATTAGAAGATGGCTTTGGAAAATAGAAAGTAAGCTCAGAATAACATGAATGATGTCTGGATTGGACTGGGCATAATTACTGAACTCAGGCAATACAGGAATCAGGTGCTAGAAGGGGATGTGGGCAAAGCTAATACTCAGAAATAATTTTTAATAGATTTTCCCTCTTACTGCCTCCTTCCTGCAGTTACCAGTCTCCCCCACACCATCCCTACTACATCAATAACTCCTACCATGTCAACTGGAATAGCCAGTGACAAGTCCACCTCTCAGCATCAGTGTGGGCTGTCCATAAAAGGAGACAACTGAGAAATCTACACCCAGGAAAAGCTGCAGTACCAGATGGAGTCAGTCCTTGAGTTCTTAAGGCTTGTAATGACCTGTGTACTAGTCACCTGTTCAGTCTATCCCTAAGGCTTCAGAAAATGTCACTGCTGTGGAAAACTTCCTGCATAGTTCCTAATGTAAAGAAGGTAGGCTCTCCTAATGTCTGCAGACCAGTGGCACTTGCATCTCTCTTGTGGTAGACTACCTGGACCCACTGAAGTTTGCCTATCAGACAAACACTAGAGTGAAGGATACAATTATCTATCTAACAAAAAGGCTTATTCTCATCTGGACAAAGCTGGCAGCATTGTAAGAATTATGTTGTTTGATTTCTCTGGTGCCTTCAGTACTATCCAGCTATTCCTGTTAAGAGGTAAACTCTGAGATATGCAAGTGGATGAGCCAATGGCATTCTGAATAATGGACTATCTGTTAGGCAGGCCACAATTTGTGAGACTCAAGGACTGTGTCTCTGATGCGGATGTGAGCAACACTGGAGCACCATAAGGAACAGTCCTGTCTCCTTCTGTTCACTTCAGACTATAATATAACACCAGGTCCTGTCACTTAAAGAAATTCTCAGATGATTCTGTACTTATGGGGTGTATTGATAATGGGGATGACAGCGAGAGAGGAGTCAGGTGGAGAAATTAGTTTTGTGGTGCAAAAAGAAGTGTCTGCATCTTAACATCAGCAAAACCAAGGAACTGGTTATTGACTTTTGTCACACCAAACAGCCTCTATGTCTGGTCACTATTCAAGTTGTGGATTTACAGGTGGTCCACTCCTACAAGTATATGGGGGTCCACACGAATGACAAGTTGGACTGGTCTCAGAACACAAAGGAACTAGACAGTGCTCCTTAATGTAGGAAGTGACATCCTTCATATCCTCTCTAACTCTGTGATGGCCAGTGCAATTTTCTGTGCTGTCTTGTGCTAGGCTGGTAACATCACTTCAAGAGGGGTCCACCGAATCAACATGCTAATTAAAAAGTCAAGCTCAGCTGCAGGACGCACTCTTGACGTCTTAGAAATAGTAGCAAAGGAGCGAGTTAAAACAAAACTGAGTGCCATTATGAACAATGCTGCATGTCCTCCCTCTGACACACACACATTGAGTACTTTCAGCAAATAAATTATTCAGCAGAAGTGTGTCAAGAAACGCTAGTGGGACTCCTGTACACCAACAATAATACGTGTGCATAATACCTCACTGGGATTGTGACAGCTAAGTCAGAACTGTTCCCACCTTTTATTTTTCTTCTTGGTTCAAACCAAAGTGTGAGCACACATTTATTTATTTACTTACTAATCTACCTTTTATGTATTTATTTAATTAGCTTCTATAAAAAGATACATTTCCAAACACCATTAAACCACCACTACCACCAGCTTGGACTGTTGACACAAGGTAGGCTGGGTGTATGGATTCATGCTGTTGTCACCAAATTCTGACCCTACTATCTATTTATCTCAGCAGAAATCAAGATTCATCACAATAGGCTATATTCTTCCAGTCTTTAGCCAACTACTTTTGGTGAGCCTGTGCGCACTGCAATCTCAGCTCTTTATGTCCTTGTCTGACAGGAGTGGAACCCAATGTGGTGTGCATTCTGAGATACTTTTGTACTCATTAAATTTGTACACAGGATCTATCTGAGTTACCATTGCCTTTCTGTCTCCTCTGACCTCTCTCATCAACAAGGCACAGAACTTCTGTTTACTGGATGTTTTTTTGTTTTGCGCACCATTCTGAGTATACTCTGTTGAGAATGAAAATCCATGGAAATCAGCAGTTACAGAAATACTCAAACCAGCCCGTTAGGCACTAACTATCATGCCATGGCCAAAATCACTGAAATCACATTTTTTCTACGGTCTGATGTGAACACTGGGCTCTTTATCTGCACCTTCATGATTGTATGCATTGATGCAACAGGACTGATTGATTAGATAACTGTATGGATAATTAGATGCACAGGTATTCCCAATAATTTCCTTAGTGAGTGCACATAGGACTGTGTGTTAATGCATGTGTTTAAATAAAACCTAGAGTACATTCACACCTTACAGAGATTAGTGAAATTCTTACTTGCATATTCAGAAGACTATATGCAGTCACAAAGACAGGGAAACTGGGACTGACAGAGTGAACTTAGGGTGGAAGGTAGCAGGACTTTCCAGAAGTGATGTTGGAGATTGGCCTGGAAATGACTCTTAGAGGAAGCATCAAGCCTGCACTGGCCAGAGAACATGTAGGCCTTGAGTTGGGAGGCCAGACACTGGCAATGGTTTTGTCTAACAGGTAGGGTCAACCATTGACAAGTGACAGCAGCAGAAAGAGAACATGAAAGTTTCCTCAGTTAGGAGTGGAGAGAGTGTATCTGATGCTTGTGTATTGCGATTCTTGAATTATTTTTGCCCTATATATTTCTCCCTTCCTATCAGTCATTCACGTATTACAGATAATGTACAGTGCATCCGCATACAGTGCATCCGGAAAGTATTCACAGCACATCACTTTTTCCACATTTTGTTATGTTACAGCCTTATTCCAAAATGGATTAAATTAATTTTTTCCTCAAAATTCTACACACAACACCCCATAAGGACAACGTGAAAAAAGTTTACTTGAGATTTTTGCAAATTTATTAAAAATAAAAAAAATGAGACAGCACATGTACATAAGTATTCACAGACTTTGCCATGAAGCTCAAAATTGAGCTCAGGTGCATCCTGTTTCCCCTGATCATCCTTGAGATGTTTCTGCAGCTTAATTGGAGTCCACCTGTGGTAAATTCAGTTGATTGGACATGATTTGGAAAGGCACACACCTGTCTATATAAGGTCCCACAGTTGACAGTTCATGTCAGAGCACAAACCAAACATGAAATCAAAGGAACTGTCTGTAGACCTCCGAGACAGGATTGTCTCGAGGCACAAATCTGGGGAAGGTTACAGAAACATTTCCGCTGCTTTGAAGGTCCCAATGAGCACAGTGGCCTCCATCATCCATAAGTGGAAGAAGTTTGAAGCCACCAGGACTCTTCCTAGAGCTGGTCGGCCATCTAAACTGAGTGATCGGGGGAGAAGGGCCTTTGTCAGGGAGGTGACCGAGAGCCCAATGGTCACTCTGTCAGAGCTCCAGAGGTCCTCTGTGGAGAGAGGAGAACCTTCCAGAAGGACAGCCATCTCTGCAGCAATCCATCAATCAGGCCTGTATGGTAGAGTGGCCACACGGAAACCACTCCTTAGTAAAAGGCAAATGGCATCCCGCCTAGAGTTTGCCAAAAGGCACCTGAAGGACTCTCAGACCATTAGAAATAAAATTCTCTGGTCTGATGAGACAAAGATTGAACTCTTTGGTATGAATGCCAGGCGTCACGTTTGGAGGAAACCAGACACTGCTCATCACCAGGCCAATACCATCCCTACAGTGAAGCATGGTGGTGGCAGCATCATGCTGTGGGGATGTTTTTCAGCGGCAGGAACTGGGAGACTAGTCAGGATAAAGGGAAAGATGACTGCAGCAATGTACAGAGATATCCTGGATGAAAACCTGCTCCAGAGTGCTCTTGACCTCAGGCCTATGACGGTTCATCTTTCAGCAGGACAACGACCCTAAGCACACAGCCAAGATATCAAAGGAGTGGCTTCAGGACAACTCTGTGAATGTCCTTGAGTGGCCCAGCCAGACGCCAGACTTGAGTCCGATTGAACATCTCTGGAGAGATCTTAAAATGGCTGTGCATTGACACTTCCCATCCAACCTGATGGAGCTTGAGAGGTGCTGCATAGAGGAATGGGCAAAACTGGCCAAGGATGGGTGTGCCAAGCTTGTGGCATCATATTCAAAAAGACTTGAGGCTGCAATTGCTGCCAAAGGTGCATCGACAAAGTATTGAGCAAAGGCTGTGAATACTTATGTACATGTGATTTCTCAGTTTTTTTAGTTTTAATAAATTTGCAAAAACCTCAAGTAAACTTTTTTCACATTGTCATTATGGGGTGTTGTGTGTAGAATTCTGAGGAAAAAATGAATTTAATCCATTTTGGAATAAGGCCGTAACATAACAAAATGTGGAAAAAATGATGCATTGTGAATACTTTCTGGATGCACTGTATCCTTCCTTTAATAAAGATCTTTGTTCTTAACATTATAGTGTTAATATTTTGAATAGAAACAATAATAAGAGAAAATAATGGCAGAAAAAATAAAAGTGAACAAATCTCATTGCCATATCTGATGCTAAAAGCAAATTGCGCAGGAGAATGCAATGTCAAAGCTTCACCTTTACATGGAAAATTAATATGCACTTATAAAAGGGCTGCATCATACTTATGGCTTAATGACTGAAGGCATTTCACCTAAAGTGGTTTTTGGAAGGAAAAAAGACCAGCTAGCTCTGGAAGTGTTAAAAAAGTAAATGCTTTAGATATAATGATATGGAAAATTGTTCATGTATTATAGATAATGTATTCTTCCTTTAATAAAGATGTTTGTTGTTAACATTATAGTGTTAATATTTTGAATAGAAACAATACTATGAGAAAATAATGACAGAAAAAATAAAAGTGAACAAATCTCATTGCCATATCTAATGTTAAAGGCAAATTGCGCAGGAGAATACAATGTCACAGCTCCACATTTAAAATTAATATGCACTTATATAAGGACTGCATCATACTTATGGCATAATGACTGAAGGCATTTCACCTAAAGAGGTTTTGGAAGGAAAAAGACTGGCTAGCTCTTAAAGTGTTAAGAAATTAAATGCTTTAGATATAATGATATGGAACATCTTTTGGTCTGGAAGTGCCTTTAGATGCAACTGTTTGAATTTATAAATGAGTTGGGTTAGATGAAAGCTAAGTTAGAACACCAATGCAGGACAGAGATGTCTGTGCGCACTCACCACTGTGTAACTCAGTGAGGTTCAACGAGAAGTGCACTGATGTATCATTACGGCTTTCCTCTGCAACAAAACAGCAGCATCAGCATGCAAAAATAAAAAAATAAAAAAAGACAAAACGAAAAAAGTAAAAACAACTTTGTGAAAGAAAAGAGAAAGCATTAAAGCATCATGTTGATAGGCAAAAGTCAACAAATACAAACAAGATCAAAAGTAAAATAAAAGAAACGAAAAAAAAAAAGATGATGTGTAACTCATTAATTAGAGTAGTGGCTCTGAAACAGTGCTGTCAAAAAACCCAGACAAAAAGTTATCTTTGTTTCAGATAATTTTTAAATCAGAGTCCAATTACTGCTACCACTTGAACTTACAATTCAACCAGATGGCTTATTTCTTCATTTTACTGAGTCTAAAAATACCCTGAGTGCTGTCTTAGATTTGAATTATTTGTGAAGTCCTAATTTGTGTTATAAATAGTTTTCATTCTTACTTGGATAGGATTTTTAAAGAGGATAATAAATAGAGACTAACAGATGACACCATAAAACGAAACTGTATTTGCACATCCTGAGTACTCATCTAGTAATGTGATAACACACAAATTATCACGGAAAACTAAACACTGTCTGATAATTCTGGCTCTTCCTAATTAAATGAAGAGTTCACCGGCTGGAACTAGGTTAAATATTGTAAAAGTAAACCAGCAAACACATGAGATCCACAGGGCAGAAATTTAAACCCCTGTATAAAGTGATTCTAATGTCAAAAAGAACAGAGTAAGTAAAATAGAAAACTTTTTTGCTGCAACCTTAGGGCAAAAAAGGTTAACCTGTCACACAAAGGTTAACTTATTTGGCAGCATGTATTTGTAACAGAAATTGTATACATTAACTTACACAATCTGCATACAGCTGGCAACTGACAGAGAAAAACAATGTTTAAAAGGTTCCATGCTATAAGCCTGTAGTAATTAGGTCTACTCTACTTACTGTAGCAATTCATAAAAAGATGTATCATTAATTTTGTGTTATCATACTCTTTGTTTAGGCAGCCATTCATAGTGAGTATTTCAAAAAAGCTTGTGAATATGTGAAGCCATGGCACAAAAGCATATTTATATACAAAGAGGCATTTTGGTAGGCAGATGCGATTCTACACTCAAAGAAATAGTAAAGTGTCCCTTGTGATACACTGTAAGAACTGGGACTTAGATGTACTGGGTTTACATGAGCGTAAAAAAGAAGAATGTCGTAAATATCACAATAAACCTTGGGTAAAGCTCAGAAACTGAAAACCCAATAATAGTAAACCTTATTAGAATGTTTTAATATGTAAATTAAACTTCAGCAAATTTTGCTTGTCATTTACTTATGGCAGAATTTAAACCCTGGAAAGCACAAAAGGAATACAAAAATTAAGATCAGTGTGGCACTATTCTTCTCATATGTAACCATAAGCAGAAGTGAAGATCAATCATTATTAGTCCTTTTCTGTGGTCTGTATATTTAGTGGGCTTTGCACTCATATACACAAACTGCCTATAAAATATTAATCTTTTGTAAATAATATATTTTTCTTACTTTTCTCTTTTGTTACACATTCTTGCCTTTTGCTTTCATTATTATGCTGTGTGTGTGAGGATGTGTTCTTGGGCACAAACACGGACTAGTTTATTTTATGAAAAGAAAATGGTCTTAAAGTTACAAAATATATTACCACACACTGGCAGGAGAAAACCCCAAAACTGCTGCACTCTAGTCAAGTTGAAGCACCCCAACCACTTACCTGCTCAACCCTGGGGTTTTTGAATTGTGCCCACTATAAACCTCCACCATGCGAAGTTCTGCTTAATCTGACAGTAACTAGAGAACATAATGGCAGGAGAAGTGAAAGCACCACAGATTATTGCTGTTTTTCAACCCTATTGATATTTAAAGCTGAAGCCTGGCAGAGTCTGACTTGGTTATATGCTGAATGATTGTTTAATACAAGCTAAACAGAAACTTATTAGTATTATGATTGCCTTACTGTGGTATTGGCTGTGCAGTGTCAATTAAAAGGGAGCTACACTAATACCTCAGTTATCAGAGTAGATGTGTTCCAGGATTTCATTTTACATATTTCATTAGGTGATGCTTCATTATCGAAAAGAGATATACCATAGGAGGAATATGTATATCCACTGTAAAACCCTGAAGGTGAAAATGGAATTATGGACTAGCTAAGGGGTGGCCAACTCCAATCCTGGATAACAGCCACAGTGGCTGCAGGTATTTGTTCCAATCCAGTTGCTTAATTAGAAGCCAGTCCTCACCATTAACAGATCTTATTTAATTTCAAGGCTTGTTAGGGTTTTAACTCTAATATGTCAGATCATTCTTATATCATAGTTTTTTTTTATTTTCTAATGATCTACAGTATGTATAATCCAAGTGATTTGAAGCCTGAAAGAGATGAGCAGATTTCAGTTCTTCACTTTCTCTTCTGTTTCCTTCTGATGACTTAATTAAACCAAACAGTGAAAGATGAATACACACGGGTGGAAACTGAGACAAACTAGATGGAGACCTACTGATCCCTTTGCCATTTGCATCTTATGGCTAATAAGGAGCAGTTAAAATAATGAATAAAACTGTTAAACTAAAATAAGCAATTAAGGGTTGAAACTCTTAACAAGTTGGCAACTAAAATGAAGCAGAAAAATGTTACTTGAGCAATAAGTGCTTCATCAGCAATGAATGATTCCTCGTGAAGCAATTGGGTTAGAACAAAAACCTGAAGCCACTATGGCCTTCCAGGACAGACATTGCTTAGCCCTGATTTAAAGAGTCTGAATCATAAATAACAAATTAAATGAAGTTAATTAGTCACAAAAACTAATCATTAATTAAGAAAATGAATAGAATGTAAACCTGCTGCCACTGTGTCTCTACAGGATTGGAGTTAGCCACCTTTGGACTAGCATTTCAGATAATGGTGGGGGTAGGCAGCCATTAACACTAAAATTACCAGAGCTTATGAGAAAACTCGTACATCTGGCCCACCTTAAATCCGTTCGCACCTCTCCGTCAGTGTCTTTTGTCCTGTAAATGTGCCTGAGTAAGACAAGCAGCAAGCAGGCTGGTATTCCATCCCCCCACCATCGTAGAATGTTCACAATGTTCTCCCAGCTCATGTCTTGTTTGATTATCTGGGAGTGAGGAGTTTTAGAGTGGAAATAATAGATCATTACAATATTTGGAACACATGCATTTCATTTGTGTTCCGTTTCTACAGTAATCTGTGTAAACAGATTGTTAAAACAGAAACTCATATTTTAGTAATAAATGTTACAAAATGTAGGCATAAACTGTAGAATGTGTGAAGCCTGAAGTACAAAGATCAAACAAACACTTTCACAAAAGGTTCAAACACAAACCAACAGCTTCCGTGGCATAACGGTAAGATTTGCTAACTTCTAATCAAGAGTCCCCGGTTCGATCCTGACTGCCTCCTATATTTGCCATTTTCAGTAGTGAGCTGCTCTTATTTTTAATATTATACAGTACACACATACATTTGGTTTGCGTCTGTAACAGACCATGTACATTTACAGTACTTGTAAAAGTTACTGTTTTTTTTCCCACTTTTATTCTCTCAGTCACGATCACGATACATACTACCACCCTAGGGATCTGACGCTGTTAGTTTTTATTTGAAACTGGAAATGACCATTAGGGGTTGCCAAAGAAGATCATCTTCTTCCACATCTTTCTGTCCTCTACATCTTATTCTGTTACACCCATCACCTGCATGTCCTCTCTCACCACATCCATAAACCTTCTCTTAGGCCTTCCTCTTTTCACTCTTCCCTGGCAGCTCTATCATTAGCATCCTTCTTCCAATATGCCCAGCATCTCTCCTCTGCACATGTCCAAACCAACACAATCTCGCCTCTCTGACTTTGTCTCCCAACTGTCCAACTTGATCTGACCCTCTAATGTGCTCATTTCTAATCCTATCCATCCTTGTCACACCCAGTGCAAATCTTAGCATTTTTAACTCTGCTACCTCTAGCTCTATCTCCTGCTTTCTGGTCGGTGCCACCGTCTCCAACCCATATAACATAGCTGGTCTCACCACCATCTTATAGAACTTCCTTTTCACTGTTGTTGAAACCCGTCTGTCACAATTTACTCCTGACACTCTTCTCCACCCATTCCACCCTGCCTGCACTCTCTTTTTCACCTCTCTTCCACAATCCCCATTACTCTGTACTGTTGATCCCAAGTATTTAAACTCATCCACCTTCACCAACTGTACTCCCTCCATCCTCACCATTCCACTGACCTCCCTCTCATTTACTCACATATATTCTGTCTTATTCCTACTGACCTTCACTCCTCTCCTCTCTAGAGCATATCTCCACCTCTCCAGGGTCTCCTCAACCTGCTCCCTACTCTCGCTACAGATATATTAACCTCTATATATATATATATGTACACAGTACTGTGCAAAAGTTTTAGGCAGGTGTGAAAAAATGCTATAAACAAAGAATGCTTGCAAAAATGGAAGTGCTAATCATGTATTTTCATCAATCAACAAAATGCAGTGAATGAACAAAAAAGAAATCTAAATCAAATCAATATTTGGTGTGACCACCCTTTGCCTTCAAAACAGTATCAATTCTTCTAGGTACACTTGCACACAGTTTTTGAAGGAACTCGGCTGGTAGGTTGTTCCAAATATCTTGGAGAACTAAACACAGATCTTCTGTGGATGTAGGCTTCCTCACATCCTTCTGTCTCTTCATGTAATCCCAGACACACTTGATGATGTTGAGATCAGTGCTCTGTAGGGGCCATACCATCACTTCCAGGACTTCTTGTTCTTCATTACGCTGAAGATAGTTCTTAATGACTTTGGCTGTATGTTTGGTGTCGTTGTCCTGCTGCAGAATAAATTTGGGGCCAGTCATACGCCTCCTTGATGGTATTGCATGATGGATAAGTATCTGCCTGTATTTCTCAGCATTGAGAGCACCATTAATCCTGACCAAATCTCCAACTCCATTTGCAGAAATCCAGCCCCAAACATTCAAGGAACCTCCACTATGCTTCACTGTTGCCTGCAGACACTCATTATTGTACCGCTCTCCAGCCCTTCAACGAACAAACTGCCTTCTGCTACAGCCAAATATTTCAAATTTTGACTCATCAGTCCAGAGCACCTGCTGCCATTTTTCTGCACCTCAGTTCCTATGTTTCCATGCATACTTGATTCGCTTGGCCTTGTTTCCATGTCGGAGGTATGGCTTCTTAGCTGCAACTCTTCCATGAAGACCACTTCTTGCCAGGCTTCTCCGGACAGTAGATGGGTGTACCTGGGTCCCACTGGTTTCTGCCAGTTCTGAGCTGATGGCACTGCTGGACATCTTCCGATTTTGAAGGGTAATGAGCTTGATGTGTCTTTCATCTGCTGCACTGTTTCCTTGGCCGACCACTGCATCTACGATCCTCAGGGTTCCCCGTTTCTTTGTGCTTCTTCAAAAGAGCTTGAACAGCACATCTTGAAACCCCAGTCTGCTTGAAATCTTTGTCTGGGAGAGACCTTGCTGATGCAGTATAACTACCTTGTGTCTTGTTGCTGTGCTCAATCTTGCCATGTCATGAAACTCTTCCACAACCTTACCTTGGCAGCAGAGTTTGGCTGTTCCTCACCCAGTTTTAAGCCTCCTACACAGCTGTTTCTGTTTCAATTAATGACTGTATTTCAACCTACGTGTGACATTGATGATCATTAGCACCTGTTTGGTATAATTGGTTGAACATACACCTGATTATAATCCTACAAATCCCTGACTTTGTGCAAGTGTACCTATAAGAATTGATGCTGGTTTGAAGGCAAAAGGTAGTACCACCAAATATTGATTTGATTTAGATTTTTCTTTTGTTCGCTCACTTTGCATTTTGTAAATTGATAAAAATAAAGAATCATTATTTATATTTCTGAAAGCATTCTTTGTATACAGCATTTTTTCACACCTGCCTAAAACTTTTGCACAGTACTATATATATATATATATATATATATATATATATATATATATATATATATATATATATATATATATATATATATATATATATATATATATAATTAGTATATATTAACCAACATTATACTGTATGCAATAAGACTAGGCAACAATCAGTTCAAATTACTCATGATAGTATTTCCATCCATTTGAGCTGAAGGTTGAGATAATTAGGCTTACTTTTTAATTCATAAATGATACTGTACATTCTTTGTCAATGAGAGAAAGAGGCTGGGAGCATGCGCTGATTACAGCACGGTGCCGTACTCACCACACGGAGAACCGCCTGGATTGAGATCCGGGTGCAGCAATGCAACGAGTGAGACCTCTGCGCCACACTGAACAGTGTGAGTTTATGTGCAATTTAAAACAACCCTTTCAGATACTACTTTTTTTCCGTTATACCATTTGTTATTTAAAAAGCTAATCTTTACACATTTTCAATCTAATTAAGGACAGTTAATGTGTGTCACACAGCTAAGCACAACCTGAGTTAAACAAGTGCTGATTGTGCACAAAAGCTAAACCATTATTTTATATTTCTGTTTTTTAATATTTAATTGTTTGTATAATTGTTAGTGCTTCTGGTGTGATGTCTTACAACACAATTGGGTGGTTGGTGGATGCTGAGCATTCTTTTTGTTACAAAAAACATTCAATAACCTAACTAGAATAATTTAATATGCATAGGTAAGCAATTATTTTGTATTATAAATCAATCACCGAGTTATTTCTGCTTTATCGAAAATTATTAATGTTTATAAAGATGGTTAATATTAATTGTGTGATTAACTGTGACTAAATTCTTAAACAGTAGCCCTAAATTAAAATTAGTTTTCTGACTGAGGAATGTAGATATAGTTTTGAAAAGAGCACTGAGTACTTTGAATGTTTGGAAAAAGAAATGTCTCACATACTTAACTTTTACTTTACAGGAGATGGCAGCATATAGATAGAAGCTGATAGAAATACATAACATTTTCATCATTAACAAACATTTGTGAACCTCCTCTGTAAAAAATAGATATATCTGACAGAAGAAGAATACATCTGGAGAGTGTTCTGTTTATTTAATTTCTTTTAGTTAAAAATAATGGAGTGTATGTTGACAATAGCTGCACTCCAATCAACATGACTATACTATAAAAGATTAAGAGTTTAGATAGACAGGCGTGTTACAAAAGACTTGTGGCCTAACAAATGTTGATTTTATTTTTCACATTCAATATCGAATCGTTTTGTATAATTAAATTAATTTTTTACTGTCTTTCTAAAATGTGTAAATAAGTACAGTGGTGTGAAAAACTATTTGCCCCCTTCCTGATTTCTTATTCTTTTGCATGTTTGTCACACAAAATGTTTCTGATCATCAAACACATTTAACCATTAGTCAAATATAACACAAGTAAACACAAAATGCAGTTTTTAAATGATGGTTTTTATTATTTAGGGAGAAAAAAAAATCCAAACCTACATGGCCCTGTGTGAAAAAGTAATTGCCCCCTGAACCTAATAACTGGTTGGGCCACCCTTAGCAGCAATAACTGCAATCAAGCGTTTGCGATAACTTGCAATGAGTCTTTTACAGTGCTCTGGAGGAATTTTGGCCCACTCATCTTTGCAGAATTGTTGTAATTCAGCTTTATTTGAGGGTTTTTTTAGCATGAACCGCCTTTTTAAGGTCATGCCATAGCATCTCAATTGGATTCAGGTCAGGACTTTGACTAGGCCACTCCAAAGTCTTCATTTTGTTTTTCTTCAATTATTCAGAGGTGGATTTGCTGGTGTGTTTTGGGTCATTGTTCTGTTGCAGCACCCAAGATCGCTTCAGCTTGAGTTGACGAACAGATGGCCGGACATTCTCCTTCAGGATTTTTTGGTAGACAGTAGAATTCATGGTTCCATCTATCAGAGCAAGCCTTCTAGGTCCTGAAGCAGCAAAGCAACCCCAGACCATCACACTACCACCACCATATTTTACTGTTGGTATGATGTTCTTTTTCTGAAATGCTGTGTTCCTTTTACGCCAGATGTAACGGGACATTTGCCTTCCAAAAAGTTCAACTTTTGTCTCATCAGTCCACAAGGTATTTTCCCAAAAGTCTTGGCAATCATTGAGATGTTTCTTAGCAAAATTGAGACAAGCCCTAATGTTCTTTTTGCTTAACAGTGGTTTGCGTCTTGGAAATCTGACATGCAGGCCGTTTTTCCCAGTCTCTTTCTTATGGTGGAGTCGTGAACACTGACCTTAATTGAGGCAAGTGAGGCCTGCAGTTCTTTAGACGTTGTCCTGGGGTCTTTTGTGACCTCTTGGATGAGTCGTCTCTGCGCTCTTGGGGTAATTTTGATCGGCCGGCCACTCCTGGGAAGGTTCACCACTGTTCCATGTTTTTGCCATTTGTGGATAATGGCTCTCACTGTGGTTCGCTGGAGTCCCAAAGCTTTAGAAATGGCTTTATATCCTTTACCAGACTGATAGATCTCAATTACTTCTGTTGTCATTTGTTCCTGAATTTCTTTGGATCTTGGCATGATGTCTAGCTTTTGAGGTGCTTTTGGTCTACTTCTCTGTGTCAGGCAGCTCCTATTTAAGTGATTTCTTGATTGAAACAGGTGTGGCAGTAATCAGGCCTGTGGGTGGCTACGGAAATTGAACTCAGGTGTGATACACCACAGTTAGGTTATTTTTTAACAAGGGGGTAATTACTTTTTCACACAGGGCCATGTAGGTTTGGATTTTTTCTCCCTAAATAATAAAAACCATCATTTAAAAACTGCATTTTGTGTTTATTTGTGTTATATTTGACTAATGGTTAAATGTGTTTGATGATCAGAAACATTTTGTGTGACAAACATGCAAAAGAATAAGAAATCAGGAAGGGGGCAAATAGTTTTTCACACCACTGTAAGTGTCAGTTTCAATGGTACCTAAATATGTGTGCAATTATGCTTTCACATCAGGAAAAATATAAAAATTAATTAATTGCAAACTAGAATTGTCAGGCCAAATTCACGAGTGACATTTCAGTCAGCCGAAATAAACTTAGAACTTCCTATTACTGAAGGAAACACATAAACTTGGTTTCAGCTTTTACTTTAAAATTATAAGCTTTCAAAAATAGTGACATTTTAAAAAAAATCCAAAAATGAATTTCTCAAGGTGAATGGTACTGAAAATTCAGACTGCACAACTATTTAAAACCGTGCACTGGAAATTGGTGGAAAACATAAAAATATGAACTGACGCATTATTCTGGCCTGAATGTTCTCATCATGTCTTTGACTTATCCTAATATGTTGCTAGTGATCAATCTAATTTATAATGATAAATACCCATAAAATGTATCATCTGAAGTCTCTACTAAATATGTAATAGCAAAAAAACAAAACAAACCTTCAATTTGAGGTGTAAATGCTAATGTTGGAAGCAGTAATAACAACAAAAAATCTGAATTCCAAAATAGTTTCAGTAAGTAGTTAAGTAGTAAGTAATTACCTATAAAGCTAATACTGACTGACAATTAAAATCTAACCACATTTTTAAAGGTTTTTACATTTTGTGATTAAAGCTGTTCAATATTCAATTTAGTGTAAAAAAAGAAAATACAACCATCAGTAAAAAAAGAAAATACAACCATCAGTTTTCTTACACATTTTTACTACAAGATAGCACTGCACATTTTGTTCACGAGGACAGAAAAATAAAGAAGAGCTTTCCTATTCCCTTAGTTTACAACAGAAATCATTGAAAAGCACAAATTGAAGTTAATTTTAATGATAAATTAAGTAAACATGAAGAAAGAAACTATTATGAAAGTAAATGCAAAAGAAAAACATTGCCTTCATGGGGAACACTTTAATGTAAGAAGGGATGCAAATT
The DNA here is from genome assembly GCF_016835505.1 of Polypterus senegalus. Classification (NCBI taxonomy): domain Eukaryota; kingdom Metazoa; phylum Chordata; class Cladistia; order Polypteriformes; family Polypteridae; genus Polypterus; species Polypterus senegalus. The sequence continues at coordinate 265,559,602 of NC_053156.1, forward strand.
CTAACCTGTTAAAAAACAAAATACAATACTTGGTGGAAGTCACCAACATGCAGTGCTCTAGGGGCTACTCATGATCAAAGAACAGGAACAGATCATCTGGTCATGTATGATGGATGCAGTGCACCTTAATGCTATCATAGGCCATCTGCTGTTTGCTGTTCTGCTGATGGATTACTAAAAGAGAAGGATCAGGAGGTGCCATTTAAGGCAATCCTGGCGTGAGAGTATCATTAATGCTGTTCAATGACTGAAACCTCCAGGGGGAATCAATATTTTTAACCACAAGTGAAAAAGTCATTTATAGGCTATCCAATGACAAAATAAAATCTATCTGATTATGAAATGTAAATGAATTTGTCCATTTGAACCTAGTAGGCTGAGTACTTGCTAACCAAAATAATCCTGGACAGTATTAAAAAGTGCTAATCACTGAGGAAAGGTTTTCCTTCTGCTCACATGAGTCTTGCTTTAAATATGGGAGGATACTTACTGGTCAATACTTTCAGAGTGAATGGATTCTTTTGCTGAATGGTATGTGTGAAATGAAAACGGGCATTACAGCTGTAGTCTGTTTCAGCATCCTTAGCTAGAACATTGGAGAAATACAAGTCTCCATTCAGCCCCATCGAGACTCGTCGATCCTGAGTGATGGGTAACATGGCTGTGGGGAGTAAATGAAAATGCAAAGAAAATTAATTGCTATTATTAATGAAAACCATTTTTATACACTCATCACAAAAATACAATATGCTGTATGTTATGACATACTCTATTCAGTTTAATCAAATCAGCAAGGCTATCCACATCAACAATGAGTCCTTTACATTAGGAATAGTCCCATACTTCAACTGAATATATTGTGACGTGAAGAGTTTACATGGCTTAGCACTAATATGAATTTTTTCTAGGCATTCAGTGAATAAGTCTTACCACTATTCATCCAAAAGATGTGAGGTGGTGGGAGGCCAGGCGGTGGATTACATGGCAGAATGGCATGAGAGCCTTCATTGACAACTACTGGCTCCAGGTACTCTTTGGGCCAAAGTGGCGATTCTAATAAGACATACACACATACAGAAGAGGGTTAAACAATCCCCAGCAATGTGTAGTACATTATATGATAGCACATGGTTAAGTATTCACTTTGTGCATTTGAATTGACAACCCACCTCTCCCCATCATTCATTGATCAAGAGTCCCGTCTTCAATTCAATTGGGAATTAACCTTTCCTGTGTACATTTTATGCTGATTTTCAAGAAGTACTAATAACATTTTAGTAAAAAATGCATGCTTTTCGCATGTCTGAGCATATAACTAGATAACAGGCTTATGTGAAATGAGTAACATGAGATTTTTTTAATTTCTCCATGGACACTTTTAACATTGTTTACTGTTGAACAGCACAGGTCGCTACTATGTTCCATTATATGATAAATTTCTTTCTCTTGATCTGCTGAAATACATGAAATTAAAATTTTTCTTAAAACAAAAAAAAGTTTTCCACTAAATGTACCTGTTTTAATTCACAAGTTAGTAATTAATAAAACGGATCAGAAAACAGTAAAGGTCATACAGATCTAATAAAACAAATATGACACCAAAGTACAAAAGGGTTAAACACAAAAGTCTAAAAACATGTAAACATGTAAAATAAAAAGGTCGTGAAATTGGGAGGCTGAACGAAAACAAAAACACAGGACAAAAATCTGTAAATTTAAATTAGAAATTAAAAAAGTTATAATAATATAATAATAATTATATGTGCAGGGCAAATGAGATTTGGAGTAACCAGGAGAAGAACATCCATCCATTCAAATGGGGTGAAACAGAAGAAAACTCAGTGTTAAGGCCAAAAAAACAAAAAGAGAGGGAAACTAAGTCGAGGACAAAAGCAAAAAATTAAGCACAGACATTTTTCAGCAAGCAATTAATTATTTTCATGTGCAGCTCAGATTCGGAAAGATTGCCCAGACGACCTTTTATATCTGGTAACATCACAGTATTTAGGTTGCGACCTCCAAGAACACGTCCATAGCAATCACTGTATGTTCTAACAACAGGTGCCCAAAAGCACAGTGAACATGCGCAACAGCTTTTAAAAAACTAATTTTTAGTCAAAAAACACAAAATACAGAAACATACCAAAACTCTTAAAGGTGTAAAGGAATTTCTACATGGTGGATGTTGCAATGACAAAGTAACAAACTGCTCAAGCAACCTCGCCATCTGAGCCGAGTTCTTTTATGCATCCTGCCCCTACCCCCAATCACGTGACATACTGCTTGGTAAAAAACAAACCACTGACAAGAGGAACCATGGCAAATGTTGGAAAAAAGATGGGCTATCACTGAGCCCTTCGCTGTCCCTGATACTTACTTGAAACACGGAGCAAGATTTTGTTGGAGAGTGCAGTCCCAAATTCATTCTTAGCAAAACATTGATACTCTCCCTCATATTCATCAGGACGCCCTCCACTTCGAAAACCAATCTCTAGTGTACCAGAATTACGTCTCATTGTTACACGAGGATCTTTTGCCACATTGAAGAACTTTCTGTTACGTGTCCATGTGTAGCTTTAAAGAGCGGAATATAAAAGAATCAATCACAAGCATGAAAACATACAAGACCTGTTTTCTTCAGACCATTTAAAAACTCACTTAATTTTGCATGTTTATTCAAGATGCAATTATGTTTTGATACTCAGATAATCTCATCTAAACACCATTGTGCCTAATATGGAGAGAAACAACCACAATTGTCGACTTTCTTTTAAATAGCTAGTTTGTTAAGTCTGAAATCCATATCTTCTGAAAAATGTGCTACATTACAGTCTACTTGCTTGTTTAGACATGTAATTCACTTGAAAGATCAGACTGGATTCTGATTAAAAACAAAATTAAAAAAATAGCACTTTTAGATCAAATTATAAGAATAATTAAAAACAATCCAAATGAGAGACAACAATTTAATTGTACAGGAGGCGATGAAAACATACAAACAAACAAGAAAAATAAGAGCAAGTTTTACCTGGGAAGGGGGTTTCCTTTAGCTTCACACTCAATTATGATGTTATCCCTGGGGTCCACAATGTAGTCTTTAGGTGACTGCTTTGTGATTGTTGGAGGTTGCTTAACTGTAGTAGCAGAAAGACCACAGAGCATTAGGAAGCATGCCTTCTTTGTAAAGGCAATATATCTTCTTCATTAGATAAAGAATTAAGTACTTAATAATTTGATGGAGTCTCAGAGCCTAGCACAGTAATAGAAAACTCGATGTTCAAGCTATAGCAGAAAGCATTGTAAAATGACAAATTATTAGTTTTACTGGACTGTGTATCTGGCAAGCACCTTGACCCAAGGTGACTTAGTGGTTCAGGATGCAATATGTCTTTATGTATTTATATATTAGAGATGGTTTCAATCTAATCATGCTGTTATCTATCCCGATTTACTCAAGTGGCATGGATGTCATGATGTATTCTGTTGTAGTAGATTTCATTAACAGCAATTAACTAGATGGCAAAGAATTAAAAGTTTTGGACCCAGAACAACTGTCAACAAAGTATTTCAAATTTGCTTTCGGTAAGATGATGCATTTTAACAATATTGTTTTAAGAAACCTATATGAACAAAGGGATCATTTTACTTCTAATAAATAAAACCTATGTTTACAAGATGATAAAGAGGTGGTTTGGTGGTGAAAAGAACTTTTTTTGAACTTTGCTTCAAGGTAACTGGATGATAAAGCACTGAACAGCAAGTTACAGTGATCTGGCAGGATCATGTTTGGAATTTGCATGCTGTAACACACACAAACTGAATCACATGACATCTTTTAGGAAGCTCATTTACAGTATATGGCCCTAATAATTTGGAGAGACAGTTAAATTTAACAGTGAAATTTTAAATAAATGGCAATGATTGCACTGCGTTTGCAACTTCTTGACATGAGGTATTTTGAATGTCCATCAGAGGTTCACGTCTGTAAAAGCTGTGTTCCAAACAATGCTGAATGAAGAAGTGAGAACTGCTTCAGTTGCCACGATGGAGTCTGTATGTGTGGAGGGTAGAGATGCTGAGAACAGCAACAAAGCTGGAAGATGATTCTGATGTATAAGAACCTAAGACATGTGACGCACAAGAGGAGACCATTCAGTCCATCAAGCTTGTCCCAATATCTAATCACTATTCTTCATAAGGGCTGTCAATGTTTCTGCTTTATCTACATGGCTTCAGTTTTAAATGCACTTGCCCTTAATTTCCACTGATGTCCTCAAGTATGTGATTCACCCTGAAAGAATGTTGCTGGATCTACTTTATCAATACCTTTGGTAATTCTGAAGGCCTGGATTAGTTCCCCACAAACAGGCTTAATTAACATAATTAATAACATTATGATGCAGTGACAAGGTAAGACCCTGTCACATTACAAAACCTTTCCAGCGATTTTCCAGTTGCTCACTTCATTTACATAATCTTAGTAAGCTGGAGGCACTTGCAACACACTCCTACGGCAGCCTGTATTGGTCTGACATATGCTTTTTCTAGTCAAGGCTATGCACCAAGAGCCAGCGAAGAAGTATATAAAGTCCAGGATCATTTGCTTCCTTAAAGGTAGTCACCACTGAGGACTAGGGGTGTGTGATATTGGAAAAAAAATATATCTCAATATTTTCTGGGACTTTGACGATAACGATAATTCCAAGATAATGTAAAAGTGTTATTTGAAATTATATTGAATTATATTTTTGTCATCTATAGCTTTGCTTATCAGGTCAGTTTTTTTGCAGTTTATGTGTCAGAGTTTGCCGACATGAATCATACAACTTAGACAGAGCTGTTTGACTGAAATATTTTCGGCCAGGCAGTGTACACCTTGGGTCTAAAGTATTCAAAAGTTGTTTAAAACCATCTCTCTCAACCACCTGAATTGGCACCATATCATTTGCGATGTAATTGGTGACGGTGTTTGTTATGTCATGCCATCTGCTGCTTTTTCTTGTCGTAAGGCACTTTTTTTGGGGAATGGGTCCGCTAAAGTTTGCTGAGTATGTTTTTGTGCTTGTACCTTGGTTACTTTAGACTTGTGCTGGACAGTTGACTCCTTAAGCTTTTCGTATTGTTTGCGGTGGTTAGTTCGCAAATGGTGAAACAAGTTAGTTGTCGAGCTGTCTTTAACGGCAAACGATTTACCACATATTTTGCAGATTGTTGTCATTTGAGCAACATCAGTCTTTTCAAAACCAAACCATTGCCATGCGAGTGCGAATGAACCACGTCTGGCAATTAACTCTGACTACGTAGATGGCGAGTCTGTTTTATCATCTGGCACTGTTTGTTCACTCATTTCGAGGCAGGGAGCAATGCTAACTTGCGGCTTGCTGGACGTGCTCGCCTAAGCAACTCTCTTTGCGCACTCGCAGTGATCTATAGAATTGCATTAGTGAATGAGCTCTGTGTTTTATTTTTTGCAAAGCGAGTTACATACTCGATAATTTAATCTCGCACATCGTTAAAACAGCAATTAAGATATAATCATAAACAATGTATATCGCACACGCCTACTGAGGATACATAAAATAAATGTTCATACTAAAAATGCCACTGTTTATGACAACACTTTCTGATATTTTTAAGCTTGGGTAGTGAACGTAGTTATTGAAGTTACTGATCTTCTGTTGTTGTATCTTAAGGTTTAATAATGTGCTTCAGTCTCATTTGATTCAACACTTAGCCGATTGAACTGCTGCACCAAAGTCCTGCATTACAAATTTTGCACAAAACAAAAATAAAATACATGAATAGTCAAAGTCAGCACCCAAAAGAGTTATTTATGTATTAGACTCTCCATGCACATGCCTAGTTTGTATGGTCTAGTTACATGCCTGGGCGGCACGGTGGCGCAGTGGTAGCGCTGCTGTGTCGTAGTTAGGAGACCTGGGTTCACTTCCTGGGTCCTCCCTGTGTGGAGTTTGCATGTTCTCCCTGTATCTGCGTGGGTTTCCTCCGGGTGCTCCGGTTTCCTCCCACAGTCCAAAGATATGCAGGTTAGGTGGATTGGTGATTCTAAATTGGCCATAGTGGGTGTGGGTGTGTTTGTGTGTGTCCTGCGGTGGGTTGGCACCCTGCCCAGGATTGGTTCCTGCCTTGTTGGCTGGGATTGGCTCCAGCAGACCCATGTGTTTGGATTCAGTGGGTTAGAAAAGGGATGGATAGTTACATGCCTTGGGTATCACAGTGAATCTGTTATGGAAACTAAATGTCTTGTTAATAGTCAAATTCTCCAGACACTGGAACAATAGAACTCTTAAAGAAAACATTACTCAGAATTATTTGCATTTTTTAGTCATTTCTTATTTTTCTGCAACCACCCAACCTATATAGGTGGTTTAAGAGACATGCACTTGGGAAAACCTGGCATGTGGCAGCACTGGCAGCTTGTCAAATATTTATTTTTTGGATAATGGACACTGAGACTCCATTTTTATGCCTATAAAACACGAAAACAGTGGGAAAAAAATTGCCCACAAAATAAATACATAATCCAACACAGCAAACACATGTATTGTGATTTGCCCCCAAACAACAAGAGACAAAAATGAAAAAAGCATGCGCATGCAGAAATTGACTGAAAGTGACTTCCAATACTAATGCATCCAAGGGAAAAGTTCTCACAAAGGAAGACTTACGCTCTTGTTGAATCTTTGCTGTTTAGTCCATGGATGTGGAAGTAAAGGAGAGACAAGGAGAAGGGGGGGATATTAGTAATATTAGCTTCAATCTTAAACCTAAGACTAATGTTGAAAATACATTATTACTGATATTAAACAGATGGAAGGTAAAAGTCAAATGAAGTTTGGCAAAATAAACATTAATAATACACGTTTTATCCACTTTAAAGCTTGATCTAATAAAAACAAAGTTACAGTGTTAATGTTAAGGTGCAACAAAATGCTGCCGATTAAAAAAACAATCTTGTTGGTTTAACAGTTCTATATAGAACTTCATATAAAGAGATCTGGAGTTAAAAGGGGCATTAGTTGGTGGGACACTGGTTAATGCTTCTGCCTCACATCTCCAGATTCTTGGGTTCAAATCCTGGCCAAGACAATTTCTATCTGGATTAAGGCCAATTAAGGGATATGGAAGGAAGGAAGGAACAAAAGAAGACTATGCAAACTGTACACAGATCATTCTCAGGCTGAAATCTGAACTCCAGACACTGTGTGGCAGTAGCAATAAAGTAAATGTGAAACCCCTCTTCAGTAATATATAAAGAAAGTTGTCTATTTTAACAAGATTTATTACAGAAAATGTGTAGAAAGGCATCACTGAAGAATATGTTCCAATGAATGATTCAAGAAGTGCTTTATTTTATACTAGTCTCAATACCTGACAAAGAAAAATAATAGAATAATTTTAAAATATTTGCTATCTTGAAATTCTGATTGATCATAGTCATAGTATGGAAAAGCAGTTCTATCTTGCTGGTAGTGATATGTCAAAATACAACTAATCATTTATAGGAGATGTTAAACTAGTCAAAGAGAAAGCATTATCTTTCATCAAAATGCATCAAATGAAATTTCTCATAAAAAAATGATGCTGAATTTCTCCATTACAGTTTCAGTCAAACTGAAGCTGTTCTGGCTGTTCGCGCTGGCCCAACATCTCCTTTATAAAATGTATATAATATTTTGTCTGCTGCGGTGGGCTGGCGACCCTGCCCGGGGTTTGTTTCCTGCCTTGTGCCCTGTGTTGGCTGGGATTGGCTCCAGTAGACCCCCGTGACCCTGTAGTTAGGATATAGCGGGTTGGATAGTGGATGGATGGATGGATATTTTATCTGTATTTGATTAGTTCTCAATATATTAAAACTATTTTTACTCATCAGACTATATAAATTATTTATCTAAACTACTTTTGTGTACTGTAATAATAAACATACACATATGTTAGTTGATACTGCTACTACTTCTACCATTGCTACTACTATTTCTACAGCTACTGCAGAATTTGTGCTCATTTTTATGCCAGAATGTCACACAGGAAAATAATTTTCATTGTCAGTGGTCAGCCCACACCCCACCTATAAACACTAAATAGCTTTGAAAGTATTGCTTCTAAATCTCTGGCTGTAAAGTTTTGTGTGTGTGTGCGCGCGAGCATCATATTTATGGGAGGCTTTCAAGTTATTACTATTATTATTGATGTATCTTGCAATATTATGGCCATTATTATTATGATAAAATTAATACATTTTTATATACTGTATCTCACCAACTGTATATTTTGTTTAGAAAAACTTGGATGTGCAAAGTTGCCCAACTTTTAAGGATTAAAGTACTGCTCAATTCTGGAATTAGTTATGCTGATCAGGACTTAAAAATGAGCCACAGATTCGAATGAGCAATACATTAAGAACTGCGCTGCTAAAAATATATATTTTCCTAACATTTCTAAAAACCTGACTTAAGCTAATACATGAATGATTTCAAAACCTTCTATAAATGCCTCATCGGGCAAGAAAACACTAATTGATATTAATTACCCAAATGTGCATTCATACTATTGTTCATGTAAGAATTAATTTTAAGTTGGATGTTGCTCTTTATGTTTTAGTGAGATAAAACAATCTTGTAGCTGGTTTGTACTTGGACAAAATGTATTAACTCAGGGACGTTAGTGATACAAATGAATAGAAAGTATGGATATTACATAACTTAATTAGAGGAAAGTTTAACAACAATACAGAAAGAAAATATGCAAATGCAACTCTCAAAACCTTTGCTAATTTTTTAACTGTTTCTCAACAGTAACAGTCGAGTGTATAGTAAATATGCAATTAAAATAAATTTTTCCTGTGCACTTACGATCAAGGGGAACCTCAATGCTTACTGCTTCCCAGCAGAGCAAGAGGAAGATTGCCACCCTGCACGTCTGTGACATCATCCTTATGATTCACTCAGAAGAAGCTCTTTGTGCCACTGATTGACTGTCCCGACCTCTGACCACAGCTCTTGGTTAAATATTCTCCTGAAAAACACAAAACAAAAACCATCATTTCATGGCTGGAGGAAAATGGCATTTTAAATGCAAATAATTAATGCAATGTTAAAATGACAAATTTCCTGCAGTACTGTAATGTCTGTGAAAGCTAATAAATTCAGTTTTAAAAAGCCTGGATTTGAGTAGGTGAAGCACTTTCATTTAAGCCAGTGCCTTTGTCCTGCAGATTTATTATTTTCAGAAAAATTCACACTCCCATTGTCAAAGCAATGGCATCCAGAGGCTGGCCTAGATTCACAGCTGCTTTCCGTAATCCCCACGGACTACTTTCACTGGCTCTGCCTTTATAAGACTACCAAAAAATGGCAACAAATTTTACACATAAAACGAGAGGTGGATATTTGAACAAATTTAACCAAATAAGTCCAAAATTGAGACTTCAATTATACACATTCCTATAGTTCACTTTTAAAATTCACTCCTTAGCCAATCTATTTCAAACTGGTTAAAATTCCTCCCACTTTCAACAACTCAAACTATAGAACAGCTTAATAAAATGAAGCCACATGGGTAAATGACTGCAGCAAATCTATTCCATTTGCCTGTGTGTGCAGTGTAGGTTAAATATCATATACAATATAAAAATAACAAAATTAATTCTTCTCATTCTGTCAGTTACAAACAAAATACCTCCAGTCATACAATTTGCAATTGGCAGCAACACAGTCATTACAAAAAGCAATACAACATTCAAGAGAGTACAACAATTTGAAGTAAGTTTTGTAAGGTTTGATATTCGATGGTCTTGGCACTGATCAGCAGTAATCAGCTGTCAGCCAAAGTATGCATGAACAATGATTCAGTTTCCTTTTAGGATGCCTTCTGCTTGAAGCTTACCTGCTCTCCTCCTGTTACAAGTTTCTTTAACTGACAAACCTAATCTGGCCTGGTGTGTTTGAATGTACTGTATGTGGATGTGATAGATTGGCAACTAATCCAGAGGCTGGCTCTTATCATGGTAACAGTTCTGGCATGATAGGCACAGAAACTCTACAACCCTATACTTGCTACGGCAAGCTTAGAAAATGGATGGATTGATAACATACTTTGACTGCAAATAAAAACATTTACTGTACCTGGTGGTATCAGCTTTGTTGCTTTCTGACTACTGTAACATTTTATTATGGCAAGTGCTTGTTTGGTTTACAACTGAATCTGATTTAAAATGTACTATCTGTACCCACTGTGAAAACTTTGCAACTGGCTATTTGCTTATATATATTTTGGTCTGTGGTAGGCAAATTCGCCTGGGAAATTTCACAAGGTAATGGGCCCCAATTTATATTTTAAAGACAATTACATTTTATAGGAAGGTGTATTCTTTTGAATTAAAAAGGGTAATCAGTAGGAATAATGTGAAATCTGAGTATATATTATTAACATTATTAGATGTTTACAATGTTCATTTCTTTATGTCATTCGCTTTAACATTTCTTTTTGTGTCTTTAGCCTGTTATATGTGGTCCCCCTTTAAAGTCTGCAGATGTGCATGTATACAGTATGCAAAGAATTTTGTAGAGAGTAGTAGGGCATACCCATTCACGTGGGGGGTGTATGGGAGGCTGCAGGCAGCGTGGGGAAGGGTTTGGAAGAGGACAAATAGGAATCGAAAAATGCCGCGTCGGCTGCGTATGGGCGGGACCGGTTTTGAAGAGGAAGCAGGACGAACCGAGGAGCGGGGAACGCGGTAGTCCAAAGGAGGAATAAGAATCGAGAAAAGTGGCATGGGCATAGACATACAGTATATAGATAGACACCACATTCACTGTGTTGCCCAGTCGACATGATACTTCAGCTCTACTGCAAGTGGCAAAAGTGCCATTTAAACTAATACAGGTAGACGTGGAAACCGGGTTTTCTGATGAAAAAACAGTAACGTTTAAAACAGTATCGTTTACATATAACAAATTTTGGCGAATCGTTTACATGCAATTATTAATATCCATTTATACACTAATAATGGCAATTATTAAATAATAATAATAATTATTATTATTATTAAATAATTCCTCCCATATAACTAACATTTTTCAGACTGTCTACTTCCATCTCCGAAACATTTCTAGACTTTTGTCCTGTTCTTATGCAACGCAGTACTGAAGTATTGGTTAATGCTTGAATCACGTCACTTATAGATTACTGTAATGCTATTCTATCTGGCATCCCACAAAAAAGTATCTATCACTTGCAACTTATTCAGAATTCTGCTGCCAGGATAATAACCTGCTGTTCTAAATCCACTGAACATACTACACCTACTCTCTCTCAACTTCACTGGCTCCCTGTTAACTACAGAATACAATACTAAATACTGCTCTGAACATTTAAAACTCTCCACAACCTCACTGATCTCCTATAGACCTGCACTCCGCTCGCTCACTCAGATCCTCATCTGCAGCTCTACTTTCTGTACCACACGTCAAACTCTGTGCTGTGGGAGCTCGAGCGTCTCTCATAGTGCTCCTCAACTCGGGAATTCTCTTCCCTCTCATATACATCAGCTCGATTCAATAATACATTTTAAAACTGACCTCAAAACTTATCTTTTCAAACTGGCATACCAATTGTGAATTTTGCACTGTTACTGCCAGTTATCTTTGTTTATTTGCTAATTATTGCTTTTTGATTTATCATTCTCTTGTTTTAATTTTATTAATGTTTAATTTTATTGTAAGATGACCCTGAGTGCTAAGATTATAAAATGGGATTTTCTAATGGCCAAATATAACCAAAACAATTGTTCAGCCTTACCTATGAAATATAATCCCCCGGGGTCTGGTTTAGAGCGTACAGTGGTTTGTACAATACCAAGCAGCACATGCGTGAGGCATCTTTATCCATTACTTCACTCCACAGCAGTGCCACTCGCAATATGGCGGTGACTTTGACGTACGATGCTGCTGGTCATGCGACATCTAGTAATTCTATGTCTATGTCACCCCACTATGGACGTGGGTGAGTATGGGAGGCCGCAGAAAGTGTGGGGAAGGGCCGCAGACAGTGTGGGGAAGGGTTTGGAAGAGGACGAATACGAATCGAGAAATGCCGTGTCGGCTGCATGTGGGTGGGACCAGTTTTGAAGCAGGACGAACCAGAAGAGAAATATATATAAGAGATGAAAAAAATTGGCACTATTGTTTCAGTTAGAGAAACTTTACCTGCATAAAGAAAAAATGTCCATCTCTTATGTGCTCAAAAGCAAACTGAAGATTTGAGCAATGAGAAAACGCACAACTACATTGTGTCTGGATATTATAAAGAAGACTACTCTGTGGTGTGGCAATCTTTTCTAATTCTAAGCACCATACCATGATGTTTGCCCTCTTGTGATGCTTAATCATAGCTTTTCTTACCTTCTTATTTTTCTCTCCTGAAACTTTTGTACTACAGCATCAACAATGGTATTGAGATGTGGGCTTAATGCATCCAAATTTACTGAATCACAGGTTTGTCCAGAATAGGTACGGCATAAAGTCCCAAGTCTATTTCCCCTGAATATAGGAGAGAGATGATATTGTAGTCATGACAATATAAAACACAATTTGAAGAATAAATGTTGGGCAAAACAGTAGAGAGGAAAGCTCCCTTTGCGTCAGAACTTACAGACAACTGGATTGCACTGCATAGAGTTGCCCTCTAGCAACAAACAACTCAACTCCTAACCACTGACGGTAAAGGTCGAGCACGGTAAAAAAATAGGTTTCTAAATGTAGTAATTAGACAGAGTTCTCAAATTAAAAAAAATCTTCATCTCTCTTCTACACAATTCAAGCTGCATTAAAAACAAAATGCATAGAAATCAGGCCATTACTTTCTAATAAAGAGCTTTCACAAAGTGGTGGTGCAGCATTTTAGCATTAATGAATAATTCTTGAACAGACGGTGCTGTGATCTGATTGGCTTTGTGCTCCCATATTAATATACTGCATAGTATCCAAAGGTTAGAACCCAATCTTGTCATATCTCTCTATTATTAAAAAAAAAATCCTGGAGACAAACAATACTTCACGTAAAGATCACGGAAGACACTTGAAAGAAACCGCAAGATGAAAGAGACTGGCCACGGAGCGTCTCGCGGGGACCTTAAACATAGGACTTTGTGCCAAGAGATTGACCCAGAACCATCTCACGATGAAGTGGAACATGAGATTCTTGCAAGACACGCCCTACTTACAATCAATATCATATAAGCCCAGAGGCAGCAAAACATTCATTCATGTAAAGGACGCTTTGAGCACACAGATCCAGGGCTCTCTGCGCATATAAAGTGTATATGGACAATACGTTATAAATGAAATGTAGACGACTAAGAGAAGAAGAAAGCAGCTCGGAGAAAAGAGACTCAAAAGCATTGGAGAGAAAAAAAGAAAAAGAAGAATCTAGGTGCAAATTTAGAAAATAAGGAAAGTAATTATCAGCCTGGAACAAGTGGAACTGAAAAAAAAGCACGTCCATTCCAGCTCAGAATTAATAGACAGAGAGTAAAAGACAAAGTAGAACTTCATAAACACGTTCACAAACATTGGCGCTATACACATGCAGAGCAGGTTAGAGATTATGAAAACAGTGAATTCGAAAGGCTCAAAAAAAAAACATTGGCACAATACACATGAGGAGAAAATCAAAGAATATGAAAGTATGAAATTCAGAAAGTATAAAAAAAAGAAAGTAAAGATTGCAGTAGCACAAACAAATGGAAATTATTGCTCGAAAAAGAGAAAATAATCACCACGGACCAGGTGTCACTGACAAAAAAGCAGGACAAAGCGAGGTCAGAAATAAAAGACAGAATAGAAAACAAAGTAAAACGTCATAAAGAGGTTAAAAAACAAGTGGGCCAAACACATGCAGAGCAGGTTAGAGATAATGAAAACTGGAATTCAAAAGACTAAAAAAAACACAGGCGCGAAACACATGCAGACTAAGATACAGAATATGAGAGCAGAAAAAAACGACTGTGTCAAAACAAAGAAGGTAAACATCGCATTAGCGCAAAGAAAGAGAAATTATTACTCTGAGAAATAACGAAAAGGTGAACAGTACAACCGGTGTCAGAGCTTGGTCCGAACTGCTGGCAGTAAGTCGAACCTGTTTCCTGTGAGAGTTGGACTCCTCCAGGGCTGCCCTTTGTCACCGATTTTGTTCATAATTTTTATGGACAGAATTTCTAGGCGCAGCCAGGGTGTTGAGGGGGTCCAGTTTGGTGGACTCAGGATTAGGTCACTGCTTTTTGCAGACAATGTTGTCCTGTTTGCTTAATCAGGCTATGATCTTCAGCTCTCTCTGAATCAGTTCACAGCTGAGTGTGAAGCGGCTGGGATGGGAATCAGCACCTCCAAATCTGAGACCATGGTCCTCAGCCAGAAAAGGGTGGAGTGCCCTCTCAGGGTTGGGAGCGAGATCCTGCCCCAAGTGGAGCAGTTCAAGTATCTCGGGATCTTGTTCACGAGTGAGGGAAGAATGGAGCAGGAGATTGACAGGCGGATCGGTGCGGGTCTGTCGTGGTGAAAAAGTTGCTGAGCCGTAAGGCAAAGTTTTCAATTTACCAGTCGATCTACGTTCCTACCCTCACCTATGGTCATGAGCTATGGGTAGTGACCGAAAGAACAAGATCACAAATACAAGCGGCTGAAATGGGTTTTCTACGCAGGGTGTCTGGGCTTTCCCTTAAAGATAGGGTGAGAAGCTCAGTCATCCATGAGGGGCTCAGAGTAGAGAGGAGTCAGATGAGGTGGCTCGGGCATCTGATCAGGATGCCTCCCTGGTGAGGTGTTCTGGGCATGTCCACTAGGAGGAGGCCCCGGGGAAGACCCAGGACACGCTGGAGGGACTATGTCTCCCAGCTGGCCTGGAAACGCCTCGGGATTCTCCCGGAAGAGCTATAAGAAGTGGCCGGGGAGAGGGAAGTCTGGGCATCCCTGCTCAAGCTGCTGCCCCCGCGACCCGACTTCGGATAAGCAGAAGATGGATGGATGGATGAACAGAGATCGAATATATGGACACACGTGATATGTCAGAAGTATGTAAATATTGTAAGGCTTTGAAGTTTAAGTCAGAGAATTTCAAAAATGGAGTTTACTTCACATGCATTTATTGGTTACTTTGCAAAAAAAATTATTAACTGTTGATGTGCATCGTTTATTCTGTGCTGACATTTCAAACAGAGAAACCTATCCTGAATTATGGTACAAAGTCATTAAACACATGTCTCACTGACCTCATTAAAAAGATTCAGCATTTTGTGATTTGAAAGATTCCAAATATTGTTTTTATAAAAGTTTTGAAATAAAAGTGAAACTAATGAAATAGCAACAATTCAAAGAAAAAAAAATCTTAAAAGTGTGTATCCGGAAAATCAAACACGGGGGTTGGCGAGCGAAGCCCCCTAGTAGCAATAAAAATTAATAAGTAGTCCTGGTTTTATCATGCATTTTCCTAGGCACTTCAGAAAAGGAAAACACTTTTGTGCCTTTTCATTATGATCCTATATACAATGTTTGTGCTGTTGCTTATTTCCATTACAAGTAGAAATGTGAAAACAACTAACTTAAAATGACTACAATCACTTTCAGAAGAAACCCAAATAGTTTAGCATTCTAATTAACCTTTTATTTTCCAAAATATTTAGGTTTTAAAGAGTGCTGGAGCAATCAACATCATGTTTGTGAGTTTGTATCTTTTGAGAAGGGATATAAACACCTGCAGGAAATAAGATGCTAGGATGTTAAGTTACCCTTGACTTACATCTGACAGTGGATTATAACCCTTTTGACACTTTACAGTGTGTTTAGATACAGCATGCACAAAGAAAAATTGATTGACTAGTTGCCACTTTTAATTTCTTATTTTCTGCCCTATTGCTACCTAGAATCTGATCATTTTGTCTGATTACCAACTGTTTCTTTAAATTATATGGCAAGATCTAGTCCAATACCAAGTCAGTTGCCTTAACAGAGATTAGTTTGTATAAGTTGTTATAGGCTCCAACAAGCTAAATAGTTAGTTATTACAGTTTGTCTATGCTGGAAAGTGTGCAGGAGTTTTCTCTTTCTCTGTTCTCCACCCTGGAAGCAGCATTATCAGTCTTGTTCAGGTGATAAGGGTCTACCCAAAAGTAATTCAAACTAATAGGATATCCTATTTTTCTGAAAGTAATGTTGCATGTCAAGGCAAATTTACTAAGATTAGCATTCCATATGGATGGATGGGTGGATGGATGGATGGAAGGATAGATAGACAACACGTGTACTCCCAGATTATTCCATGTCTGAACAGAATGCAAAAATGTTCACACTGTAACCTTTCATGCACTCATATCAAATTATATTTTTTTTCTTTGCTTCTTTTTGTTTCATGACTTAAATGGTGAGTAGTTGTTTTTGAATTCAAAAGATACATAGAATGGGAAGTTTCTGCTATTAACAGACTATAAATTTGTTCTCATGAAATGCATCTTCCAGCTCGGCCGTAGCTTGCATCCAGTAGCTTTTTGACAATCAAGTGGTAATGTGATTGAAAACATGAAAGCTTGTCTATAGAATTTACTTGTGCAGTATATACTGTATCTGTGTCATGACATAATCCTCTGCTCCATATGCTTTCTTATTCTGTTTATCTGTTCTAGAAAATCAACATAAATAACATCTGGAATGGTAAGAAAAGGATTCAAAGTTCTACTCATGTCTGAAAAAACTACCAAATAAACCTGCTTGTGATGGGCTTGGACCAAACCTAACATGACTGCTGTGTTATTACCACTTTTTAAATCTGTGATAATAAAACCAAACCTTCCAGGATGTTCAATATGTACTTATTGGTGAGTGGAAATGCCAACCCATTACCAGAACCAACATAATCCAGTTTCAGGTTAGGGAACAACTCTGGCCTATCCTGTCACTTGAAAGGCTTGAATACATCAGTAATCCATCTGCGAGTATATTCACAGTGTCCTACAGGTCCATATAAGAATCTACAATTAAGAGTCTGCACAGGATGTGAACGAAAAATACGGACAATGCAAAATATACATATGCCTATATATTTATTATTTATCCATTTACTTACAGAAGCTTCTTAATTCAGTTATATGAGTAATGTAGGGCCTATCCTGAAAGTATCAAGTGCAGGACTCAAACTAAAACTGGACAGAATACCAATTTATTGCTAGCAGACACTCATGCACATACATGCTGAACCATCCCAGGCTAATTTAGAGTTGCCACATCTTCCCTGAAACAAAAGTCTGGGTGTGTTATTTCAATATGGTGAGAACAAGACTCAGAAACACTCCTACAAGAATGAGACAGGTCCTCTAAAAATCTGTTCACCCATCTCCAAAACTGCTTTAGGGTCATGGGTTCAATTTATCCATCCATTATTATTATTCTATGCAAGGCCACAGGGACCTGGAGCCTATCCCATCACAAGGCACAAAAACCCTCAATGAGGTTCCAGTTTATTGTAAAGCACATTCCCTCACACACACACATTTTCACACTTCACTGTGGGCTATTTAGGTTCATCAGTTAAGTAACATACAAAACTTTTGTTGATGCAACAAAACCAGAGTTAAAGACCCAAGCTGTGATTTTTAGAGAAATGTATAGGTTTCCTGAAATTAATAAAATGAGTACAAATGGAAATGGGCTAAGATGGATGTGGTAGAATCAAATCTTACTATTTTTCCTTCCACCAAGAATTTAACAGTATCCAGAAAAACATACAGATACCTCATACTTTTTCTTTCTTAGGTGGTACATTTATTGTTATGACAGAGTTGCTTTATAAGGGTGCAGAATTCAAAATGACAAATAATTACAATAGTAATAACAATAATAGTAATAATAACATTCTATTTATATGAAACGTTTCTCATGTTCAAAACTCTTTACAAATATCAAAAATGTAACAACAGGAATAAAAGCACAGAAAAAAATCTACTCTGGATATAGAATAGTATTAACACTAAACAACAAAACAAAGATGCAAGAAGCTCCAAGCTCTGAATTAAAATACACAATGAACCTAAAAAAATATAAAAACACAAAATGCTGCTAGAAAACCAGGAACAAAAATATAACTTGTGTCAGCTGATATAATTAATTAAGGGAGGCCATTGCAAAGTCTGGGTGCATCAGTCCTGAAGGCTCTGTAACTCATAGAGGTCTAGTTTGTTTGCCAACATCAGTGAACATTAGTGGGCAAACAGGACAAGGAACTGACAATGTACACCCATCACAAAAGCTACTAATAGATTTGACGTCAGATCATTGCTTGCTTTTTTAACATAACAAGCTTTCTCAGATTTGTATAATTCTTTTTCAGGATAGTCAAGGGCTGGAGTCTATCCTGGCATCATCAGACATAAGACAGGGACCAACCATGGTCAGTCCAACTATCCACAAAGGATTAATACATTCATACACTTTATAGGGCCAATTTGGAAAAGATCCTCAACCTAACCTACAAGTCAATGGGGATGTAGGATGAAACCTATTCAGGGATGGGTTAAATGTGTTAACAACCAGGCTAGAAATTTAAAGACAACATGCTGGATCCGCGAGGCAGCAGCACTGATCACCACACTACTGTGTTGCCTCAGTAAATATATCATTACAAATAAAACAGTTAAGAGAGTTTTATTTAGATAAAATATAGCAGCAGAGCATTAGTAGGAAAAGACAAGCTTCTTTACTAGCAAACAATAAAATTAAGTGTCTACTTAAGCTAAGAGACAGGCCACGGATATTCTGCAGGGGCCTTCCTCAAGAGTACTACTTATAAAGAATCTTCAGCAGCACACTGCTCAGCATTGACAGATTTAAGTTGAAACCCACATCAGCCTCTGCTGCTTTCCAAGGCTGCTAATGATCAAGAACTGAATGTATTCTCCCTTCTTTACTTTGAACATAATATGATTGCTACAAATAACTACACAGTATGCTAAACTCATGGAAATTCAATAATAACAGTATGCAAATAACAATCATTTATGAAGCCTGGAGTGAATTAACAAAACCAATTAGAAAAATAATCAATTATACAAAGCTGAGAGAAAGTAATTAACCCATGTGTCCTGACAGCCTATGCAGTATACTCATAAAATGTTCAGATTACTCGTACATACACTAAAAATGAGTACTCATTGTGATATATGTAGCCACACATAACAATAATAAGAAAATGCATTTAAAATACTGATGCATGAAGAAAAACCTACCTTTAATCACCTTGTAAACAAGGGAGACAATATTCCATATGTACCACTTCATTGTAATGTAGGTTATAAATTTCTTTTCAAAGAATATGTAATGACTCCACAGTTTAAAGGCCATACCATTTGATACATAAAAATAACCATCCCACTTTAAGAAACGTTTTTCTTTGTAAGCTGCCTCTATCCAGAAAGGTCCTGTGTTCCATCTCAAGAGCAGGTCAATGCAGTACTTGTGACCTCCCATCCTCCCCCTTAGGGACTCATTTTGCCCCTTAGCCTCCACCCCCACTGAGTTTCAAGCTTGCATCAATAATGCAAGAGAGCTGGGCAGTGAGTAGCTGAGAGACGGTCTTTACCGCAGAGCTGAAGGCACAGGAGTATGGAGAGTGTATGCACAGCCTAATATACAACATATCAAGCCAACAACTAGAAGGCAGGTGTGTCAAGGGGCAGTCCACATGAGCTTAAAATTAAAGACTTTCCATTTAGTTTCATTCACCACTTGCTCTGCAGAATGATAGATTAGAATCGCATCCTTAACCTAAACAGGCTAATGACAAACCTGAAGCATTCTATTACGTGATCTTCTGACTAATTCAATGTGTGGTTATTAAACATCATTCCTGCCAAATGTAGCATTCCTTCTAACAAATATACCCCAGGCTACTCAGAGACAAAAGACATAGCACCTCACTGCCAAACAGCAATAAACTGCCTGAAAATCATTAGTTACTAATCTTAGTTCCTCCTCCTTCTTCTCTCCCTGATTCACACAGCTAACAGATGCCCCAATCTCAGCTGCCTACAACTCTAACATGCATACCAAAACTGCAATTTCATTTCATTCAAAATGAAAACGATCAGGTGGCAATCTCAAAAAATCTAAATCTAATTAAATTTCAAGGACTAGGCATCATTTTTGACAGAAAACTGTGAATGGTACTATATAAAATAAAGATCGACGGATTGGTCAACCCAGCTATGCCAGCCATCCCTATTTTAATAACAAATCCAATGTGGAACAGCTGTGATGAAACGTAGCTGCCAACGTATGTCTTCAAAAAGTCCCTGTAGAGGGCGGCAGAATATATTAACCATGAGCAAAACATATAAGGAAACAGTTCTAGTGCAGACTAAATTAATATGATTGTTAAAATTTTAAATAAAGTTTACTGCTCAATTTTGCAAAGCTCCCACTTAGGGCTCATAAAAGTAAATACTCTAGTGGTATAATATAAAGGAAATAAATGCAGTACTAAACACTGGTATTGGCAAAAAGGACTCATATTTTAAACAGGTTCAACACCTCAATATCATGCAATAGTATTTTTCTTTTGTGTCTTTTGAACAATTTGCTCCTAAGCTATTTTTATACATTCTAGTGTTGAGATGTCCATCTATCTGAAACAGCTTGACATAAGGTGAAGGTTAAAGTTTTCCATCACATATTGCATGTTTTTTAATGACACCTTCATCTCCAGTTTACACAGTTAAACTCCAACCATTCAAATCATTATTTGATTACAGGGAGATGGAGCCCATTAATGAAGCCTAGTGAAGGATTAAAATCAGGATGGGAAACCAGAGCAAACATTAAAAGAACCCAGGAGACCATGTGTCTTCCGAGGGCAATCCTGCATGCTGTATCAGTCTAGGGGTCTCAGTCTAAACTTGTTGTAAATAATTTATCATTTTCCCATACTTTACATGTGATTAATGTCTTATTTCTGTAACTTGTGCACATTGTTGAACACAGATCCTTACTCTAAGCTGTACAATGGTGTACTGAACTATATCAACAAAATCAACAGATGTTCTATGACTGTGAAGCCCCACCATATCAATGTACATGCTGAATGATAGCTTACTCTGCTCATGAATGTATCTTATGAAGAAGTGAAATGTAGCCTTTAGACAGAGAATGACCATGTTGAAAAGTAAAATATGGACCTTACTGTATATAGAAAAGGTCAGTGTAAGATCTAAGGTCTAATTTGCTAAATTACCTTGCATGCTATGCTGTTGGTAACATTTCTGACTGGGATTGATTTTGAGTTTGTGTTCAGTGCATAATATAGTTTACTAATTTATGATCCGACTGGTTGTGTAAGCCATATGCGTATATAGTGTTCATGTTTTAAACATGTTCTAATACCAGCTTGATAGCAGACAATTACAAAATAAGAAAAACTATAATGACACATATAAATCATTATAAGTCAATACCAATTGATCATCTCCCATGATAACCCAACACCTAACAATCAACCAACCCACATACTATTTTGGTTACTCTATAAATAATTCACACATTGTACTAAAAGTAACCCCAGTAAAGCAAAGGCTGATCTGCGTTTTGCAGTATCTCAGAAGATAGACAGGGGTTAATGAATTTTGTTTCAGAATTAATTTTATGACATTGATGGCAAACTCCACTATACTCAAGGATTCTGCTAATTTCTTTAGTGCACCTTGAGAATATGGATAAACAGCAAAACAGAAATAACATTTAAAAAAATCTAGTAACTGTGGGGCTACTTCAAAAATGAAAGGTGTACACAGATGCTTCTCTCTTAATTTCAAACATGACAAAAGATTGTAGGTGTCCTGTTTTATGTAGTTGATGTGTAGGATAAGATGAAGAAGGCAACCAGTTGTCACTTCATCTAATGTATTCTTTTAAAGTATTTAGATTGTTCATGTATTGTTAGATGAACTATTGTTCTTATTTTAAACATTCTCTTGAAAGAAAATGTATTTTGCAATTCAAATTAGCAATTTGGATGCATTAAATTGTTACAGAGGAGTAACTAACTACTTCAGTGACATTTCAAAGTGTGCAATCATTTCCTTAAAAATTCTTAAATACCTAAAACATATCAAAAGAAATACAGACACACTTTTAAACAATCTTAATGCAGTTAAACTTGTTAAATTCATTTAGAATGTACAAAAATGCTGGGAAATTATAATAATAAATAATAGCCTGTTAATTTGAAATAAGAACATTAGAACATTACATCAATTTTGACAGAAGGACAGTTAAGAATAGGAAACTAATGGTATGAAAACTTATAGCAACTGCAGCCAACTAGAATCAGGATGGAGGCCCTCTGCCATTCAGCCTCTCTTATGTGTGTATACTAACACAAAAGCTGCTTCAAACATGCTGTACTTCTACTGAGATTCTCAGTTTCTTTTTTAACATTATAATATCTCAGGGAGCCACAGCCATTTCAAGCATGAGGATTGAATGCAGTCCATAACAACAAGCACTCACAGCCACATCTACACTCTCTCTCATTGGGAAAGTTTAGGCCTCTCCAAGTTAATCTAAAGCCGGCTTCACATTGCATAATTTTGAGCAGGAGAGGATGTCAAACATGACGACTGCAATTGCTAATTTCTTTGTCTGAGGATGTCAGATTACAAAAATAGAAATCACAGGGCCTTACAGATTACATAACTCACTGTGACAACTTTCCAGCACAGTCTCACATTTCTAAAATATTGCAAGCTTGCCCCTTTTTCTAATCAATACCACACTGTCCAAATGCTTTTTAAGTACAGTGAGTTCATCTGTAATCTCAGTCCATTTTTATTTCCATTCTGTTGTTATAAATAAAACATGAGACATCAGAGAGATACGCCTCTCTACTGTCCGAGAGGTTCAAAGCACCCACATTCCCTATTCCTCATTGCTGCTTTATTTGCCTTGTACTTCTGAGTGAGTAGTGATTGGTTGTCAGCTCTTGTACACACACAGCCTGTCCCTATTTGAATTTGTTTGGGTAGTGGCAGGCTTGCTGGACTCAGTCGCTGGGACTGTCAGACTACACGACTAGATATCATGGGAGTGTGCCCTGACAGTCTCTGACTATCTAATGATTTATGTAAATGAAGACTATGACTGAAAATCTCTGAAAAACTCATGTAGTGTGATAGGGCCTTTACCTGTACATGTGAGAGAAAACTGAAGTACCCACAGAAAGCCCATGAGGACACAGGGAGAATGTGCAATCTCCTCAAACAGTGTAATACAGCTGGTGTGATGCTATGCGTGCTTGCAGGCTTGGGCTCCTTCCATTTCCAGGGGCATCAATAGTCATAACTGACATACACTAGGACAAATGGGGGCACACAACAAGTAAAGTGCAAAAAAGTGAAAAGTGAGTTTATTCACATATCAAAAAATGTCCAAAAAGTGCAGTGCATTTAATAAATAATTATCCATAAAAACAGTGCAGTAACAGAAGATAAAATCCACCAATTAAGTTGAATAGTTATAATCAAAGATTAAATGTATAGAAAAAATAAGCTCTTTCTATCTCTCTCTCTAATCCCCAATGCATCTCTTTTGTCTCCACTGTTCAAAGGGTGAAAACAGTCAACTGTCTCCCATCTAAACCACCTCTGTCAGTAACCTGCCACCTACTTCAGCGTCCACAAGTCACTCAAGCCTAAATTGTTTCTGCTTCTCTGTTCCACACCCAGAGCACCATTCCCTTCACTCCACCATGGGGTCATCTCTCCTCAATTGCACTGGCTCCTGTCTGATTATGCTCTCCTTTCCTCTTTATTCTCCTCAATTTTTTTCTTCCCCTTTTCCTCCTTTACTCAAAACTTTCATACACTTTGTGAGTACAGGTAAACTAAACCCCAAAGAGAGATGGGTGAGATGATCACCCTTCTGCAGGTGAATGTCAATTCAGTCCATTCTCCCAGTAAGTGCTCATGGCTGCTCGTCACTTGTACGCACACTCACACTTAGCACATCTGAGTTGCATTATTTTTAAAAAAATCCTGCACTCACTCCAGTCTACCATAGACCCCAGACATGCTTCAACACAGCTGGGTCCAGACCCTGAGTTTTTAGAGCTTTGAGAAAAGGGTTAACTAATGTGCTGCTCTGTTTTAAAAATGTTTAAAGAAATAAAAGAGTGAAACTTTGATTATGAAAAAGAGATGCACTATGGTAAATAACTTGAAACAGAATCAGTTAACAATTAATCTTTTTTAACATGATGCATTTTGTATTTAAATTGGTATAATGAAATCAACAAAATTTACTGTAAACTTGTGTAGCATTGTAGTTAGCACAGTAACCTCACAGCTCCAGGACAATGGGAGTTACTCCCAGTTCAATAACCATCTGTGTGGTATTTGAACATTATTACTTTTATTTACTTATTTGGATGATGCCTTTATTCAAAGTAGCTTACAACATTTTAGATCCTGCTGGTTACATTTATTTTTATTTTTCCAATTGGAGTACAGGCAGTTCACGTGACTTGCTCCTGGTCACACAGTGTCACTAGCAGGATTTCAAATCACATCCTCAGGATTTGAAGTCCAAAACCTTAACCACTACATTTTTCCAGAGTGTGGATTAATCAGAAAATACTCTTACTTTTCCCAATTCAAAGTAGTAGAGAAGCAGTAGAGAGGTCCATCTTTTCACCTATATTCAATATAGTTTAGTAACCTAAACTAAACTAGATTGCATATAGGTGAAGAGATGCACCTTTGCTGCAAGTGATTTTGCCAAATGATCATTGTCAAAATTATGACAACTACTCATTTTCTGAAGCTCCTTACTAAATTCATCCATCCATCCACCCATCCTCTAACCCGCTGAATCTGAATACAGGGTCACGGGGGTCTGCTGGAGCCAATCCCAGCCAACACAGGGCACAAGGCAGGAACCAATCCTGGGCAGGGTGCCAACCCACCGCAGGACACACACAAACACACCCACACACCAAGCACACACTAGGGCCAATTTAGAATTGCCAATCCACCTAACCTGCATGTCTTTGGATTGTGGGAGGAAACCGGAGTGCCCAGAGGAAACCCACGCAGACACGGGGAGAACATGCAAACTCCACGCAGGGAGGACCTGGGAAGCGAACCCGGGTCTCCTAACTGCGAGGCAGCAGCGCTACCACTGCGCCACTGCGCCCCCCCTTACTAAATTACAGAGTCATAATTTGCTGGAGTATATCCCTGCAGTATCAGACACAAGAAAGGAATCAACTCTGGGCATGCAGTTGGACCATCACAGTGCCCATATATGCACACACCTATACTAATTCATACCAGGCCAAGTTACTTTAACATGTGCATTAAGATATAACAGGAAACTTTATCCTCCACATAAAATCCACATGAGTACATAAAAAATGAGTGCAAGGACAGTCCCCTAGTGGGAATCAAATGCTGGTCCCTGGAGCTGTGAGACAACACAACTAACTATTGGATTGCACAAATGTTTCAAATATACTTGTAACTCAAGTAAGACATGGTAATTATGATTTGAAATCAATCTCGAACACCACACTTGGTTAGAAAGAAAGTGGTCAATTGTATTTATATATCTATACTAATAAAAGGCAAAGCCCTCACTGACTGACTGACTGACTGACTGACTCACTGACTCATCACTAATTCTCCAACTTCCCGTGTAGGTAGAAGGCTGAAATTTGGCAGGCTCATTCCTTACAGCTTCCTTACAAAAGTTGGGCAGGTTTCATTTCGAAATTCTACACATAATGGTCATAACTAGAAGCTATTTTTCTCCATTTACTGTAATGGAGTTGACCTCGAAAGCCTTGGGGGGTGGAGTTTCATGTGACATCATCACACCTCTCACGTAATCATGCATTACGTAGAAAACCAGGAAGAGCTACAAAAAGCGCTGAAGAAAACATGCATTATATAATTAAGAAGGCAGCAAAACAATTAGAAGCGAGCAAGTGACATATAAAACCATATTCAGCGACTCACGTGAACTGACGCAGTGCGCAGACAAAAAGCAACAGTTCCAAAGAGTGCTGAACAAAAACCGAATTACACTGCTACGCTCAAATAGACAAAACACACGCCGTGGCGAAATAGCAGAGCCTTCGCCTGTAGCGCCGACATCCGAGGTTCGATTCCCGAGAGGGGATGCACTAAGTATGTATGCGCGGTTCTCGATTCATTTTAGCCTCGCATCCCCCCTTGGTTTGAGACGTATGAAAACATATGCGGTTAACGCAGAAAGACAGATCACCAATTGAAGCTTCATGAATAATGGATACTTTATTCGCGATCAATGATTGTTTTGGTAAAGCCATACTCAGTGTATTCATTAGATGAGCGGTAAAAAAGTAAGAGCGAGGGGAGGGTAACTTATTGAGGCACACAGGCAAAACCACAATAGCACGCTGGCTCGATGTACTGTAGTCTTGGCGTCAACTCGATCTGAATTGCGCAATCACATTCGAAAAAATATTTCTTTTCAAGTTCTATTTAGTCCATATGTGTCAAACTCAAGGCCCACGGGCCACATCCGGCCTGGCGTGTAATTATATCCGCCCGAGATCATTTTATATACTGTATTATTGTTATTAATGGCCGGGGATATGAAGTGCTGGTAACACAATAAACTACAGATCCCATAATGCAGCGCTTCAGCTGCCTTGCCGAACACTAACTGCGTTAATCAAGTCTAGCTTATGATGCTGCAAGTTATTGCGAAGCTAGCCCATACGATGCCAAAGAGAAAAGGTGATTCTCAACATAGAGCCTTTAAAAACCAATGGGAGGCTGAGTATATGTTTACTGACATTGCCGGTAAACCCATGTGTCTCATTTGTGGAGCTAATGTGGCTGTAATTACAGAATTTAATCTAAGACGGCACTATGAGACAAAACATCAAGATAACCTGAAAGACCTGAATGCAATGCACAAGATACAGAAAGAAGAAGAGTTAAAAAAGAATCTGACACTTCAGCAGACGTTTTTACCCGTACAAAATCACAAAGTGATTTCAAGTGAAGCTACTTTTATGGGAGACACAAATGCACCAGTGCAACACTTTCCCTGTTGCCAAGTAATGTTGAACCAAGTCGGAACAACGGTGTTCCCAAATACGCACTTTGCTGATAAACTGAGCGCACTGCGCACTGAGTTCGCACGCGCTTTGGTGACTTTGAAGAACAAAAAAAGAATTTTGAGTTGTTTCGCAACCCATTTGCCGTCGATGTGGAAACTGCACCTGTGCAGATTCAGATGGAGGTGATTGAGCTGCAGTGTAATGGCACACTGAAGGCAAAGTACGATACTGCACAGCCCGCACAGTTTATTCACTCCATTCCCGCACAAATGCTCCAGCTCCGTCTACATATACTTTGTGTATGTTTGCTACCACATATCTGTGTGAGAAGCTCTTCTCAGTCATGAAGACTAACAAAACAGCACACAGGAGTCGCCTCACTGATAAGCACCTGCAGTCCATCCTGAGAATCTCCACAACACAGAACCTCACACCAAACATAAACAAACTTGTTGCCAAAAAAAGATGCCACACGTCCAGCTCTGATTAAATGACATAAGAGCAAAGACAACTGAATGATTTGATTTGTTATTGCTGAAAAGAACAAATTTTATTTATATTTCCAGGTTTTGTTATGCACCATGTTCATATTTTAATTTGTATAATTTTGACAGGATATATTTTTATGGAGAACAAAATCTTTTGGGATATTAAAAATTTAAGTTTTTTTTTTATATAAAATTACATAAGAGTAAAGAAATTTGAATGTTTGTTCTTTTAAAGTTTTACTTTATTTGTAACTTGTATAATTTAGACAGGATATATTTTTATGGAGAGCAAAATATTATAAGTTATTTAAGGTTTGAGTTGATTTATTCCAGAATAATATTCTGTCGACTAAATAAAAATTCCTTCTATTTAAAATTTAAATAGAACTTGAACAGAAACGATAGTTCATAATATCCACGCAGACTTGCCGTAAGAGTGGGAGTCATCCGTTTTAACAAGCAGCGTATTGCACTGATACGAAATAGCCTGCCCATTTAATTATTTCGGAATGGATAAATAAATTTAAGATTTTGTACAAATAATGTTTTTCATTTTTCTTCCTTCATGGATTCTGGCACCCCCAGCAACAGTTGCTCGCACCCCAAAGACTGTATATATGTGTGTGTATATATATATATATATATATGTGTGTGTGTGTGTGTATATGTATACATGTAAATATGTATGTATATATATGTTTATATGTGTGTGTGTGTATATGTATATATGTGGATATGTATGTATATATATGTTTATATGTGTGTGTGTGTGTGTATATGTATATATGTATATATGTATATATATATGTATATATATGTGGATGTATGTGTATATATGTATGTATATATATATATATATATGTATGTATATATGTGTGTGTGTATATATATGTGTACTGTATATGTGTATATTGTGGTCCCCGGCCGGGACGCCCAGGAGGACGAGAGGAGGGCTTGTGCCTCCTCCAGACCGCGAGGGGGCGTCCGTCCTGGTTCTGTTGGGGACCACGGGTCGGGGGCATG
Source organism: Polypterus senegalus (assembly GCF_016835505.1). Lineage (NCBI taxonomy): Eukaryota > Metazoa > Chordata > Cladistia > Polypteriformes > Polypteridae > Polypterus > Polypterus senegalus. The sequence goes on from NC_053156.1 coordinate 265,588,278, forward strand.
GAAGCCCTACCCTGTAGGGGCCCGTGGCCACAGCCAGGCGGCGCCCCGATGCCGGTTTATCCCGTACGCTGTGGAGGACCAGAGGAGGGCGTATGCCTCCTCCAGACTGAGTGGGGGCGTCCGTCCTGGTTAGGCAGGGGGCCTCGGGTACAGGGCATGGAAGCCCAGCCCTGTAGGGACCCGTGGCCACCGCCAGGCGGCGCCCCAGTGCCTAATTATCCCGGGAGCCCGGCACTTCCGCCACACCAGGAAGTGCCGGGGGGAAGACTTCATGTGGCGCCCGGAGAACTGCCAGGAAGGCAGCCGACACTTCCGCCACGCTGGGGCGTGGCTAAGGAGCAGATGCCGGAAACACCTGGGGCTCATCCGGGGGCATTATATAAGGGACCGCGCCTCCCTCCAGTCAGCGGTGTGGAAGTCGGGAGGAAATGGACTGAGCAAGAGGAAGGACTGGAGGCGGCCAGGAGTAAAGAGGCACAGGACTGTGTGGCCTGGACTTGGGGAGATCGGTGCAAGAAGGCACTGGGGGTGCACGTGAGAAAACTTTGTAAATAGTGTACATAATAAATGGTGTGTGGTGACAATATGATGTCTGTCTGTCTGTGCCAGGGCCAGCGTTCACAGTGGCGTAGTCGGCAGGATGCTCCGCCTGGTGCAAGGCGGGGACCTGCATTATTAGAACAAAAGTCTGTGAACGGCCCGGCGCAGCAGCGGACCCCACACACTGGCCGCAGGAGCGGCCCGTGCACAGCCCCGCGGGAGCGTTTTACTCCGGAAACCGCCGCCGGACCGAAGAGAGACCATCCCCAGGTGCGGAGGAGGAACGGACCTCGCTGGAGCGCAGCGGGCTCCGAGAGCCGCGCTGTTGAGACGGACAACCAGGCCAGCGTTGCTTCGCTGAAGGCCACACCGAGGCAGGGGCCTCGGCACGACGGGATTCGGGAGGTGAGTACCCTGCCCTGCGGGGTTGGATGTACCTTGTTCTCCACAGGGAGGGACGTACCGGATCCGCGTCTGTGGCAGGAGCACGCCGGGCCACGGGCTGTCGGCAGCGGGCGACGGCCGCTGAGGAGGCCGCGAAATCGAAGCCGCAGCTGCGGTGCGACGAAGAGGCACGTCTCCGCAGCCAGAACAGGGGAGACAAGATGGCCGCGGGCCGGAGGTCCCGCCCGCTGACAGGCACGGGATTGGTTGGTGTGTCTGGTGTGCCCGCCGAGGATTGGATGGAGGCGGGACCTAGGAACGCCAGTCTCGTGTCAAACCGAGACCCGACTGGGCCAGAGGGAGAGGCCCAGAGGAGGCTGGCGTCGTGTGGAACTGTTGGACAGGTAAGCCCACCGCCGTCTGTCTCTCTCTCTCCACCAGCGGCTCGGCGCGTGTCGGAGGAATCCTTTCGGCCCGCCAAGCCGACCTTGGAAGAGTTGCTGCGTGTTCTCGCCTCTCAGTGTGAGCAGCTGACGGGAAAGGCGATCGCGTCAGGAGAGACGCCTCGTGAGACGGAGGATCGGCGCGACGCTGGAAGTGAGGAAGTGGACTGAGCGAGAGGAAGGACTGGAGGCGGCCAGGAAGGCACAAAGGACTGTGGGCCTGGACTTTGGGGAAATCGGTGCGAGAAGGCACTGGGGGTGCACGTGAGCACGAACTGTAAATAGTGTATGTAAATAAAAAGTGTGTGGATTGAAAATATGCTGTCCGTCTGTCTGTGCCGGGGCCAGCGTTCACAATATGTATGAATATGTTTATATGTATGTGTGTGTGTATATATATATATATATATATATATATGACAGAAACACTCATAACAGTGACAAAACAATTACATTGGCAATCATGTTACGTTATTTTCAAAATGTTTCCTTTTCTTTTTCATTACTTCTTTAACACACTACTTCTCTGCTGCGAAGCGTGGGTATTTTGCTAGTAAGAGTATATTTAATTCATGCCAAATTTAAAACAGAACTAATTTTTGGTAACTTAAATAATTCAACTGCTAGGCAGAGAAAGATGGAAGATATATAAGGCAGCAATAAATGTGTACCATATATCTGCGTGCTGAACTAGTTTTGATGGTCATGGCAGAATGTAAAGCCAGGTAAAAATATCAGAAGATTAGAACAGGACTCCACTATCATGTACACCGGCAATGGCAATATAACAGTGGAGACAGACAGACAGACAGACAGACAGACACATGTAGGCCACTGCAGCTACTAGGCTCCACATGTTTGAGAATCATCTGTCTGCTACAATATCTTTCTGTCATTTTAAGTACTGCATCACAATACGACATTACAACAGCAAGTTGAGTTTAGATAAGCATTGTGGGCTATGGATATACAGTGTACTAAAATACTGTGGTAATTTTGTCATAACATGTTTGGGTTTCCAATTATACAGTAATTTTACATTTCTTTAGTTAGCTTAGATATGAAATCAGAAAGTGGATTCTCATCTGTGCATCTACTGGTCTTTGGCAGATTTGTTGATTTGGGTGTTTTGAGTACTGAAATCTGCATCTCCTGGGGCTCTTTGAGATCAGCTCTCTTAAATGCACCTCTTTTGACAGAGAGTCACACACTGTTTACTTCAAATGCATGTTTTGCCGTTCATATTTTCACAAGTATAGCTGCCAATTCTTTCAAGCTTACATTGATTCCTACACCTTCGTCTGTAGTAGTAGGGTGTAGTACTGGGTTAGCCATTTTGGATGCAATGACAAGTCAAGCAAAATCTTGCCTGAAAGAAGTGGCATGAGCTGCCCCAAAAGCTTGCATATTGTAATGTTTTTATTTAGCCAATAAAAGGTACCATTTTGCTTAACTTCTTACTACACTATCAGTGTAATGCTGAACCACACAAAGACAACACAACACCTGCATCAATATATCATTCACATTTATTATTCTTTTATTGATGCCTTCAAATGCCAATGTATAATCTGATGCTGCAGAAAGGTTTTTTGCTTGCATCATGTTATATTTAATTTTAAAACATGCAGTGTGCTCCCTGCACACGCAACACACATTTACCTGTATATGTCCAATAGGGTTTTTTAAGAGACTTTTTGATTGTAGCCTGTTCATCATAAGTAGAAACTTGCTCTCTGTTGGACCAGGTCAACAAGAACACTTCTGATCTTTGCAGTTCAAAAGCACCACCCCTATTTTGTGCACCAACCTTCATGAGCCATTGTACTCTTTTAGAAATGTGATACTCAGTGAGCTATCTAATTGTTCCCATCCACAAAATTTACTGATGGTTGTCTCCAAACATATATATTATACACCTGGATTTAGCAAGACCACTATAAAATAGAAACCAATGAGGGACACTTTTGGCAGCTGTGGCATCCTACAATGACAGCACAATGTTAAAAGACAGACCAGAAAAAATAAAGCAGGCAGATAAAAAATGAACAAACTCGGAACTGGATGCAGTTCCATCACAGCACACAAAAAGGCAGACTTAATCATAATATTAGGTAGATAAAAGCACAAGGTCCTCCATCAGACAGGTAGGGTTGCCAAGCGTGTATTAGTGAGGTCAAGTTAGCACCCAAGGTTTTAGTTTTTTGTTTTTTATCTGTTTGTTTGCTAGAGATTTCATACCTCCTTGCATTTATTATCCTCCCAATGTTGTAGCAATTTTGTTAATAAAAGAACCTTTTTTCAATATCTTTAGTCTCCTTGATGTCCATTCTGGGCTTGGGAACACCTCAAGAGCTCTCCCAATGTTCCACAATGCCAAATAAGACAGTTTCAATATCAAATTCAAAGTTAAAACATTGGTCTAGAATTAGGTCAACATGATTATCACTGTAAACTCCAAACTCTCCCTCACTATTGTCTCTGAAGTGACAAAGAAGGTCAAGTGAAGAGGCTGCAATCTGATCTTCATAAACCTCCTGCTGAGGCCTATTGTTTGCTTTCCTCATTTTTTATACACCACAATTAAAATGACAAAGCTGAAGCCCCCTTGACCTTGACTACAATTATACTGAAAAAGTTGCCGCTATTGCAACAAAGGACCTTACAAGTTATAATAATAAACAGTATGACAGGGCGCTCAAGCACAGCAGGGAAGTCCAAGACATATGTTGTTCAATCAGCTATCAACTATGTCAATTTCTCACTTTTTAATGTACGTATACTTAACCATTTACCCCGGGAAGAAATAGTAAGAGTGAGCATCTCTATTATCAGTCACATCATCTTCACGCTTTTTTTTAAATTGCATAAGCTATTTGATTAACCCTTTAATTGCTTTACAGGGTCACAAGAAGCTAGGGCCTCCTGGCAGGATCAGACACAGGGCATGAATAAACCCTGAATAGACACTCAAGCACACTTTTGTGCATATATTTACCATCACAAACACTATGCTGGTTTAGAAAATGTAATCAACATAGGAAAAATAGGAGTACCTTGAAAAAAATCCATATAGAGAGGGGAAAATATGCAAACACCAATTATTTTTGAGATAAGGCATCAAAGTCTAAGAATGTTATGAGGTGCTTTTGTTCAGTTCTTCGACGCACTCATATATAATGCACGATGCACCAATTGCGATAGCCAGGTCTGTCTGTCTGTCTGCATGAAACAACAGGACTCCCAGTGGACCAATTTTGTAGAAATGAGGCACACTTATTCTGCAAGGAAATTTGTCAAGACAGTCAAGTTTTCATTGAGAAATCTCAAACAGATTGTGCTGTACAAAGCTCTGATATTTCAAAATCTTCTTTTGAAAAAGCACAAGCGAATTTGCGAACTCATCTATCCGAAAACAGAAATATTTTGTGCAACTTAAGCTACAAAGTAGTTTACGGTTTTGATTCTACAATGACAGTAATTACTTCAACTTGTGTATTTTGTATATTTTCCTCTTTTACTCATCTGACAGCCCATTGTACCCCCAATAATAGCCTAAACTCCAGAGGGCCGTGCCCAAAGAAATTTTGCAAGGGCCACTTATTAAGTATAGACTGAACTAACAATAATTACATTACAGCAAAATCAACCTCACGGCTACACTATATGCACATTATTATTAAAAAAAAAAACAAGACGGTATCAACCTGCAGCTAAAACATGTTTGAACTAATTAATTACACAAGAAAGATGCAGTTCCCCTAAGTGATATAAAGATAGAATGGGATTAGAAAACAGACTATAGTTTATGCAGAAGATCGGAGCCATGGGGCATATAACAAGGCCAGACTGAACAGTTTCTATGTTGCACAAAGGGCTGATTATCACAAATCGCAATGGCGTAGCAGATCTACAGCCTGTGCCATGATAAATTAGTTACATAGCACTGCAATGTTTAACAAAGGGTTGGGACTACAGTCTGATGAGCTGGATTTTCTTCTGACTATTTTTAGACTGGAATTAAAATAATTAAGATAATTGTCACCTTTGTCATTTTCTAAGCTGCTTTGTCCTGAATTCCCCCTATCATGGTGGTCTGCAGGAGCCTACCCCTGCTAGCATAGAGTACAAAGCAGGAACAAACTCTGGACAGGGCGCCAGTCCATCACAGCGCAAATACACACACCCACATACAAAATAGGGCCAATTTAGGATCGCCATTTCACTTAACTTTCATGTCTTTGGACTGTGGGAGAAAACTGGAACACCTGGAAGAAAGACACAGACATTTGGAGAACATGCAAATTCCACACAGGGAGAACCCGAGGTGCAAACTCTGGTCTCCTTACTGTGAGGCAGCATCAATGCGCTACTATGCTACCCCAAGTTCTTAGTTATTAAGATCATTTTAATAAATTACTGTGTTTCAACTAATAATACTAGCTAGATAGGGAACTTAATTCAAGTGTTTTTACTTTCATGGACTAACATTGATTGTAATGTTATGCCAGTACAGTTCATTTTCTGTTTATAGTTGTTTCTCTTTTGGTAATTTAACTTTATTGTTCTTATAGTACGAGTTGACCTTTAGTTTGTTTAACTGAGTGGTGTGTATTATTACCAAGGTAGAAAAAGAGGGGATTGTATTTTGTAATATTTATTATTACTGACATTTTTATCTTTTTGTGAACTCTTTTGCTAAAAAAAAACTACAATTAGTCACAGACCTACCACATCTATTAACAGTACATCAATCAATGGCATTTTCACATCACTTGATTTAGAATGTTCTGTGTATGAAAGCTATTGAGCTACCATAAGTCTATTTGTTTTCCATTTTATAATTATATTATATTGTAATGTGTTAAAAGGTAGGTATTTAAGGTAGTCTACTAACAAATGTAGATACATTTTATCATCACTTTCTCACACAAATACTTAATAAACAAAAATGTGATAACTGACTCTAAAGTGCATGATATGCTATAGGTGCATTTTCTAAGTTGTTATTCTTGAGAAGTTTCTAGTATGTAGTCTTCAAAGAGTTCTGGACAGAGACTGAGAAAGCTGATGTATTCAAATATCCAGATATTTTTAAAAAAGTGTAAGTAGATTGTTCCAAATTCCCTCAGCTCTATGTATGAAGATGCACTTCCTGGCTTCAGTCTTGCATGAACTTCCTTCTAATTTCCACCAGTATTCTTGAGTAAGTGATTTGTTAATTAATCAAAAGTATTCCGTTGAATTAACTTTATTAATGCCTTTGGAATCACAGAAACCCTGGATTAGGGTTCCTATGAGACTTCTCTGCTTGAGACTAAACAGATTTAATTATTGTCACCTGTCATAGCAGGACATGCCCTTTCATCCTCAGATGCATTCAGTTGCTTTCCTCTGCACAGCTTCTAGTGCTAATACGCAAATGCATTTTTTCTCACCAGGATATTATACTACTGTAACCCAGATCTGGGGACTCATGCATAACGCATAATTTGACGTTAGCACAAAAGCCGAAATGTGCTTACGCACAGAAAAATCCAGATGCAGGAATCTGTGCATTCGCCAACTTCCGCGTTCTTCTGCTACATAAATCCCGGTCAGCGTGAAAAGTAACGCTTGTGCACGTGTGTACTGTCCCGTCCCAACTCCTCCCAGAATTACACCTCTTTGAATATGCAAATCAATATAAATAGCCCTTAAGCTCAGCGTTCTGTGAAAAGACAATGGCAAAAGCAAGAGGGAAAATGGAAGAATTTCAACCAATACCAAGTGGAGGCAAAGAAAAACATACTATTTGTTGGTTTAAACAGTGCTATAAACAAGAAAAGGAAGTTGATCGACTGACATAGCGTATCAGAGAAACTCGAAAGCTCAAGTTCACAAAGTCGCACAGTGTCCTAAATAAAAAAGAAGTTGTCAGATATCAAAGTCGCCGTGAAAAGGCGAGTCGTAGCCCACCATCTGAGTTTCATATGAAAGCTTGTTAGGGCACAGAGAAAAAAAAAGGCACACAGTGGGGAAAAAGCACAAAATGTCAACTTCAATCTCGAAATGTCCACTTTAATCACGTAGTTTATTTTGTCATTAAAGTAGAACATCATAATCTTCATCTTAAAAATCGTTTTATCTACTAGTTTCTCAAATCCCATCGTAACTAAAGTAGCACATTAAATGCTGTATGTGCTCTGTGTGTGTGAATAACTACGTGCTTCTTAAACTGGCTTTCTCTACCTCCGAAAGGACACAAAATTATTTATTACAGCTCTCTGAATAACTGAAATACTGAGATGTATACGTGATATAATTTTCATGATGAGAGGAGTTAAAGCACGTTATTAAACATGGGTTTCACGGTGGCGCAGTGATTGTGCGCGACCTTCGATGAAGTAATTTCTTGCAGCAGTACTCAGGGGCGGCTCTAGGCTCATGGCGCCCCTAGACAGATAAAGAATTGGTGGCCCCTTCGCCCGAAAATGTCAATATGGTATCTTATGCACGGCGGATGGCCACGTCCGTTGCAGACACTGCATAGCCACCTCGTGCGCATGACACAAGCATTTAACTTTTGTCGAAATTTGCCGCTGCGTTTTTAGCTGTGTCATTATTTTCTCTTTCTATTTTATATTCAATATATATTGGTGTTGCGGCCCCTGGGATTTGGCGGCCCTGTGCAAGTGCAGTCCCCTGCAGGACTGTCTCTTTCAAACATACTAACCTCTAACTCCTGTCCTTCGTTCTCTTTCTCCAAGTAACCGATCGCCACACAATCAGCTCTGTAATAGAGGTTAAGCCATCTGTAAGCTTAGAATGCCGATTCTTCAAAAACTTTTAATGAACATTGAAATATCTTCGTAGTACATGTTTAATTATTCTATCCTTCACACCAGCCCCAGTGAAGCATACAGTGCGAGGCAGGATCAACCTTTAATTATTAACAACTAGCAAAATGCCCGCGCTTCGTAGCGGAGAAGTAGTGTGTTAAAGAAGCAATGAAAAAGAAAAGGAAACATTTTGAAAATAACGTAACATGATTGTCAATGTAATTGTTTTGTCACTGTTGTGAGTGATGAGTGTTGCTGTCATATATATATATATATATATATATACTGTATATATATACTGTATATATAAATATATATATATATTTGCACACACACACATAAACATATATATATACATATCTATACATATACACATATATACACACACATATATACATACATATATATATCTACATATATACACATACATATGCATACACACACATATATACACACAAATACATATATATATATATATATACATACACACACACATATATAAACATATACAGTATACATACATATCTACATATATACACACACAGCTATTTCGTATCAGTGCAATACGCTGCTTGTTAAAACGGATAACTCCGCTCTTACGTGCAAGTCTGCGTGGATATTATGAACTATCGTATTTGTTTAAGTTCTATTTAAATTTTAAATAGAAGGAATTTTTATTTAGTCGACAGAAATATCTTTGGTAGGAATGGTAAAAACAGACAGGAATATTATTCCTGAATAAATCAACTCAAACCTTAAACGACTTATAATATTTTGCACTCCATAAAAATATATCCTGTCTAAATTATACAAGTTAGAAATAAAGTAAACGTTAAAAGAACAAACATTCAAATTTCTTTACTCTTATGTAATTTTATATAAAAATAAACTTAAGATTTTAAATATCCCAAAAGATTTTGCTCTCCATAAAAATATATCCTGTCAAAATTATACAAATTCTAATATGAACATGCTGCATAACAAAACCTGGAAATATAAATAAAATGTGTTCCTTTCAGCAATAACAAATCAAATCATTCAGTTGTCTTTGCTCATATGTCATTTTAGAGCTGGACGCCTGGCATCTTTTTTTGTCAACAGGTTCGTTTATGTTTGGTGTGAGGTTCTGTGTTGTGGAGATTCTCAGGATGGATTGCAGGTGCTCATCAGTGAGGCGACTCCTGTGTGCTGTTTTGTTATTCTTTATCACTGAGAAGAGCTTCTCACACAGATATGTGCTACCAAACATGCACAAGGTTCGAGCCGCATGTAGACGGACTTTTTTTGTTCTTCAAAGTCACCAAAGCGCCGTGCAAACTCAGTGCGCTCAGTTTATCAGCAAAGTGCGTATTTTGGGAACACCGTAGTGACGACTTGGTTCAACATTACTTGGCAACAGGGAAAGTGGGGCAAGTTGCATTTGTGTCTCCCATAAAAGCAGCTTGACTTGAAATCACTTTGTGATTGTGCACGGGTAACAATGTCCGCTGAAGTGTCAGATTCTTATTTAATTCTTCTGCTTTCTGTATCTTCTGCATTGCATTCAGGTCTTTCAGGTTACCGTGATGTTTTGTCTCATAGTGCCGTCTTAGATTAAATTCTGTAATTACAGCCACATTAGCTCCACAAATGAGACACACGGGTTCAGTAAACATATACTCAGCCTCTCATCGGTTTTTAAAGGCTCTATTTTCAGAATCAACTTTTCTCTTCAGCATCGTGTGAGCTAGCTTCACAATAACTTGCAACATCATAAGCTAGACTTGATTAACGCGGTAAGTGTTCGCCAAGGCAGCTGAAGCGCTGCATTATGGGATCTGTAGTTTATTGTGTTACCAGCGCTTCATATACCCGGGCCATTAATAACAATAATACAGTATATAAAATGATCTCGCGGGCCGGTTATAATTACATGCCGGGCCGGATGTGGCCCGCCCTTGAGTTTGACACATATGGACTAAATAGAACTTGAAAAGATATATTTTTCAAATGTGATCGCGCAATTCAGATAGAGTTGACGCGCACTACAGCCTGCATGCCTCAATAAGTCATCCTCCCCTCGCTCTTACTTTTTTACCGTTCATCTAATGAATACACTGAGTATGGCTTTACCAAAACAATCATTGATGGCGAATAAAGTATCCATTATTCGAGTATGTAGATCGGGATATATATATACATATATATATACCCGTATCAGCGAGAAGTAGTGTGTTAAAAAAGCTAGAAAAAGAAAAGGGAACATTTTAAAAATAACGTAACATGACTGTCAATATACAGTATTTGTTTTGTGAGTGTTACTGAGTGTTGCTGTCATCAAGGATTTGATTATCATTATTTCTTTCAATCAGGTTCGTATTTGTAGGATGTGTTGTGTTCAAGTTACATTCCGTGTTTGTCAATCGTTGTAAAGATGACAGGTTTCATTCATCAATTTGTTTCTTACTGCATCAATAAACAGCTCGTCTTCTTCTTTATCTGAGACCTGACACACTGCATGCACGGGTTTTTTTTTACACTGTCTTCCTTTAGCGGGACATTGACTTTTTCCACCATGTGCTTTGTTTCCACAGTAGCTGGATTTATGAATATGCTTGTATGTATTTTGGTATTTGGAATAGTTTGACCCTTCCGTGGACCATTATATTGTTACTGGTTAGTTACAATCAGATGCATTAAAAAAATAAACAATATGTGTTTAATCTCAGTGTATTTATAAAGCCGCGTCAGGAAAAGAAAACATAACCACACAGGAACAGTAGCACTGCTTTGATGCTGGGTGCCACCAGTCTGCAAAACCGAGCGGAGAACTTGCGTACGACAGGGTATGACGTACCGTGGAAATGAGCGTGGCCATACGCCAAGTTTAGGTTTTATACATCACGATTTGAAAGTGAAAACATTCTTATGCAACATTTCCGTGCGTACGCACCGTTTATACATGAGGCCCCTGGACTGGGAATGACAGTAAGAATATTCTAGAGACAAATGTGTTGCTCATTTTTTTTTACTTTTGCTGATAAAAGGCAGTGGTTTGCAATTATTTTAAGACATTAAAATGCAGCATGATGGGGCTATTTATTTGATTGATGTACTTTCTTTAAATATAATACTGCAAAGAAAGATATATGGCATGAAAGGATGACAACACCAGCTTGTAAATTGGCAAATAAAGCTTAAAGAATGAAAAGCTTTCAATAAAGATCTTTATGGAGATGGGAGGTATTTTCTATTGCCATTTCTTTTCACATTGAATCAGTTGAATTAATAGAATCAAAGTAAATAACCCACATTTATTTTTGAGCATTTATATTCAACAAAAATAAAAGAGAGACAAAAACAATAACAGCATCTTCCTTGATTTAGCATCTTGTCTTTTTCGGTTAGCTGTTTGTCATCTGCAGCTGTTGAAACAATTGCCCTTCAAGGGACAGATTCCTTACAGTAAGACTTTGAATTTTCATTCTGTTTTCTATAAATACTGTCGAAAAATATGACCAGAATTAATTCTGCCAGGTCTGACCTTCACGTAGAGAGAAATATGTTTCACATAGCATCAGACAGATCAAAGTTTAAAAAGTGTTGGCTTTGTACTTATAGGGAGACTTTCTAGACCTTTTTCAAAGTAAAAGAAGCATTATCTTCAGTACACCTGACAAACAGTCTCCATTTCCTTTTCACTCCCATAAGCATTTAAGGGTGACACTGTGCCACGGTTGTTGGCACAGCTTTGCCCCACAGCTCCAGAGGTATGGTTTTGACTATTGGCACCGTCATTGTTGTCTTGTGTTTGGCTGATTTTCTCTGTGTATCTAGTTTCCTCAGACATCACAGAGACATGAATTTCTAAACTGGCTTGTTGCTAGTAAGTAAAGGTGTTTATGTGAGTGTACCCCACAAACGACTGTTGACCCATGCAGGACTGATTTACAACATGCATCTAATGCTAAAGGAATAGCAAAGGTTAAAGCAAGAAAAACTTCTTGAGTCTAAACCTAAACAACATGAAAAAGAGTATGTGTTGAACTTCTGTATTATATTAATAATGTAAGAAATTAACTTACTGTATCTATCTAATGAGCATATTTTAATAACTTCTTAATGCTATGATAAATGAATATTTAACTAATGTAATGATTGAAATGAAAATATCAAAAATTTCATATTAGCTAAATTTGTAAACAGCAAACAACTTTAAAGTGCTTCTTGTGGTAAACTACAGTGTATTCAGTTTAAGAACTGTGAATATGAGTGCACTCAAAATCAATGCACTTGCTTGTGCCATCTCCATTCAAGCTGGTGTTGGATGCCTCCACAAATCTTCACATCTTCACAAATGAGCAAGAAAAACCCCAAACCAATCAGCCATCTGGCAACCGCATCCCAGAAAACAGCACAGCATGAAGCCACTTCTAGCCAAATGCACACCAGCCAATTCCCCACAAGCGATACAGCCAGGTAAAAAACAAAAAACAAGTTTTCTTCCAACCAGCTATGATTAAGACTCCAAACAAATAAATAAATAACATAACATCCTGTCACAAGTCCTTCCACAAAAAAATTTGTGTGAAAGCGCTCAAGTGGGTGAAAGGTCACAACTCAGAACTCCAAATACACTTCTAACACTTAAAAGCAGCACATGCTCAGTTTGTCAAGGATGAGGTTCTGAAGGTTGTACTGTGTTATGTTATTGATGCAACTCTTTAAAAGCTGACACAGCATGCTTCTTGGCTTTGATTAAGGACAGCACAAAATAAAAGTTTAGTACTATTATTAGTGAAGGTAACGAAAACAGCATGCAATTCTGACTAGGCTTAGAACTTTATATTCATTACTAGTTTCTGACTTCTAAATTTAAACTTGTTTGATCCTTTCTAACTCCTTTTCCGTCTAGTGTTTTGGCTTGATTACCAAATTTCAATATCTCCATATTTACTTTTGCTACAATTTGGTTTCATGATACATCTCCTGATCCCAATATTTAAAATATATATCTGCCTCACTCTAGTACAGGCAGAACACTGACAAGAGGTGACATTTAGAATGTGTTAGTAATACATCAAAGGTGACAAATTATTAAAAGGGGAGACACACAAGCCCTAAATGTTATTTTCTGAGGTATCCAGCTACCTTTCATAAAAGCAGAAATTAAAAATGATAATGTGAAAATGCTTTGCTTAACTGGTGTATTTGTGTACTTTTGTAACATGATACAGTACTTGAATATATAAAGTTGCAGTATCTGCACCACACCTCATATTACAGTATATACAATGACAGTCCACTGTGACATAGCCACCAATGAAACTCGACTTTTCTAGTCATTAGAGAGGCAAATAAAAATGCTGACTTGTGTTCCCTTTTTGTTATTCAAAGGTTATGTGTTTAAAGCATTGTCTTCTATTGATTACTGGTAAATGTATTTGCCAATTTTCAGAACCCAATATTATTATAGTTTTACAAAATTATACTTTAAAGGGATGAAAGGAATAAAATAAAATACTGGCCTCTAATTACATACCCAAAGCTAAGGAAATGAACAGCCGCTCCTTATCACTGATGCTACCACCTAAGAAAGTAAAAAAAAAGAAAGGTTTAATTCTGAAGAGAATTGTTATTGCAATATTGTAAATTATTTAAAAAATGTAAAGTCATTTTAACATGATCACAAAAGTAACGTTTCTGCTGGCTAGATTATAATAATACTGTAAAAGAGCCAAACTATAAATTTTGAGGTTCAACCAGCCTACAGAGCCAATATTTCTCTGCAGAACTATTAAAGGACATGACACAAACAATATAGCACAGATAAAGATGGGGCAAAATAATGAGGTTACACAGTTATAGTTTTAAAAAATATTTCTTAATCATAAAATAAATTTCCTCACAAAACTACAAAACACTGAATTTTCACAGCTGTCCAGACTAAATACATTTCCACCTGTCCTATAGAAAGTACATTCTTCATTAAGTGATTGTCATAGGATACCTTCAAAAAAATACCCAAAAAAAACAGTTGTTTAGAGAAACCCTCCAGTTAGCCAAACTTTAATTTTTAAAAATAACATTAAATCTAGAAAAATACCTTTCATGCCCATATGGGCTGGCATATTTAGTCCATTCTTCTGAGTTACAGATTTCCTAAATTTTCCATTTATTTTTGATAATTCAAAAACTGGAACAAAACACATCCATCCACATTTATCTTGCTTATCCAGTTTAGGGTTACTGGGAGTCAATGTCGACCAAATGAGAACTGGATGCAAAATAGAAACCACACCTTCACAAATCAACAGTGAACGACTGTCTGTCATTCATTTAGAGGGCCTCTCTCAAGAGTGGTTTATAAACAAAGCCCTGTAGATAAAGGTTAATTCAATGGCTCCTCATGTCTGATCATCTAATCATCTGCATAATTCACATACAAATCTCACACTCAGATGGGCAACTGGGCAAAAAACAAATTCAGAATGACGAAGAGATGAGAAACCTGTAACATATCATGGCATTCTTATTGCTCCTTAACGTAATTAACGGTTGTAAGAGGCAAAATCCTATCAGTATTAGGCATAAGCAGGTACTAACCCTGGACAGGGCACCAGCCTGCTGCAAAGCCCACTCATGTATACACCTACACTTTCTCATTCACGCAGAACCAATATGGAATGAATGTAACTTGTACATCTTTAGAATGTGAAACGAAAACCAAAGTACTCCTAAACCAAAACACATGGAGGGAAAACATAGAAACTGCATACAGTCACTGGGACCAAAAAACTGAAATTCAATGCCAGGATGCTGGATCATGTCGTACCATCATTAACCACTGCACTTCTGTGCCATCCTGAACCAGGAGGTGGTTGATACATTTATTTATTATTTGTCAATGCAAAAGAATGATCAAAAAGCAGGAACCTAAGTAAAACACAGGCATAATCTCCAAAAGACTTGTACTGCCGTCAGCAAAAAAAGAAACTCAAGCCTTGGGTCAATGATTCTTCTGAGTCAACATTTGCCATTAGCCTTATTGGAAGGTGAATTGATGGTCCTTAAATTCCTTACTGGTCATGTGTAGATGGCAAAAGTTAATCAGTAATGGTTAACTTATCTTGGATTACTGCGGTATGCCTTAGGGTAACACAAATGGGCTCTTTAAAACATAAAACCAGCAAGAAACATTTAGTAATAACAAGAAAGTAAAGGTAATAAAAGTCAATGCACAATAAAACATGAACTGATTTAAGACTGGTGAATTTTAGCCATGTTATGCTGCATTGGTTTAAGGAAGAAAAGGCCAAGGTAGGAGTGTGATGAGACCCCTATAACTGGAGAGTATTACAATTAAACAATTGCATCATTAAGGAAACCTTCCAAGAGGTCTGCACATGTCAGGATGTCATTAACCTAGGTTAA
The DNA here is from genome assembly GCF_016835505.1 of Polypterus senegalus. NCBI lineage: Eukaryota > Metazoa > Chordata > Cladistia > Polypteriformes > Polypteridae > Polypterus > Polypterus senegalus. The sequence continues at coordinate 265,603,879 of NC_053156.1, forward strand.
ATTCCTGATCATGGCTGACAGCTCAGATATAATCCACATGAAGATAATTAAAAAAATGTAAAAGTCTGAGTCACTCCATTTCACATTTCATTAAAGCCAATTGTGCCACAATTAACAATGAAAATGAAGTCAAACGCGGAATAAATTTGGAGGGGTCTAATTTAAATTATACATATATTTAAACTATTTTATTAAACATACTATTATTAGATAAATGGCACCTAGAATGCTATCTTCTGCCTTCTTTATTCTGTTTTAATTTAATACTCTAGGTGTCTCATGCTTCTAGGTAGAACAGGAATGTATTTATTTAGAGTATTTTTTAATATTTTAAATAGTTAAGTTTGAGATGCTACAGCTTGATTATTCTTCTTATTATTATTTAACACTGAGGAACACAATGACATTTTTATTCTGTAAAAGGATAAACACTGAGGAACACAATGGAAATTGTAACTATTTTAATTTAAGCATTGCCAGATTGAGATACAGAGCTTTTATAAATTATCTTCAATATTTTAAGGCTTTAATAATGAGGAACACAATGGAAATTGTAACTATTTTAATTTAAGCATTGCCAGATTGAGATACAGAGCTTTTATAAATTATCTTCAATATTTTAAGGCTTTAATATGCTTTTTAATGCTTATTAAGAATATACATATATTCTATTCAATATACAAATACATAACAACACATGAGATCCATCATTCATCAGTTTCATTGGTCATTTTGTATATTCAGAATATTTTTTAATATATACTGCTTTTACAAGTAATACGTAGATTCAATATACTAATACATTACAACTCCAGTGATGCACAATCGACCCATGTACACACTAGAAGCATTTAGCGTATTTAATTGTATCTGGTTCTTCAGTAATTATTGTTTATATATGACACCCTCATCAAAATGGTGATAACTCTTATTTGATGATGTGCAAAAATGAGCAAGCTGTTCATTCTCTAAAGCAAAGTGACACTTTGAATAATAAAGTCAACACATCTTTTTAACCTATATTATGGAATTCTTCTTAAGGTAACATCTGAATGACAGAATAACTAATAGTTAAAAGCTAAGTTGAAGACATATCTGTTCACACAGTGGGGTAGCAAAAATTTGCTGTTCCTTACGTTTCATACTTTCCTAAAGATACATACACAGTAGAACCCAGATTATCCAAGGTAATGTAGACTGATGCTGCCTTGGATAACTTTTAACTTGGATAAAATGGGTCACCACTTCAGATTAAAAATTACAAATAGTAAAGATTTGAGTTTACATGGTTCAGTATCACTCTTAAGCCTATTTTCACACCTTCACTGTACTGGATCAGTAATAAAATTTTGACATTGGTATCGATACTAGCTGTAGTGTGTAGTGAAACCCACCCTGTTTAACTTCTGCCTAACTAGATACCAAAGGGGACTGATTATTAAGCAATGACAATTCAGTAAAAAAAAAAAAACTTATTCCTCCCTCATCCTGTCTAAACATTACATCCTCTTCTTTATACAGGTGTCTGGCCCATTTTCCAAATCTAATTGTTGTCACTCGGGCATTTTCTAACCTGCTTAGTCCTGAACAGAGTCATGGGGGCCACTGGAGCCTATCCCAGCTAGCATAGGGTGCAAAGGACCAACAAACCTTGGACAGGGTGCCAGCCCATCACAACCTACCGTGTATACTCGCGGGTAAGTTATCCCACAGATAAGTCAGGACTGGATTTTATTTACCGTGGAATTTGTGGTATTTTATTATGTTGGTCGTGTAAGTCGAATGCGGAAAACTCGTGCTATTGGTCCTAGAGATTATGATATGCTAACACCCACCTGAGAGAGTAACCATGGAGCACACTGTAATACCGAACCACACGGTAATACCGAACTATTCCGAAGCGATGTTTGCACTGTTTTGTGTTTTTTGCATCTCACACCCTTTTATACACCTTTATCGTAACATCATCCCTTATCTACAATGGAGTGTTCGATCAGAAGAAAATATGAAGCTGGTTTTAAATTAAACGTTGTTGAAGTAGCGAAAGAAATTGGTAAACTGCACTGCTGCAACAAAATCGATGCGTCTGAGAAACTGATATGAGATTGGATGAGGCAAGAAGGTGTAAAAAAAAAAATGCAAGTGTCGCATTTTTGAACAGGTGTATAAGTCGGGGTCTAATTTTATGATCGTTTTTTCGGATTTCAAGACCCGACTTATATGTGAGTATATATGGTAACTTGATTGTTCTCCTGTTTACTCTTTCTGTCATCTTTCTCCTTGTTTTTCTCTTTTTGTGGCCTCTCTTCTTGTCTCCAATGATTTTTCCAACTCCAAGCTTCTTTGATGGGGTCAAGATGGGCTTTTAAACGACTAGGTGGAAGGCCACTGGGGAAGCCTCCTTAACTATTGTGGCACGCGGCTGGGGGTGGCCCCCAGCCGGGACGCCCAGGAAGACAGGAGGAGGGCTCAGGCCTCCTCCAGACCACAAGGGGGCGACCGCCCTGTTTCCTTTGGGAGCCATGGGTACAGAGCTGGGAAGCTCAACCCTGTATGGGCCCGTGGTCACCGCAAGGGGGCGCCCCCATGCCTGGAAAACCCTGGACCCCAGCACTTCCGCCACACCAGGAAGTGCTGGGGGAAGACGAGTGGGGACACCCGGAGTGCTTCCAGGTACGCAACCGGCACTTCCGCCACACTGGGGTGTGTTCGTGGGAGATTGCTGGAACACACCTGGAACACATCCGAGTACAGATAAAAGGGGCCGCCTCCCTTCATTCGGGGCTGGAGTCGGGTGGAAGATGGACGAGGTCGGTGAAGAGAGAGAAGGAGGCAGTCCGAAGAAGAGGCAGTGTGGTTTGGCCTGGACTTTGGGGAAGACTGGGGTTTGTGGTACACTGAAATTATAAATATTAGTGTTAATAAACGTGTGGTGGTGACTTTTAACATGTCTGCCTGTCTGTGTCCGGGGTTCGTTCCACACTATGGATATTATAATTAAAGAAATTTGGTAAACGTTTTTTATATAGAATAAGAAATCTGTAGACACTTACTGTATACAGAATTTTGAGCTTAATGTCAAATTATGATGGCTCAAAATTGGCTTATTTAATTTTCATTCTATTTTTGCAGTACTCTACTGGGTACTGTAAGGACAAATAGACTGCACTGTGCCTCCAGAATGCCTGCTAGGACAGAAAAGCTCCACTAGTTCCATGTTTTATGCTTATATAGTTGGTTGATGTCTAAACGTTGGAAAGTAGAGTTTTAGAAGAAAAGCATGCATTCTCTTGTTTGCTACTGGGATGTCTTTCTCTTGTTCTTGCCCTCTCTCTGTGCACCGTCTCACTTATTTGCTCTGTGTTGAAAAAAGTTGAACAGCAGATGCAAAGTAGATCATAAAGCAGCCTGTCACCCACAGCTGACTCTGCCTGTTGCCGTTTGTGTTTTGGCCCTATGGCCACATTTGAACACGTGAAAAGAGGAAAAACTAAAAAGGCATTTAAACAGTGGATAGTGTGACATTTATACACTAGACAACAGCTATTTTCTGCCATGTTAACCTCTTTTTATTTTAGATTGGCTAAACTTTTTAATGGTTTTTATACAATTCCATATCCTGGACAACATTTGGGATCAGGACAACCCCAATGAACCATCTGGCTAGAGCCCTGCTCAGTAGACACAGTCAGTCAAGCAGACTCCCACTCCCCATTTAAAAATCCAGATCAAACCAAGTCTTTTTGACCATTATGCAGTTGAAGGTGGAAGGAAGCTGCTGATAAACTAACCATCTCTGTCGCCATTCATTTAGACGTTCCTAGCAGTACAGTTTTATGTCCTGGCAGTGACTATGCCCTGGACATTAATAAGCTGGAGCCTCATTTTTTCTGAGCTCTAAACCCATTACAGCATCTTACCGTCTAACTCCTGTCTCCTGAACAAGGTTAAATCAATAGTATCTACTTTCCAGAAGCAGAATGAACATATCAAACATTAGGATCTTCTAAAAGCTACTATTTTTTCTTTTTTATAAAAATCCAGATCAAACCAAGTCTTTCTGACCATTGTGCAGCTGAAGGTGGAAGGAAGCTGCTGATAAACTAACCATCTCTGTCGCCATTCATTTAGACGTTTCTAGCAGTACAGTTTTATGTCCTGGCAGTGACTATGCCCTGGATATTAATAAGCTGGAGCCTCCTTTTTTCTGAGCTATAAACCCATTACAGCATCTTACCGTCTAACTCCTGTCTCCTGAACAAGGTTAAATCAATGGTATCTACTTTCCAGAAGCAGAAAGAACATATCAAACATTAGGATCGTCTAAAAGCTACTATTTTTTCTTTTTTAATCTGATAATGAGTGGTAAATAGTAACACCCCATCCCACCAAATTACCTGGTTAATCTTGAGTTGAATGTAATTAAGGACACTACATTAAATACAGTAATACCAACCAACATAGAGGCAAAAAGTTTCATGTTTCTTTAATAATGCAATATTATTGTCAGCAAAGGATTGCCTGGATATACAAGTGTTTTTGCCTCACTGTCACAGTGGACTGGGTTTGAATCCCAGCTTGTTCATTGTATGAAATATTCTTTTCTTTGAGTTATGAGATGGTTTTCTGGTTTCTTACCACATCACAATATGTGTATCTGGCACAATTTGCTGAGAGCTGTTAAGGAGTGACACAATGAGTCCTGGAATGTCAAAGCACAATTCTTTGTTGTGCTGAAATTCTTGTTTACATTTCTTTTTACCTCACCCTACAAGTTGAAGCACTAATATCAGTCATCAAAGCACAGTGAAGGTGAATGCAAAATAATTATGATTTTGGTTGTTTGGAAATATATATATTAATTTATATATATTGTGATGGACGATGCATGTGGGTAGGCGTCCCGGCTGGGATGGGGCTAGGTTGCTTACATAAACAAGAGACCAGCTCTTCAGAATAAAAAAAAAATGCAAAAGTCGTCCTGTCTCAGCCAGAAGACAAGCAAAAGATGCCAAAATTGGGTATGTGGTCATCCCTGCCAGGACAGGTTTGGGGAACTTACCTGGTTAGGAAGCCAATATAATGTTAGAATCGGGACATTTAGCCATTTGTTCCCCCCAATATAACAGATAGCAGTATCCCTGGCCTAGGATTCCCACATGGACACCTGCAGGGCATGCTGGGACCTGTAGTCCCATGGGGCAGCCCTGTTGGGTTCCATGTGCGCTGCCGGGATTAGTAATCCCTACATTTCCTTCGTTTGATCTGGAAGTTCTTCCCATGGCCTATGCTCTAGAACTGGGAGTGCTCCCAGATCCAGGATAAAAGAAGCCGCTTGATCTCATTCAGGCCATTTGGAGTCGGGTTTGTAGGACAGACTAAACTTACCTGAGAGGTGGGGAGGAGAAGAAAGAGAAGAGAGAAACAATTGTATTATTTCTGATTTAAAAGCTTTCTTTATAAGGTATTTATGCAAATAAACCTATCTATTATAACAAGACTTGGGCTGGAAACAGTAGCCCTGTAGGGTTCCGTTGGTGCCGCCAGGGGGTACTGTAGGGATTAGCAATGCCTACTTTGCAGGACTTCCACATGACCACTCTGCCTCACCCAGTAGAGTTGGGAATCATGTAGATGAGGAGAAAGCTCTTGATGGGTGGAAGGGAGAGTTAAGATATTTGGTTCTAAGAAACCATTTATCTGTACCCAGAACTTGTGTCTGTAAAGTTGGGTTTGGTATTTGAGACTCAGTGGTGCACCGTTGTGGTCACAATATATAGTAATAGAAGACACAGACAGTTCTCCCTTACCCAGTCAGGAGGCCAATGTAATGGATGAACAGCAAGAAACTAACATGTGTTCCCTCAGTATGCCAGGTATCAACATCCTTTTGGTGGAGTTCAGATCTGGACACCTGCAGGGCTGCAAACTGTAGTTTTTACAGGAAGCCCAGCTGGGGTCTTTGGGTGCCACTGAAACGAGCTACCAGGATGACACTCCCTTGTCACATAGAAGTTCCACCTGACCAGTAAGTGCTTCTTGAATGCAACACAGCTGTATCAGAAATATTGTTGGGTCAGCCAGTCGAGTCAGAGTTGAGAATATAGGAAGACAGCAACAGTCTTCCGGACAGGAAGTGAAGCAGAAAGGATGGAAAAAGTAGTTGTCAATTGTCTGAAAGTTAACTGTATACATCGTAAAAAAGGATGTGGGTTGGTTGGTGATAACTTTCCAGCCAGGAAGTCATAATAATGGAAGGGATACCTCCTCCAGAGGCCATGTGTTCCCTCAATATGTTGAGTGGCTGCATACCTCTGGTACAGCACCCATTTGGAAACCCACATGGTTGCCCTATTGTGGTCTTTGGGTATCAGTAAAGGGAGCTTCTGGTGTGCAATCTCCACTCTTCTTAAGAGATTTTGCCTGACCCGGAAGTACTTCATGGATTCAATATCACTGGAAGAACTACCAAGTTCAGCTTAAAAGAAGCTCCTCAGCCTTAGCATGGCAAGTTAGAGTTGGTGGTGAAATAGGACAAAAGATCACCTGGATTGGAGAAAGAGAAGAAGTAGGAACCAAAATATTTGAATTGTTCTTGTTGGAAGATAAAGACTGGTCTCTTCAAGTAAAAGGCTTGTTTTGAACCCAGGACTGTTTTGTGAGTAGTTGTATCTAAGGTTTAGCATTCTGAATATATGTAAGATAAAAATTTTAATGCACAGATTATTTTTACATTTTAAATTGACTAGGAGATACAATCTATAATATTACTGCATCCGAACCACAAGATGTCTCCCACTATCAGCCAATTTACATACCTGTGTTTGAAACTGACAAGATTCCTGCTACCTCATTCATGCTCAAAGGCTCTTCCACAGTTTTAAATTCCACTAGTTTATACATTCCAGAAGATGGGGTGAAAATTAGGAGGAATTATGAATACACAGCAGGTAAAAAAGCAGCATTGCTACTATTCTAATATATATATATATTTTTGGATTGTAACTTCAGTTTCTCTCCTTGAGTCATCTACATTGACTCAGCAGAAGTGATCACTAATACTTAAAGCTATATGACATTATTTCATTATTCATGATGAATATAAAGTCGATCTTTTAGTGTAACCAGCTACTGTCAGACCAAATGCAGACAGGGTGACTACTTGTGCAACATCAGCAAGCAAAGCACATAGACAGCAATAAATCCCATGCCAAATTTCATACAAATACAGTATATTATACACACAGAAATATGAAGACTAAAACACATTTTCATCATAAATTTGTCTTAATGTCAACTCTAATGTGTGTAACTAATTCAATGTAATCTTAAATCATTTTAAGTAAAAGGATTTAAAGGACAGTAATATATTTGGAGTGACAGTGTTGTATACCATTGTTTCAAAAGCTCCAGGATTTCACATCCCACCACAGAATAAATCCTGTATGGATTTTGCATGTTCTCCTTCAGTTTGTTTGTGCTGTATCCATGTAGTTTAGTATTCATCTACACCACTATGACACATAAAGGTTAAATTAATTAAATTGGTCTAGTGTGAGTGTACACTTAAAAATGGACATTTCATAGTTCAAAACAGCATTCAACATTAAAAAATAGTGTGCCTTTCCTCTATGTATAATGAAGTATATACTGCTAAAATGGGTATTCAGTGTCTTTGTACTGTTTGTACTCTTCCATCCTTAAAGTTGTGTTTATATAATTCACGTATCTCATTTGGTTTCTTTTTATTTTTTTTTGTTTTCTAGTTTTTGTATAAAAATCATTTTCACAATGTGGGACCTTATAGAAGAACAGGAAATAATGCCTTTTATAAAATCTCACAAATGCTGACTCAATGAAAAAATTGTGTGACTTGATAAGGCAGTATATTGTATATATAATTTCAAAAGATGACTCTTTTTAATTTAGGGTAAAATGCTGAAAATTAGGGTGGCATGGTGGTGCAGCGATAGTGCTGCTGCCTCACAGTAAGGAGACCTGAGTTTGCTTCCCGGGTCCTCCCTGCGTGGAGTTTATATTGATGTGTGTCTGGGTGGGTTTCCTCCGGGTGTTCCAGTTTCCTCCCACAGTCTAAAAACATGCAGGTTAGGTTCATTGGCGATTCCAAAATTTTCTTATGTGTGTGTGCGTATGCCCTGCGGTGGGCAGGCGCCCTTCCCGGGATTTGTTCCTGCCTTGTGCCCTGTGCTGGCTGGGATTGGCTCTGGCGGACCCCCGTGACTCTGTGTTAGGATATAGTGGGTTGGAAAATAACTGACTGACTGACATACTGAAAATTAAGCTGGCTGACTTCTCACACCTTGCTAGATTTATTAAATTTGAAAATGTATGCAAAATATCAATGTCTGAATTATTTTTCAAGGCACTTTGCTGTTGTTGGTCCACCATAGGTGCTCAGGAAGATTACAGGTGTGACCATTTGGGGGCATTACTGACAACCAAACCTCAGACACAATTATACTGACTACAGTCCTGGATTCAAATGACTTTTTTCATTAGACAAAATATTTTCACAGGTCTCTCAATAAGCAACACTTACTTCTTCTTTTCTTTTCCATTCCTTTTCTTTCCTTCCAGACAAACCTTTTCTGACTCCTCTCCAGACTCTGATCCCTGAGTTGACAGAGGTGGACCCTTTATGCAGGATCCGGGAATACTTCTACTGACAAGGAGGAAGTATTCCCAAGCCCCTGAAAGTAGGCCCTCCCCAGCAACTCCCTCTGTTGGCACCCAAGGAACCCTGTAGGGCTGCCCAACACGATTGCAACTCCCAGTATGCCCTGAAGGCCCATGAATGGGCATACTGCACAGGAATGCTGCCACCTGGCATGTCAGGGGAGAGTGTACTCTTGGGAACCCCCCCTCCATCTACTACACTGGCCTCTCGGCCAGGTAAGGGTACTATTTCTATCCTGCCATCTGTCACACAAGCTTTAGGCATACAACATGGTGTAGCAGTAAAGGCACTGGAGTTTAAACTTCAAAGCTGCATTGTGTAAACCTGAGAAAATCCCAAACCAGCATGGACTTCAACTCTAACAACAGATGAGTAAGTTGTCATAAATAAAAGGTGTTAACAAAATATACAGTAGTAAGAGTTTGACAAATAAACTCCAGTAATTACAAATGTGTTCTTCACATGGTCATTTTAAATGTCATACTGTGCATATGCCATGCATAACTATTCTTTTGAAACACATGCTGACCTGCTGCCAAAATGTTTTTTTGCACTAAATGTTTCATTCTGTTCAACAAAGAGGAAAAAGCAGCTTTTGAGTTTCAGGGTTTCTGACACAATTCATGTACATATTGCATAACAGTAAATCCTCTTTTTTGTGCTCAATAAAAGGATGTCCTAACTGGTAAATTGAATTGTGAAATCTGTACATGGCAAACTGCTGTGTTCAGTACTGGTTCACTTCTTGTTAAGGGTTTGACTCAACAAAGCAAGAAAAAAGAATCTTATGATTGTTTATTCACCCCAAAAGTGAGAACTGGAAACTGCTTTATTCATCAACAACAATTTAAAAGTAAGCTGACTTCTAATTAATTTTTGCAATGCAAGGTTCCTGGAGAAGTCTGCATATTTACTGAAATATCTATTATTTGCCATTGTGTTTATTGTCAAAACTGGTTTACATCTACTGAAATCAATTTTTCTAGACTGTTTCAATATTTTGCTTTAGGATTATCACAGCTACTCTGAGGACTGTAATTATATAAAAGTTTTAATTTTAACATTTAACAGCAAAGAACATAAGTTGCTAAACTAACGGATTACTGCTGCCTCTTTTGAGCCTACTCTCATAGATCCCATACCCTGGCTAACCCTGTTATCCACTCTTATTATACTTTTTTTTTATTATTATTAGTGGGAGAACACCAGCAAAGTAAAACTCAAGTTAGTCAACCACACAGTCAATACTAAAAAAAATCAATCAAACTGAAAACTCAACATCCTTCTACTTAATTCCAAGAGCTATATGACAAGACAGTTCAGTCTTCTTACCTGTTTAAGGCCACAGCACACCAGATAACTTTTCAAGTGATTTATAGTCGTAGCCTTCATTTACATAATCAAGGTGAGTCAACGGAAGCCTAGCATGACATGCCTAGTGACTCACTGCAAATAGTCTGTGACTCGCTCTGATAGAATCAAACAGGAGTGGGCTCTGTGTGCAGAAGAGTTGAAAAACAATGAATGCTCATTTGGAAATGCATAGAATGCAGCAATGTGTGTGTTTTGTAGCTTACAAGAAGAAGAGAGTCTCATCTCTGATGTCTTGTGTTTTACGTACCGTAAAAGAATGGAAAAAAGGAAAAGAAGAACTGAGAATGCAGCTGAACTCGCCGCAGCTGTTCAAACCTTCATAGAGTGCTGAAGAGCCAAGCAATTTTCAGTCACTTAAATTGGCATGGTCCAGCAAAATGACCAGAATCTGTTGCCAGCATGCGTGACATAACCCACAACTAAAACTTGCACAATGTGGCATTGGCTTTTAAGAAGCAGAAAAGGTATGAGGGACCTGGCCTTCTTATTATAAAACAGTATTAATGAACGCTTGAGAGAAACATTCTTGAACCAATCCTCACAGGAAAAAACTTACATTTTTTCCAGTTTTTTCCTAGTCTAATATTATATAGAATGCTTTCCCACTTGAGTTATGGTTGGATGAGGTAGTTTTCTTCCAATTCTTCATGCAACCAAAGTAGTGTAGATTATATTCAAGACTTTTGAAAATGTACAAGTGATTTTAGATCGACAGCTAAAAGATATTAAAAATGTTAATCCAAAATTGTCTGAAGGTAGAATATTCTGAATACATACAACCAAGTGAGTTAGGCACTTAATGACATTGTTTAAAATTTGCATTGTGTCCTTTCAGAGTTTAAAGAGAGCAATGCATAATTTTAACTATAAGCCTGATCGAAAAAGATTGTATTTTATGCTTGGCTTTATCTACCCATTTAAGTACCACCTTCTTACTACTATCCTTGTCTCTTTCTCCTACCAAATAGCCAAATTTGGCTGCAAGAACACCAGACTATAACTTCTAAGAGCAGGACCTTGTCTCTTCAGACCCCTACGTTCCTTTTAAATGGACCATCTCTCTGTCCTCTCTTTTTCAATAGATTAAAGGTTATAAAATACTAGCAGCCACAGTGACCTTTTCCCTTTATCATCCCAAATTAATCTCTCCAGTTTCTGTAAAGCCTGTCAAAACTTTCTCCCTCTTGCTCTGATATTCCCAGGTAAATTACTATAATGTTATTCAGTATCATTTTATGGTTTGCGGTTCACTGAAGATGCCCTCTTTCCACACTAGCATGCTGACTGAAATTCCCATTACCAGAGTAGGTCTTCCTCTCCCTCTCTTTTAAGGCCACACTGGAGCCTGCGCCTTTCCCTGCCCCCACCTGTCACAGGAGCACAGGATCACGCACACTCATTCATACCTGGCTAATTTAGCATTACCAGATCGACTAACATACAGAGATATGGAGATAAAAAATAAAAAAGGCAGAGAAAAAAATATGTGCCGATCAATTGGCTAAGTAAGCTGCACAATAATACATCAGGCTTGAACTCAATCATATGTCCCTGGAGCTGTGAGGTACCTGCTGACAAAATTATTAGCATTTTGCAAAAGAAAAGCTTCTTACAGTAAATGTTCATAAAACCACACATTGTACAGGCGCCAACTCTGCTTTCCCTGTTTTCTGAAAAGCCATCTGATTTTATGAAATGGATTTTTTTCTGACAGTTCTTACATCAGAGTGTTTTTAGTAAGGTTACATTAATATGAGAAGAACACTCTATAAATCTTCATTCCTATTATAATTTTTGTGATATCATGACCCTTTCAGATCTTTAGAAGTGTCAGATAGGGTTGTCCACTCTAGGGCTGTATCAGATTGAATGCTACTAGTCAAATATAATATCTAGACTATTTTCAAAAAGTCTTAAACAGAGGCAAAAACGAATATTTAAAAATAAAACTATTCATTTTTTTGTTTATCACAAATGCTATACAATATTGCTGTATTTTAACAAATCTGCTTTTGCACATTATTTTCAGGATCATGCTTTTTGTAATTTGTAATGAAAAGCATGTATCATCATGAATAAAATCGATATTCATCTGATTCTTAAACACTTCCTTTTACAATAAACTTTACTGCTGCCTTGTGCTGTAACTGTTAAGCAACAATCACACCAAGCAAAAACTAGTTTATTCTATTACTAGTCTCAGTGGAATATAACTCATATTTCCTTTTATCATAGTAGCGGCTTTCAAAATTTGAACCATTTTAAAGATCCTTTCCAGTATCAGCAACACTTGTTTAGCTACCTCAGGCAATAAGCATTTTCACATGCTTGTGGTTCTCTACTGAATTGAAACATACTGCCTAAAACAATTTGTAATAAAAATATTTTGTTCACCTCTATTACATTTTAGCTGCAGTTGTAAACAGGAAAAAGAGAAGCTATGATTAATTAAGTCCTGTTTGTTATTCCTCAATCATCTCCTCTTGCCTGTACAGGTCAACTGGCATTCCCAGGCTGCGAAGTGTCAAGTCACATCTAGCACACCATTTTTCCTGTCTAAACTTCTTGTGCTTTGCTTTAAATTGTTGATCTGTACTGTCTGTTAACAAAGTAGTCTCCCAATAAAGTCCTTCTTACAGAATTTCTCTTAGTTGCTACATTATGTATAAAAACTTGTACTGAATAAATTATTTATAGGAAATGCTTAAAAATCACTATAATATATTGTGGATAGCATGATGGTGAAATGCTAGCACTGTTGCCAGGCAATAAAAAGACCAGGTTGTACATCCTGGTCTCACCCTGTGTGGAACTTGCAAGTTCTCCACATACTCCCCGTGTCTATTTGGGTTTACTCCGGATGTCCTGGTTCCTTCTACAATCCAAAGACTTGCTGGTTAGGTGGATTGGTGCTGTCAAAGTTTCCTGTGTGTGTGTGTGTGTTCACCCTGTAATGAACTGGTGCCCTGTCTAGGTATTGTTCCTGCCTTGTGACTGATGATTGCTAGGATAGGCACTAGCTGCTCTGTGCCCCTACTCTGGATATGTACGTTATGAAAATGGATAGATGGATGGATAATGTAACATTTAGTACAATATATATTCAGGCATTTGTGGAACACATAGTATTAACAATGCCTCAATTTATAAAAGAGAGAGATGGGCATTCACACTATGTCTTCTGACTTTTAGAAGCAAAAAAAGCATAGTTGGAAGAAAAAAAATATAATGACAGCTTTTCACAAGCAATTTCTTCTGAGGTTTCTTACATACATTACATGCAGTATGAAGGGTTCCCAGCTCCTCTTTTTTTATGATCATGTCACTTTGGGCACACAGAGCATCATGTTTTTGTAAAGGGCTTTGTTTTAAAGTGTCACATTTGTCTGAGCATTCATGTGACTATTAAGCAACACTGCATGAGTCATAAGCATATACTAGATTTCTTGCTGTTTTCTTACTCTACAAGAAAAAAGTATAAATATTAATCTATGGAAAAATAATACAAAGTTGACTGACTGACTGACTCACTTACTCACTCATAAACAAAAACATTATTTCTCACTTAGCAAAAAAGCTGACATTTGGCAGGTTACTCATAGGTATCTGCTAAGAAAGGCCATTTCACTATATTAATATTTAGGGGTAAACTCCCCCCCACAACAGAAAACTAAAAACTCCAAAATCTCAAATGGTTAACATACTTGATTGAAATTTAGTGATGTTATAGAAAAATAATTATTAGCTGATATGTGTTTTTTTATTTTTTAATACATTTTTAATTTGTCAATATTTATTAATATTACGCTTACTTTCACACTCTTCACTGCATTGAGAGCATACTTTATGCATATGAAGGATGCAGCAGAAGTGACTGACAGGCCACACAAATAGCACCAATAATCATTTAGGTGGAGGGATGACTGAAGAAGGGGAAGTGTCCTAGCCTGGATAAATGAGAAATGTTATAAAATGGAAAGAGAAAGTTTGGTGAACCTCAATGAAGGACTGGAAGGTGGAAATGTCTGTCTTAGAAAAGTTGTGCTTGAATTTCTAACAGGGAAATGCTCCACAGTCCTTGCTCTTCATGTCAATACATGAATACAGCACACAGAGTACTGGCACTTACGTATATTTGCTTCAAGCACTTCTTTGCATTCATTTTCTTGGGCTGTTTCAGCTACAGAGAAACTATAATTTCAAACAGCAGGGCAATACAAAAGATACAGAATTTCAAACAACTTGTAAGTTTTCCCCTTCAGGATCAACTGCACACAGTACCATATGACTTATATCACACATGTTACTGTACAAGACTTTAAAGCCAGCTCATTTACACAGTATTTTGTTCTCTGTCCTGTGTAGGACTTGTGCAGTTCCGCTCCTGCCTCATTTTAATGAGACACTTCTAAAGGGGAGTTTTTTAAACATAAAGGAACCATTGCTGCAGCAAAACAACTAAGACGTTGTCAGGTTTGCTGTGTGTTTGAATAAAGCTCCAAAAGTATACCTTCAAGTTTGAGTATAAAAATCCCTCTGCCCAATTTTCTTCTGATTTGACTTTAAAGGGGGACTACATATACATGATGAAAAACATGAAAAATTCTGTACTTGAGTGAATGGTGTAAACAAAATAAAATCAGAAACATCTAATAATGTTAATATATACTAAAATTTAGCATTATTCCTACTGATTACCCGTTTCAAATCAAAAGAGTAAACTGAACTGTAAAAATTGCATTTTGCAATGACCATCAACAAATGCCAAGTCACTAGGAAAAGCAGGAACTGGTCTAATGCAGGAATGTTTTCCTCTTGGACAATTGAGTATAGCATGTTTGAGTGTAAGCAGCTCCAGTGACTTTTTAATATTATTATTATACATTATGTAACAGATGCCTATATTATTATTATACATTATGTAACGGATGCCTATATCCAAGGTGACTTATAATATTTGCTATACAAATAGTTGGGAGAGTGGAAGAGGACGAAAGTGACATGATTTGTAACTGATTGGGAGACCAGCCTTTAATAAGGTAATTTATTCAATAAAAACACTATCTTTGAACCCAGGCCTATTGCCTATGTGGTTGTATCTTAGGTTCGGGCGACTGAGAAAGCCCGTACTGGTCACAATCTCTATTCTAATTGAGGTAATCCTATAGTGTCTCCTGGGTTTAGGATAGCACTGCATTACTACTCTTGGTGATATTTTGATGTCTCTGGGTTTAGAATTTTTGAATTGCTCAAGTCCAAGTTTTCAATTCCATCATCTTTTTTCTTCCGTTTCTAATTCCAGTCATTTGTCAGGTTTTGTGATATCCTTATTTCTTTTCCATTTTCTTCTCGCCCTATTTTAATCTTCTTCAACTGTTTGTCCTCTAGGTTGAAACCTGTTTCTGCATCATGTACCATTTTAAACAAAGCCTTCTCTATGTCTTTGCCTATTTAGTCGTCTGGGAATGTGATCATCCATTGTTTACTCCTCTTGACTGGAGCATCAATTTCAATAACATTATTTCTGCATTTAAAAATCCCAGTCATCAATGTACACAATTTGATCTTGGACAAGTTTACACCCCTGGTAAACATTTCAATAAGGGCCATTCTGATGATCTGTCCTGCTTCGTTTGCAGATCTGTCCTGCTTCGTTTGCACTTCCAAATCACCAGGGGCCTCATGTATAAACAGTGCGTACGCACAGAAATGTTGCGTAAGAACTTTTCCACGTTCAAATCGCGATGTATAAAACCTACACTTGGCGTAAAGCCACGCACTTTTCCACGGTACCTCATGCCTTGTCGTACGCAAGTTCTCCGCTCGGTTTTGCAAACTGGCAGCACCCAGCATCAAAGCAATGGTACTGTTCTTGTGTGATTACTCATTATTTTCATGACGCGGCTTTATAAATACACAGAAACTAACCGCATATTGTTTATTAGTGTAATGCATCTGATTGTAATTAACTTGTAACAATATAATGGTTCAGAGAACAGCCATAGTATTCCAAATACCATAACTGCTTTAGCGTTGTTACTCTCACTTCTCCTTCTTCTTCTTCTTCTTCTTCTTTCAGCTCCTCCCATTAGGAGTTGCCACAGCGGATCATCTTTTTCCATATTACTCTCACTGCACGACTCGGAGTATTTATATCACTGTATCTGAGTGTGAATCACAGCAGCAGCTGATCGGAAAGAGAATTATCGGTATACAGCTTTAAGGACACGCTGTCTCAGCCACTGCAAAACGTTTTAAAGCCTTTCCTGTACAGACCTCGCGGTTCAGAAACAGTTTCATCCCAAGAACTTTAAATGCACTCAATCAATTGCTCCTTGTAGAACGGTTTGTACTTATAAGTACAATCACCCCACTGTAAACTTGCACTACAGTTATAATATCTCACAACCTGAGCCACTTTATAAAGCGCGTATTTACATATGATGACGATATCATTTTTAAGGTGAAATGCAGCAAAATATGTTTGTTAAATTATACACATAAAACTTTAACTTCATTTAAATAATCTATATTCTTCACTGGGAGTGTCGTGAAGGATAGAATAATTAAACATGTACTATGAAGATATTTCAATGTTCTTTAAACGTTTTGAAGAATCGGCGCTAAGCTTACAGATGGCTTAACGTCTATTACAGAGCTGATTGTGTGGCGATCGGTTACTTGGGGAAAGAAAAGCACTGACTGCAGTGACGGCTACGCGAATATATATTGAATAAAAAAGAAAGAGAAAATAACAACACAGCTAAAAGCAGCGACAAATTTCGACAATAAATTATTTCATCAAGTGAAACACATGTTTAATAACGTGCTTTAACTCCTATCATCATGAAAATGACATCACGTATACATCTCAGTATTTTAGTTATTCAGAGAGCTGTAATATCACGAATGTAATGGATTCTGTGTCCAGTTGGAGGAAGAGAGCCAGTTTAAGAAGCAAGTAGTGATTCACACACATAGAGCACATACGAGTAGAAGATCAAATACAAAACAAAGCATTTAACGTGCTACTTTAATTACGTGTATGTGATTTGAGAAACTGGTTAATTAAACGATTTTAAGATGAAGTTTATAATGTTCTACTAAATGACAAAATAAACTACGTGATTAAAGTGGAAATGTCGAGATTGAAGTTGACATTTCGTGCTTTTTCCCCACCGTGTGCCTTTTTTCTCTGTACCCTAATAAACTTTCATATGACACTCAGACAGTGGGCTTACAACTCTTCTTTTCACGGCAACTTTGATATGTGACTTCTTTTTTATTTCCGGCACTGTGCGATTTTGTGGATGTGAGCTTTCAAGTTCCTCCAACACGCTATGTCACTCGATCAACTTCATTTTGTTGATTATACCACGGTTTATTTGAACAAATGGTATGTTTTTCCTTTGCCTCCACTTGGTATTCGCTGAAATTCTTATATTTTCCCCGTGCTTTTCCCATTGTCTTTTCACAGAAGGCTGCGCCTTAAGGGCGATTTATATTGATTTGCATATTCAAATAGGCGTTACATAATGCGCGTGCACGAGCGTTAGTTTTCACGCTGATCGGGATCTATGTAACGAAAGAACGTGGAAGTTGGAGTATGCACAGATTCCTGCATCTGGATTTTTCTGTGCGTAAGCACATTTCGGCTTTTGTGCTTACGCCATGTTATAGTGCAAGTTCTACGCACAGCGTTATACATGAGGCCCCAGGTTCCTAAGCACATGTTTTCATAATGTCCCACAGTCACAAACTTTTAAAGAGGTGTGTTGCAATTTCTTTCATCTGTATTCTCCTGTAACATTAATTTTCCCCTCCAGGCTTTATTCTTCTTGACTTTTCTTCTCAAGATTCTTTCCAGCAGACATTGTTTCTCATCTGACACAACTAATGTAAGGTTAGCCTCTGGCTACTGCTTGAAACTGTCTGATTTTGTATCCCTAAACTTTTCGAAATCCTTTAAATTTGCATTACTTGAATAATCTCTCATAAGAATTACGAATGCAGTTGGCTACAGCTGGCAACTTGTATGAAGTCACATGAATGGGAGTCAAGACCTGTTGTCTATGTATATTTTGTATTTGAGGTTGTGTCTTCTGTTGTGTTTCATTTGAACTGGGAAGTTGGAAATTCCAAGTTTCCAGTAGGGAGTTTTAACTGTAACGCCCCCACAAGTTGGATTTACTACTCAGAAAGTCGTGACAACCTCCCCAACCCTAACCTCAAAATCCAAGATGGCTGTATTAATTCTCTTTTAATAGGCTGAGACCAACTAAAGTGGGACATGTTTGTTCAGTAGTTGTCTGTATTCCAAAAGGGCAAGAACAACATTTTTTTTCCTAGAGGTATCCATATTGGTTTTCCAAATATTTTACTTGGACACGGTCAATTCAGGTGTGACACCATTCCATGCTAAATGAAATGCAGCATTCCTCCTCTTGGTTATTTGGATTTCATTGCTCTTATCACTTTTCTGGCAACATTGGGCTGGGTGGATGCTCATACTTTCTGATATTTTTAATGGTTAAATGTGAATTTGCACAACTCTGTATTTATTTAATAAAATTTGACCACATAAAGCCACACAGATATTGTCAAAAGTATGTTTTTAAGAGCACTAAGTTAACTGGGAAAGACACAAACTTAAATTTCTCAATACAATTATGTTTACTTCAAAAGGCAAAGCTCTTCTTTACTAAATTTAACTCCTGCTTAGAGATGCATCAGAAATGCTAAAATTCTTGATCTAAATTTTTAATTAAAGTAAAACAAACCAGTCTAATCCACCAGTGCCAGCCAAAGCTGGCATGTGTACAGCTAGTCTGACATGTGTCCCTGTGAAACCAATATGCAATATGACAAAAGCAAAAAAAGGTTTAGAAATCACATCACAGAGACACTTTAACATAATCTTTAAATTATTTAAAAACAAACCAAAACCACAGAGACACTTTAACATAATCTTTAAATCATTTAAAAACGAAACAAAACCAATTTGATAAATCAATTTTGTATAATCATATCAAAACACTAATTTGTATTTTCTTTAATTTGGCTATTACATGTTCTGTTGTGTTACATTATTAAAATTTCTTCCTGAAAAGAAAACTGCATCATGACAGCCCTTGTGCTTTCCGATAAATGCTGTCATGAGACAACTGCTGGAGCCATGATAGCTTTGTGAGAAAAAGGATGACAGTTAACAAATTTGAATCAGATTGATATCTCCAACCTCAATCGATCTATTGTGCCCAAAACAATATGCTCAGTGGAGGAATCGCCCTACACAAAGATGAACACGTGTTCGCCTACGCAGATACAGTAAGCACAAGGACCCCAGCTGGTGACCTGTCCAGTGCGTGGGCTCATAGAAGCGATCAGCTTGCTGGTTACCTTGGTAACTCCCATTCATGAGAGGGTGCAATAAAAATCCCTTGGGCAATGCAGTATCTCATTTACAGAGGCATACAAAATAAGACAGTCGATGGGCTTTTAAATGACTATGCATAGTTTACCAGATCAAAACAAAATCATTCAGCATTACTGGCTCAATTGCTGCAACTATAAATAAATAGCGTCTTCTATAGGAACCTGATAGGGATGAAAGGTGAGCAAACAACCACTGTGGCATTAGTGACATACTGGTGACAATGGTTTAGAGGTTCCTTAAATGCATCATTTTCTTTAAGGATTCCAGGACATTTACCCATGAATTTATATATTTAGATAAATGTTTTATCCAAAATGACTTAAAATGTCAAATTCATTTCAAATTAATATTTCTGTACATTTTGAAAAGAGTATAGTGCCCTGTGTTTAAATCCCACATCCTGCTTTTATCTTTGTGGAGTGTCTAAGTTTTCCTTGTGGGTTTTCCTCTGGGTACTCCACATTCCCAAAGACATGCAGGCTACTAGGTTAACCGTTGATTACAAATTGAACCTGTGTGAGTGTGTCATGCAATGCATGGCACCTGGCACCTTATGCACAACTGTTTTTTTGCCTTGCAGCCATTGTTGCTGAGCAGCTCTTAATCCTCACAACCAAGGACTGGATTAAACTACGTGTAAGTTATTCTACATCTGCAGCAGGACTTCAAGTGTGCGAGTAAGCACTGGAATGGTATACTGACAACATTCCATTTTTTTGCTGTGGGGTACCAGCAGTTAATGGCTATGTACTGGCATCTTGCACTGAACCTTGAAACTGTCAAAAACAAAGTTCTAGCACTCTAGTGTTTCCACTTCAGCAACTGCTCTGGAACACATGCGAGTTAAGCAATGAATTGAACTTGCTTTATGGTTTTGCTACTTAACCACCAGGCTATTATTCCCCAGGTACATGTTAGAAATTCTTGCATTCAATTTAGAAACTTGGTTAAACATAATATTGTATATCCAGTCTTATATCAATTATTTCCAAAACATTACATGTAATATCAGAAAGATACTATAAGTTATTTTTTTTATTTTCTGAATGTACTTATTCCAAGTAAGAGTTACTAGGGTTTGCAAGTTCTGGATGGAAAGTCAGTTCATAACAGGGTACATTTAGTTACACACAGACAAATTAAGAGTAACCAATTAACCTAAAATACATAATTTTGAGATAAGAGAGGAAGCAAAAAACCCAGAAAAAAACACAAACTGCATACAAATATTAAAGAACAGTTAAAAAAAAGAAAAATATATTTTTTAGAGTAAAGCTCATTAAAGTTAATGGTAGTCAAACTAGGTGGCACAGTAAGGAGGCCAGGGTTCATGTCCCAAGTATTCCCACTGTGGAATTTACATGTGCTTCCGATGCTCATGTGGGTTTCCTCCCACAGTCTAAAGACATGAAGGTTCAGGGGACTGACATTGCTAAACTGACCTGTGAGTGTGCTTGCTCACCCTGTGATAAACTGGTGCCCTTTATAGGTGTTAATCCTGCCTTGAACCCAATCATTGCTGGGATAACCCTAGCTGCCCCACATTTCTGCTCTGGAAAAAAAGGTTAGAAAGATGGATGGATACTAGTCTCAATGTGGTTTTAGGCAGAAGAGCTAAACCTTGGGCTACTACACAATTATAATTTAAATTAAAACAGGCAACATTATGCACAAAATCTAGCAGGTATCACAGCACAGAATTTAGATTCAAGTAGAACAACCACCATCTTTACTTTCTCATCAACACTATATGCACTGCAGACACATTCCACGAAAGTTTGGTGGAAGGACCATACTTCCTCATGAAGGCCCACTATACGACCCCTTTCAAACTGACAAATAGTGCAAGATGATGGCTACGAAGCATGAAGGACACTTTACAGAGTACTGTACAAAATGTAGGAACACAAACGACAATCTGCAAAGCTGTGAACACCACTTATTGATGGCTTTGGCTGGCAGATACAGGTGTCCGCCTTGAAAGTCGGCTTACATCTTTACTGCTGGCATTGTTAGGATCTTCTCTGTATCAGCTCGTTTTTCACTTTCCACTAAAATATTTTCATCTCTGTATTTTCCAAGATTATTCTGAATATAAAAAGGTATGGTTTTGACTAATATTCGAGGTGAGATATGGAGGTAAATGGTTGGGTTGAATAACACCATGTTTCTATGAAATGGCATTTCATACTCATTATAATTCATAGATACAATGAAGACACCCTATTTCATACAACATCTAGCATGCTTGCTGGTAATACTGCTATATGTGTCAGGTACAAAGTTTTTGTATATATCTACTGTATATAAAAATATCGCAATAAAATAACCTGAAAACACTTCCATAGAACATTTTCAGTTAAAAAAAAAAAAACAGCAGGCCACATTCATCTGCCTGGTTGCCATGGTGATTAACAACACTGTGTTGTCCCCAGTTCCCCCAAGGTAGACTAGAACCCCACCCCCACCACTAACCCATACTTTCTCAACCCCTGCGGAGAAGGTTGAGGTTTTCAGCACAAAGAGACGCGTGCTGTAATTGGTGTGGAATCACAAGCTGGACGTGAAAACGCTTTCTCCTGAGGGGTTTGAAAGACAGAGAGACAGGGAAGTGGGGGAGGTCTGTGATAAATAGATAATAAAACCTATAAAACATGTAAATCTGGAGTATTTGTAATCATTTGCAGTATTAACCATCAACAATAACAGGCATTGTATGTTAGTCATTCTAAAAGATGCCATAAGTTAACTTTATAATGGTTAGAGCAGTGTTATAAACCTGTGTTTAAAATCACGGGCTCACACCCAGGTTTGATAACAAATGCAGCATATTAATTTTAGTCCACCAGGAGGAATAACAACAAGTCTGTGCAGAAACATTTATTTTAGATGTTAGTGAAAGACTATTTCAAATGTTAATTGTTTGTTATTAAAAATAACTATCTGTGCACATACAAAAAATTAATGAAATTCTAAAAAATGGTAACTACAGATGAGCGGCATATTTTTTTTAATGAGACACTGATGAGCATCTGGGGAATTTTACACACTGCCTTGTGTGCCTGATGTCTTGCCCCAGCATATTGCTCCTTATGCTTCCACTTTCTCTCTGCTACTGGCCTTTAAGTCTTATCCTCTTAACCAGGTTAAGTTAATTATGTCAATTAGGACTTTCTTTCTTTAAAGAGACTTAAAGTCTCCTTGTAACTGGTCTTACTAATCTAATGGTTTCAATGTTATTTTCCCTGCTGGCTCTGTCCTAAGATGACCTGCATCAAAAAAGTACAACAAATCACTGAGAAGTTTTGAGGGTTAAGGCAATACATCTTCTACTGCATTAAGTTAGCATGTTCCCACTGTTTCTACATGGGTTTTCCCCAATGCACTCCTGATTCACTCCTGCCATGGGTAAATGTGAGTGTGAGTTTGGGTTCTGCTGTGTGTGTGAGTGGGCCCTGGATGGCCTGCCACCCTGCCCAGTGCTTTTTCCTGTTCTACATACTTCAAGGACAGGACACAGAAGCTTGAGGCACTGAATCTGACAAAACAGGTTTGAAAACATAAATTATGTAGCACTAAAACTTCAAGCTGTAATACCTTATTTTCTCCTCAGCTGTCTGGAAATTGAACTTCATCCATCTGTACTAAAGTACAACTTGACTGCATTTAGTGTCATAGTGGAGCAGGAACCTATCTGCTCAATCAGTAATTGTCACAACAAAGCAGGAATTGACTCTGGAATAACCATTTTTTCATGCCCATGCTTACAAAGCAGCCAGTTAACATTTCTAAGAAAACTTGTCTTTGGAATGGAAAAAAAAATGGAATAGGAAATGAACTCCAAAAAGAACATAACACACTATGAATTTTAACCTGTAGCCCATTTACTGCACTGCCCAAGAGAATTCCCTGATACCCCTTACTAATTCATTATGAATAAAAATACAGTATAGGTGGCATATGATGATGACATAGTCAAACAATAAATATCTAACAATGAACAACCACCTAGTTGTCTGTATGTATAAATTCAAATACCCTTAACGATTCTTTGCTGCTTCCTGCTAATAGGGGATCAATACCAGGAATTAAAATAATTTCTCATTCTCAAGATGTCCATGTACAGCAGTCTGATATAAGGATTGCATTTGACAGAATAATTAACTGTGAAGTATAGATATACAAATTAAACATCAAATATTACTACAATAGCTTTAAAATACTAAATGTAGTAAGGGAGGTAGGAATGATGGATTCATCTCAATTTCACCACTGAATGAGTAATATCCTTTGGAATCTCCCTGTGATCTCTCTCATGGTAATGGTGGTACATTCATCATCAGCTGTACTACCTGACAAGCAGACTTGCTCTGAAAATGGTTCAGTGGCTACTTTATTTGTGACAGCAACCTTACAGCATACTTATTAGTTCAAAAACTGTAGTGATTCTTAAGTTCTTAACTCACATGCTACACAAATTATAAATAACCAAGAGCTCAACACTGAACCACAACATAAGGTTAAGCCAACTTGAAACACCAGTGAGGGTGAAAGGCTTCCACGGACAGTATGTCATATGTGCCTTAACAAGTACTCAATATTTATGGATGTAAGGGAGAGAGAGAGAGAGAGAGCGCGAGCAAGAGAGTTTGAGAGAGAGAGAGGGAGAGACAGAGAAGGGAGGGGGCGACAGAAGGCCATAAGTGTGTCCCTCAAACCATAAACTGTGAGCAAAGGGTTACTTTATGGAGCAGGTAGAGGTTTTCAAAATCTTATGGAGATTAGGTTGGGTCCACTGATTGTGAACAGAAGCTTGTTCTTGGAGACAACAGGTGGGCTCTGGCTAAGGTAATTTGAACATGAAGTGAGGACAGGAAGATATTATCAGCTAAGGTCATCTGTGGATGTAGGTACAAATTCTTTCTCTGAGATGTCCATGTCCATAAAAAGGAAAAATTATTTTGCAAGTAATATAATTAAAAGAATATAGGAAGTGGCCTAGTGAGCAATGGGAATGGATCAACTGCCAGAAGATGACCTAACATGACACAGAGGAAAACAGGTCCATAGGTTCAAATATTCGTTCCCCTTACTGAACATTTGTTTAATTTTCCTGGCATAATTTATGTAACATTAGAAAACAAAATATATAACAGTAAATCCAAATCAATTATGAGAAACCTGGTATATTTCTGTCTTGATTGTGGAGGACTCTTCAAGGATGCCAATGCCCTCGTCCTCGAGCATGAGCTCTCAATAAGTGGAATGAATTGAAAGATAATACCATGACCATCACAGGTTCCATATGTCAAACCAATTTAGTATTAATAGCACATCCTAAAACAGCATTTTTCACCATTACAATCAACCACCCAATAAAATGTCAGCATTCTCATAGAACTGTAATACAATTTCAAATGCACATAAAATTTATACCAAAATGCACATAAACTATTCTGAGATTTGTGGAGTCCCACCACTCTACCAAGTTTAAACTTTATACTTAACATCAGATCCTTTTTCTCAACCTGCCTGATTTTTCTGAAAATTAATTCATACAAGACATGATGAAGTTCTGTTTTGTTGTTATCTGCACACAATACAGTGAGATTCTTATGTCAGTGTCTCACACAGACTAGTGACAGCACCAAAAGATACCCATAAAAACAAACGCCAAGTATGCGCAACTAGTAGCTAGTATGAGCAGCTGCTTGGTAGTGTTATAACTGTCCCAAAATTATGCAGGTGAGGACTAATGGCCAAGTTAGAGAACTATGTGTAATACCTGATGTCTTTAATAATGCTGTCTGCTGTTGCTAAGGCAGTGTGTGTTATATGTGTCCTAAACTGAACTGTGCCGAGCCTGCTTCACTGACTAGATTTGTGACAAAAATAAGAATCATGCAGTGTGTCAGAGTTAAAACCTTCACAGGGAGATGAGTCGGAATGAGATGGGGGGGGCAGAGGGACGGAAAAAGAGAACTTTGTCGTCCATCTGTTCAACTAATGGATTATATGACCTCGTTATAAGCCCAGAGAGTCAATTGATCTGCCGTTGAAAGCCGCAGCAGCAGCACAGATGGACCATATATTCATAGACACACAAGGTCTATACACACCTCCTCTTAGCACATGTCGCCAGCTCCAGCTCTACAATAGCCCAGTCTGTGACTGTTTATAAAGTGCCAAGGCTTCAGGCACATACATAGCAGTGGCAAGATTAATTTCTTCTTTGCATCTAAGATCTGTTTTAGCCTGCAGGCTTGTCACATCAAAAATGGCTCGATCCCAAAAACAGAGAAGTCATCTCCAGATATACTCAGCTGATTTCTCAGCATAGCTAAGTCATAATGACAACAATCCTGGCATCTGAAAGCATTTTGACATGGAGGTGAACTTTATGCAACTAAAAATATCCACAGTAAAATAAATTTTCAGTTCTACTTTCCAGTGTTAGAATTAACACTTTGCTAAACCTATAAGTTAAATTATAAAGGTCTTTCTTCAAGGTCTGTTAACTGAAACTAGAAACAAAATTAATTGGGGGGTGGTTTTCCCTGAACGTTCTAATTTTTAATGTAAAACGTTTAATTAGACTGACACTCTTTATCTAAACAGATTGAGAACTAAATGAAAATAAATTAATTTTGATTTATCATCACACCAGGCAAAACGTGTCTTGAAGGTGTTAATTAAACTGAATTACACAGCCATGCTTTCGAAAGCAATGGCCAGCTTTTATTATTCAAAAAGGAGACTCCTGATGACAATGGGTGTGCAGCCAGGGGAATCAACAAATCCAACACAATGGAATCCTCAAAAGTCACACAATGCCTTACAATCCACCCTGAAGCATAAAGGCGTGATTATTTGCTCAAGGCCACAGAGGAAGTAGGTAGCTGAGCTGAGATCAGAGTTTCAGGGTAAGTAGCTTCAGTTTAAACTGGGAATCTTATTGCAATACACATCTTTTACATCTGTCAGCTAAAATGCTCTTTTAAAGAAGTTTAGAAAGTTTTAAAAAAGGGGTGCTTCAACACTACTAAGGTGTAAGTAGCTACATACAGATTTTCATTCTTAAAATGAATATATATGACCAAAAGTGTATATTTTGCCTTGGTAACAAATTTATTTATGACATTTCTATTGGTTGTCACACCCTCAGCTGTCTGTATATATATTGATAGAAAGCTAAGTGGCATGTAGTTTAGGTTCCTTCAAATACGGCTCCTTTGGGTGCGCATTACAAATTTGTTAATCTACAGTACCCACAAAGACCATTATGACCATCTGTGCTCATAAAATCAATTTTTTACTTTAGTAATTTTTGTATTTAATATCAACTATGGCCATTAGACTGATGACATTTGAGAACTTACTAGTTTAAAACTGTTTTTTTATTTCCCGAGTGCTTTCTAAACGTTTTCAGAATCTGTTCTCTTGAATGATGATACCAAAGTCCAGGAGTAATCTAATGAAATGTTCAAACAACAAGTAAATACCACACATAAGGTAAGGCTGAGACTTCACTTCCAAATCAAAAAAGGCCAACCTCGGCAGTCAAAGTCAGACAATTAGCTTGAAAGACGTCTTAAAAACCAACATGAAGAAATGTAACACTAGTTTCACCTCCTGAGAATATCATTTTGGCACATGGCAGATGGAGAAAGAGGCTGCAGAGAAGATACCACAATTTTTAGGCTAAACAATCCAAAATAAATCAAAATTGTGTGTGTACCTTTGACCCCGTACAATCCATTTGAACCAGAAAGATGGGATAGATGCATGTAATAACTGGAATCACAAGTCACTATGGAACAAAAAAAACACTCTTAAAAAGATAATCATTCCCACCTATAAAGGATTATTTAAAAAAAAATTAAAGGTATGCCCAGGAGACAGTGGGTGGCCAGTCAGCCAAGGTCTCCAAGACTGTTAACGTATCCAACTCTGTCTTTAATTTTCTCTCTTACAGCTGACTGTGGAACCCCCCCTAAAGGTTTATTTTCTCCAGGGATGTTAATGACTCAAGTTTTCGTTTTCCTCTCCTCTAATTGGCTACTACATTGTTTTTGTGTGTTTTAACATCAGTGTCTTTAAGTATACTAATTCTGTATTTACAGTAGTAATTTGCAAAATGTATACTTGCATTTTACCAGAGAACTTGTAACATTGCTTTGCATTTGCATTCAATGGAGAGTGCTATACAAAAATAAACTGAACTGAATTGAAAGTTAACTACTTCAAAACTATCATTATTTGTGAACAATTCAAAACATATTATATCAAGGCTTCACTTGTGACATTGTAGAAGTCTAGTCAGCTGGAAATGACTTGTTTACCAAAGCAGGGGCAATTTGCTCACCCTATCATCCATTTTATCTGATCATTTGATAATCTTGATCTACAGAAAAAAAATATTTACCAAATGCAAAAAAGTATGAGGCTGAGCTCAAAACCTATTTTGTGAATCTCCTTTCACAATACAGGGCTTATAATGGCGTGCAGAAATAATTACAAAGGAATAAAACAACTGAATGTCGCCATGGAATGGCAGCATTCTACTGTGTGTAAGCTCCAGTTTCTATCCACCCTCAAAGACTTTGGCGGTCACATAATTAGTTCCACAATTGCGGTCTTGGCACACAAATTAATTATTAATGTGGCAGCAAGTTTGTCCTTTCTGTAGTATTCCTACATGGAAAACAATCACATTAGAACATTTAGAACTATAGCTCTCTGCAATTATGATATTGTGAGTGTGATTTACTGTATTTTAGATAAAATTTACAAGATTAAACTTTTGTCTTTATGATTAAACAGAAAATATATAGAAACAAAATCCATAAAACTAAAAGAATGAAATGAGTAGATTAAATTCAAAGTGAGCCTTTTTATTTTTGTTCATTTCTTTCTCTCTGTACTCTTAGTGAGTTCACTTCAAGAATTATGAAGTGACTTTTGTTTGTCAATACTGTGTGGTAATGTTTACATATAAAATATTTTTGGTAAGTTTTCTTCAGCTTTATTTCAATACCCTGTAATATGCCACAGCCTTACTGTTTAGCCCAACAAGACAAGCAAATGTGACCGACAGTCAAGCAATTCATGACAGACTACAATAAACTCTAAATGCACATTTATCAACTATTAAAGTGAGAGAGATACTGAGTAGCTGTCATTTACAGAGTTTAGGAATGTGAAGATGCAACCCAATTGAAAGAGGAGTAAGAGTTCATGATGAAGTGTAACTGGATCTTGTGGCTTACAAGAGCAGGAGGTAGGGTGCTGTTTGCACTGCCATTTCAATCCATTTTTGGCTTTACAGACTATGCTAAACACCAATTACCAGTTTACCACTGCCACTGGTGTGATTGGCATAACTCCATCCATGCTGCCTGAGCACCTAGAGCAGTTTCAGCTTTCACAACTTGAAAGGCAATTGTGCCCTATGCAGTGCATCCGGAAAGTATTCACAGCGCATCACTTTTTCCATATTTTGTTATGTTACAGCCTTATTCCAAAATGGATTAAATTCATTTTTTTCCTCAGAATTCTACACACAACAACATCTCATAATGACAATGTGATTTCTCAGGCTGTAACATAACAAAATGTGGAAAAAGTGATGCGCTGTGAATACTTTCTGGATGCACTGTAGATAGTGTGCCACTTGTAACCTAACAGACTCTGGCACAATTGTTCAAATAAAGGCATTTATTATGCCAGATTAAGTAATGTCTCACAACTGCTTAGAAATGTTGTTCTGATCTATCTATCTATCTATCTATCTATCTATCTATCTATCTTATAGTGCCTTACATATCTATCTATCTATCTGTCTGTCTGTCTGTCTGTCTGTCTATATTGATACTTCAGATGTCTGAAAAGTCTGCTTCATAACATATTTGCTTGGCTGAATTCTGGATTTGGATTGATGCATCCTCCTGTAGATCTGCTGCAACGTCTGCCCCATTTTGACCTAAACATCAGCTCTAGGACAGACAGACTGATGTTCTCCTTCTGAAAATTTGGTCTAACTCTAAATACATTGCACCTTTTTGACATAGATAATGTACTATCCAGCTCACTTACTTTTGTTTTATTTACATTTCCCTTTTTCAGTGTATCAATTCTTCTAAATAAAACATATATTTGGAGGCTGTACTATTTTAAATAAATAAATATATTTGAGAAAGGATTATAACACATTAAAAACAAAGCATATAAACAACTACAGTCAGAGTTCAGAGGCTGGTTGATATTTCCACTAAACTTGTTTCACCATACATTCATAATGTGTTATATGTTTTTTTTACAATTTCTACATTTTCTGATAATTATCTGCAGCTTTATTTCAATAAAAATGCACAACACATACTTTTATAAACTTACAAAAACGCAATTCTCTATCCCATCATGACAGGCAAATGAAAATGACTGTAATTCATGATAGACTATAATAAATTCTAAATTCTCACAAATCAGTTATTAATGGGTTCTCTGAACCAACTTCTAGTTGAAGATTGTGGAGCACTGGAACTTATCAACATGGGGTGCAAGGTGAGAATCAACCCTTGATTGGGTGCTAGTCCATTGCTGAACTTTCACAATACTTTTTTTTCATTTAGAAAGCAATACATAATTATTCACAAGTTTACTTAGTCTTTACTAATCTTCATAAAAAACAAACTTTTCACTAGACAAATGCTTCAAGGATGTGTAAAAATGATCATGCCAAAGCTTTTCAGTTCTCAGGCAACCTTGCATGAAGAACAGTATATACAGCAGGTTCTAAGCACTCTAAACTAGTCTGGTGTGAAAGAAATAAGATTTAATGTGGGAGTATGTCTTTTGTTGAACCGTTTTCCCATTTATTCCTGGTTTTTGCCTCTCACCTGATGCGGCCTGAATGATGCAGCTCAGTCACACTGTCTGCTGATATGTGATATCCAATACTAAACTTGAAATGTTAATATTCTTAAAAGCATACATTTTATGTTTAACACCTGCATTTAAAGTGAAGCCTTTCTTTTGGAAATTGCCACTGGGCCATACAAAGAAATGCAATATGGCATTAATTTAGGAGTTGATATTGAATATAAATGATCTCTTAAAATTAAACTGAACTAGAAACCAACCGGGTGGCGCAGTGGTAGCGCTGATGCCTCGCAGTTAGGAGACCCGGGTCCTCCCTGCGTCGGGTTTGCATGTTCTCCCCATGTCTGCGTGGGTTTCCTCCGGGCACTCCGGTTTCCTCCCACAATCCAAAGACATACAGGTTAGGTGGATTGGCGATTCTAAATTGGCCCTAGTGTGTTTGTGTGTGTCCTGCGGTGGGTTGGCACCCTGCCCAGGATTGGTTCCTGCCCTGTGTTGGCTGGGTTTGGCTCCAGCAGACCCCCGTGACCCTGTGTTTGGATTCAGCGGGTTAGAAAATGGATGGATGGATAAAAAACCAACCCAGATTCACTATAAAATATAAATTGTTTCTATAATGACATTAACCTTCAAAGCAAGTGCTTAAGTTCAAACCTGTGTGTGGTATTGCATCATTTGGAAATCTGTAGCCCTAATCTACATACTATTTGCCAAAAACACACTCTACATAGTAATAAAATGAATATCACCAACTTTTGACACGTTATATATACACATGGACCTGCCATATATCAATATATATATATTTTATATACATGTTATTATATAATTATACTGTATATTAAAAACAACTATATACTGTATAAAATATATAATAAATATAAATATAATAAAAATAAAATACATAATACATATAAAATACTGACTTGAACAAAAAAGCCTTGGCAAAAATATTAAACCCTGTACTGAAAATAGAAACAAATTCCATTTAAATGAGGATTAAGCACTGCAATAGAACATAGGTGCTCAACAAAGTGCCACTGTGATATCACAAAAATATGTTTATTTTGAGACAAAATATTGCTAGTTTTAATTCTCCGTTATAATTCTAGGACAGCCCTATTTCACAAATCATCGAATGTTTAAATTATAAAATTGAATCATTCCCACAGCTAACAAAGCATAAAAGACCTTGCACTCAAAGGTTTTACATAATTCAGTCAGAATAAGGCATCGTAACATGGTGTGTTAGAACTCTTTGGACACTTAATAATGGCAACAGGGTATTAAAACAATTGAGGGGAGAGTCACCCTTCTACATCTGTGAGACAGGTGGCACTGTCAGATCAATATCCAATAACAATAAACAAAAGGGACTCGTTGATCACACGTGGCAGAGTGTAACCACTGCAAGGCAGCAGCTGTAACACTAAAACCCAGCCAGGAAATGTAGAGTGAGGTGGATTAGGGGCAATTGTTTTGTTTTGAACAAAGATGTGGGACTGGAACTTTTGAATCCTTTTAAAAAGATTTGCAAAGCAACAGCCGTTTGTACATAGAGAGTGCTGCTCCTTCATAACAAAGAATGATGACAGAAATGTCATATATGTAAAAGAGTCATCAGAGAAAGGAAAACAAGATAAAAATATAACAAAAGATCGTCTTTAAAAAAACTGAGTGAAAGATTAAGAGATATAAACCTAGATGGATTACTACTCTGCAATTAAATTCTACAGCAGAATTAATTGTCAGTGATACTCAATAAATCTTAAAAATCAGGCAAATGTCAAATGAATAAGCTCAGACATGCCCACAATTATATCTAATGGAAGATGATATATTCTAGACAACTCACCTGTCAATTAAGCGTTTTTTAAAAAAGAAATGCTCCCATCGCACTCACATCTTTAAAGATTATTCCCAGAAAAGCAAGTCCAAGTCCAGAAGTTCTCAGCACAAAAGCTGCGTCAAAAACTGAGTCATTTTTATCTCTTCCTGTCTCAAATGAGAAAAATCCAAAAATCCTTCACAGTAAGCCACACTGATTTTGTTCCAGAAAGAAGTAGAACATTCAGCTTCATCTGCATCTGGATGCAAACTATGATCCCCTGTATCTGTTTCTCTCTCTCTCTTTCTCTCTCTCCTCCATACACACATGTACTGTAAACTCCTCCTGCGTGCACTCAGCCTCCACCCTCATACCTCATGAATAATGTATTGTCTCCCGCCTCTCCCAGAACACAAAGACATTCTGAGCAGATGAAAAGGGCATAAGAAGGTGTAGAGAAGAGGTGAAAGAAGAAGAATTAATTCAAAATTTAAAAAAAAAGATGTGACATGAAATGAACAGGAAAAGGAAAAAAGAATAGAATGAGAAGGAGGACACAAACAAATTAGAGCTGTAAAACAAAATGTGACACAGAGAGACAAAGACATATAAAGAAATGAGGGAACAGACATGACAAGTTAGAAGCAAGACACCAGAAAGAGCAAAGGAGAAAGAAGGTAAGCAGAAGACTCCAGGATAAACAGGGAGAGAAGGAAGACTCTTGGTGGACAGAACTGAAGATGAGCAGAATGTAATGAAGGATAATATAAAAAGCGAGAAACAAAGAAATTGATAAACTGGAAAATCTAAATATAAGAACAAAAGAACATCAATGAATATAAAGAAGAGAACAATAAACAAAAGAGAAAAACAGATACAAGAACAAAGATAAATAAAGGAGAAACACATGTGATGAAGGAAACGAAAAATGAACTGAAAGCAGAAAAGATGTCAGTGTTGCAAATGTAAAAACCATCCAAGGGCATCAGAGAAGGACAAAAGGAGAGCAGTTCAGACAGGACCTAGAAGACCCCAAGAGATAGAAAGGGTTTTGTCACCAAAGACAGCAGTTAATCTATTAACTTTTCTTTTACAAAGTACTACTAACATCATGCATCTTTATGTTAAACAAAGCATACAGTGCCAAACTTACCAAAATGTCAGTAAGATTACTGAGGAGTTAACCTAACATGCAAACTTTTGAACTTTTGAGATATATAAGAGATAATTGTAGCATGTGAGATGAATTCCATGTGATAAATGTGTAAAATTTATACAAATAGTGGCAAGAATGGAAATCAAATTCAGAACTTTAAAGCTGTATGGAGGCAACACTAGTAAGTTTACCATCCTACATACATAATGTAGCATGTTCAAACTCTCTTCATAAAATTTAGACTGGCATGGGCCTGGAACCTACCCCAGTAGCACAAACAGAAGTCAACCCTGAGTGGAGTGTCATCTATAACAGTCCACACACATAATCATACTCATGAAGGGCCAGCAAAGAATCAGCTGTTAACATAACATGCACTTGCCAGTATGATTAAAATGAAATTCATTAATATTGTAAACATATCTGTAAATAATGCACCAAGAAAGACACAAGGAAAAGTCTGAATTACACCTGCCACATTTTAATTGAAAACAAAGGCTATCTGCTTTATAGATCCAATACATAAATAATACAAAACTACAAAGAAGACAAAATGTCATAACACTGTAAAAAAACAGAAATTCTTGCAAATTTCCTCCACAGCTTAGCAGTCCATGTGGATTTAGGGTTTGGAGATATCATTATTATTACATATAACAGCAGCAACCAGCGTAACATATACAAAGAGCCATCAGTTAAAAAGCAACAGAGAGTCGGCAGGAAGTTTCAAAAATCTAGAAATAAGCACAGACAGTAACATTATAGGAATGAATGAATGAAAGAAAGAAACAAATGAGTGAATGAATGAATGAATGAATGAATGAATGAATGAAACACATTAGTTAGACTGAAAAGACCTACTAAAGATGACAAATGAACTGAAGAGCATAAAAAAGTTGAGATTATGACTGAAAGGTTCATGAGAACAATATGAAGACAACATCCTGGTGCTTCTCAAAGTGTTGAGGAATACTTCATCTTGACATCTTGGAAAAGTCTCTTTTTATAAATCATTAAAATACACCACTGGATTTTTGAACATGAGCTAAAAGATCCCACAGCACAAGAAATTTACCTAGGACTACATTCATTCCTGTATGTCAGTTATAAAAAATACAACTAATGAGCTATGCTATTAGTAGATGGACATCTCAATGGTGCAGTGGTTTGTGTTGCTGCCAGAAATCTCTATAAAGGTTTCTCTAGATTATTATCTGTATAATTTGCAAGTTCCTCCCCTCTTTGGATAGAATTTCTTCAGGCTCTTTTGCTCATTCTGAAGGTCCACTCTGCCACTGAGTACAGTTGTGTAGTGAATTGCAGTCTGCAAACAGCTAACATCTCATCCAGGGTATTGGTGCTGACATACACCTAGTGGAGTTCAAATAAGCTTTGGCTTAATTTAGATTCATAATGGGCTATACAGTATTGATATTGAATAAGTAGTAAGCAGAAAGAAATCAAATCATGATACAGCACATTATGCAGCAGAGGACATGTCTTACACATCATAGACCAAATGTGATAAAACTGCTTTACAGTAATTTAGCTGCAGACTGGTGCTCCATTCAGGGTGCTTGTTCCTAGTGCTGCCAGCAGAAGTGCCACCTCAATGCAAATAGATAAACATAAAAAATGGTTGGATGCATGAATAAAAATATTATTACGGTGTTGTGGGCCACCCAGATGGAAATGCTGTTGCATCCACCTCTTTAGCTGCAAGCCTCCTCCCACACACTCCGATCACGAGCACGAGCTGTAATGCTGCTCCATTTCTGGAATCAATTTTACAAGTTTCAAATTCTTCTAGGCCCTGCCATCCCAAATGTGGGTTTTTTTCTGGCCATTTCCCAAGTTGACAAAAGTGGCATGAATGGAACACTTTGTCTGTTCAGAAATTTGTAACTTGGAAGCAGCACCTACTTTCCACCTCTTCTGGGATAATTATTGAGCTTGAAATGAAAAAACGAAAACACTGAAAGGACATTCATTCAGTAACTTACTGCCCAAGACACTCCTGCCTGCTCTGCCTCTATCTAGCATTTAACTAGCCACTTGTGACAGCCATACTGACCCCTAGCCAGCCTGCAGGCATTATATATACATATATATATATATATACATACATAGTGACCACAGGGAGGGCCTTCCAGAGCCTCAAACCCATAGTACAACTGCAAAGACACAAGTTCCAGGTTCAAAAGAAATGTACCTTTAAACAGGCATTACTTTTAACAATACAATTCTTTTTCCAATTCTTTCTCATACTCCACTCATCCCTAGGCGTGCGCTGTTCTCCTCCTTCCCAACTACAACTCATCTGGATGAGGAGGATAGGCTACTTATATGTCAAATTCAGAAGTACTTCCAGTGCCACAACTCTGTCCCTAGGGAATCCACTTTCATTCACATTTTTCATTCCCACATTCCCAGGAATGAAACTCCTGTAATTCCCGGGAAACCGGGAAAGGCCAAGCTTGCATATATAGCATGTAAAAGTGTAACAATCGATCAAGAAATAACAGAGAGTTATAGTTGAAAACTGAAGACTTCACTGACGTCTGTCAGACAACAGCTTTGAACAGCAACTTGAAATTGCAATGCGTCAGTCTGTTGCATCCGCATTATCTGTGCCAAGAAACTTGCCATCACAGAATGATGAGAAGAAACTCGATGCATCAGTAAAAGATGAAATGGAGGTGTTTCACAGCAATGGCAAGCGCGGGCATTGTTTAGAACAAGTGTATCTGTATCTGATGACTGTGCTGCCTACTTCAGTGGAGGCAAAGCGTGCTTTCTCAGCAGCTGGCATACTCTGCATGAAGTACGCTCTCGCCTGGATGACCACACACTGGTCAAGTTATGCTTTCTACGCTCTTATTACCGCAACTAACCAGATCAGGGGTGCCCACAGTTTTTCGGCTTGTGAGCTACTTTTAAAATGACCAGGTCGAAATGATCTACCTACATTAAAAAGTATATACACTGCTCACAAAAATTAAAGCAACACTTTAAAGAAACACATTAGATACATCAGATCTCAATATGAAGTTGGATATCTATACAAATAACGTCAGGGCAATGTCTTAGGAACAAAAGGATGCCAAGTCTTTTAATGGAAATAAAAGTTTTCTGCCTACAGAGGGCTCAATTGTATAGACACCCTAAAATCAGAGTGAAATGAAGATGTGGCAGGCTAGTCCATTTTTTCAAAAACTTAATTTCTGCTACTCAAAATGCTTTTCAGTATCTTGTGTGGCCCCCACGAGCTTGTATGCATGCTTGACAACGTCGGGGCATGCTCCTGATGAGACGACGGATGGTGTCTTGTGGCATTTCCTCCCAGATCTGTATGAGGGCATCCCTGAGCTATTGTACAGTCTGAGGAGCAACCTGGCGGCGCCTAATGGACCAAAACATAATGTCCCACAGATGTTCTATTGGGTTTAAGTCAGGGGATCGTGAAGGTCATTCAATTGTTTCAATTCCTTCATCCTCCAGGTACTGCCTGCATACTCTTGCCACATGAGGCCGGGCATTGTCGTGCATTAGGAGGAAACCAGGACCTACTGCACCAGCGTAGGGTCTGACAATGGGTCCAAGGATTTCATCCTGATACCTAATGGCAGTCAAGATGCCGTTGTCTAGCCTGTAGAGGTCTGTGAGTCGCTCCATGGATATGCCTCCAAGATCATCACTGACCCACCACCAAACCAGTCATGCTAAACAATGTTACAGGCAGCATAATATTCTCCACGGCTTCTCCTGACCCTTTCACGTCTTTCAGATATACTCAGGGGGAACCTGCTCTCATCTGTGAAAAGCACAGGACGCCAGTGGTGGACCTGCCAATTCTGGTATTCTATGGCAAATGCCAATTGAGCTCCCCGGTGCTGTGCAGTGAGCACAGGACGCAGTAGACATTTGGGCCCACAGGCCACCCTCATGAAGTCTGTTTCTGATTGTTTGGTCAGAGACATTCACACCAGTGGCCTGCTGGAGGTCATTTTGTAGGGCTCTGGCAGTGCTCATCCTGTTCCTCCTTGCCCAAAGGAGCAGATACTGGTCCTGCTGATGGGTTATGAACCTTCTATGGCCCTCTCCAGCTCTCCTAGAGTAACTGCTTGTCTCCTAGAATCTCCTCCATGCCCTTGAGACTGTGCAGGGAGACACAGCAAACCTTCTGGCAATGACACATATTGATGTGCCATCCTGGAGAAGTTGGACTACCTGTGCAACCTCTGTAGGGTCCAGGTATCGCCTTGTGCTACCAGTAGTGACACTGAATGTAGCCAAATGCAAAACTAGTGAAGAAACAGTCAGAAAAGATGAGGAGGGAAAAATGTCAGTGGCCTCCACCTGTTAAACCATTCCTGTTTTGGGGGTCATCTCATTGTTGCCCCTCTAGTGCATCTGTTGTTAATTTCATTAACACCACAGCAGCTGAAACGGATTAACAACGCCCTCTGCTACTTAACTGACCAGATTAATATCCCATAAGTTTCATTGACTTTATGCTATACTCTGATTAAAAAGTGTTCCTTTAATTCTTTTGAGCAGTATATATATATATATATATATATATATATATATATATATATATATATATATATATATATATATATATATATATATATATATATATATATATATATACTATACACTGAGTATACTTTATACATACAATATATGTTGTCGTACCTTGCATAACTGAATAACCTTTATGTCACAATAACAATTCAATACATTTATGGTCAGTACAGTATTTGGATTTAAAAATCTTCATGAGGGAAAAGGCTGACTCGCATAAATATGTAGAGCCGAATAATGCAGTCAAGGAGCTTTTGAATTCAGCTGAGTGAAAAATGACAGCTGTTGTATTAACTGCGATTTTAGTTCCCTCTCTTTTCTCTTTCTCAGATCACTTTTTGGAAGGAAGTCAGTTTCATAGTTTTTATGAACAGTTCGAAAGTGCCCTTTTCACATTTGCTTTCTTTGGAATAGCAATGATAGAATGACAGATCAGACAAACGCACTTCGATTGTGACATTGTGAGAGAAAAAAATCCTCTTCTAATTCCACATAAAGCCCATACCCTTCCCAAACAATTTTTTAAAAATCCCTTCTGTGTCATCCTCGGGATTCCCGGGAATGACATGTGGGATTCCCGAATTCCTGGGAATGGATAAACCCGTCCGGGAATGGATTCCCTATCTGTACCTAGGAAGCACTTCCAGAGTAGGTATAACCTTCTTAAAAAAGGGAAGTCCCCTTCTGGTATCTCCCCCTGGCAGCACCTAACAAACCCAAGACTGCTACCCTGAGGGTGTGCATATAGGAGTTGCAAAAGGGAGGTACAGTGCTGCCATCTGGCATACAGGGGAGCACACAGACCTGTGTGAGCAGTCTCCCTCTTTCCTTCCATCATGGAAGGTAACACTACAAGATATCCACTATGATGGCCTACAATGATTCTCTGTTCCTTACCCTGCCAGGATGCCAACCAATCCCTGGCTTCAATCACTATATATATATATATATATTTCAGTATAGTGTTTGTGTGTTTTTTGACCTGATGAGTTTATAGTCGCTGATGGGTGGGTGTTTCTGATTTTTGGGGCAGAATTTGTTTGCATGTGACCAAGAACTGGACTAAAAAGTTCAGAAAATGGGTGTTTGCATATCTGATTCCATATCTTTACATTTTGCTCTGAAAACCCACTATGCAACTGTGTATGCGGGTAAAAGTGCTATGTAAAACAGAGAGACTTG
The DNA here is from genome assembly GCF_016835505.1 of Polypterus senegalus. Classification (NCBI taxonomy): domain Eukaryota; kingdom Metazoa; phylum Chordata; class Cladistia; order Polypteriformes; family Polypteridae; genus Polypterus; species Polypterus senegalus. The sequence continues at coordinate 265,643,024 of NC_053156.1, forward strand.
ATTACTTTCAATAAGACAATTTGTGATGCTTCACCTTCTCGCGTAAGTTTGTTCATGTAAGTTTCCATGTTAAATGCTTATCACCTAACTACAGATGCAATTCGACCACAAAAATGGCATTTCTGTCTGACCAGGTTATAAGTTTTTATTTTATACAATTAAGTAGGGTTGTTCACAGCACCACAATCTGGAGAATTTGTGTAGCTCTGAGGGGTTCACATGGAATTTTCATGTCAGGAACTCACATTTACCAGTATGACAGCACATGAATGTAGAAAATAAAAGACAAAAAAAGGATAGTCACTAGACAACGGACATCCACTTTGAGAGTCATCAAGACAGCTAGATAGATTTGAAAGACATAATGTATCACAGATAGATATGAAAGGCAATATACAATTAGAAATAGAATGAACTATACTGTATATATGATAAATAGATATGATAGGCATTGTATTACATGGAGATAGAAGGCACTATACAATATATAATAGATATAAGAAAGGCACCATATTAGGCAGAGATCAAAGGCAGTATATAAAACAGAAATAAAATAGAATATATGCATAGAATAGATGGGTAAACATAAAAGGTACTATATTAGTAATGAAAAGCACTATATAAAACAGACAGACAGACAGATAGATAGATAGATAGACAGTGTCACACACGTGCGCATGGGAGGCAACTAAAGGGCTTGAGTGACAGCAGTTCTGAGGCATGCCGGGAGCTGGCAGAGTGCACTGACTGTTTTTCTCTCTTTCCTGTAGACCATTCCCGGGAGATTAAATCTGGCTTTCTTGATGTCACTTCCGGGACCGAGCCAATGGAAGGAGACCTTACCGGCTCCGGCCCCTGTGATGTCACGTCCAGGCTCGAACCAATGGCTAAAGAACATGGGTCTGATCCTTATGACCTCACTTCCTGTCTTCCCCTTTAAAAGCCTGTCCTTTGTTTTGGACTCCTTTGTATGCACATCAGTGCTGGTTATTTTGATAACAAACGACTTTGCAGCCAAGATACCAGAATATACGGGTGGCTGCCCCAAACCTTTATCAGAGTCTGTCTCGTTATTGTGACAATAGATAGATAGATAGATAGATAGATAGATAGATAGATAGATAGATAGATAGATAGATAGATAGATAGATCATCGGCACTCTGTAATAGATCGACTGCCAACTCATGGAAGAAAGACACTGATTATGTTTTAAGGGCAAGGGTGCAAAAGATTCACTGTTACATTATTTTTACAAAGCAACTAAGGACTTCACATAACTTTATAGGTCATTACATAAGTCAAATCTCTATAGCAACTAATTTCTTTGAATGTCTGATTTTTTATAACCAGCAAGCGATTACAAGTAAATGCAGAATCAAAAAATGTTCTTTACATCTGAGGAACAAATAATCCCAGATGGCAAGGGGTTAAGTAGATTATTTTGCTCTGAAAATCTGTTTCATTAGAGTTTCTACACACATGCACACACACAGAGAACTGCTGTCTCTGAGAGCCAGAACACGTGGGAGATAAATAGCCTAGACACACACTGCAGTGTTTGGACAAGGAATGCCTTCTTCAAAGCAAAGACATGTCCTAAAAACCTTGACATGTGTATTTCATTGGTTTAATATTGCACCTTTTAGGATTTTTTTTATTGCCAACAGTATCACACTAAGTAATACTTCTTGTTGAAGCAGGAAGAGGGTTAGCGGACTTGAGAACAAAATCTAAAAAATTATATATTTTTTAAAAGTTATGCCTGAACTAAACAGGCCACACAACATACATGTTTCCATCTTTAAATCATGAGACTCTGACACATAACATTTTAGCTCTCTCTTTTAAGTTTGTCATTTAAAACAAACACATCCTGTCTTGCCCAACAGTGAAACACCTGAGCTTCATTTATCATGCCTTCACACAAGGAAGCATACTGTAAGAACCAGAAACATATGTTACAAACTAGTTTGAAACCTGAACAAATGAATGAACAGCTTATGCATAAATAATAATATCTGAGCCTTGATATCACTAATCATATATTAAAAAAGAAAAATCCTTGCACTACATCTGTAATATATATTTTTTTGTTTTGCTATAACTACAGACTACTGATAAGACGTTGTTTAGTGTCACCCTCAACTTGACTCCAGTTCATGCAACCACAACAGAAACAGCCAGCTAGAACTGACAAATGAGCTTTATCTCTATGCAAAGTCAGGCATGCACGTGCAGAAGAAAAGGAGTGAGCCATCCAGCTGAGGGACAGGAGTCTGCCAGGGAGATTCTTCAACAAAGAAGGCATTTTCAGTGCTTGGGATGCAAAACAAGAACAGAGAGTTCCAGAGCCTGAGTGCAGGCACCACTTACTTAGTGAAAAAAAAATGCAATCCCACTTGAGCGTATGAAGCAAATCACACAATGGCATTTTCTTTGTCATCCTAGCAACAGCATCACTCATTCATTAGTTGTTTGCTACTGAACAATTTTCAGAATGCAAAGCCAAAAAAAATCTCTGAGATCATGGAAATCAAGGTACCATTTTTACAGTATGTACTACAAGGTCAAATTATATTTATACCCAAAAATTCCAATTATTCCTACAGATACCTTATTTAATTTCAAAAGAATACAGTTTCCTGTAAAATTGTGTTTCCCAATGACCATCAACAAAACTAAAGGTCAGTCACAAGGAAAACCAGGAACTGATTTATGATCCAAATGTTTTGCTCACGGCCAATTAGCATGTTCATTGGTATTGGACCCCCAGTGAGCAAAAAATGTCAGCCACTGATTGAAATAAAATTAAAAAAACAATTATTGTTTACAGAAAAGTACTCAGTTACATGGTATCCCTAATACATCCGATCAACTGATAAGACTATTTTAAAAAATGTAAGGCACTGTTGTGATATATAGTGTACTTTATTTCAGATGTTTAATCTCCTGTACACTGTACAGTTACATGGTTATTTACCTGCAAGCAGTGCCTGAAGTGGAACCGCTCAATTTGTTATTACTTTTTCATGATGGGGGTGGGAGCTCCCCCTTGGCGATAAGCACACACATACATTATAATATGATACTGAATGGAGGAGGGGATCCCGATGAAGCATCGAGCACTCCTGGTATCGGGCCACTTCAAACACTGCCCGCAAGACTGAACAAGCTCCTTAACACCTCCACTTTCATTGTCCGGTGCCCAAACCTCACTGCAAGGTTACTGTATAAAAAATAATACACCACAAGGCTATAAAAAGGATGTGCTATGTGTTGTATGACATAACTGGCAATGGTAGTGTTACCAAGAATACCAACCATAAGTGTTGTACAAACTGTCAAGTGCAGTATTCTTATTGTTTAATACAGAGAAGCACATACCAGATAAGTCACTTGAAATGCACTACCTTTCTCTGTAAGCATCTTACAAAAAAGTCTGTAAATGTTTCTAAAAAAATCCTATGGAAATCCTCCTTTCTTAGTCAGCCCCTTATAGAGCCCTTCACTAAAAGATATATGGCAGGGCTCGCAAAATTTCAAAATCCCTGGTAGCCCTTCGGGCAGGCACTCTTCAGTTTTTGGTAGCCCAAAATAAATTTAAGTAGCCCGAATAAAAAAGAGATTATTTTTTAATGTATAATATTGTAAAGGAAACAAAACATCAATCAAAAAATTGTTAAAACACAAATTACAACAACTGTATAAAAATTAAAAATCATCAACTCAAATATTTGGTTCTAATTGAACAGAAATTTCTATGAACTTGTAAGAACTGTGTAGAACATGAATCAGTCTGTGTCAAATTCTGAATCTGAAATTTCCACTGAAGTCACGGATGAGAAAATGCCACTCGACGTTGAGGGCATAGCATCTCCTTTATCCGCTTTCTCTTCCTGTGCATCGGCCTCCATTTCACTGCTCTTTGTTCTTGTCGGGGTTTTATGATCCAGGTGTCTTGAACCTTTTCCAGAAAACATCCAGAAACGAATTGACTTGTCAGGCAAAAAAGATTCAACTGTTTCCCTATTAATGGAGAGTTGCATGCAGTCATTCAGTGTTTCAGGGTGTAGAGAGGTACAATATGTTGTCTTCACTCGGTGCAGAAAATCATGCAAGAAAATCCTCTCTCACAGATGGCTGTTGATGGACTAAGTGTCTGGATTCTCAGAGAGGAGATCTCTGTACAAGCAATCTACCTTGCTACCCTGGTGTTCTGCAAGCCACATTTTTAGATCCATCTATTCTTGTGGAATTTTCTCTTTCTTTTCTTCATCTAGCAAACTGGTAAAATGTGTGACAAGATAATCCACCTCTTCATCCCCATGATTTGCCAGCTCTTCTCTGGGGTAGGGAAGAGTGGAAGGGTCAAAAACCTTGAAACAAGATAGAGGCTTTTCACGCAGATTTTTAAATCTGTTGTCCATGTACTTGACTGTGTTGTCAATAATCTTCTGAATCTCTGCACCAAAGGTGTCTTTGTCTGTGTCCTCACCTCTTCTAGCAGGTCGCTGACTTTTTGTGAGCTGAGTTCCACAGTAGCAAATGCTACCATCCTCGTTCGCTGTGAACTTTGTGTCCAAAGTTTTCTGGTATTCTCCTGGTTTTGTTTTTAGGCTGAGTAAGCGTGATGTGGTGCTCTCAACTTTTGTTCGTGTGATGTTTAGGTTATCATGCTGAAAATCAGTACAGCACTTGAATAAGATGGTACTGTAGTCCAACATGAAATGCAGGAAGCGAACAAATTTCTCAGTCTTCATCTCCTGCACCACCCCCTTAGCCTTGGCTGCATCCTCGGACTTGACATCACTTCCTCCTGCCATGTTCTCCATATGAACAAAAGTGGGAGTGTAATTTTTTTCCACAGCCTTCAGACATCTCAGCCGGCTTGGAAGCCACCATGTGCTCTTCAGGCCATTGAAATGTGCCAGTTTCTCATTTAGCAGTTCACTTATTTCTGTCAGTTTTCTTCGCTTCTTTGGGAAATAGTAGTACATCTTAAAGATGGTTTTCAGTGTATCTTCAAATTTCACCACGTACTCACAGCCTTTCACGCTATCCAGCACGGCTAGCTCTAATTTGTGTGCCACACAGTGGATTGTTATGATGTGGGGTATCCTCTGTTTCAGTCTCCCAGCTACTCCTGTTTTCTCACCCATCATCACTGCAGCACCATCAAAATTTGCACACACTACTTTCTTTTTCCATGTGTCTTCTCTGATACCCATGGTGTTCACTGCTTCATCAAAAGCCTCTAAAATACCTGCAGCATTTGCACACTTGACTGGCTGACATTTGATCATGCATGTGGCTATGTCACCATTATTTCTCACATACCTGACATGAACCAACTCCTGTTCTATTATACCAGTGTCTGTACTGCCATCTGCAAGAATGGATAAGAACCTGCTTTCTTGAATTTCCTTTTTGATCTTGTCTCTTGAAGTTTGTGCTATTGCTCCAATAAGCTCTCTGCAAGCATGGTCATTGAGGTAAGTGGAACCAAGATCTAGGCCATTTGCTTTTTGAAATTTGCAAAGACTGCTAAATTTTGCCAATGGTAGTTCACTCTTTGCAACATAGTATGCTGTTCTAAACAGCTTTTTCAGGACTTCTTGTTGTGCTTGGTTTATTTTAACTGTTTTTTGCAATTGGTGTTGGTTCTGGGAAAGATGCTGCAGACTGAGCACCAATGCATTTCTTGTGATGCAGAGATTTCTCATGGGTTCTGATGGGGTCTTTCCTAAAATTACTGGTCCCAGTAACAAAGGCACTTGTCGAGTCAGAAATCTAGGGAAACTCACGACACACCCAGCAGAACATTATGTTATTTTGCTTGTCATATTCCAGCCACAGAAATTCTTTTGTCCATGAAACCAAAAAGCTGCGCTTTCTTTTTGCCTCATAGTCTGATTTGTCATAACTTTTCCGCTTTGTGGTGGGGTTTTCTTTGGCTGTCCCTTCTTCACCTTGACCGGTCTTATTTGGCTCAGCAGAACTAAAATACCTGCGTAAATCCATCTATTTTTACACACGCACACACATAACGGTCAGCGATTTTTTAAATTCTCTGTGCAATCAACCTCTATCACATGTTTAAGCTTGCTGCAGGAGATTTCACTTCTCACGTTTGAACAGTAAGCTAATGATTGATAAGACGATGTCAGAGGAATTGGTGCACAATTAATCCGTCACTGACCAATCAGTACAGCCGCTCTCTATACACAGTTCGCGCAATCGCAAAGTGAAAGTGAAAGTAAAAAACAAGTGCGAATTCAAACGCAATTTCAATATTTCACATATTGACAGTGGCTCATCGATGCCCGAAAATGACATAATTACCCAGCTATATTTGCGAAAGAATGCAAAAGCATTGACATATATTTTTCCTTCCTATGATAGCCCGACGGGCAGGGCTGAGATAGATTTTGGTAGCCCGACTGGAAGATACAATAGCCCCGGGACGTCGGGCTAGCGATTTTGCGAGCCCTGTATGGTATGTCTGGACACAAATGATGCATCAGGCCTGTTTGCTTGTTGGTCGCTGCCACATCCTTGATCTTCAGTTTAAAAACTCTTTTATTGTTTCTTCTCATTGTGTGATGTTGGGGCACTGCTTATCTCAGTCACCTTGGGATTTGCATTCTACATGACCTAAACCTAATCATGGGTGGTTATTTCTGGGGTTGAGGGAAGTTAAGTGGATGAATTGTCATTTTTGTGTTCTGTGTTTAAAGTTTTTTTCAGTTATATGTTTATTAAAGATTTGATCACAAAAATAACAATGATTAACTTACTCTGCCATGTAGGAAACCAGTGGCAAGAAAAGACCACTGGACCACTTTACATGTCATTAGATATTGTGTCACATGTCCAAATTAGCCATACAATATTTCATAGTTTGTTCTTAAATTTGCTAATTTTTTAAGAGTATGAGAAGACATCTCATCGTAAAAGTCTCACCAGACATAAGATAATCATTAGTCAGCATGGGACAGTCTGCATGAGGCAGAAAAAGAGTGCAACTTTGTGGCAATTAGTAACAACTACTTGAACAAAAAACACAAACAATCCACAGATCAAATTATTTAAATACAATAAATTGCACATTTATGTTTCACAAGTCAATGACAAAACCTTGGCACGTGGAAATTGAGGTCTGCTAGTTCTTCAGCTAAGCTACCCGCTCCAGGGCACTCAAAAGCTCTTGGCACTCAAAAGCTCTTGGAACAATGGGTATCAATTGGCAGAGCTGATTTCTCCCAGGTGCTTTACACAAGTTATAAGGGACACAAATCTGTGATAACTAATCTTTCTTTTTTTTTTTGCTTTTCCTGGGGATGAAGCCATTTGCCTAAAGTCTCTTTGTACCACTACTACATAGCCAATACAGCTGATTCCCCAACCAGAAAGTTCAAAGATACGAAGATGGAAATGGCAGTCAGAAACTGCTGCTGATAGCTTGAGAAATTCTTTTTTTATCACGCTAATTTCGAATCACTGCTCGCCTCAGGATAATAATTTATCAGTCAGTCTCTAAAATCCATGTCATAAACATAATGCTGCAAAAAACAGATAGGAAAGGGACACCCTAGGATCAACATAGGTTGTACTGTTTTTGTCAAATGTATCATATCGACCAACTCAAATAAAAAAGCATCAATTCCAGGAGGGCCTGTATGATGATGAAAAATGTCCATTAGGCAAACAGAATGGTTTTCAGGAAATTTCCATTAACTACAGGATATGGCAACAAAGCTGTCACAATAAAAGATCTGTCTAGCTATTTGCATATGGCTTCAGTATTTAATACAAAGAAGTGTGCAGGCTTAACCGTGAATTGAACACCACTTAAAATATATCATCCAAACTGAGACTAGTTAGTTACTTAAGAAATTACATTCCTTTATTTGGATGCAAAGCCACGATTGTAGCATGCTGTATCAGACTAATAGTATGAGGGCAGAGTTTTACTGTATATTGTAAAAGAAAGTATAGATACACTGAGCAGTAATCTTTTTGCTGTACTGAATATCCAATTACTGTATATTCCACTTTAATTTAAAGTAGCCGGTTTAAAAAATTGCAGCAATTCAACGTTATATAGTGCTATTCACGGACTACAAATTTCACAATGCTGTAACAGGTTTACAGTTATAGTGGAAAATAAATAAATCATTAAATTAAAAAGCAAGGAGAAAATTAAATTTCATTAGCATAACAATTGTGAAAATATTAAATCCACTACTATTATAACTGAGACCAGCTGACAACGGAGGAGAATAAAACAAATACATTACTACTACTGGCAGCAGTCCTGGGGAAAATAAACCTTTGATAGGGTTCAAGGTCAATTATAAGACAAGGACACAGTGAAAGACAAACAAAATCAAAGTTCCCTTCCCTCCTTTTTAATTAATTTGTCAAAATTATACTTAAAAAAAAAAACCTGGATAAACATGAGCAAGCATTTAAACCCTTTAAGTGCCAAATGTAGTGAAATGTTTCCAAACAAGACCCATTTGTCTGTCATATGACTCTAACTGAATAATACAAGTGAGCAATTACAGTAAAGGTCACATTTTCAGGATATACACACTGAAAAAATGCAGACTAAAGTATTTATAAGACAAAGTGATACAAATACATATGTAAGACAAAAGGAGCAAAAATATCAAAGTGCTTGGATGTACCACTGAGCAAAACCGTATCCATCAACAAAAAGTAGATGTATCACACCATCCAATCACTGTGTAAAGAAGGCCATCCATCAAATCTTAGCACCCAAGCAAGACGTAGAATGGTAAGAGAAGCAACAAAGAAGTCAGCAATTAATTTGAAGGTACTACAAGACTCAACTGCCAAAACTGGGGTACATGCGCATTAGTCCACAAAGTGAAAAGCTCTCAATAAAAGTGGGACATTTAGGAGTGTGACAAGAAAAAAGTCATTTTTCATAAATATTCATATAAAGGTCCATTTGGTAAAATGAAATCAAGGTAAAGCTTTTCAGACAAAATTCAAAGCACTATATATGTTGCAAATCCAACACTACTCATGCCTCAAAAAAGCACCACCCCAACATTGTAGTATGGTGGTGGAACTGTAATGACGTGAGGATGGTTTTCATCTGCAGGAACTGGGAATCTTGTTAAGACAGATGGAAGAAATGGCAGTAAACTTGTGGCATAGGAAAAATTCACCTTTCAGTAAGACACTGATACTAAGCACAAGGCCAAGGCAACACTGGAGTGAGAGGCTTAAAAACAAAATAATGAATGTCCTTCAATGAAGTAGTGAAAGTCCTGATCTCAGCCCCACTGAGAACACTTGGTGCTCTGAAAAGTACAGTCCAGATGCACTTTCCCACCACTGTTAATGATCTGCAAAAACTCTTCAAGAAACAATCAGACAAAATCTCTTCTGAACAACATACAAAGCTGATGCAGAATCCAAAAGGCTGCTACAACATATGTGGGGTTTGAACAGTTATTTAAGCAGCACTTTTCCAAGTTTTTTTTAGTAATTTACTTTTGACAAAATATTTACTTTGGCTTCAAAATTAAGCTAAGGTTGTCACCCGGTGAGAGGTGCCGAGCAGGTGTGGGCATACTTATTGCCCCCCGACTTGCAGCCTGTACATTGGGGTTTACCCCGGTGGACGAGAAGGTAGCCTCCCTCCGCCTTCAGGTGGGGTGACGGGTCCTAACTGTTGTTTGTGCATATGCGCTGAACAGAAGTCTGGAGTAACCACCCTTTTTGGAGTCCCTGGAGGGGGTGCTAGGGGGCATACCTTCTGGGGACTCCCTCGTACTGCTGGGAGACTTCAATGCTCATGTGGGCAATGACAGTGAGACCTGAAAGGGCGTGAGTGGGAGGAATGGCCCCCCCGATCTGAACCCGAGCGGTGTTTTGTTATTGGACTTCTGTGCTCGTCACGGATTGTCCATAACAAACACCATGTTCAAGCATAGGGGTGTTCATATGTGCACTTGGCACCAGGAAACCCTAGGCCTCAGTTCGATGATCGATTTTGTGGTCATGTCGTCAGACTTGCGGCCACATGTCTTGGACACTCGGGTGAAGAAAGAGATGGAGTTATCAACTGATCACCACCTGGTGATGAGTTGGCTTTGATGGTGGAGGAGGATGCCAAACGTGTTGTGAGGGGTCTGCTGGGAACGTCTGGCAGAGTCCCCTGTCAGAAGTAGCTTCAACTCCCACCTCCAGCAGAACTTTGACCACGTCCCGAGGGAGGTGGGAGACATTGAGTCCAAATGGGCCATGTTCCATGCCTCTGTTGTTGAGGCGGCTGACCGGAGCTGTGGCCGTAAGGTGGTCGGTGCCTATCGTGGCGGCAATTGCCGAACCCGTTGGTGGACACCGGCGGTGAGGGATGCCATCAAGCTGAAGAAGGAGTCCTACCGGACCCTTTTGTCCTGTGGGATTCTGGAGGCAGCTAATAGGTACCGACAGGCCAAGCGATGGTGCGCTGCTGACCTCAACTCAGGACGTTGTGGGTTGGTTGGGGGAGTACTTCGAAGACCTCCTCAATCCCACCAACATGCCTTCCAATGAGAAGGCAGAGCCTGGGGACTCAGAGGTGAGCTCCCCCATCTCTGAGACTGAGGTCACCGAGGTGGTCAAAAAACTCCTTGGTGGCAGGGCCCCGGGGGTGGATGAGATACGCCCAGAGTTCATCAAGGCTCTGGATATTGTAGGACTGTCTTTGTTGACACGTCTCTGCAACATCGCATGGACATCAGGGACAGTGCCTCTGGATTGGCAGACCGTGGTGGTGGTCCCCCTCTTTAAGAAGGGGGACCGGAGGGTGTGTTCCAACTACAGAGGGATCACACTCCTCAGCCTCCCAGGGAAAGTCTTTTCGGGGGTTCTGGAGAGGAGGGTCCGTCGGATAGTCGAACCTCAGATTCAGGATGAACAGTGTGGTTTTCGTCCTGGTTGCGGAACTGTGGACCAGCTCTACACCCTTAGCAGAGTCCTGGAGGGTGCATGGGAGTTTGCCTAACCAGTCTACATGTGTTTTGTGGACTTGGAAAAGGCGTTCGACCGTGTCCCTCGGGGAATCCTGTGGGGGGTGCTCCGGGAGTATGGGGTACCGGCCCCCTGATAAGGGCTGTTTGGTCCCTGTACAACTGGTGTCAGAGCTTGGTCCGCATTGCCGGCAGTAAATCAAACCCGCTTCCAGTGAGAGTTGAGACTCTGCCAGGGCTGCCCTTTGTCACCGATTTTGTTCATAACTTTTATGGACAGAATTTCTAGGTGCAGCCAGGGTATTGAGGGGGTCCGGTTTGGTGGGCTTAGGATTGGGTCTCTGCTTTTTGCAGATGATGTTGTCCCATTTGCTTCATCAGGCCGTGATCTTCAGCTCTCTCTGAATCGGTTCGCAGCTGAGTGTGAAGCGGCTGGGATGGGAATCAGCACTTCCAAATCCAAGACCATGGTCCTCAGCCGGAAAAGGGTGGAGTGCCCTCTCAGGGTTGGAGGTGAGATCCTGCCCCAAGTGGAGGAGTTCAAGTATCTCGGGTTCTTGTTCACGAGTGAGGGAAGAATGTCGCGCGAGATCGACAGGCGGATCGGTGTGGCATCTGCAGTGATGAGGGCTTTGCATCAGTCTGTCATGGTGAAAAAGGACCTGAGCCTAAGGCAAAGCTCTCAATTTACCAGTCGATCTACGTTCCTACCCTCACCTATGGTCATGAGCTATGGGTAGTGACCGAAAGAACGAGATCGCAAATATAAGCGGCTGAAATGAGTTTCCTCCGCAGGGTGTCTGGGCTTTCCCTTAAAGATAGGATGAGAAGCTCAGTCATCCAGGAGGGGCTCAGAGTAGAGCCGCTGCTCCTCCGCATCGAGAGGAGTCAGATGAGGTGGCTCGGGCATCTGATCAGGATGCCCCCTGAACGCCTCCCTGGTGAGGTGTTCTGGGCACGTCCAACCGGGAAAAGGCCCCGGGTAAAAGACCCAGGACACGCTGGAGGGACTATGTCTCCCGGCTGGCATGGAAACGCCTTGGGATTCTCCCAGAAGAGCCGGGGAGAGGAAAGTCTGGGCCTCTCTGCTCAAGCTGCTGCCCCCGCAACCGACCTCGGATAAGCGGAAGAAGATGGACGGATGGATTGTCAATAAAAATATTTATTAGAGGACTATGTATTTGTATTGTATTGTCTGAAATCCAGAGAATGGAGATTACTTTCAAAAGACTGAATATATCTGTGAGAAACTATTAGCATGGTTACTAAAATTGCACTGTTCCACTTTCACAATATGCTTGTTTTCACCCTTTAGTGGACAAGAAAGATGCTGAAACACTGGTCAATGTTTTCATTACTTCCAGATATGATTATTGTAACCCCCTGTTCACTTGTCCACCATCTAAAACAATCAATAGAACTGCAGTCTACTCAAAACACACTCTAAGCTCAACAAGCAAATCAATCCTGTTATCAATTACATTGGTTATCAACTTCCTTGTGTATTCAATACAAATGTCTAGTTATTACATTTAAAGTTTTACATGGTTTAGCCCCCACTTATCTAACTGAGTTCCTTCACCCTTACAACCCTTCACTTAAACTCTAGCACTGGATTGCCAGTGGTCCCTCAGGCAAAAGTATGTGAGGAGTCAAGTCACTCAGTGCTATGGCCCCTAAACTTTAGAATTTGATACCATAATACATTCAACATTGTCATTCTGTCTTTCTTCAAAACTCAAAATCTTTTTTCTCCCTGTACTTGTCTTAACCTTTTTCTTAACCGTACTTTCTGTGTACTTGCTTTTTTGTGATATGATTTGATATCTTGAAATTTATTCTGTTTTTATTACTTTACTGATAAATTCTTTGTTACATTCTCCTTCCATTAATGCTATGCACAGTGACCCTGGGTTAGGGAAAGTTGCTAAATAAAGCATTATTATTATTATTATTATTATTATTAAGTCTGAGCAGATGTGAAAAAAGTCCAACACAAAGTATTATAGTCACTTGTCACATACAGTATGAAGGAGATGCATGGACAAACGAGGCCTATAAGATGCTACTTTCATTGCATTCCGCCCAGTTATGATACAATTATGTTCTGAATCCCTACAGATTTTTTTTTTTTTCTTCAACCATCTGGAGGTTTTTTGGTGTTTTTTTTTGTCCACCCTGGCCATTGGACCTTACTCTTATTCTATGTTAATTAATGTTGACTTATTTTATTTTCTTACTGTGTCTTTTAATTTTCTATTCTTCATTATGTAAAGCACTTTGAGCTACTTTTTGTATGAAAATGTGCTATATAAATAAATGTTGTTGTTGTTGTTGAAGCATTTCAGAGTAGGGTAATTCTACTCAATAACTATGGTGCCAGAAAGTGGTGACCTGTTGGCACATGCAAGTAAGAATTTCACTATACTTTGTAATGAAACAGTGACAACCCAACAAACCTGTAAACATTCCCCACACGCTCTCCTTACTGACCTGTGAACTTCTTTCTACATCTAGATGTTTTCAGAGGATGATGTTTTCAAAGTAAACATCTGGGATATCATGTTACTTGGATGACATAAGTTTGTATGGTTGCTTCTAAACCTCATGAGAAACATATTAAAGTTGTCATACATTGCCACAACCTAAATCTGCCAAATCTCAACATTCACTAGTCTACAGTTGTGCTTGAAAGTTTGAGAACCCTTTAGAATTTTCTATATTTCTGCATAAATATGACCTAAAACATCATCAGATTTTCACTCAAGTCCTAAAAGTAGATAAGAGAGAAACCGTACAGAATAGCTTCAACTCTGGGATGTTGGTGGGTTTCCTCACATTAACAGCTCGCTTCAGGTCCTTCCACAACATTTCAATTGGATTAAGGTCAGGACTTTGACTTGGCCATTCCAAAACATTAACTTTATTCTTCTTTAACCATTCTTTGGTAGAACAACTTGTTTGCTTAAGGTCGTTGTCTTGCTGCATGACCCATCTTCTCTTGAGATTCAGTTCATGGACAGATGTCCTGACATTTTCCTTTAGAAATCTCTGATATAATTCAGAATTCATTGTTCCATCAATGAATGCAAGCCATCCTGGCCCAAATGCAGCAAAACAGGCCAAAACCATGATACTACAGCTACCATGTTTCACAGATGGGATAAGGTTCTTATGCTCGAATGCAGTGCTTTCCTTTCTCCAAACATAATGCTTTTCATCTAAACCAAAAAGTTCTATTTTGGTCTCATCTGTTCACAAAACATTCTTCCAATAGCCTTCTGGATTGTCCACTTGATCTTCAGCAAACTGCAGACGAGCAGCGATGTTTTTTTTGGGGAGCAGTGGCTTTCTCCTTGCAACCCTGTCATGCACACCATTGTTGTTCAGTGTTCTCCTGATGGTGGACTCATGAACATGAACATTAGCCAATGTAGGGGAGGCCTTCAGTTGCCTAGAAGTTACCCTGGGGTCCTTTGTGACCTCGCCGACTATTACACGCCTTGCTCATGGAGTGATCTTTGTTGGTTGACCACTCCTGGGGAGGGTAACAATGGTCTTGAATTTCCTCCATTTGTACACAATCTGTCTGACTGTGGATTGGTGGAGTCCAAACTCTTTAGAGATGGTTTTGTAACTTTTTCCAGCGTGATGAGCATCAGCAACTCTTTTTCTGAGGTTCTCAGAAATCTTCTTTGTTCGTGCCATGATACACTTCCCAAAACATGTGTTGTGAAGAGCAGACTTTTATAGATCCCTATTCTTCAAATAACACAGGGTGCCCACTCATACCTGATTGTCATCCCACTGATTGAAAACACCTGACTCTTAATTTCATCTTCAAAATAACTGCTAATCCTAGAGGTTCACATACTTGGCCACTCACAAATGTGTAATATTCGATCATTTTCCTTAATAAATAAATGACCAAGTATAATATTTTTGTCTTGTTTGTTTAACTGGTTTCTCTTTATCTACTTTTAGGACTTGAGTGAAAATCTGATGATGTTTTAGGTCATATTTATGCAGAAATATAGAAAATTCTAAAGGGTTCACAAATTTTCAAGCACAACTGTAGTTATTGTTCCTGGGTTATGTAATATAGGAAGAAGGACAGACACCAGAAACAGAAAATATGAAAGCAGTTAAACAAGGCCTTTACACTTTCTAAATTTCAGATTTAGATTCTTTGTGTCTAACCCTGTGTTTTACCCAGTTCATGCCTAACTATACATAATCCATTGAACCATTGATGGCATTAGATTGTTGAGCTTTAGATACTGTAAAATAATTCATTATGGATAGTCTAACAGTAACACTGGTTACCCCATATTACCTAATATTGTTGTCACTAATGATTTTGATTATAGTTGTGGTACCATCTATAAGAAACTTCCCCAAACAATAAACTCATTAAACTCTTGGAACTATTTCAGAACCCACATTTTGTGAAGCGTAATGAGCAGCAGTGCTTCTATCAACAGCATTGTTTCTGTATGCATTTCTAATCTTATGAAGATGTATGTTACTGATTTCCTCTCTCTATAATTCAGTAATAGATTGTTGTTTAAAACAAATACACTTGCATTATGCAATATTGTGTTCCAAATGCATGTGTGCTTAAAAATTAAGTGTTTTAGGGTGTTATAACAGCAAGCAACACATTTCAAATTAACCACAAAATAAGCTACAGGAACTTCCTGTTCATTTTGACTATCTCTATATATAATCTTCATTTGGGTCTTGATCTTTGTTTGTCCGCGAATGAATTAGAAGAAGCACTAGATGGCAGTACAGAGACAGCTAAAACATAGGCATTGCATTAAGAATCTCCTCCAGGCTTATACTACTGAAGACTGTAGTACTCCAGTCACACCTCAAAACGCAGACATTCCAACTAAACAAATTGTTGTGCTTTAAATTTACTAAAGAGATCTTCAATTAGATCTTGATTTTTGTCCGCGAATTCCATTCATGCGTAGACCACCTTCCAGCTTAGTACGTTGTTGTTACTCACGGATGTCAACAATGTGCCGGAATAACGAAAGGGGTGGTGGACAGTGTTACGCTGATTAGCTCCTGAGGCCTGGTTAGAGAATGAGATTGCCGAAGATAAAAGGTATGTGCCTACGTAACATATGAATGAAAGAAAGACAGTGGGTAAAATGAATGACAACGTAACAGCACGTTCCGGAAATTATTATTGTTACGTTGTAGCCGGCGAGTGCTGCGCGTCTCACAGTTGTACATGCTCACATGTCAGTGAAGTGATCTCTATGCTTTAAAGAGCCTGGATACCTATGTGTCCCCCTTTAATAACCATTGCTCCGTGTATATTGCCTTACTCTTTGGATTGCCACAAAGCAACCTGCAACATTGGAGAAAGGTTGAGAAGACATCGTGAGAGGAAACGACAACGTCCTGAAAACGAGACGGACTGTGAATGGACAGAAACAGAAATGCTCCTACACCACCACATAATTACGATTCGGATAGTGATTCCGAGTGGGCTGTTCCTATCGAATCAATATCCAAGGGTTTTCTTTTTTAATTTTGTTTCCCTTATAAAAAATCATAATGCTGTGCGACGAAGGGCCCAGTTCACGACTGACAGCCACGTTTAAACAGGTAGCCCTTCACAGACAACTTTAACACGCACAACGTAGTTGGGCGCACATGGCTAGTCTTATATATAAAAGTCTATACGTGGAAGTGTGTGTGTCCGTCCAGCCCGGAAGTGAGAGGTGGAGTCGGGTTAAGGGCTTCACCTCCGGAAACAGAAACTCACTTAAGGAAATACACAAGCGAGACAAGCATGTCGACAAAACGAAACCTTGGAAGAAACAGACACTCGCTTAACCGCCTAATACACAAGCGAGGTGAGCACATTGGCAAAATGGTATTCCATTTACTTTTCCTTCTGCTGCTACTACACAAGCAAGGAAAGAACGTCGGCAAAACAAAACCTCCTGAGAAAGATGCCCAGAGTACTTCCTTTCAATTACCTGACATCTCAACATTTCAGTCTTTTTCTGACGATTTCAATAGTTTCTAGGACCCCGGGCTTTTTACAGCATGGGTTTACACAGTAGTTTATAATGTTTCACAAAAATAATAAAAACTTTTAGGGCAACCTTTGCAATGATAACTGAGCAGTTAGTGGAGTGGTTGAGTGGAAGAAGGACAAAGCAAGCCTGGGAGGAGTGGATAGAAAGAAAGAAAGAAAGAAAGAAAGAAAGAAAGAAAGAAAGAAAGAAAGAAAGAAAGAAAGAAAGAAAGAAAGAAAGATTTAGTTTATGATATTTGACAGAGAAGCCTGTACTAGAAAGGTAGTCATACAATAAATCATTTGTTTGCAATCGGGACTTATGTTTGTATTGTTGTTATTGAAGTTTGCTTTTTGCAAAATGCTGCAAAACATGCAAAAAAAAAACCCAAAAAGACAGTATTCAACAACAACAAAATGTATTTATATAGCACGTTTTCATACAAATTATGTAGCGCAAATATTTGACTTCCATCCTGCAATTTTTGTGTTATGCGGTAATAACCTATCTTAATATTTTTTATATGAATATGCATTTCTGCAAGTGCCTCAAAGCACAAATGTAAGATCAACTGTTAGCACTTTGTATAAAAGTGTGGATACGACAGTGAGTATACCCTGTGATGGACAGCCAGTCTTCCCCCTGATGTCTCTAGAATAAACTCTACTAGCCCATTACCTAGTGCCTAGTGTTAAATGAAGCAGGGTCAGAAAATATTGGAGTTAATAAAATAAGTGACACAATTATTGGATCTATAAAGTACTTTAGTATATCATTTTTTTTCTTCCAGTACTCAGAAATACTGTAAGTAAAATGTTAGTTAAATTTGCTACATGCAGTTCTTAAAAAATGTGGATCTGGCACATTTCTATCTTGTATTCTAAGCCCACGCATGCCCGGTGATGCTGGGCTGAAATGAACAAACATGTTCACGGTTGTATCTAAGGAGGTTGTCACTTCCCCCATATGAAATAAATGGGTCATCCTTATCTATTTATCTCTTCATAGATTTTACAATCTGACCAGAAGGGAGGTGGGGGGAGGGAGAAACTGTATTCCTCAGGATGCTCTCCAGTCCTCAGCTATGATGATGAACAGAGAGTTTGACTGAAAGCATAAGGACATGAAATGAGGTTTCTTTCCTGGGTCGCTGAGTTTATAGTTTATTGATAAAGGGTGAGGAATGCAAGTGACATGATCAATCAAGCGGGCCAAAAAGAATAGCTGCCACTCCATGAGACCAAGATGAGACAGTTACAATAGTCCTGACATAAAAATGTGCATCCAATAGGACACATCTCTCAAAACAGCTAAAGTTCCCCGTCAAAGAAAATGACTTGCAGCCTTCACTACTTGGCATCTAACCTCGACAAACCTAACCAGAAAAAAAATACAAAAGGTCAGCAACAGACAGTAGAAATACCTGGAGTTTTGTGCTTTCTAGAATTAAACATTAGGCAAATTGCAAACCTCTTGTAGGTTTAAAGCATGACTAGTAAGCCTTTTTTGCCAGCTGTCTTATCCACTTTCTAAAGTTGTGCGATTACTTTAGGAGAGGGACCTAGGAGTAGGCAACACCCCAATTAATGTGCCCATTCAGTGCTAAAGATACTGAGATGACATTGTACTTAGACTCCAATCTCATATGTGTCATATTTCACAAACACAACAATACTCAAATAAAGGTAATGTATCTGTTAAAATTATGTAAATATTGTGTTAAAGTTATCTTATGAATGAATGCAAAAGAGACTACACTTGGCTTTATATAGCATTTAAGGTTAAGTTTTAATTTCAATCTCTCTTCACCAATAATAACAAAGTCCATCTATTAATTATTATTACCTATTAATATTATTATTAAAGTCTATTAATGTGAGTGTACATCTGTATAACGCAAAATGACCACACATACACAAAGCTTTAATATCCTGCAATAATTGTAAACAATGGCTCCTGTAAAAGAATCTATTAAAATTATATTCACACTAATTATATTACTTCAGTTCAAATGTAAGCAAAATGTTGATTATTTTAGTTTTAGGAAGGCCCAGATAGATGCTCAATTTGATTTATATTATGTTTTACTTGCTTTACTGCTGTATGTCACAATAACAAAAGAACAGTGTTTCTCAACCCCACTTGGTGGGACACGGGCTGCTGTTGGTGGATCATAGGTTGCTATTGTTTATAATGGAATATTGTACTCATCCTCCTGCCACAACCCCCTGGTTTGATAATTGTGCTCATTTAACAATCACCGACTTCTTCGATCGCACTTGTTCAAAGAGGTGTCCTGGCTCTGACGATTGTTCTGAAGGGGATCACCTCTGGTGGGTCATGATACTAGAAAGTTTGAGAAACACTGCAAAAGAATTTTTAAGTCACAGCTGCCATCAATAAAGCAATCATACATATAATAAATTATAAACATATATACATTAAAATAACAGGGCAGGTTCCCACCTACTCAACAGAATATCTTTGGGGCCAAATATGCTTTGGAAAATAGATATTTTTCTTAATAAAAACAGAAAAAAAAAGTTTTGCACAGGTTGGTAATGGTAAGAAGATTTCCACAGCCAGTGGAATACAGATGAGAAGATTACAATACTCTACAGGTGATGCTGGGTTATGGGAAAAACATAAAGTCAGCAAATGGGAATCTGTTACCAAAAATTTGAGACACAAGATGGGAAATTTTTTTTTGATAGATTTGTATTTCAATATTCTAGCATGATACACAAAGGATAAGCAAATGTTTAATCTTTCACACAAATTTTTTTTCACACTGGGGGTGGTTAATTCCTTGCCGATTCACAGGGTGGCACTGTACACTAATGCCTCTTCTCTTTCTCCCTCTGAATACCAGATGACTGACAACCTTACCAGCTCTGACATCACTTCTGGTGTCCGTCGACCAGAACATGCCTCTTTCTGCCTGACCTGTATTTAACTGTCTTGGACAGCCTAATTTCAGACTTGCATCTTCAGAGACATTATTTTTTGCTGAAAAGCACTTTCGTTATTTTGCAGTTATAACATATCTGTCTTCGTCCTCTTTTACAATAGGAAATAACACATACAAAATAAAACAAAAATGAACACGGCTGAGGAAACCTGATGCCATTTACAATGGTAATGGTAACATCTTCCAGTATTTTATGAGTGTGTCCTGTGGTGGCACCTATAGTTAATATTATCTTGACCAAGTTCTGGTATGATGCTAGCCCTCCACAAACCTGAAGTGGATTTCTCATATTTGAAACACATGGATTTCTATATTACACTATCTCAAGTATAACAAATTAAAGCATAATTTGTAGGAACTGTCACTGCAACTGGAGCATAGGAACAATTGATGACTACCCCAGGGTGGCAGGGTCGGTCACTGGCAGAGGCTGAAATAATCTAATGAGGGAGGAAAACATCAGAACTGAGAGAAAACCCACACTGACGCCGCATAATCAGGCCGGTTTTTAAATGATTTTTAAGCACAGGGAGAAAATTAACATTTGAAAAATCGGTAATGTAATAAATCAGCAAGAAATGCAACATTGTAACAATGCACGGAACGAACCAACACACAATCGTCCGTGACTGAAAACTGGCGGACCAATCTTGTTGATGTGAGCGAAGGTAATGTAGATGCGCGCCTTCTGTTCTGACATATGCGTCGACGATGTATTGCTGGAAGAGTTTGCCACTGGAATGCAAGACACTAAATGAAGATCTCATGGCAAGCCTGAAAGCATAAAATTGGAGCTGTGTGATTCGCGTTCTTTTCGCGGTTCGCTTTTAATCAACATGGGTTAATTGTATGTGCCAGCCTGGATCTTCGAAAGGGAATAGCAGTGGAAAAACCATGGGGTCACAGTTCATATGGAGAACAGAGATACATTTGCAAGCATCTCCCCTTGGATATATGCAAATGTCGCGTTGTGCAGGAGGTTCCCCGTCTTCACCTACAAAGCAGCAACATCAGTTTGACAGGATGGGCCGTTATACCTTCTTATATCCAGACCTGGATTTTCCATGAACACCATTCGTACAGCAGTAACAGAGTAAACGTGAGTGATGATGTCATGCATTTGCATGTAAGACTTTGCAAAGGGATTAACCTGGCGTATCATGTTGACTAGTTGAAGCAACAAAATGTCACTGCAAGCACTATTACATTCCTTTAGCAAACGTTGACTGGTAGCCTCAGCAGAATCGAAGATATATAGCTGACCGTATTGTGGTGACGTGGCAGGATTGTAATATAAAGGAGAGACCTGGTGATAAATTTGACCGTGGATTCTGAAAGCATACGGTCCTTGTCCAGATGGTTGAGCGATGTGTGCCCATTGACGCGAAAGCTAAAGCAGAGTTGTATTCCCTGATATGATCACAGTAATTTCAGGACAGCGGGTTCTTGCCAGTCAAGAGGTCTTCAAATAAAAGAGGGGGCTTGGATAGTGGTGGCAAAGACACCTTGCCGTCACGACAACACCTAGTGTAATGTTCGTATTTGTTGACCTCTGCTGGCCAATGAAGAGCATTGCAAGAAGCACATAGTGCGGTAGGTAGGCCAATGTTATGTTCTTGGACGTGAATGGCGGTATCTTCTTGAAAAGCTGCAGAAAAGTGAATACAATGTTTGTGCATGAACGATTTAGTGCTGTGTTGACACTGAAGGGAATTGGAATGAGTTGTGTTGAAGCATTGCTGGCAATGCTCACATTGCATAATTCATTCAGTGGAGTGTGTTTTTAAATGCATGTTGAGAAATCTCTGCACTCGGAATGTTTTTGAACAAATCGTGCATTCAAAGATCTTTTTGGAATGCGTTCGTTCAGTGGAGTGGGTGTGTAAATGTGTTTTGAGATATTTCTGGTGTGTGAAGGTTTTGGAGCAGTGTTGACACTAAGAAGAATTCATCAGGGAATGTGTTTTGATATGGTTAGTAAGGTATCTGCATGCGTGAAAGTGTTTGTCGCAAATTTTGCATACAAATGTTTGCGTTGAATGGATTTGCAAATGGTTGTGGAGATCCATCTCACCTGTGAAGTCCTCGTTACAAAATGTGCAACTGAAGGTGAAAGTGGAATGAGTTCGTAAGTGTTTTTTGAGAGTGCGACTTGTCTCGAAGAAATGTTGGCAATGTTCACATTGCATCATTCGGTTAGTGTTGTGTTTTTTCAAATGTGCGTTCAGATATCTGTGCACTCTGAAGCTTTTGGAACAAAAGGTGCATTGAAAGTCCTGTGTGAAGTGCGTGTGTTCAGAGGAGGGTGTCTTTAAATGTTTTTCAGGAAGAGGGGAGTGGGCAGGTGACGTCACATTAGTGTGGCGAGCAAGTGGGTGTGCACGCTGTCAAAAGATGTCACCAGAAGGTAATCACATGGTTATTTGAGAGGCATGAGAACTTTGTAATACCCATGATCCCAAGGACCGCTAAAGAACAGGGATATGAAGAGACGCTGGGCTGGATTGTAAACTCAAGGAGAGGCATGAGGACGTTCTTGAAAGTAAATGCTGATAGTAGCTGGAAGGATTTGGGACATTGCCACAATTTCTGCCTCGCCACCATAGACTCCGGACGTATTCATGTAATCAGCGTATTGTTGAGCAGACTGTATAACAATGCCTCTGTGACTAAGAACAACGGACACCACGTCACCGAAGTTATCCCAATGTTTCCAAACAAAGCTAACAGCCATGTTACGAAGTTTGAGAGCAACAGTTTCGTCAATGACATTTCTCCAAAAAAACCCGACTGACAGAAACAAACAGTTACCTGAAGCAGGAATTTCTATAACATTGAAAGAAGTGTTGTTTCCATGAAATACATTTGAAGCGGTAGCCATGGAGGGCAAAAGAATAGTCAACGTGGTGCAGAGCTGGGTTTGGACCGCAGCACAGACCAAAGTGAAGGAGTATGTGTTTGATGAGCTGTTTGATTTGGCGGGCAGTGATCTGAGGTGCGTTCCTGAGCACGTGGGAGGAGGGGTAGTTTCTGGGCGGGGCTTCATTGTTCCTTTCGCATGGTTTTTCATGGTGGACGTGGTCGGGTGTCGAAACCGAAAAGAATAATGAAAAGTCAACGTGGCTTAGACGTGCATGTGGACTCCTAGCACAGACGAAACGAGCTAACTGGGTGGTCAGTGAGTTTTTACGTCCGGGCACATGGGCAGGCAGTGTGAATGCCTAGAGAGAGAGGGTAGAAGCGGGCCAGTGAAAAAGGAGTGTTAGTGGGCAGGGAAACGTCTTCCGTATTTCTGCAGGAGCATCTAAGAAGACGCATGTTTGTCGCGGATGCGAATTGCTGTATGTAGCATGTAAAACATTTTTCTATGGTGCAATCGGTCGTGCGTTGTAACCGAAAACTCGGTTTTTAAAGACTGCTTACTTCATTGTGTTTTAACCTCAGTTGTAAAGGATTGTTTTAAAGATCCCATGGGATACCCCTCGCAAACCGTTTTACATGCTGCATATGGCGATTTACCTCTGTGAGAAACATGCCTCTATGAACAGTCAACGTGCAGGTGCATGTGGCCTCTACGACAAACGAATATAAATGACGCCGTTTCTTCTGTGTCGTCGCATCCGAGTTGGTGGGCGTGGCTCTGCGAGTTATTGTCGTATCCAATGGTCTTGGAGTTGGTGGGTGTGGCTCCTTCCTGCGTGCGCCATAGGTGTCTTACTTGTCGGCGGCTCAGTGAATCCACGCCCCTTCCTGCGTGCTTTCCATGGTTGTCTTGCCTTAGTGAATTATATATATATAGATTATTACAGTAATTGATACAGTGGATCCAGGCTGTTACTTAAAATGAGTCCAATAAGAAGTCATTTAGTTTAGTTTTAGGTTTCCTGAGTCCCCAGCCAGAAAATATTTGTTTCATGCAACTATTAACACAGTTATAATTTCAGATCATAAACAAACATGAATTGGATTATAAGGTTTTTAAAAAAAATGGGTGGTTGGATCCTATTTATTATATTTCACTGATTTTGAAAGCTTAGGCCTCTATTGATAAGGAACAGTATTTTCATAAATGAGGCATACAAAGTCTCTGACACTAAGTGTTTATCTTTAAATTATTGGGGAATTAAGTGGCCCTTTTTTATTTTATTGTAATCATTCCAAACAGATAGATCAATTTTTACAAAAGGTAGGACTGAAAACAAATCAACCCAACCCCCACCCCTAGTGGCCCATTTTTTAGTATTAGTATTTTATATTAGTTCTAATACCACAGCACAATGACTAGTTCTAAACCAATAATCTAACTGAAAGTTAAAAAGTAGATATTTTTACTTTTAAAACACGCACAACAATATCTCAAAACCAACTTCTCAAAGAAAGACCAAAATGTTACCCTAAAAAAAGAATTGCTCTTTATTAGTCCATTTGATTAATAGCCTTTTCCATACTTCAGAGAGTTCAAATAAATTGCCCTATAAACATGCATTGCTATTGACATTTTGTTTCTTAGGAATTACTGTCGCCTTTACTGAAATGAGACATACTGTAGATGGTCTGAATTGTTATCTTTATTGTATTTAACACAAATCAGGGCCAGTTATCATGAAAAGTAGAAGCCAAAGGACAAAACGGTCTGGGATTCACTGCAAAAGCAGTTTTCCTTTTATTTTAACTCATGATTAACTGGTGTATTCAATATTCCCTCTATTATTTTTGAGGGTACTTCTTCATACAATAGCTGTCTATCAAGGCATGTCCAAAGGAAAAGGTGGCTTGTTTTAATTAATTGATGAATGTACCATCTGTAATCAGCTGAGCTGGACAGAGAAACCTAACATCTGCTTAAAATCAATATCCACTCCTCTCTCCAAGAGTAATACTTAACACAAAGGCCACCATAACCTCAATCACGTTAGCACAAAGTGACAACTGGAAGTCTAATCACTCTAATCGCCTTTGTCCACTTTTCTCTAGTACTGCAATTAGAATGTTTTGCTCAGGTAAGGACTGGCATAATTATTGTGCACAACTTATAATTATTTTTATCTTAGTTTCTGTACCAACAAACCTTTAATAAAAACAATATGAAAAATGTCAAAAATGTATAACTGTACAGATGAAAAAATATATATGAATCAAAATCTAAAATACTTCCCAGACTCAATCCTGAACGAGACTGGTTTTGGAATCAGAAATGCAGAGATACATACAAAGAAAGGTCACTGTGTTGGAGTTGTGGTGGGCTCATTCAGCAGCTGGCACTTGACAGGATGCTGCCCAGAGCCTGTTGACAGTAGATAATAGCCACATAGACCACCCACCAACTCTTTAAAGTTAAACTACTCAAAACAACTACATAAACTACATAACCAGTTACATCATTTTTTTTATAATAAAGTCCATTAACGTAATTTAAGAAAAACTTCCTTTTCTTGATAAATTCAGTGCATTCAGAAAGTATTCTGTTTCTTTTTCTTCTCTTTTGCACATTTTGCTATGTTGCAGCTTTGTGTTAAAACCATTTATATTGATTTTGTTTCAACATCAAGTAACACTTAGTACCCTAGAATAACAAAGCAAAAATGGGATTTTAGAAATTTTTGCAAAATTATTAAAAATAAAAAACAGAAATATCACACTAACACATAAGACCCCTTACTCAGTACTTAGTTAAAGAATCTTTGGCAGCGATCACGGCCGGGAATCATCTTGGGTATGACACGTTAGCTTTTGCACACTTGGATTTGGGGTTTTGCTGCTGTTCTTTTCTGCAGATCTTTCAAGCTCCCTCAGGTTAAACGGAGATCATATGTTGGTAGCTATTTTCAAGTCACTCCAGTGATGTTCGTTTGGGTTCAAGTCCAGGCTCTGGGTGGTCAAAGCAAAGAAATTCTCAGGGTTGTCTCTAAGCTACTCCTGTGTTGAAAGGCAAACTTTCAGCCCTGTCTAAGGGCATCTCCCTATTTTGCTTTTCTCAGCTTTTCAAATGTCTGAATACATGTGTCAAGGTGATAGTTCAGTTTGCAAAACTTTCTAAAATCTTATTTTCATATTGTTATTCTGGGTTATTGAGTGTTGCTTGATGTGGGGGTAAAAACAATTTAAACGATTTGAACACAAGGCTGCAACATAACAAAACGTGAAAAAAGTAAAGGGATCTGAATACTTTCTGAATCCAATATGCAGGAATTTATAAAGTCTCTGCTTTCTGTCTAGTTCCATTTGACTTATGGAATCATATCTTGTTAGAATAGAATTTGTCTAGAAGCTGCAAAATGAGCTTTTATTGTAAGTATTTTCAGGAATATCTAATTTTATTTTACATGTGTGTGTAGAGATAAAGCTTGTAACTAAATAATTTGCACACTGTCAATGCCTTTAACACGTTAATTAAAGATGGTTTATTTTCAGAATTAAAATTTTCTAAATTGAAGGGTGGATGGTTTGCTCCAGATCCTTTATCTGCTTAATAATTAATGAAATAATGAGGGAACCAGGTTGTGAAATAGCATGTCAGTCAAATGTCCAAATACCTTTAAACCCCTAGAAATGAGAAGGGGAAAATTTTGCAGAAAAATGGCTGTCATTCCTAAACAGCTCATACGATATTTTTGATAAACCCCTTAAGTTAAACCTGAAAGCCTACACTCACATAGTGACTTGCTTCGTTTCAAATCCATTGTGGTGGTGTATACAGCCAAAATTATGAAAACTGTGTCACTGTCCAAATCCTTGTGGACCTAACCATATGCAGTAATTTGCAGTCCACATGAATGGTATCTGCACCTTAAATAAACCTGCAAGGTTTCGTGACACTTTTAAATGACTGTTTGAAACAACTGTCCACTATCAAAAGATGAACTTGCTCACACCGTCTCAGAAAGCAGATGCCAATATTCAAAAAGCAGATATTAAAGTTTGACGTATCCAATACCAGATTTCTGAAAGCTGAGGTGTAATTTGCAAGTGCTATAATCAATTTTAAAATGGATCATTTGAGTATTTTGAATTATGACTTTAAAATTGTAGAATTAAATGCTAAAATAAAACTTTTTATGTTGTAAAAAAGTGTTACTGTACAAGTGAAGTAGAAATTTACAGAACCTATATAAATTAAAGTATGGCTGCACTTAAATGATTTAGAGATATCTGTAGCTTACCAAAACAAATTTCTTGAGGTACAGCACTGTAGTTTATCATTTTAGGACATATTTCTGTTTAGCTCTGTCTTACAATCAGTCAGAAGACTATTTCTTAGCAATCATGCTGGCAAGAAAACTAACAAGCCGTGATAACACAAATCAGCTGTTCCAAAAATATGTAGTTGACCCTGTGAGTATCGGGGTGGCATGACATGTCAATATACCCACCAAACCAGCACTTTAAAACTTCCCCCAGTCACCCACCCACCTGTTTCTCCTAATTATTATCAGTTCTCTCCCTACGCCTGAGCTGTCACACTCACTCACCTCCCAGTTAAAGCTTACTGACTAGAGGGTGGCAATTTCTTTCATTTTCTCCTGACCGACTTTGCATATAAATCAAGTACCTCTGTTCTGCAGTTATCTTTCTCCTGAATTTATTCAGCTGAAACTTCTGCACTCTTGCGAGCTGGTGACGAGAGTATGAAATCTAAATTCAGCAGGAATTAATTGTCAAGTTACTCTAGCAATCATTTTTGGAAGATGCTGGTGTCCAGCCATTCCTGGAGGGCAACTGCTGCTTTTCATTGTCAACAACTGGCACGTCATGTCATTTCATTTTGTAACCCACTTAATCAAGACCCGGGTCACAGTTTAGAGTCTATCCCAGCTAGCACAGGGTGCAAGGAAGGAACAAACATTGGACAGGAAGCCAATTTAGTGTCACCAGTTCACCTAACCTGCATGTCTTTGGATAGTGGGGGGAAACCAGAGCACCCAGATGAAAACCCACACAGACACAGGGAGAACAAGCAAATTCTAAGCAGGGAGGACCTGGGACTTGAACCCTGGTCTCCTTACTGCGTGGCAGCAGTGCCACCACTGTGTCGCCATGTCACCTTGTCAAATTATTAAGTACATTACAATGCACTTGTAATAATTTAAGAACATAAAATCATAATCTGATGAATTACATCAGCACTTTCAAAAGATTTCAATAATATAATTGAAACTAAAATATTTTATACTGAAAACGTGTTTGTACTCAAATATTTCAAAGTGGGTTAAACATTTTAGTTCCTATATGAATATATTGGATATTTTCACTTTGACATGCTTTGGAAACACACAGTATATACATTCTTGTATAAGGTACATAAAAATGCAAGACAAGTAGCATATTTTCAGAATAAATCAATAAGTCAATTACAGGGACCACACATGCACACCCCACACCATACAGGCCAATTTAGATTAACCGAACAAGACCCCACCGGCCAAATATTTTGTGATCCCCAACAATGCGCCAATCTTTTTACTTCAAAACAAGTTCTTTGTTTATTTTTTATTTAAACATAAAGATATTTTGAATCTTAGGCTGGATTTACATTACTATGGGGACAAAATTAGCACTGACTAAAGTTGTTCAATTCTGGAAAGATACATGTCAACAATAGAGTTGGGGAATGAACGTGATGATGGACACCTCTTTAAAAAACCTGAATGATCCTGGGACTGTTGTCGTCCCCCATCTTGATAGGTACTTGACTCAATTGTCAACAAACTGTTGTTTTGTTGGGTAAAAACATATATCTAACCTTGGAAATAACTGTTGCTGAATATCTGTCAAGATCTATCTTAGTATTTTCAATTTTTTCCAGCAGTTTCTAGGTTCTCTAAAAACTACTTGAGTATGGTTTTCTTAGGCCAAGGAATCTAGTGGTTATATTCAAAAATTATGCAAAACTACTCATTCTGCCAACTTGTTTTCCTTATGGACATAGCCATTGTAGAGACAGATTGCTAAGCAACAACACCTCATTGCTGGGATTCGGTACCTAGAAGTCAAGCACTAAAACTTCATTAGCACGACGGTTTTAAAAACTTGTGCCACACATTCCTGGCCATTTAAGTCTGATTTTGCAATAAGAATAAAAAAGCTGTGTCATTTCTTATTGTTAGTTTTGAAATTACTTGTTTTG
The DNA here is from genome assembly GCF_016835505.1 of Polypterus senegalus. Taxonomy (NCBI): domain Eukaryota; kingdom Metazoa; phylum Chordata; class Cladistia; order Polypteriformes; family Polypteridae; genus Polypterus; species Polypterus senegalus. The sequence goes on from NC_053156.1 coordinate 265,672,161, forward strand.
ACAATTTTTCTGTCCTCTGATTATGATTTATATCTCCATGTTTCCTGGCTCAGGCTTTGTGCAACCACTTTGGCTTACAATTTATCACTCTGCTCTTTGAGTATGATTCTTTGTTCATGTCTTAAGCTTTTTTCATTTAATTACTGTCTTCTAGTTTATGACCCATATATGAATTAATGACTTCTGATTCCATTCTCTCTAAAAACAGCTGTCACCTACCAAATCCAGTACACTAAGCTTCTCATACTCTACTTAAAATCCATCCATCCATTATCCAACCCGCTATATCCTAACTACAGGGCCAAAGGGGTCTGCTGGAGCCAATCCCAGCCAACACTGGGTGCAAGGCAGGAAACAAACCCTGGGCAGGGTGCCAGCCCACCGCAGGGCACACACACACACACACACATTTGGGACAATTTAGGATTGCCAATGCACCAAGCCTGCATGTCTTTGGACTGTGGGAGGAAACCGGAGTACCCGGAGGAAACCCATGCAGACACGTGGAGAACATGCAAACTCCAACTGCGCCACCGTGCTGCCCTACTTTAAAATTTAGTTCTCAATTATTTGTTAACTTTGTATTTTGATACTCATGACTGAAACATATACTGAGTTATACATTTATTTGTGTAAAGATGTCTGCTACATAAATAAGAACCACTTTCTCATCATCACAACATAAGATTTAGTATATTCAGCTGCTCAATTCCTGAAACAAGTGCAGTCTCACAGTGCTGCAGATTACATAAGAGAGAAAACAGTTCCTGCCTTGTGCCCAGTATTGCCAGTTACAGGCTCTGGCCCTGACCCCTGATTGTATTAAGAAGATGTGGTAACCTCGGGATTCATTCGAAGAAAAATTGTTCTACACATAAGCAATTTTGACAGAATTGTTTTCTGTGTAGTACAAAACACAAAGTAAAAACTGTGAGAGTCCTGCTTTCTGTTTGGTCACATCAGCTAAAGTCTGTTTAGAATCCAACCTGAACTGGAAATCAAACTTGAAGCACACTTCTTAAGAGGAGTTTAGGTACTGAAAAGTCACACACTGGCCAGCTCCTTCAAATGAAGGGGAAGAGCTGGCTAAAATTCTGCATTTAAAGAGGCAAAGAGCATTAGAAGATTATTGTGACAGACAACAGGGGTGGGCTGACATCCCAGCTGGGATAAACATCAGGAGTGTCTCAAAACCTCTGACCGGTCAGCTGGGCATGACCCCAGAAGTGTTCCTGGGTTTCCAGTAAAAAGATCTCTGGTATTGTAAGCACTGACTCTGGGTGTTGATTGGAGGCAAAAAGTCATCTTAACTGAAAATGGCCAGAGTCAAAAGGCAGGGTGGTATCGTGAAGGAGTAAGGTATAAGGCTTGGTAAGTCTAAATGTGGTACATTTTCTAATGTCTAGTGTGTTCCCCTCATTCTTTTCAAACATTATTGGCTTTACTTTTGTGACCTGTACAGCCCCACATACCAGACACAACTTCAGAAATACACAAATGAAAGGTTTATTACAACAGACATCTTCAACAGGCTTCTTGCTAACTCCTGGCACAATCACAATTGTCTTCTCTTTCTCTTCCTTAATTCCGCCTAGGCAAATATAGTTTGCTTCTACCTGACCCCCATCTTGTCTGGTTGAGGTGGAGCTGAGTTTATATATGATCCGCGAGTACTTTCGGTGCCAGGACATTGCCTGTTGTAGCAAGAAGGTTATTTTGTGCCATATAATCTATGAAATGTATTTCAAAGCCATGCAATTGCTTGAAAGAGAGAGACTGGACAACTGGAAGTTGCAGGCCAGAGAGATGAAAATAAAACATGTGAAGGACACACAAGTAGGTTATTTTAAAAGTGATAATGTCTGCTTGATCAATATGGTTAAAAACACAGTCTGCCATAAATGATGAGAACAGGTAAAGCTGTTATTTGGGTTCAGTAGAGAAAGAAGCAGCCGATCCCCATATCTGACAAGAATTCTATGTCTGGCAGTCGCCCACATCTGACAAGAATTTTATGAATATGTAAATATGTGAGTGGTTATAATGACGAGGATCCAGCACAAAGTCAGAAGACCCTCCATGCTGTCAACATTCTTGTCGGATGGGACATCTGGTCGTCAGCATTCCCCCACTTGGCTGTGATGTCTCTTGGCTTCTCTCCAGCCTGAATAAGTATGTATACATGATTATATATTATATTATTGGGAAGGTAAGTTATCTTTTAAAGGAAGTTAAATACATATATCTCTTTTTGTACCATATTTCTCTCTTGTAAATATTTCCGCCATGGTTACAAAAGGAATGGTATTGGCACTAGTCGCTTCTGCATCAAGAAACACATCCCGGAGAGAAAGAGAGTCCCCTGCTGGATAGACCTGTAGAAAGCACTTTTTTGTCAGATGGAAGCCCCTCAACATAGGGATTACTATTTCCTGCAGTATAATCTGGTGGCACCTACAGTACCCAATAAGGCTGCCCCACAGTTTTCCTATGTCTTTAGGGGTATTCTAGTCCAAGGATGCCACAACCTAGTGTGCAATTGGAGCACACTGCCCGAAGAGGTTGTGTCCCCCTGTATCTCCAGTACACTGGCCTCCCAGCCAAGAAAGTGTCTTTAATCCATCCCTGCCAGGACACCAACATTTTCACTCCCACACTGGCACCTCCTGCCAATATCCTAGTTAGGGCAGTAAACAGTCCACCTTTCCTCCTGGTCATTTACTACCACGGCCAAGTAAGGAACAATGCACAATTCTGGTAAGGATGCTTTTTGTTTGTTCATTCTTTTGGGCTTGGGGGGTTGCTCAACAGTGCCCTTTAAAGTTCACAATACAAACATATACATATACTGTATGTGTATGCAATAATTCTTTCAAAACAATGCTATAAATTGTTTTTATCAATCTATAAACTTCACAGAAAGTCCATTAATCAAAGAAATAAATGAAATCAATATTAAGCATGACCACCTTTGCCTTAAAAATGCCAGCAATTCTCTTAAATACAGTTTCTGAAAGTAAAGGGTGGCACAGGGAAGAAGGGAAATTATGGAATTGGGTGTTGGCGACCCTGGGGCATCAGTAGTTGTTTGGGACCAATGCAACCTCGTTTAGAATCACTTGCCATTAGTTATAACGGAGCAGTGCAGTGGTACACAATGACCTTGCACTGTGAAAGCCTTTTATAAGAATGGTGATAGTGTGACTGATGCGCAAAGGGAATTTAGGTGTCATTACCAGTTAGGATGTCATAATCGTGTCCTGTCTGCCTGTATGATTACAACATGGTTGCATAATTTCAAAGAAACAGGTTCAGCCCTAAAAAAGTAGTTCCCAGGTAAAGCCACTTTGCATACTTCCAGACAATCGATAACAGCTATTTGACGATTGTTTGGAAGGTGTGTCATTTGACTCATTTCATGCAACGGTGACATTCCATGCCCTCTGAGATCCCCAGATCTCACTGTTTGTGATTTTTTTCTGTGGGGACATCTTAAAAAGCCAAGTGCACCGCACGCATCCTGCAACCATCGCTGGCATTCCTCCTGACATGTTACACCGAGCAATGCAGAATTTCCACAACAGGCTATCAGAAAGTGTATGGAGAAATGGACAACACCCTCATAATGTTTAATTCAAAACATAAAATGAATATTTAAGGAATATTGATTAACATTATTAATTGCATATCCTGTACAATACATTTCAACATTAAATGGATTTTGTAATGTGTTTATTTGTGCATTGAACGTCAATTGAAAATTTCCCGTTTCCCTGTGCCACCCTCCGCCCACTTGTGTAGTTGGTGGAGCCAAGCCTCTTGGAGAACTTGTCACAATTCCACAGCAGACTTTGGCTGTCTTAACTGTAATCCCAGGCTGGCTTGATAATGTTGAGATCAGAGCTGTGTTGGCCAATCCATCTGTTGCAGGATTCTGTGTTAATCTGTTCCCTGAATTTACTATTTTTAGGATTTTGGTGTCATTTTGAAGCTGTTGAATGAAGCTGGGATCGATCTGACACCTTCTTCATGGTATTGTATGATGGAAAAAAATTAGCCAGTATTTCTCAGCAGTCAGAGGGGAGTTAATTTTCAAATCACTTACTTAATTTGTGAAAATGCACCAATATTTAACTGCTGCCCACAGACATTTGTCCATGTACAACTATCCAGCCCTTCCACTGCCTTCTAATAGTGCCAAAAATTCCAAATTTTTCATTCATCAGTCCAGAGCACAATCCAAGGCAAAGACAGAAGCATCAGAGCTCCACTACAACAAAGGTTTACAATTCTGGGATCTGGCTGAAAGCAAATATAGTGAAAAATGTTAGGGTTTTTTTAGCCAAATTTGACCAAAATCTCATTATTTTTTCTTGCACATTACTACGGTTTTCAGTGGCGGTCTACATTTTTGGGGCCCTGAAGTTTGAACTGTTTTGGTGGCCCCTTCGCAAACCAGCAACAAAGTCTGCGTAACTATTGTTATCTTCTTCAAATTCCAGATGTTCAACAACAGATCACCATAATTTTGATTAAAATCACTGTACTAGATTATCTCACATGTCAAAGTCCCTGGTGTGATTAAAAATGTTGTATGTCTTATAGTTTATCATGTTATGAGGAAATGAAAATTAAATATGGGCCCTGAAGCTTAACCTTCATTAGTTTCATAATAGACCAGCTCTTGTTGTTTTTACACATTTGTGCTTAAACACATTAGTTATTGCAAACATTTTTACGGGTAACACAGTAGTACACAGGCCATGTAGCACATTTCATACATCCAGCAGCCTGGGCCTGAATACAGCTTTTGTCTGTGTGGGTTTTTCTTCTGATATTCCAGCTTTCCCCTCACATCCATACAGGTGCGAGGCTTAGTTTAATTAGCAATACCAAACTGTCCACTGTACAGATGCCAAATGTGAATGAGTGTGCGTCTGAGTACCTCCTGTAATTGACTAGCACCTCATCTAGAGCTGTTTCTTGCCTTGCACCCAGGCCTGATAATGTGTCCATTGTGCCCTGGAAACTCAGAATTTGATAAGGCGAGTTTGAGAATGCTATGTTAATATTTTTATGTTAGCAAACTGACAATACTTAAAGTGTAACCCTTTTCAGTGACACAATGCCTTTTCCTTATTGACCTTTTGAATTAACTAGCATGCTAATTAACAAAATGTAACAAATGTGAGGCTGACCACAATCAACTCTATGTATCTTCTTGATTTATGTAATGGTGCCAAGTTCACAATGACATTATCAAACTATGACCTTTTGAATGATTTAATGGAGAATCAAAGACTATTGCACATGCACGAGAAACTAAATCTATATGTTTAAAACATTGGACTTCCAACCTTTTTACTGTTCCAGCGTGAAAATAACCTTTACCCATTGTTTAGCTTTTGCAGAAGTGCACTGGCATAGCCTGTCTGTATATAAGTAACCTTTAATTTTTATGACATGAACAGGGCTTGATTGTGCTATGCTGCCTATCTTTAAAAAATCCCACACAATTTAACTTAATAAAACAGTGCTTTGAAAGCAAAAAAGGTCTTCACTATCGCCACATTCATGCCATTATAGAATTAACTGAGACATAAAAACACACGATTTGTGCATGCTTTGACAGGCAGGTGATGAAACCAATCAACTGACTCCTAAGGGATAAGTGAGATTAATACATTTTTTAAACAGCACAACACACAGCTGTGATCAAGGAATGGAGGTTTTGCAATTTATCCACAGATGAATATCGCTACAGCTGTCTGTTAAACCATCTAGTTGATGGTCACTCTGAGTAGGTGCAGTACTGCAGTCCTAGCCGCACTATGCATAAGACAAAATCCAACCTTACACACATCCAAATACACATCAAACCAAGATAACATATTCAATCAGTGTTTAAAAATGTCCACAAAGACCAGACATCAATGTGCCTCACCACATAATATTTCAAGGCAAATCTCTCCAGTTAAACAACATGCAGTTTATTAATGGAGGCATATAATCTCAGAGACACACAATTCACTAGGGTACTGAAAAAGCATACTTAGTTCCTAAAACGAACCAGCAAAAATAAAATTCATATTTGTTGGGTTTCTTGAAAGCAAAGTAATGTTTAGTAAATGACTGGTGTTAACAACTAAAATATGAATAAAGTACATATGACACATTTAAATGGCACAAGAGAGAATGGAATGCCATCTCCAATTATAAGTAATCTCTGCAGTTGTGGATGGTCCAACTCAATGCCTAATTTTGCATTTACACACAGGCATACGCAACTACAAACTGATTACTTATGTAAAGTACCTTAAAAAAAAAGAACACAGGCTGTTGTAATAGGAATACCAACATAATCTAAAAAAATTGACAGGTTATAAAGGTAGTCTCAAAGTGGCACAAATCAAAACAAAGATTTAGAAAACAAAAGAAATGTGTGATATTTGAAATTTAAATTAAATTTGAGTTGTCCATTAAATAACACTCTCCAAAAGTATTAACTGGCTAATATATGTTCAATATGCTGTCAACATGAATCTTACAACGCAAACGTGACAGTCCTGAGAAAGCGAGTTTTCTGATAAACTTGGCTTGAAAAGTGCATTATTAAAAATAGTTTGTATAAATGAAAACATCCTGAGTTATCCTAGTATTTAGTAACTCATTTAACAATGATATAATAATGTTTAAAAATGTATTTTTAGATTTGAATAACTGTAGCATGTGTACATGTCAAAATAAAGGTAGCCCATTATAATCGTGTCATTTTTTTTATAAAACCTACGTTAAAATCCCCTCAATCCAACAAAAATTCACCCCATTTGTTATTACCCTGGGGGGAAATTCCCATCTCTGTCACAAATGAAACTGAAGCCAAGCATGAAGATGCCCTCCTCAAATTTAGGATGTCTGCCCACATAATGTGAAACCTACTATATATTTGTTCATGTGTATAACCGATCGGCGTGCTCCCAGTGCTAACAGTTAGCTGTGCTGCCTCACATCTCCGATGTCAGGTAAGGAAAGCCCATCATATCTTAGCATATCAGCAGATTTTTTTTGAAGCACTGTGGTTTCTCACAGTTGGAAACTCCAATTTAAGTTACATTTAGAGAGTCAAGCAGCTCCTGCTACTGAACCATTTGAGCACTTTTACAACATTATCTATTATCTATTATTTAACTATTATGTTGTAAGCTCCTGTTCTGAAATATTTAGTTGAGAATTATTATGGACACTGAGAAGCCAGCCATATTTTTTTCCAGTATTTTTCCTTAACTAATGTTTTGTCTAATCACTGTAGGGGGTAACATGTTAAAAGTAAAAGTATCTGTTACTTAAAACAGATACATGGCAAGAAATAGAATAGAAAATATTTGCTATCTTTTGCACTATGTGTACCTTCAGTACCTTTCAATTGTATTTGCGTATGTAAAGGAGTCGTAACTGGAGGTCCCTCTCTCACATGAGTTCCCGTAAAGCTTGCTTCTCAGATTCTGTCATTACTTTCTAGGCAACTTTCTCACCTACTGTCTGTTTTTTTACTTTGCTATCTTTGAAGGTGACGTTCTCAGCACGCATCCTCATGTGTCTCAAACTCGCACTTCTCATCAAGTTACTAAAGCCAAACTGACCAATCAGATCAAAAAAAGGGACTGAGCACATAGACCTGGGTGTTTTATTAAGTAGTAGATAGATGTGTTGTTGCAAAGATCATTCTTGACACGCTAATAAAAAACAAAACTACTGCATTACTATGCAGAAGTATTGTGTTTTTTCATAAAGAGGTTGTCTACTGGGGTCAAAAAACATTGTGAATCCACTCACTCTGGCAAGCTGGTGACAGCTAGTGAGGAAGAGGTTAAGTATGTGCAAACAAACTGAACACAAATTATAAGCATACATTTTATCATGCTTGTGCTGTGGGGTAAACTTAATCTGCCTAGTGTAGGGTCACAGGGAAGCAGTGATTACCACAGCACCACATGGTATAAGTGTTGTATGTTTAATTTTGTTTTGGCTACTTGTTAATTGTCACATGATCGTACAAGCTCCTGGCCACAGCCTGGCTATAATACTGTATTATTATTGGTTTCAGCAGCACCTTAGTGCACCGTGATTTCTGACTGGTCAGGTTGCTCAGCTTCATAGGTCAAACTGGGGGTCAGTCCAACTAAATTCAGGATAAATATGGCCATGTCGCTAAAATCCAGCAGCTCTTTCTGGATAACTGCAAGTAAAATATTCTATTTGTGTTATAGTTTGTGCCAAAAATCAGGCAGTTCTGTTTTTTGATTTTTGTCCCATTGATTTCTGTTTTTGCTTTCTCAAGTTAATGTCTCCCAGTTTAGCTGCTATCAGTAATTCTTGGGACCTTCTTCTTATCAGTAAGGCAAGAAGCAAATGTGGTGGACAGTATACTGGTCCACTACAGTGCTCATTCGTACTTCTATGCTGAAAAGAATGTGCTACATGCAGACGGTAACAGAAACTTTGAATAGAGTATGAGGATAGTTTTCATCCAGCCATTTATCCGTAAATATGTTGAAACAGTGTGATTAGGTGACACAGTAGCTAGCATTAATACTGCAAATCATTGGAGGCTCATGTCGGCGATGGGTGCTATTTACTTCATAGTACATAAACAACTAAACATACTTCATAAAGCATGACAATGATCATATTTGGCTGAGACTGTAGGATTTAACAGCAAATACTGGGCAGTGAAATGTGCAGTTTTTCATACAAAAGGAGAAAAAGCAATGCACAAGGAATGCACTGTTTGTAGCGCATTACATTACATATATATATATATATATATATATATCTATACTAATAAAAGGCAAAGCCCTCACTCACTCACTCACTCACTCACTCATCACTAATTCTCCAACTTCCCGTGTGGGTGGAAGGCTGAAATTTGGCAGGTTCATTCCTTACAGCTTCCTTACAAAAGTTGGGCAGGTTTTATATCGAAATTCTACGCGTAATGGTCATAACTGGAAGCTGTTTTTCTCCATTTACTGTAATGGAGATGAGCTTGAACGCCGTGGGGGCGGAGTTTCGTGTGACATCATCACGCCTCCCACGTAATCACGCAGTACGTAGAAAATCAGGAAGACCTCCAAAGAGCGCTGAAGAAAACATGCATTATATAATTGAGAAGGCAGCTAAACAATAAGAAGCGGCGAGTGACATATACAACTATATTGATGAGTTCTGCTACTGAAACAAAGCACGATGTAAACCTACACTTTAAATTAAGTTCATAGACAGGCTGCCGCTGGCGTTTGTAATTTAGTGCCTGCCCATATAAGGCCGTCCGTCAGCGGCAATCCAATAGCAAACTCCCACTAAATATTCACGGGTTAAGGACTGTGCTTATGCAGAGGAAGATGAGATGGTCAGGGTGGTGTTTGGCACAAACTCAGAGAAACTGCGAGAGAAAGTTTTAAGTGCCAGGACTAAGGTAACATTAAATACAGCCATGGACATAGCACGAGATGGCACAAGCACAACTGGGGAACTTCGCTGCATGTACACCGAGCGGCTCACGTGAACTGACGCAGTGCACAGATAAAAGGCAACAGTTCCAAATCGCGCTGAACAAAAACCGAATTACACAATTGAAAAGGCAGCAAAAAATATGAAGCGTCTGATAAGCATATTCATAAATCCAGCTACTGCGGAAACAAAGCACACGGTGGAAAAGTCAATGTCCCGCTAAAGGAAGACAATGTAAAAAAAAAACCCGTGCATGCAGTGTGTCAGGTCTCGGATAAAGAAGAAGACGAGCTGTTTATTGATGCAGTAAGAAACGAATCGATGAAAGAAACCTGTCATCTTTACAACGACTGACAAACACGGAATGTAACTTGAACACAACACATCCTACAAATACAAACCTGATTGAAAGAAATAATGATAATCAAATCCTTGATGACAGCAACACTCAGTAACACTCACAAAACAAATACTGTATATTGACAGTCATGTTACGTTATTTTTAAAATGTTCCCTTTTCTTTTTCATAACTTCTACTTCTCCACTGCGATACGCGGGTATATATTTAAATGTATATATATACCCCGATCTACAGTACATACTCTCGCATGGACAAGCCACACGCTGTGGCGCAATTGTAGAGTCTTCGCCTCTAATGCCGACATTCGAGGTTCGATTCCGAGAGGGATGCACTGAGTATGTACGCGCGCTACCCGGTTCATTTTACCTTCGCATCTTCTTGGTTTGGGACGTATGAAAAAATATTCGGTTAACGCAGAATCATGTTACGTTATTTTTAAAATGTTTCCTTTATTAGCACAAGCACAGCTGAGAAGCTTCGATGCATGTCCTCCATAACGCGTTAAAAAAATAACGCATTTAATCACACTTTCAATTCCAAGAGTTTAAAGATTAAGCTGGTCAAATTACCTTTTATGTTTCTGACTTATTTTTTTAAGAAGAAAAACTGTACTTTATGTTGAAATTTTGGTTATTATTTAAAGACAATACTATTCTGAAAATCTACTTAAAGTACTTAAACTACCACTTTATTTTTAAGTCTGCCCAATTTTAACCAGGGATGATATTTTTGTTTCTGTTTTGAATTCAAATGCAGTTTAAAGGCTTTTTTTTTTTCAGAAATTAAAACAGCTTCAGTTTACAATATTCATGTCCATGTCTATTATTTGATTCTGTCGCCCACTAAAACACTTTTAAATTAAAAAAAAAAACATTTGCGATTTGGGGCAAATTTACGTGTGCGATTACAATCAAGATTAATTCTTACACAGCCTCTAATTAATTGGATTAATTTTTTTAATCGAGTCCCACCCCTAATATATATATATGTGGATATATATATGTAGATTTGTATATATAAATGTGTATATACAGTATATATGTAGATATGTATATGTGTATATACAGTATGTATATATATATGTGTATAGATGTATATATATATATATATTTATATATATATGTTTGTATATGTGTCTGTGTGTGTATATATATATATATATATATATATATATATATATATATATATATATATATATATATATGCCAGCAACACTCATGACAATGACAAAACAATTACATTGTCAATCATGTTACGTTATTATTAAAATGTTTCCTTTTCTTTTACTTCTCGCTGCCAATCACAGGTATTTTGCTATATATATATATATATATATATATATATATATATATATATATATATATATAGATATATATAAATATATACAGATATATATATATATATATGTATATATAAATAGATAGATGAGACAACAACACTCAATATCAATGACAAAACAATTACATTAACAATCATCTTACGTTATTTTTAAAATGTTTGCTTTTCTTTTTCATAACTTCTTTAACACACTACTTCTCCGCTGCGAAGCGCGGGTATTTTGCTAGTATAATAATAAAAGGCAAAGCCCTCACTGACTGACTCACTGGCTCATCACTAATTCTCCAACTTCCCATGTAGGTAGAAAGCTGAAATTTGGCAGGCTTATTCCTTACAGCTTACTTACAAAAGTTAAGCAGGTTTCATTTCGAAATTCTACACGTAATGGTCATAACGGTCGATAACGGTCGACAACGTCTGCCATGTTGAACTTTCTTATTTATGGCCCCATCTTCACGAAATTTGGTAGGTGGCTTCCCTGCACTAACCAAAACCGATGTACATACTTATTTCGGTGGTATGACGCCACTGTTGGCCGCCATATTGAATTTTCCAAATGTCACTAATTCTCCAACTTCCCGTGTAGGTAGAAGGCTGAAATTTGGCAGGCTCATTCCTTACAGCTTACTTATAAAAGTTAAGCATGTTTCATTTCGAAATTCTACGTGTAACAGTCATAACGATCAACAACGTCTGCCATATTGAACTTTCTTATTCATGGCCCCATCTTCACGAAATTTGGTACGCGGCTTCCCTGCGCTAACCGAAACCAATGTACATACTTATTTCGGTGGTATGACGCCACTGTCAGCCGCCATATTGAACTTTCCAACGTCACTAATTCTCCAACTTCCCGTGTAGGTAGAAGGCTGAAATTTGGCAGGCTCATTCCTTACAGCTTACTTACAAAAGTTAAGCAGGTTTCATTTCAAAATTCTACACGTAACAGTCATAACAGTTGACAACGTTCGCCATGTTGAACTTTCTTATTTATGGCCCCATCTTCACGAAATTTGGCAGGTGGCTTCCCTGCGCTAACCAAAACCGATGTACGTACTTATTTCAGTGGTATGATGCCACTGTCGGCCGCCATATTGAAGTTTCCAATGTCACTAATTCTCCAACTTCCCGTGTAAGTAGAAAGCTGAAATTTGGCAGGCTTATTCCTTACAGCTTACTTACAAAAGTTAAGAAGGTTTCATTTCAAAATTCTACGCGTAACGGTCATAACAGTCAACAACGTCCGCCATGTTGAACTTTCTTATTCATGGCCCCATCTTCACGAAATTTGGTAGGCGGCTTCCCTGCGCTAACTGAAACCAATGTATGTACTTATTTCGGTGGTGTGACGCCACTGTCAGCCGCCATATTGAACTTTCCAACGTCACTAATTCTCCAACTTCCCGTGTAGGTAGAAGGCTGAAATTTGGTACTTATTTCGGTGGTATGATGCCACTGTCGGCCGCCATATTGAACTTTTCAACGGTCTTTGTTACTTATGGGCACATCTTCAAGAAATTTGGTACGCGGGTTCCCAACGCTTACTGAATCCTACTTACGTATATATATACGTCAATGGCCTGTAGCTCGGTCACTGTGTGAGGCGGCGATGGGTCCCCCATCCCAACGCCTCCCACATTGTTGGCTGCCTGCCTATATAAGGCCGTCTGTCACTCCAGTCTCTACATTCCCTTCCTTGCTTCGCCACGGGATTCACTTCTCCCTGCTGATAACTACAGCCTTTTTATTTAATCCAAGGTTTCTTCGCTGTTTTATTGTTCATTTATTACGATTATAGTTATTGTGTAGGTATTTTAGACTTACTTTACATTGTTCAGGTACCCATTTCCTTTATCATTCCAACCGTACCCACATTAACATGTCTATCGAGGTGATCACCATCGATCAAAGAACTGTCACTTACCGAGTGGTTTCCATGCCCGGAGATGGCACCTGCCTTTTCCATTCTCTTTGTTACATATTGCACGGCCATATCAGGCTCACTCTTGATATCCGGAGGAACATTGTGTCTTATGTATTGAATGACTGGGACAGATTCAAAGTGTGGACTGATGACGGTACAGGAGATAATTATACTACACCGGAGCACTATAAGAGTGAAATGCTTAAGCCCTTCACCTATGCATCTGCATGTGAGTTGATGGCTGCCGCTGAATTGTCCGGTTGTCGCTTTCAAGTGTACCGAAATGGCCAAATATTTTACACCTTTGGACAACCGCCAATGCCTCTTAAACATCTTAGATTCACAGGTGACGATTTCAGTAGTGGACAATGATTTTTATAAATGTTTAAACTCTCAAAAGCTGGATGTGAAGTTATCAATGAAACTGGTTGTATACTTACAACGCTTGACAGATGCCGAATGTCTCTTCAACACAAGTCCTACAAATACTGTCGGAATTGAAACAAACCATGAAACGCAAACCGATTATGACAGCAGCAATCCAAGCTGTGAGATTTGAAACAAGATTACTGTTCACATTGCCAACTGTACGTTGCATGCTTAAGAGTAAGCTCAGCGCACAGCTTGGTCATACTACAACCGGAGGGCCGAACTCACAATGTGGTATACAAAGAGATCCTTAACAAATAATTATTGGTATATTTTCCCTCAGTTTAAAAAGGTTTAATTTTCTTCTTAATAAAAATTTTCAGGCAGTACTTCGCCGCTGTGAAGCGTGGGTATTTTGCTAGTATATATATATATATATATATATATATATATATATATATATATATATATATTTACTTTATTTCTCCAATTAATGGGCAATGTATCTAAGTTACCTTTAAACGTTACATGTCCTGCACTACATGCAATATACCGACCATGGTAAAGAAGCATACTTGTAACGATGTGTTTTTTTCCACTTTTTCCCACAACAGAAAATAATAAAAATCATAAAAAATAACCTAAGAAAGTATTTCATCAATGATTCATCTTGCATCATAGCTCTACAGATATGGATGTAATTCTCAGTCTGGTCTGTACAAATAGACTTGAACTGTACAATAATATATAATGAAATATTGATCTAAAATGCCATAACAGTGAACCAGGACTGCCCTCCTGTACATGGGAAGGCTGGTGTCTCCCCAATCAAATATTTCACTTATTTAGTCAGAACAACAGCTCATCATCAAAACTTCAGCTTGAGATTTGTCACAAATGCCCTCTAATACTTCCTTCACCTGCTCCCGTTAGGGGTTGCCACAGTGGATCATCTTTTTTCCACATCTTTCTGCCCACTGCATCTTGTTCTGTTACACCCATCACCTGCGTGTCCTCTCTCACCACATCCATAAACCTCCTCTTAGGCCTTTCTCTTTTCCTTTTACCATAGCTGATAAATTGTTAAATTCATGCTCCTAAAAGCAATTATTGTAAAACTCATAAAATGCCCATGTTGTTCAAAGGCTAGCACTAGCATTGTGCAAAAAATGCAAGAACAATTTATTAACTGAGAAATAATAATTTGCTAACTTACTTTTTCTTCTATGGCTTATGAATCTTCCATCATGTTTTTCTTCAGTGATCCTTTTAATTTCTACTGGACAATACAGATGAAGGGATTCCCTACAGGCGTTTGTGAGACAGAGGGGGAGAAAGAAAGATTCAATATCAAAGCTGCATTTACTGACTGCCTGTGGTGTTAAGAAGCCGAGGAGCTCTTTTCATTGTGCTTCTATTGTCCATCTGCTTACTCAAAGAATACAAAATAAAGAAAAAAATCCAACAATAGACAATGCAGGCAGCAGTAACACCAAATGCAATTTCTGTCTATCATTTTTTTATACCCAGCTATGTAGCATCGTTGTCCAAGTCAGCTGGAAAGCGAGACAAATTTCCCTGCATTGTGTTCAGTTTTTCTTCCCTTATAAGACTTAAAACCAGGTGTTTTTTAAAAAAAACTATAAAAAATAATGGTTGCGATATGTTGCTTAGCACATAAAATAGTAATCAAGTTTATATTTTTAATTACCTTTTGAGCTGAGGACAACACAGTGTCACAATGTCAGCACCACTACTTCATAACTCTAAGAGACTTAGGCTCAAATCTCAGTTCGGTCAGTGTGTGGGTGGTAGTACATACAGGCACAAGACAGACTTCCTATGTAAAGATGGTTCTTGCCTTGTATCTTATTCTGCTGCACTCATAACACCAGCCTCATTATCCTATACAGTAATTGTATTAAGTTTATGGCTAACAAGAGAAATATGGATTTAAAACTAAATGCAAATATCAATCTGTGGTCAGTAGGTGGTATTGCAGTATGCCAAACCTCAGACACAACCACCACAACTTAAGTCCCGGTACAATAAAAAGGTTTATATTATCCAACCATCCATCCATTTTCTAACCCACTGAATCCGAATACAGGGTCACGGGGGTCTGCCGGAGCCAATCCCAGCCAACACAGGGCACAAGGCAGGAACCAATCCTGGGCAGGGTGCCAACCCACCGCAGGACACACACAAACACACCCACACACCCTAGGGCCAATTTAGAATCGCCAATCCACCTAACCTGCATGTCTTTGGATTGTGGAAGGAAACCGAGCGCCCGGAGGAAACCCACGCAGACACGGGGAGAACATGCAAACTCCACGCAGGGAGGACCCGGGAAGCAAACCCGTATCTCTTAACTGCGAGGCAGCAGCGCTACCAGTGCACCACCGTGCCGCCGGTTTATATTATACTTTATAAAAAGGCTTTGAAAATCACAAATTGTAATTCTTATCCTTCTCTTTTTCTCTATCTTTCCACTCCTCCAAGTGAGCTTCTTCCACCCAACTCCAACTCATCTGGATGAGGTTGAGCAGTTCCTTTCATCTTGGATCCAAGAGTACTTCTGTCACTCAGGTACAGCTGGTTGGAAGTATTTCTGGGTCAAACTGAAGTTCCACAGAGTAGGGAGTCACAAACCCCTTCAAGCAGCCCCTAGTGGCACCCATGGAAGCTGGCAAGCTGACAGCAACATAAAAACCAAAATAAGTAAATAAAAGAATAGAGCAATGAACCACAGACTTGAACACAATGCAGTAGAAAGATGGTCTACTGTGAGAGCAACAAATTTAAGATTTATCACCTTCTCACAAGGCAATCAAAAAGCTCGTCTGCCAGCAAAATAAGAAACTGCCTTCAGAGCCAGAATCTACTCCACACCACGTCACCCAAGTGATTCACCTTTACACCTGATCCTACAACAATGACAGAACCCAGGAGTCTCAGAAACACAAGCAGAGGCCTAAACCTAGGGCACCTCTGCTTTCTCAGGCAGACTTCGCCATTAGCAACTGCTTTGAGCTTCTCCTACCTCCAACCAGACCAGTGGATTGTGGGAACTCACAATTGTGTGCAACTTTAACATTCTTCCATGTGACTGCAAAACATTTTCCCTGCTTTCCTGGTGAACAAATTCTTGATAGTGAAAGAATAGGTTGTTGGTGTTTAAGAAGAAAAAAATGAGGGCCTTTGGGATGATAGTGCTGCACATTGAGGTAAATGACATTTGATGTCGACATTTGGAAGTTTTAAAAAGGGACTTCTCATTGCTTATTCAGGCCATGAAAGAAAGGAACACTGCTGCAAAAAAATAATTTTTTGGACTGCTACCGATTTTGAGAAGATCAGACAAAACCTACAGCAAACTCCTCGTCCTGAATTTCTGGATGCGACTCTGAGCAGATTTAGCACCAGGATCCTCACCCCAGGCGCAGTGGTAGCGCTGCTGCCTCGCAGTTAGCAGACCCGGGTTCGCTTCCCGGGTCCTCTCTGCGTGGAGTTTGCATGTTCTCCCCGTGTCTTGTGGGTTTCCTCTGGGCACTCCGGTTTCCTCCCATAGTCCAAAGACATGCCGGTTAGGTAGATTAGCAATTCTAAATTGGCCCTAGTGTGTGCTTGGTGTGTTTGTGTGTGTCCTGCGGTGGGTTGGCACCCTGCCCAGGATTGGTTCCTGCCCTGTGTTGGCTGGGATTGGCTCCAGCAGACCCCCGTGACCCTGTGTTCAGATTTAGGGGGTTGGAAAATGGATGGATGGATCGTCACCCCAAAGATAATTGTGTTCATGGCTACCTAGCTTTATGCTTAAATAGCCATTAACCAACATTAAAATATGAGAAATTTACAGGGAGATCAACTACAAAGTATGAATCATAGGTTAGTGAAAAGGTATGAGCAAAACTATATAAACATGAATAACCTCATTGACATCTAAAACTATTCTAAAACTTTGATGCATTGTGTTCTTCTGAGACATTCAGTATTGTTTTACTTAATATCACAGCATCAACTACATAAATGAAAATATTGTGTGAAATCTTGCTCAGTAGCAATGGTGCTGCAATATTAGTTGAAGAGGCACGTCCCAATTATAATTTTGTTTGATAAAGAAAGAGTGGAGGTGACGTAGGGAGTTTTTTTTCATCCATTTTAACTATAAATATGCCAATTTTGCCATTTTTGCATCATTCAAGTATCTTGCCATAGTTATTCAAAGAGTATCTCATCCTCTCTTATTGATCATTTATCACCCTCCAAAACATAAATGTGTCTTTCATTGATGAATTGTAATATTTCTTTTCTATACTAGTAACTAATTACCATTCTGACCTCAAAACAAGATAATTGATTAACTTATTGCATTCGTCATTCATTTGGCATTATTCAATAAACTTTTTGCTTTTTTTACAACCTTTTGCTTTTTTTAAACACCAAATAAACACCATTACATGTAAATATAATACATCCCTCCAAAATGAATCCTGTTAAATCTCAGCATGCTCTTTTTTTAGCAAGTTAAATTCCTGCACTCAAATAGGTTTACCTGAACTCTGGTGAATTATTTCTCTACTAAAACCTTCCACTTGTGTCCTTGACCCAGTCCCAACAGGCATTTCCAAAGACCTTTCTGATGTGCTAACTGATAGTGTACTTCAGGGCTTTTGCATACACACACATAACTAGGATAAGGTGAGGTAACCCGGTTAAGGCAAAAACCTTCATTAACTAAAAGGCCACCTTTACATGTGCAAGTTAATTTTCTGGAGTTCTCCTTTGGCAAAATGATTAGACGTCATTAAACTGTTAAAAAATTAATCTAAAAATAAGCAAACATGAAGCCTGTGATCATTTTCTTATGTTTCATAAATATGTCTTCCTTACTATGTTTCTGTTACCAGATTGCATGCTGCATGCACACTCTTTTCTGCTTGGCTGTGCAACTGAGCTCTGGGAAAATAATAATGCAGGTATTTTTTACTTTAATATAATGATCATTGTTAGGTTACTTGTTACTTTAAAAAGTAATTGAACTACGTAACACACATTACTTTAACACATTACCCTACTATTCTCAAGATTGTGTTGCTGAGTTTAGCACTGTACATTCAACCCTTCAACATAAATTTAACGATTTCTGAAATGTGGGGGCGGAATATCTCAGCTAGAAAGATTAATGTGATCGCCCAAACATTTGCCTGTGGAAATTTATCTTATGGACTCTTCCTCCATCTTTTACCCGTGGCTGCTGGAAACATATGCAAAGCAAATACAAGCACTGGCTGATGGAGTGCAACGAACATGCTGTGACTACAACATTCTTAACTAAAACCCAGTTAAGGGCTTACAGGTCCAAATAATTGGATTACTCAGGTTGAAATCTACATCTGTTATCCAGTTTTCTCAGAGACCAATAATTAGACTTCTGTAAACTGAATAAGGGATTAAATTGCATTTTAAAAACAAATAATAATAATATTAAATAATATTAATATTATTATTTTAAAAACAAAGTTTCTGTGAATAACCAGGTTAATAAAATGCATGTAAACATACTACTTGACATAGTCAACTCTTCCATTATATAAATTAACAAATGCACAGCTACACTTTAGTTCTACTCCTAATAAAAGTAGATATTCATAGAATGATCATATTTTTCAATGAATTTGCAATCATGATTAATCATTACTTTTCTCTGCTTTCTTTTGCAGTTTTTCTGAGGTGGCATTTTCAGCCACCACCACCCCCTAATCAAAATACTTATCTCCAGCTCCAGCTTATATAGAGTTTTTTTAAATCTTTCTGTCCTCCCGGCCATTTGACTTAACCATTAGATTCATCTTTAGAAATGTAAAAAAAAACATTATCTATATAAAAACTTTACATTTTCTATTAATTATAGATCTATTTCATGTAAGGGTGAATTATTTATTTTTTGTATGTTATTAATTTATTATTCCTATCAAATCTAATTTTTTTTCTTTGCTTGTAACTATTTCTTTGACATCTTTTAAAGCAATTTGTGTAACGCTGTGTGTATGAAAATTACATAAATGTTGCCATCATTGTTGTAGTCACCATGTCACAGAACACAATGGAGTAAATAGTATGTTCTACTCAAAAAAAATTAAAGGAACACTTTTTAATCAGAGTATAGCATCAAGTCAATGAAACGTCTGGGCTATTGATCTGGTCAGTTAGGTATCAGAGGGGGTTGTTAATCAGTTTCAGCTGATTTGGTGTTAACGAAATTAACAACAGGTGCAAAAGAGGGGCAACAATGAGATGACCCCCAAAACAGGAATGGTTTCACAGGTGGAGGGAGGCCACTGACATTTTTCTCTGCACATCTTTTCTATTTTTTCACTAGTTTTGCATTTGGCTATTGTGAATGTTACTACTGGTAGCACGAGGCGATACCTGGACCCTACAGAGGTTGCACAGGTAGTCCAACTTCTCCAGGATGGCACATCAATATGTGACATTGCCAGAAGGTTTGCTGTGTCTCCCAGCACAGTCCCAAGGGCATGGAGTAGATTCCAGGAGACAGGCAGTTACTCTAGGAGAGCTGAACAGGACCATAGAAGGTCCTTAACCCATCAGCAAGACCAGTATCTTCTCCTTTGGGCAAGGAAGAACAGGATGAGCACTGCCAGAGCCCTACAAAATGACCTCCAGCAGCCCACTGGTGTGAATGTCTCTGACCAAACAATCAGAAACAGACTTCATGAGGGTGGCCTGAGGGCCCGATGTCCTCTAGTGGGCCCTGTGCTGCAGGCAGTTTCTGGAGGATGAAGGAATTGATACCATTGACTGGCCCCCACGCTCGCCTGACTTAAATCCATTAGAACACCTCTGGGACATTATGGGACATTATGTTACGGTCCATCCAACTCCGCCAGGTTGCACCTCAGACTGTCCAGGAGCTCAGTGATGCCCAGGTCCAGATCTGGGAGGAGAAATATTTTGCTATTAAAATACCTCAGAAAATCCCAGCACTCTCTAAACATGAAAGAAACTGCCAGAAGGCTAAGTGAAAATGGAGGGAAACTAAACTGACAGTTTACTATGAGACACTTAAAACTCATATAAACTAAATACAACATAGTCATCCAACTTGAGAAACAGTCCTGTTTTTCTAAACTTGGAAATGAAAATGTGAGAAATCATGAGAGCGTTATTGATCATCCATTAAACTCAGGTCCATTGATGGAATGGCTCCTGAAAACATAAAGAGAACAATGCGAAGCAATTCAGCATTTTTAAGGACAAAATAAACAGCAGTAAATGTAACATAATATATCATTCAAAAGCAAACACTGTTGAACCTCTGTGTGCTCATTGCAGTGAATTAAATTCTGTTTCTAAAATTGGTTTACCTAAACTTTACAGAACAGAACTGGGTTGTTAACTCAGCCTCAGCAGACCTTTGAAAAGCAGGTTTTGATATATTCACTGACTGTGTATGGAACATAATGCAGTTAACTATGCTTTAGATGCTGGTATTTCTCCAGTTTCTTAAAAGTCTAAAGTAGTAGTCTTAATTTTATAACCATTAGAGACATAAAAAATATTTTAGTTTATAGTAATTTAATTCAAGCTAAAGAGCCTTACCATTTAGTTCATTTATTTCTTTATTTGTATTAAGTTTCAATTTAGTTTTTATTATTTGTACGTATTGGTTTTGTAATTTACTCATTTTTTTAATTTGTAATTGTAATTATTTGCTTAACTTCTTGTAAAGCATTTTGAGGTCCATTAAGTGCCCACTTAGGGTGCAACTCAGAGCTCCAAACCCCAGACACAACTGTTGCAACACAAGTCCCAGGTTCAAATATACACTTCTTTATCTAACACAGCACTTTAAAACAGATTTCTTCCTCAAAATCAGCACAATACGGTCAATTTTTCTCTGCCCTGTCTTTTTTATCTTTTCCTTCCTCCAAATTGCCCCAGGGCAATGTTGCCCTACTCCACTCCAAACTCTCTGGGTAAATCAGATTGGCATCTTTTATCCCCAACCCAGGAGTACTTGTAGTGCCACTGCCTCATAGCCAGGAAGCACTTCAGGGTCAGGTGAAACCTTGATAAAAAAGGGGATTTTCCTTTCTACTGGTGGTTCCAGTGAAAACCAGTAGGGCCATCCATCAGGACTACCATTCTCATGCCACCAAGGGAAAGCCGCCAGAGGGATATTGCTACTTATCATATTGGGGGTGTACATGACCCTAGGAAGCAGACTCAGTCCACCAATTTTTATTATTGCCTCTTGGTCATACAAAGGATCCTGTACAGTATGCTCAACCTTGCACTACGTCCATGATTGTGAAGGTAACCTGGCTTGTTACAGAAAAAGTAATCAACACAGACCTCATGATTTTTTATTTGATACATGGAATGTCCATTTGTTCTGATATAATAATATACACCCAATTCCTATTCCTCGCGGCAGCCTTTTCCTCTTCAAATAGAGGCATCCTTTTCGCCGATTACATACTGCATTGCTCATCAAACTTATCACTCTTATATTCAAAGGTGTTTTGCTGGAAAAAATTAAGCAGTTGTCACTACTGCACTGGCTTGGCTAAGTGACTCTAGCCTTTATTGTTATTTTCTCTCATCCACTGCCCACCAATCAGATTTTTCAGTCATTAGCGTTACAGCTGTAAACCTCATTCACGTGACCCAAACAGGACCAAGAAAGTCACCCCGCGCAACTGTTGGCAGTGTATACCTTCAGACAACAGAATAGGCTGATAAGACCAATTTTCTTATTTTTAGAAAATTCTCTGGTATTTTTATTATCTTTTTTTAATTTTTTGGCTGTTTTTCTACGTTTGCCTATTTTTTAATTTTTAGTCATAAGATCTCACTGAGCCTGTCTTCTCCAGCGATTTTAAAGGCCAGGCTCACTCTGGCATTTTAATAATTGGGCTCACAAGAATCCTACGCAACATCTTGTACTTACAACATATGGATATTATTCACACAATATATAAGTTGTGGTTTCAAGATATTATTTGTGCCCATAAAATCTCATTTACACAAGATGAAAAAGACAACTGGTTTTTGGGACTTCATGGGCTCCATATAACATAAGTTAACTCCTTGAGGGCTGAATATTTTTTCCAAAAAACAGTTTCTGAAAAGGAATGGCTTCACAAAGAAATCAACATAAAACATCTGTTGCTGCATGCTGTGGCTGCCAGTTTGCCAAGAATATGCGTCAGGCTTGCTGCAAGGCTGTCTTTGTGTGGCTGAGTCAAAGTCACAGTGTATTACAATCTGGTTTCTATCTGTTATCATTGTTAAGTGGTAGTCCTCCCTGGCGAACATTGTCAGCACAACGATTAGCTGGGGACCAATCAGCTGAAGCTGGAACCTCACATTCGTTTTCAATCACTTGTATCAAAATCTGAGTCCGACAAGTCATAGTCCAGTTCAGAGATAACAGGCAAAACGTTGTCCACGGAGTGTTTTGCTTTACGCATTCACTTTGATCTCTCGCCATTTTTGCCATTGTTTGCACCTTGCTACTCACATAAGCGCAGGAAATCTCGGTCAAACCAATGAATCTAACTTTCCTTTACTTTTAGCAACTAAAACAAAGCGGTGTTATTTCACACTTCTATCTACAGTACATGCTATAGTGCGTATGAGATAAATATTGTAGGTTTAAATTTTCTTTAGTTGTTTATCTTGTAAAAAGAAGTCACATATTTTATCTAGATAGATGGATACTTTATTAATCCCAAAGGGAAATTCACAAATTGTCTAGATTTTGTCCAAATATATAGATTAACAAATTAGTAATATGTCAAGGAAATAGTACGCTCTTTAGATGACACAGTCAGGGTTGAAATGTCCATGAGTGTAAGAATTGAAAGACATCAGTGGTGTAGTCTAAGATGAACTAGAAACTGACAGTCATTTTAGGAACGAATACATACAAGACCATAAAAAATGGCAAAAGAACCAAAAACTCAAAATGACCAGGGAACCAAAGCAAAAGAAACAGCTCACTCTTGAGTAACCTAGGACACAAACCAAAGTCATTGATGAGGTGACAAGGATTCTGGTAGCTGGGGAATTATACATTGACCTGAAAGAAAGCAACAGCATTACACACAGCCCTAAAACACTTTTATAGCCACCCAACACACAGTAAGCATGCACTGCAACTGATGACAGGTCTGAAAAAGCTCTAGAATAAAACATACATGTCACCAAACAAATCATATAACCAACAAAATCTTACAAATTAGAAGAGTCCATGAACAATCTTTTTATTTCACTGCATGCTTTAAGAAGTTATAGTGACACTACATTATTTCTAAAGTCACTTTGAAACACATCTTTTAAAAACTGTTTTTCTTGTGAGACAGGAATGCAAAATTTCTCCAAATGAGAAGCAGTCCAAATAAACAGCATCTACATCACTTCTATGCATTTGATCCTAATTTGCTTTCATCTTCACAGTGATGTTCGCTTAAGCCAAAATTTGAATTGCTAAGTAGTCAGGATAACAAGTACACACCAACAGAGAGTTAAAAGGCCATGACCTAAGTACAAATTAACACCACCTGATGGTTCTTCCTATTTATTTCATGGGAATATTTTCCAGGTCTCTGCATCTAACAAACTGTACCTGGTAAAAAGTAAGCTGTTCAAAAGTAAAATCAAAAAAGAACAGGATGAATAATACAGACATTATGCAAAAAGAGCAGTAAGAATAATACAGACATTATGCAATACCTCAAATAGCACAATAAATATGAAACACAAAACATGGCATTTAATAATGAGGAAAATATACAGTGTTCAGCAGTTCTTTATTGTGCTCTTAATGTTTTGTCTCAGATAGGCAATTGACCAGAAATCTTATAGAACCTACACTGCTACTAAAAATGAGAGTAAATGAGACAGGCTGTCAGAGTCTCTCAAAGCCCTTAAGCCTGAGGACTGCCTGTAAGGACAAATACAAATCACTGCAGAGCAAGGGCATCCATGACAGACCACAGCCTGCAAGCCAGGTCAAGGGCCCTGTCACATAAGTTGAAGACTGACTGACCAATAGGTAAAGTGGGACACGGATGGGCAACTGGATCTCTAATAGAAATATATGTTTTATTGAATATTTTAACAATATGTTTTAGCCTGTGATCTCTTTCTCTCTTTAATGTATCTAAAACCTTTGTTCACTTAGTTCCCATCACTTGTCTTAACTCCTCTTCAGGAATATACAGACTCTTCCACACCAGCTGACAGACATTGAATCCCTTTAAAATTTCCTTTTAAATCCTGCTTCTGAAACTCTCCCCACCTGGTAACATACAGTACCTGGTAGATATCATGTAAGAAACATCTTCACCAGCTCTCTAAATCTCCTCAGTCGGTGCCTTTTAATATATGGTAATAGTGGTTTAATTTGAAGGCTCCCTCAGTGTGGCGATTCCCCACTTTATTATTTTCTTCTCTCTAGGATTGTGACATGTAGGTGGAGGAAGAGCTTGCACACTCCAGTAATACTTACAACTGTAATATTTAATCTAAAGGAGGCGGCAGAAAAAAAGATCCTGGAAATATTTGATATAATGAGAGTACCCACAACAGTGTTTACCAGGTTCAGTTCTGTAACACCCCTATGATTACAGGTTCTAATTCCAAGCCATTTTCATTGATCAAAGGGATCCTCCAGAGCTGAAGTTGAAAATGACTGATCTAATAGTTAGAGTACAGTTTCAGATAATCCATAATGCAAGCAATACATACCATTTTTATAACATCCATGGAAAACACTCTGCTGAGGTATTTATAACAGGAAATTTAATTAAAGTGAGTTTGTAACATGTCCCACTGGCAACATTCATTCATTGAGCTGGAAAGAAGGGTGTTCTGGCCTTTTAAGGCTAAAATTAAGTCTAAACCTCCAGACTATTGTTCTTATTCCAAATGGAGACTGGACTCTTAACACAAAAGTAATACTGCAAGAGCCAGAATTGAATATGTAAGTGCTTCCTGGTAAATGCCTTTCCAGTCACAAAGCCACAGATCTTTAGAAAAGCTAGACAAGGGTTTAACAGGCTGTAGGAAGAAGGTTCACCGACAAAAGCGCAATAGACATATGCACCCCGACAAAACCGCGACTGACAAATGAGCACCGACAAACCCGCTAACTGGTTTTCGACAAATGCGCGCCTACAAAATCACCACGAAAAAATCGCAAGAGAGGCCAAGAGAGTGGGACGCATACGTGCGCATTATGTACACGTTATGTGCTAGGTTATAACTGCTGATGGCATGCCGCGAACAAATAACTCAGTCGAGGGTTGGCATAACGCGTCGTATACAAAGCGGAATTACCAGCAGTCAGGCAACCAGCAAGTCTAAATACGCTCAACTATCAAGACGTCTTGCTGCATTTTGCTGCGATTTTGTCGGCGCGCATATGTCTATCGCGCAAATGTCGGGTCACAAGGAAGAAAGACCAGAAATTGTGCAGAAAAAAGCCGGGGAGGTGAAAGGGGTGTCTATTGTGTCCTTTCTGTTCTTCCTTTTGTAAAGCACTTTGAGCTACATTTTTTTGTATGAAAATGTGCTATATAAATAAATATTGTTGTTGTTGTTATCATGATGAGTAAGTGCTTTAGTCTCCCTATCAGGTAGATGGAAGTTTTGTACCTGTTAGTAAAGACCTTGAGAAGCAAAGAGTTTGTCTTTTGCTGTTTGTAATTTTGGGTTCTCCATGTTATGATTACTGCGGTGGGCTGGCGCCCCATCCGGGGTTTGTTTCCTGCCTTGCACCCTGTGTTGGCTGGGATTGGCTCCAGTAGACCCCCGTGACCCTGTAATTGGGATATAACGGGTTGGATAATGGATGGATGGATGGATGTTATGATTATGCATGTTTGGTAACACTTATTTAACCAATTTTTTCTTAATGGGTATTTTCCATTATGGGTTTCCTGAGGAGCTGGAACATATTTTTGCATTTATGTTTATTTAAAACAATGTTTTCAGTTATTCCAAATTGTTTTGCGACATTTTCATTGCTGTTTTGTTTTTCCTGGGGCACTGCTATTTAACTCACTGTTATAAATCGACAATGATTGCTACGGAACATGACCCCACAGGTTATGCAGTTGACGTCATCAGCATGACTCTAAGAATCATCTTGTCTGATTCATCACTTTCCAAGTTTGTGGATATCCTATGAAAACAACTTTAGTGTTTGCTTATGGGGTTTAGTTCTGGTTGGACAAATGACTGAACATTTAAAACATTAGAACAACTTTGAATAGAACAGGCCATTCAGTACAACAAGCTTGTCCATCTGAGATCTGACATTAGGTTTAGAGTGGAGATGCTCCGATCGATTGGCCGCCAATCAAAATTGGCCAATTTTCACTAACAAAAAAAACCAACCTATCCATCATTAGTAAAAAGGAAGATCACAAAACCTGATATTTTCAGCCCCAGCTTTTCTACGCTTTATGGCTCTTTTAACAGGTGATTAGATAGAGAGAGAGAGAGAGAGTTTTAACAGGTGATTAGATAGATAGAGAGAGAGAGAGAGAGAGAGAGATAGATAGATAGATAGATAGGAGAGATACTTTATTAATAAAAAATAACGCTGCACATGACTAAAGCAAAAACAAATTCAACTGTGTACTTCATGAGCATATCTGTGTGTCTGTACAATCCGCTACATCAAGAAGGCACATCATGCATTTCTTAATCTTCATCAAATGGCTTGAGTTAAAGCTAAAAAGAAAACTAGACTGAAATTATTTATTTGAGATTAAAAGCTAATAGAAATAAGACGGCAATAATAAAAACTAAAAAAGGAAATGTCATTATACTAAACTGAAAATTAATTAAATAAAAACTGGAAAAAAATAAAAAGTCATTTAAAAAAGATTTAATTTAAAAAGATTTCACTTTTGTAAATAACCTTATTTGTGACAAAAGTCAGTTAATTATTATCCAAAAGGTGCACTATGTTTCAGTTGGGAATATAAAACTTACAAAAAATACTTCAAATTAGTTGAGTCACGACAAAAGCTTTTAATCTGAAACAGAATCAGAAATGAAAACCAGCATGGCTTCCCAGGTTTACCTCATTTTTAACAGTCCAGTTGCTACCGTATAATAAACCTTTAATGCCATGTTAATTAAAGGTCTGCTGTTGTAGAGATGCCAGCATTCCCATGGTGAGGGAAATGGCCCAGCACTGCATGTGAACAACGTACTGTACAACACAAATCCACCTTAAAACCAGAAGCATCAAGGTTTGACTGATTTGATGTGCAGGTTAAGACATTATCAGTCATTCTCAGCCATTAATATAAGATACTGCAGATGGACAGACAGAAAAGCCACCCATTTTAACAAAACATCTCTCTTTAACATTTTGAATGAATAAATACAAAGGTACCGTCATCCACAAACATGTATATTTTAAGAGCAAAAAGCTATAAGTTTAAATGATAAAAACCTATAAGTGCATGTATATTTAAAATCATGCAGAGTGTAATTGCCAATGTCAATTGTGTGAGAATATATATATATATATATAATATACACCAAGTATATATTGTATGTATATAATTATATATATATATATTAGTATATATATATATATATATATATATAATTCTAAGTATATATAATAAGTAAATATATACTTTTTTTGTTAGAGAAATGCTGAAAACTAATGTTTTTTATTATGCCTTGTTTCAGACAGGTACATTACTGATGAAATGTATTATGGATATATATTTTTGTACATATTTTACTGAATTATGTAGTTTAAGAAAATTTTCTTTATTAGTATTTTATGGTCACTGACCAATTAGCCTACATAATTTTGCTAATAAAAATGAACAGTTATCTACTGTGGTCTATATTTTAATTATAAAAATACACTTTAATATAGGACATAAAACCTACATATGTCTGGTTGTGCAGGAGATTAGTGTAAAAAAAAATTTTAAAGAGATAAAAAAAAACAAAATTGGTATAGGAAATTGGCTAGTCAAGTAACATGAAATCGGTGATCAGTATTGCATTAAAAAGCCTGATCAGAGCATTCCGAATTAAAAATATAGCATCTATTTTAAAAGTAGCATAAATGGTTAATAAGTATAATGTAAGTTTGTTCAAGTATATCAGGAAACCAGACAAAGGTCAAGTGAACAACAAGGAACAAGAAAGTTCTATGTGATGCTTTCAAGAAGTGGCCAACTGTCATGTACCGAGAAAGAGATGGCAGTTGTCACAAACACAAAAAACTAGTGTTGCAGAATTACAATACAAACATAACAAGCTCAAAATATAATTTGATGATTATATTCCACAGTAACTAAGTATCTACATGCTCTAAACATTGTAATAAACACACACAACATTTCAGGCATTTTACTTACTTGAATCTTGTTATTTCCAGTCCAATAAAACAAGGAGATGTGCTTCAAGGAAAGTCTGCAGGTAGAATGAGTTCATGGGCAGATAGATGTCCTGCCTATAAACACATTTACCATTCAGTAGCATTGCAAGGCTAAACAATAGGACCCATTAACTATGTAAATGTGGCTACAGGATTTTAGGAGAGCTAAAGTTAATGTTGTAATTTTACAATAGTAGGCCATACAGGAATAAAGCAACAGTTGCTTCAGATCTGGTTCAATTTCTGTCCATCATCTAGAACTAAGTACACGCAGTATAACTTCAGAAAAAATAACTGAGCATGATGTATTTCTTACCCTGGGTGTCAATAATATTTGAAAATATTTGTTGTGCACAGTTTAATTCTGAGCCTTGTCTTTTGATAAACAAAATGCAACAACTTCAATTATATGAATTTGTTTTTGATAGCCTGCTCGATACAGGCGAGCATCAGCATAAGCTGAATAAGTAATTAACAGTTAGGTGTGTTGAAGACCTAATGTCTGTGGGCCTGGTGTTGCCTGCTTACATTTTGAACCACGTATGATTTTTGTGCAACACCATCGCTATTGAATACAAAATAATTTAATATTACAATCAAATCTCTGTTTTGGTACTAAAACATTAAGAAAGAGTCAGGTAATGTAGGTTTAATATAACTTACATGTCCCGATTTTTCTGGAAGCTATCGCTATTGAATACAAAATAATTTAATATTACAGTCAAATCTCTCTTTTGGTATTAAAACATTTAAAAAAGAGTCAGGTAATGTAGGTTTAATATAACTTACATGTCCTGATTTTTCTGGAAGCTGCTACACAGAAAAGAAACAGAAACTCAAATTTTATTTTTTAAAAGATATTGCTAGGGAATCAGACTACTAAAATGCATTTAGCATATTCCAGTCATGTGATGCAAGGCCCTTGGATTCCCCAATGCACTTATGCTTAGTAAATGTATCTGTAATTGGTTACAATCCCCTAGTTTCTGTTTAGAGCACCCTGTAACTGGTAAAGCTCTGGTAAACTGCAAAAGTGACAAAGGACTGCAGTGATCGCCACTTTCCAGGATTGGTATATTACGGCGTTGTAATCATAACTGCAATTCATATACAGTACAATGAATTGTGCAGCCCTATATGGGATCATATTTACAAACCAGTGTTGAACGGGAAAGCAAAATACATAACCAAACTCTCAGAAATTGGGCATCCCTCTTTAAATAAATATTACTGACAAGTATACTGTATTAAGAAGCACACAACCAACCATTCATTGCCATAAACATTCTGACCTCCAAAGAATAACAAACAAATTAGCAAAACATCTGAACTTTATAGTTCAGGGCGGTATTTTTTGTATGTGGATTACTTGTTTAGCCGGATGTAATTGTTGAGGATTTGGCATGATCCTGGATATGATGGTTTTTTTAAACTCTTGCTGGATGTGCTGTCATAGCAACAGATCCAAATCCTCAAACCTGCTCAGAGCATGTTTGTTCTATGTAAACAAGGATTAGCTAGCTCTAGCTAGCTAGATAGCTAGATAGCTAGATAGATAGATAGATAGATAGATACTTTATTAATCCCAAGGGGAAATTCACATAATCCAGCAGCAGTATACTGATACAAAGAAACAATATTAAATTAAATAGTAATAAAAATGAAAAGAATTAAAATAAAATTAATGTTCGCATTTACTCCCCCGGGTGGAATTGAAGAGTCGCATAGTGTGGGGGAGGAACGATCTCCTCAGTCTGTCAGTGGAACAGGACAGTGACAAAAGTCTGTCACTGAAGCTACTCTTCTGCCTGGAGATGATCCTGTTAAGTGGATGCAGTGGATTCCTCATGACACACTTAATCAGTTTCCGTGCATGGAATTCATTCAGTCATGGCTTTGCCGTTCATGAATGATCTACTAACTGACATTGGTGCGCAAATTATAAGAAGAGAATTTCATATAGAGAGGGCTTTGCGCGATCGGCAAGATCCTTTATTGCTCCTGGAGGAAATTCTTTTCGAAAGATACCACTTTAGCCGAGCGGGAATATTGAACCTCAAAGTCGGGCTGTCACAACCACACAGACAGTATGCATTGCTCTGAGGTTTTTTACAAGCTGCCCTTTTTTATATACTGTAGGTGTTTGGAAAATCTATCTAAAAGTGCAGTTTGCAGGCAATTTGTAAAGTCTGTTTGGCTCTGAAATATTTCCTTCGGATTTTCATACAGTTTCATGGACACCTGCGTGTGCAGACAATAAAAGAAGCGCTTCATGCCATTGCGGGTACACAGGCAAAAACATCCACAGTTCCATAAAGAATCTCACAATCAGCCTAACATTCTCATTACCCAGGATTTCCAAATGTGATTGGGGCACACGGGACTGATCAGAGTGGAGTTTGATCAAACATTATTTGGAAAATGTACCTCTCCTCCTGAGGAATAATCAGACACAGTGTCTTCATCAAATATTTGACCTTCGTCAATATCTCGTTGGTCAGACACAAGTTCTAGGGATATGACATTCCCTGCAACTGACCCAAAAAAAAAATGCCCTCAGAAACCGGGCGATGGGCATTTTGCTGGAGAGCCAACTCTTCTGCAGGGGTTAGGTCTGGACCGCGTGGACCTCCACCTGTTTTTTGTTTGTTTGCCTTCTTATTAGCTTTAAAATTAATGTTTTTTATATTATATATGATTCTTTATGTCAACAATTCTTTAAATAGCTATATACCAATATTTACCAGTTTGAAGTATATTTTTTTTAGTACTTCACTTTAACTTGTTCCCATGTTCTCCTTGTGCTCACGTTTGATCTGGAATTATGACATATTAAATAATAATTAATCTTACACATAGGAAATGAAACGCTGCATTCAGTAAATACAATGCACACTACTTAGCCTATAATTTGTTGAACACTTTTTGCCAGACGTCTTTTCTGGTTTGGGATGCTTTTGCAGTGTTACCCCTTGTGCATATTAATCTTGAAATTCTTCATGTCCTTCGAACAAAAGGTCCTGCTCTGCTTGTGTGGAAAAAAAAATGTGCCCGTTCTTTCGTCATTGTCTTTCAGCCTATCAATGACTTGCTGATCATGTTTTCTAGACTGGATATACAGTATATGGGCTTTTTATCCGCATTCATCTCGGATGATTAGATCCAGCTAGACTAATCTACTACACGGCTGCGTTTGAAAAACCGACTTATCCCGGATGAGCTTCACCAGCATTAACTCATCCAAGATGAGGCATCTGATCTTGGATGATTTAAGTGACGTACGGAAAATACCCCGCAGTTCTGATCAGAATAAATCAAAACATTACAGTACCATTAAAAATAAGCTTCAGCCTATAATGGCAACAATGATGCTACTGATGAACAGTGACTAAACAATTCCTTCTGCCAACATTATTTTGACAATTGTATTTTTTTATTTATGGATCATATAACTGATGGGTTTGAAGGGCACAGCACAAAATGTCTGTAAAAAAATACAAAATACATCACAACCACAAAAGGTCAAAAGCACATGCATCATATGACAAATAAAAAAAGGTTTCAGGATAAAATAAGGTGAAACATACCTTAGAAGTGTATATAGCTATTGACTGGGTAGGGCCTCAGCTATAGCAAATAACCCACAGAAACCCGACCCTCATCCAGGTACCAAAGCCTAGCGAAAGATTCCCTTTTTCTCCACAAAAAGTTTTGAAAGTGAACTATCCAGAGACAGACGTTTTTGTGAAAGGTTGAGAAATGACTTTCCCATATGATCAAAAAAATGTAGAAAGACTAGAAAAGCACCAGGTAAATCTTCTTCTATAATACGCTACCGTGGCTGTTCATTTGTCTGTCCAATATTTTAAATCACCTGTAGCTCACAAACCGTTTGAACTATTGACCTGAAATTTTGTACACATATATTAAGTGAGATCTACAATCCGCTTTCGGGGTGATGATTGACCTCCAAGGTTATTCCTCTTTCTATTTAATTTTATTGTAGAATTGACTCTCGAAAGTGGCCGGCAGGGCGGCCCTGCGGCGCATGTGTACAGGCGCCATTCTCATCCCTACCTCTTCATATCTTAAATCATTCTTGAGCCAGATTGAAGACTTAAGTGTGAGCTTAAGTGAAAAAGTTAAGGAAAACGTACTAAGTAACTGCGACACAACATCTGACTTAATCAGTTTTAATTAACACGAAAAGATGCCGACGAAAGAAGAGAAGAAGCTCAGGAAGCAGCAAGTGCATCAACCGCTAAGCAACCGAAAGCTAATCATACAGAGAAAGAGTATGAAAACTAGGAATGCTCAAGTCAAGTGTATTTACTGCACGTGCCATTACTGGTAAGACAATAATACAGTTTCATCTTTTATGGCATTTGAAATACGAATATAGGAAAATTATTTTAAACTTCCCAAGTTATTTTTTGTACATTTTAAAGCTTTAAACAAGGAAACATTTTTTAATGAAATAATTACACGATGAATACAGATAACAGCAAAAAAAGTACTTGAAACCATTACCATCAACAAAAATTAAGAAATTTGTAATTCAGCTGAAACCATTAATATCAATAACAGCATCTGTAATTCTGACATTCACAGAGGTCTAAGGAATTCATTTCCTTCCTAGTTACTCAAATATGAAAAGCTACAATTTTAGAAACCCTGGATTATTTCAAATTCATATGATGTGAATAGATGAATATTATCTCGATTTAAAGGCTGTTACACTTAATATGTATTTTTGATGTACCTGACCTCAATTTTTCTGTGAGTACAGCTTTATTCTGAAAAACTACTTCCACTCCTCACTTTGTAGCGGCTTCTTAATATGGTAATAATACCAATTATAATAATTAAACAGTATATGCTACTAAGATAAATGACAACAACACTCTAAGAAAAGAACTACACACATTTTTTATATGTAACTATGCAGTTAGTTTCTGCCTTGCATCCAGCATTGCTCGGCTATTCTCCACACTGTAATAAATGTCAGTAAATTTAGGTAAAAATACTGTAAATGGTGAAAATACTACTACTGAAAATTACCTGTCTATCTTAAACAATGCATTTCATTATTTTTTACAGCCAAGATCTGTAAAATCAATATTTTTCTACTTTCAAAATATGCTAAATACCGTTCACTGATCCATTACAATTACACTGAAAAAATCTGTTAATTTGACAGTGTAAAACTGTTAAATAGTTAAGGTAAACAACCGTAAAATGTAAAACGGTAAAGTTTTGGTAAAACCAAAGTTACGATATTTGCATAAGGACACACCCTCTTTTACCATATTGTTCCCGGTGAACCGCATACCTTTGAATGGTAGGGAAAAAAACTTAAACTAAGTTAACAAACTTATTTTTCCCTGCGCGTTGAAGGTTTTTGATAGAAGTTGATTTATGGTGGGCTGTATTCGATAAGCTGGCACACCTGTAGGACACCACACTCCACAAAAGCAAACTTTACTTCCCCGCCACACAATGTGCCATAGCTTCCTTAAACACTGAATTGTTTTCAATGTGTATAACTAAATGGTACATGTTTGCTAATGGTTATTGTAACTTTACTGCTATAAGCTGTGTATGGGGTTTGACCCTATCAATATTTTCTAATGGTTTATTGATTGGAATATTTATTAAACTACATTAATTTCTGGTTATGGTTACACATAACTTCTTTTCAAATGTGTTGCAAAGAAAAACAGTTTTTACTACAAAGTTCTACCGTAAACCTAAAAATATTGTCACCTTATTTATTACAGTAAAATTCTGGCAACCCAGCTGCCAGTATTTTACCGTAAATTTAACTTTTTTTTTTTTTTTTACAGTGCAGCTCTCTGTAAATCTCTCCTGGATAAGGGAGTGAGAAAACAGAAAATGAATGAATCCCTGGGTAATCAGTTTTCCACAGAGCATGTCAACTTTTTTCTAAATATGTACTGAGTTGTCATTTTTACCAAGCAACGTGGACTATGATGAAAGTGACAAATCACTCAACCTTGTGCTGAATATACATGAACATCTGCATCTGTGTAATGAATGCTGTACAGTTACAAATAAAGGTGCCAAAGAGGTTCTTCAGAGCAACACTACAGAAGAATCATCCAACTGTTCCAACTAAACAAGTAAGAACATTTATGTATTTAGATCTGTAATGGGTTCCAATGTACAATAACAGATCTGTGAGAAACTAATGGGTGCCTCATTTTAAAAGGACTCCTGAAGTATTACATAACACAGACTAAATTCAGGTTTTCCGGATCTGTAAGTATCCTGCTAGGTACTGTTCTACTGTTTTGTCCACATTTTTGGAACATCTCCAAAGCCAAAACATCCAATTTAATTTGCAGAGCAGTCTTCTCAGAATCAAATAGTTCTTTGTCAAGCAATTGAGCCACAAGTAACCACATAATCCATGAAAAATACCAATACATAGCCATTATTTTGAAAAGTGCAGGCATTATTAATAATTTAGGTGAATGCTTAAGATACAAGGGCGGCATGGTGGCGCTGCTGCCTCGCAGTTAGGAGACCCAGGTTCACTTCCCGGTTCCTCCCTATGAAGAGTTTGCATGTTCTCCCCGTATCTGTGTGAGTTTCTTCTCACAGTCCAAATACATGCAGGTTAGGTGCACTGGCGATTCTAAATTGTCCCTAGTGTGTTTGCACCCTGTAGTGGGCTGGCGCCCTCCCTGGGGTTTGTTTCCTGCCCTGTGTTGGCTGGGATTGGCTCCAGCAGACCTGTAGTTAGGATATAGCAGGTTGGATGATGGATGGATTTAAAATACAATGTTTGACACTGCGCGAATAAAATATATTTATGGAAATAAATGAACTAGCATCAAGAAAAACAACAAAGAATTGAAAATTACAAATCTTGTGCAATCTTTATAACTACATTACTTGTAGTTAAGTGATTCTACCACAAACTCTTTTTTTCATTTTTATTACTATTTAATTTAATATTGTTTCTTTGTATCAGTATACTGCTGCTGGATTATGTGAATTTCCCCTTGGGATTAATAAAGTATCTATCTATCTATCTATCTATCTTTTACACTGGTCAGTGAAGGGCAAGGCTTGGTGAAACACTTGGAATTCTAAGATTATGCCACCTCACGCTGTCTCTAATTCAAGGCAATACTACTACATAAAATACTTCAAAAAGTGTCGTTTGCCTTAAGTTTAGTTCGAATTGATCCAAATCCGTGCATGTCTTGTGATCTTTTTCCACCACTTGTGAACCAGCAGATCCAGTGGTGTGAATGTAGCAAACATGCGGCCTAAATGGGCCTTTAAAGGTTGACAGGGCCAAGTAAGCCCTCAAATGCACACCCCTCCAACCAATGAGGGTTTTCAATCAGAAGTGCTTTATAATCGATCACGATTACTACTGCAGGAAGGTGTGTCACACTTTTTGCTGTATAATATTTCTCGGAAGCACGTCAATATCCCCTATTAAGGCTTGGGCGATGGCAAAATGATGTATCATGGACAATATGGGAGGATATTACATTGTCAGAAAACAGAAAAATTAACTTTTTGATCCTTTGACCTGAACGGTTTAAAGCTAAACTGAAGATAAGATTGATACAACAACGGGGCATTTCCAACGGTAGAGAGTAAAGTGTAAAAAACCTCACGATATAGTGTCTGGTTTCATATCTATCTATCCATCTATCTATGAAATGTTTACAAACGAATATAAACGGCATGCTTTATAATATCTAATGTACGATGCAGCTTTGAAAGAACTTGTCACCAAATTCAAAACTCGGGAGATGAGTTTGTCTTGGTAGTTTGGGTTAGAGGTGGTGGGAGGAGTGTTAAAATTAGCACAGCTGCCATCCAGTAATTCCTATCGCTTATTTTCTGTCATGCCGCACATTCGAATTATTTCGTTTCCACAGACCCTTCTCTTGTCGCTCCAGCCTCCGCCACCAAAGCTCTAATCGTCGTTATTTTCAGTACGTTCTTTCCCTGCTTTTGAAATTTGCGCAGAGCAGCAAAATACCAAATCGCAGCAAAAAAAGAGATGCGCAAGCAGTCTGGCTTCAGGTCTACAGCATCGCACCCGCACCCACACGATGTCGCGTGTGTATTTTGTAGGTCGATACGAAGACCCAAACATTTATCGTCTGACAAACATTTTTTAATTCTGGTTTCTATTTGCTAGTGCCTTGGATATCGTTTTAATCTTTCTGACTCCGACATCATTACAGAATACCGTAATATTTACTCCAGGTTACTTTATCCAATTTCTGAAATGTACCTGAGGTCATGCAGCTGTGTCTGGTTTGACACTTTTTCCTTTTCTCCTTGCTTTCTCGGCCTCCTTTCTTGGCGTCTCAGGTTTGTTGTATTTTAGATGTGTACCAATGTATGCGGCAGGACAATTCCGTTCCCATCACCCTCTTTTCTCCTTTCTGTATATCCGCAATGGAGCAGAGTACAGGCTCGGCCGTGCGCGTCCCCAACAGCGCACTGAACACCGAGGCGCGCCCTTGTGTCGCTCTCTTAGGGGAAAGCGCGCTCACGTCAGCAGCCGCTCAGATGTCTTCAGCTGGCATGTGCAGAGGACTGCACAGTTATTCTGTTTTGATTCTTCCTCTTTGAAATGTTCAGTCACGATGAATATAAGTAGATAGTCCACACATCCGGCTTAGTATCGTGTATATGAAAAATGTAATAATTTCAGAGAGATTCAAAAATATGTGTGTGAATTTAGTATCAAATATCAATTTTCCATAATTCCTTATTTACTACTACTAAATTTATCCTACTGTATTGTAGTTTTTGGGAGAGTGTGTTGGCACAATGGACAGAACTGCGGCTTCAATGATCCAGCATCCTGGGTTCAAATCCCACACTTGGAATCTGGCCATTGTGAGTTTGAACATTCTCTCCCACGTCCATATAGACATGCTGTTATGTATTACCATATATATATGCAATGCCCTCCCTAGTCAAACTGGAGCCCCAAGTGAAAACTTCCCCCAAATCTCACAACCCGCACTCACTGAATCTACTATATTGGTATTTCTTAGAACGGTTTTAATGTGAACAATAAATATATAAGTAAATAATAAATCTAGAAGCACACATCACAAACTTAACTATAACTTTTAATGTCTAATACAAACACTTTTTTAAAATAATCAAAATTTGAAAGCAAATGTTTGGGGGGTTCTTTAGTCTCTGTTCATATCGCAACAGCACACAGTTACATTATCTGAAAGCAAACCTATCTATGAAATCATCAGACAACTTCTGTTGTTGCTGATGATAGCCAAGCTGCTTATATATTGTTGTGCCATGGATGACCTCAAGTATGTTTGGATGAGCTTAACATTTAAAAAACTGGTAATTGAAAGGGTTGCATCAATCTGTAGGGCAACCCATAGGTATGGACTCCAATAATGGTAATGATATACCAATGAATTTATTTCCTTTATAAATGAAGGCCTAATTATTATTATTATTATTGTTGTTGTTGTTTTTATAACAATAATAATAATACAGTAATAATAGTAATGGTCCAAGGTATCAGTATACTGTTACACTTTGTCACTTGACAATACTACCACTGCCAGTACTAATAATAATATTAAAGATAATATAAAATAAAACTAATACTACTATTATTTAAAACACTAATACAAATAATAATAAAATAAAATCTAGTATACTACTACTACTGACTGTGCTTGATAAACTTACCTAGTGCAGTAAATACATGGCCAAAATCAAACTGAATATTTAGAAATCTGAAAAATAAAGATGTGAATATATCACCTACACTTATGAATTTATCTAAATTTAATTTGTCCTTCCAATGACAGCAGCTAGCAATAAGACATTAACTAAATCAGTAATGTTAGATGCCAATAAAATAAACCAACAGTTTAAGTTCATCTGACCTAATTGCTCCTTTAGTGTGTCAAAGTTACCTGCCTGGTGCTTTTTCCCAATTCAGCCAATAATTTACAAATGTGCACTCAAAGCAAACCACTTCATATGTCAACTAATGTTAGTGGCCTTTAACAACGTGTAGAGGTTCTGGGGTCTGTATAGTGGTAATAAATAATCCTCAACCATGTGACAGCAAGGTATTGATAATATCTGTTAAATACTCAATACCAAAACTATTACACATAATGATCCTCCATTAGCCCAGTAAATGTCTAGCTTTAGTCAGTCAGTCAGTCATTCTCCAACCCGCTATATCCTAACACAGGTATAGTGGCATTTTTTTGAATACTTTAGATTAGTTTAGGTTTGATTAGATTAACTTTATTTAACAATATTTTAGCACAAAAGTATGTGTTTTGCACATTTTGAGAATATGAATGGATAACTGACATGTGGATTATGCAATATGAGTAATGTGAAAATTGTTTTTACCCCCAATGGACTTTTTCACATCATTTGCTGATTTAAAGCATTGGCCACTCG
This sequence comes from Polypterus senegalus, assembly GCF_016835505.1. Taxonomy (NCBI): domain Eukaryota; kingdom Metazoa; phylum Chordata; class Cladistia; order Polypteriformes; family Polypteridae; genus Polypterus; species Polypterus senegalus. The sequence goes on from NC_053156.1 coordinate 265,711,596, forward strand.
TGGCTTTGATAATATCATAAACGACTTTCTCTCCATTCTGCATGAAAACATGTGGTTCAGAAGTTTTCTCAACTATCACTACAAAAAAATGTCAGTCAGTCAGTCATTTTCAAACCCGCTATATCCTAACACAGGGTCACAGGGGTCGGCTGGAGCCAATCCCAGCCAGCACAGGGCGCAAGGTAGGAACAAATCCCTGGGCAGGGTGCCAGCTCACCGCAGGGCGCACGCACACACACACACACACACACACCAAGCACACACTAGGGAGAATTAAGGATCGCCAATGCACCTAACCTGCATGTCTTTGGACTGTGGGAGGAAACCCACACAGACACTGGGAGAACATGCAAATTCTATGCAGGGAGGACCCAGGAAGCGAACCCAGGACTCCTTTACTGCGAGGCAGCAGTGCTACCACTGCGCCACCGTGACAGAAAAAGTGTAGCATCTATCTTAAAAGCAGCATAAAGGGTTAATAAATATAGTCTAAGCTTGTTCGAGCATATCAGGAAACCAGATAAAGGTCAAGTGAACAACAAGGAACAAGAAAGTTCTATGTAATTCTTTGAAGAATTGGCCAACTATCGTGTACCCAGAATAAAGAAATGGCCAACTATCATGTACCCAGAAATAATTGGCAGTTGTCACAAACACAAAAACACAATGTTGTAGAATTACAACACAGACATAACAAGCTGAAAGTATAATTTGATGAGTATATTCCATAGTAATTAAGTATTTACATGCTGTAGACATTGTAATAATCACACAAAAAACATTTCAGGCCTCTAACTTACTCGAATCTTGTCATATCCAGTCCAATAAAACAAAGAGGTGAGCTTCAAGGAAAGTTTTCAGGTAAAAGGAGTTCATGGCCAGATGGCCACACATATGTATGCCTGTATACTATCCAATAGCATTGCAAGGCTAAACAATAGGACCCATGGACTATGTAAATGTGGTCTTTAAAAAAATTACAGGTGTATTTTTAGGAGATTTAATGGTAATGTAATTTACAACAGTGGACCTTTCTTAAGGTTGAGATGTGTCCTCACACCATCAGAGCTTTCTCAATTTCTGCTTCCGTTTTGTGAGAGGCACTTCTTCAAAACCTTTTTGAGATTAAGTCATTAACTCTTTTTAAAAGTATGTTTAAAACATAGCTGTTCGTTCCTCACAAGTTTGATTATTTTAGCTTCATGCTTTTGTTGTGTTTTCATTGCTATATTTTCACTTATTCATTCTGTGCTAAATTTTTGGGGTTTGGAAATTAGGTTTTATGCAATTCGGCTAACACATCACTGAAAATAAGTTCTAAATATTTACACAGATTTACAAATTCAAAATAGTAATAGAAATATATGTGACCCGACATTTGCGCGATTGACATATGCGTGCCGACAAAATAGCGACGATTAAAACACCGCGCCGACAAAATCGCGAAAGTTTCATTAAATATGAATTACTAGTTTAAAGCATATATAATAATGTTTATTTTAGAAGTCAATATTATGAGACGTGGCATGCCATCAGAATGGCACGCAGATAGTCCTTAAGATCACGCCCTGCATATGTAGGAAGAATTGCAGCAAGGGTGTCCCACTCTCTTGGCCTCTCTCGCGATTGTGTCGTGGCAATTTTGTCAGCGCGCATTTGTCAAAAAACGGGGTTTTTTTTATTGATTCACTTTATAATTAACCTTTATTTATGCTTATTTCCAAAGAGACTTACAAATCACAAACTCACATTTCAGTTGTTTCCACCAGTTGTAGACATAGTTTAAATGTGTTGCTCAGGATCTCACAGTGATTACGACTAAACCAGCAACCTTGCGCTTTACAGTGCAACATTGATGATACTAAGCCACGCTTCATTCTTCAAATTTTAATTTCTTGTTTTAAAATGTAGATATAATTTTAATTTCTTGTTTTAAAATGTAGATATAGTACTAAACCAAACAAAGATATACAATCAAATAACTTTGCACAAGGGTTCGCTTCTAGGCAAATATTTCAGGTGCCTTCATCTGACCCCTTCCTCACACAGCCCTTATGTTTAATATTCTTCTTGTAATGCTGATCAGTGTCTGTTCGCTGGCTGGCACTGCTACAGGACTAGGGACACAATGGGTTTCTCTCATAATGGCATCTTCTCATAAGCTGAAAAAACAGTTTAGCTATTCGATGCCCTCCACTGCAATCTACTAAACTCCCATGGCCTATTGTTCTTGGTAGAGTGGAGTGTAAAACACTGCAGCTGACAAAAGGACAAATTCCCAGATTATTTGATATTTTTCTTTGGGATGTCAAATAAAGATTTGGCAAAAAATGCCCTTTTGTTTTCTTAGTTGACTTGAAGCACCCAATAAGCTGCTTTCATAAATTATGCCTGCTGTGTATAAATCCATTGGCTTTTCTACACTTTACTTAAGATTATTAAGGGGGCTCACTTATCTCCTTCTCTTATTCTCTTATTCTGATATGTCACTAAACAAATATTTTTCAAAACACGAATTAATAAGCCCCTTTTTATTCAATGGGTCCCCTCATGGTTCCCACTGATATTAACCAATGGCTGCGTGTTTAATAAAGCTGTTGGTGTTTAAAAACAGAACCTCAAGCTCAACACTGATTTAGAGCATCAAGTAGCTTATTTGGATTGGTTTTGAGTCATAAAAATTGAACAGATAGATAGATAGATAGATAGATAGATAGATAGATAGATAGATAGATAGATAGATAGATAGATAGATAGATAGAACAGAACAACAGAATTAGTGAGGGGTTGTATCTGCATGCACCTACGAAGTGACAAAATTAGATTATTTCCAGATTGAGAATGCATAGAAAAAATATATAATATTTAGAAAGCCAAATCTAAACTTTTATAAACTTCATAAGAAAGAAGAAGATATATCTGAATTTGTAGTGAAAAGTCAATGTCCAATACAGAGCAGGTCACAAATGAGGGTGTCAGGAATGAGATTTATGGAAAATGAAAGACAGAAAAGGGGTGTGGCTAAAACCAAGAGTGATGTGTCTATTTCTTGCACAATCTAGAAATCACTGATTCATAAAAAGAAACTTGAGCCCAACTTGACTCCACCCACAAAGAGTTTGGTTGGCTACAGCTCTGTATAAGTCACTGGCGGTTCTGGGCTTACTCGCCTAGCTGGAAGCAGCCCTACTGGGAACCAATCCTTCATCATCTCTATTTATTTTTCTTTACAAGTGATATGAATTTTTTAACTAGCAAGAGAAACAGCAGAATTAAAAAACTTGATCATGTAAATGTTTAATTTTTGTTAGATATTCACTAATATATTGTAAGACAGAGTATCAATTAATTTTAAATGCTTTAATAAGTCAGATGACCAAATGCTACAGTAAGTATTACTTTAAAGAGCTTTTCAAAACAAGTGTATTACACTTTAAAATAATCACACCATGCATTTACATACTGTATATATTATTGGTTTGCTCAACCCAAACCCAGCCAGGTGCGCTACGCTCCAGCCGCTTCACGTCTCTCCCGCTCAAGTTGTGAAGTTTGGGAGCTGAATGCACGTTAAGGTGATGCAGACGGATCAGCTGCTGGGTTTCTGCTGGAGCTGCTGAGCTGTGTGTTCTGCTTGTCAACCCAAGATTTTATTATTTTATGGAGGCCTGAGTATCCCATACCTTTGAACTTTCTCTTTTAAATGACACGTACCAGCCTGTCACACAATATTCAGCTCCACTTGTGGTCACCATTAGGATGAACTAGGGTTGATTGTGCTAATGATTAAAATACAATGCTTGAAAAAATTAAGGGAACACTTAAATCACACATTGGATCTCAATGAATTCAATATTCAGGTAGAAAATCTTTACTGAGCAATACTGTGTAATTCATTAAGAACAAAGTAATGTAACAACGGTCAATGAAAACAAAAATCGCCAACCCATTGAGGGCTGGATTCAACATCACACTGAAAATCAAATTCAAAAACTGAAATCATAGGCTGATGGAACCTGCATGAATTTTATCATGGCAACTCATAATGTGGCTCAATAGTAGTAGGGCCACAATGTGGCTGTATTCACTCCCAACAACATGTGGGCATGCCTCTGATCAGACAATTGATTGTGTCCTGGGGCTGTCATGCCACCCTCATGGAGTCTGTTTCTGACAGTTTGGTCAGAAACATGTACACAAGTAGCCAGCTGGAGGTCATTCTGTAGGGCTCTGGCAGTGCTCCTCCTGTTCCTACTTACACAAAAGAGCAGATACCAGTCCTGCTGCTGGGTTGATGCTCTTCTACAGCCCTGTCTAGCTCTCCTTGTGTACTAGCCCGTCTCCTGGTATCTCCTCCATGCTCTTGTGACTGTGCTAGGGGACACAGCAGTCCTTCTTGTAATGAAACGTATGGATGGGCCATCCTGGAAATAGCTGAACTACTTGTGTGAAATGAATCAGCTGCAGGTACTATCTCATGATACCAGCAGTGACAAACACACTAGCAAAATGCAAAACTAGAGAAGAAGAATAAGGAGTAGATGTCTATGGCCACCAACTGCAAAACCATTCCCTTTTTTCGGGGCTGTCTTGCTGTTGCCTCACCAGTGCATCTTTTGTCACTTTTATTTGCACCAAAGAAGGTGAAGTTGATTCACAATCGCTTATGTGTCCTAATTATTGATATCCCTGAAGCTTTATTGGCTTGGTGTTAGACTGTGATGATCAAGTGTTCCCTGAATTTTTTGAGCAGTGTACTCTAATATCTCTAGACCCCAAGCAGTTTATTAGAAAACGTTCAAAGCGAAACAGAGAAAATTGGTTCAAAAGTTTATTCTTTCAATATAGAATAGCATTTTCTGAGTTATGGAGCTTAATGTGCTAAAGCAAAAACAAACAAATGGATGTCACAATTTATAACATGGTTGGATAGCAGCTCAGCTTGCCTGAAGTCCAGATATATAAGGTGGCTCTTTCAGTCTTGCATTTGTTTCTCAGCTGATATGTCTTTAATCAGGAATGGCCTCTGGGTAGATATTGATGGAGCTGGAGAGAAAAAGAGCCACTGGCATGCCCAATGTTTGTGCAGGCCTTGTTCTTCCTTTCTCTAATCCTTGAACCAATTGGACATCATTGTTTAGGGCTAATTTGCTTAATATGTTCTGGCCTCATGCCTTTGTACCAGTCCTGGCTAGGTGCAACCTAGGTTCTTGAATCATAAATCATCTACGTATCAGCATTCCGCCCATGGCCATGGGCTAGGCAAGGGTGAAATGTTTCTTCTTGTCTTGCAGGCCACAGTCTATTTCTCCTTTAACTGATTCTGACCTGTTACATGGTGAGCTGACCAAGAGGGGAAGTTCTAATTATACAATATATTCACTAAGATATTACAGTTCAAAGTTTTCTTTTAAACCTTGAAGTTTTTCTCACTACATACTTTATTACTATTAGGATAGTAGTGAAACAGTCTATTACAATATGAAAGCTGTTAAACGAAATCATTTTTTCAAGGTCTATCCTCATATCGAACAGTAAACGTATACAACAGGACAGAGCCTTAAGCAGATAAGTTGGTGAGAATTAGAATAAATATAACACTGAGTATCCCAAAGAATTATCAAGAATATCAGTTTTCAAAAACAATAAAAATAAGAGAGATCTTCAATGCTGAGATGGATGAAGCTATTCTAGCAATCCAATTGGGAAATGATCTTAGTCAGCCAATCAGCCTCTGATTTACTTCACAAAAAGAACATCAGAGAAGAGTTAAAAACAGTGAAACTATATGACAGCTTAAACAAAGAATGGGCATTTGAGTAACAGCAGCAATACAACTGGCTGTACACAATGTCATTTCACACGCATTCATCCATTTAAGACTTTCTGAGAGTGGGGCCTATTAGAGCAGCGTCAGGCAGAAAGCAGAGATCTACCCTGAATTGGTTGCCAGGCCAGAGCAGAATATACTGACATGCACGTACATTTTCTCCTATACACGGTCAACTGAAAATGGCAAGTATCATAATGTAGAGATGTGTGCCATGTGAGAGAAAGACTGGGTTAACTGGATAAAAATCCATACAGACAAAAGGAAACAAGCACAGAGACAGTGCCTCAGCCAAGATTCAAATCTAATCTCTTGGAGCTGTGAGGCTGCAGAGCTAAATACTGCACCACTTTCCCACTGTCCATTTTTACTTATTTCTGTATGTTGAACAGTGTTTTTTTTCTTAACAAGATATTTTTACATATTCAGTATTCTTAATATCTGCTTTGTCCTATTATTCTGATTTGTTTTCATATTCACATACAAAGTTTATTATGGTGTGCTTTTTAAAAATGATCATTGTTGCTGTCTCATGGATCTAGTGTCCTGGGTTTGAGTCTTGAGTCCAGTCATTGTCTGCGTGGAGTTTGCATGTTTTCTTCAAATCTATGTGGGTTTTTCCTCCCGTTTCTCCAATTTTCCTCTTGTGTCCCAAAGTTTTGCGTGTTAGGCTGATTGGCTATTCTGTTTTGGTTCCATGGTTGCGTAAACATGAGTGGGCTCTATGAAGAATTGACATGCTGTCCAAGGTTATTTCCTTTCTTTCATCCACTGGTGACAAAATACATTTCCAACCACTACAACCCTTAAATTGGTAAAGTGAGTATAAAAAAAGTTTTGAAAGTTTGACAAGTGAAGCACATAAGACATGTAGTTTATGCAATATTTACATAAAGTATTGTTGCAATTACAAGACTGGAGTCTAAAAGTAGCCATAGCAGGCAGCATTTAGACAAAGTAGCTCCTCAGCCAAAGAGCCTTCCTTAATGCTAAATGCCACAGATAGGTCATCAACATGCTTGATTACCCTCGGCCATCTTACTGCTTATTCACTAAGGCATGCTAAAGAGCAATACGGCGATAAAGACAAGCTTCGTTGCTTTCAACCTCCATTATATTTCAAAGGGCACAACATTATTGAATTTATTTGTGCTTGATATATAGATGAGAGATGACGGGTGGAGATATTTAACCTAAACTGTTACGAAATCATAAACTATGGAATTGAATAAATTTAGGAATACTGACTTTGTACTTTTTTCAAAGTTTAGTTGGCCAACATTCATACATGCAGTTCTTAATAATTTTTAAATAAATTTAAAAGTTAACTTGAGTGGCACAGTGATGTAGGCTTAAGTTAATTTTCCTACTCAGCAATTGAAGGAAGCTAATGACCATAGGTGAGGGTAGGAACGTAGATTGACTGGTAAATTGAGAGCTTTGCCTTACGGCTCAGCTCCTTTTTCACCACGACAGACCGATGCAGAGCCAGCATCACTGCAGATGCCGCACCCATCCGCCTTCCGTCAATCTCACGGTCCATTCTTCCCTCACTCATGAACAAGACCCCGAGATACTTGAACTCCTCCACTTGGGGCAGGATCTCTCCCCAACCCTGAGAGGGCACTCCACCCTTTTCGGCTGAGGACCATGTCTCGGATTTGGAGGTGCTGATTCTCATCCCAGCCACTTCACACTCAGCTGCGAACCGCTCCAGAGAGAGCTGAAGATCACGGCCTGATGAAGCAAACATGACAACATCATCTGCAAAAGCAGTGACCCAATCCTGAGTTCACCAAACCGGACCCCTTCAACACCCTGGCTGTACCTAGAAATTCTGTCCATAAAAGTTATGAACAGAATCGGTGACAAAGGGCAGCCCTGGCGGAGTCCAACTCTCACTGGAAACGGGCTCGACTTACTGCGGCAATGCGGACCAAGCTCTGACACGGTTGTACAGGACCGAACAGCTCTTATCAGGGGTCCGGTACCCCATACTCCCGAGCACCCCCACAGGATTCCCGAGGGACACGGTCAATGCCTTTTCCAAGTCCACAAAACACATGTAGACCGGTGGGCAAACTCCCATGCACCCTCCAGGACTCTGCTAAGGGTGAAGAGCTGGTCCACTGTTCAGCGACCAGGGCGAAAACCACACTGTTCCTCCTGAATCCGAGGTTCGACTCTCCGGCGGACCCTCCTCTCCAGAACCCCCGAATAGACTTTTCCAGGGAGGCTGAGGAGTGTGATCCCTCTGTAGTTGGAACACACCCTCCGGTCCCCTTTTAAAGAGGGGACCACCACCCCGTCTGCCAATCCAGAGGCACTGTCCCGATGTCCATGCGATGTTGCAGAGGCGTGTCAACCAAGACAGTCCTACAACATCCAGAGCCTTAAGGAACTCGGCGATCTCATCCACCCTCGGGGCCCTGCCACCAAGGAGTTTTTTGACCACCTCGGTGACTTCAGTCCCAGAGATGGGAGAGCCCACCTCAGAGTCCCCAGGCTCTGCTTCCTCATTGGAAGGCATGTTAGTGGGATTAAGGAGGTCCCACAACGTCCCGAGTCGAGGTCAGCAGCACACCATCCCCACCATATACTGTATGGTGTTGACACTGCACTGCTTCCCCTCCTGAGGCGCGGACGGTGGACCAGAATCTCCTCGAAGCCGTCCAAAGATCGTTCTCCATGGCCTCTCCAAACTCCTCCCATGCCCGAGTTTTGCCTCAGCAACAACCGAAGCCGTTTCGCTTGGCCTGCGGTACCTATCAGCTGCCTCCAGAGACCCACAGGACAAAAAGTCCTATAGGACTCCTTCTTCAGCTTGACGGCATCCCTCACCGCGGTGTCCACCAGCGGGTTCGGGATTGCCGCCACGACAGGCACCGACCACCTTGCGGCCACAGCTCCGGTCAGCCGCCTCAACAATAGAGGCACGGAACATGGCCCATTCGGACTCAATGTCCCCCACCTCCCTCGGGGCGTGGTTGAAGTTCTGCGGAGGTGGGAGTTGAAGCTACTTCTGACAGGGGACTCTGCCAGCCGTTCCCAGCAGACCCTCACAACACGTTTGGGCCTACCAGGTCTGACCGGCATCTTCCCCCACCATCGAAGCCAACTCACCACCAGGTGGTGATCAGTTGACAGCTCCGCCCCTCTCTTCACCCGAGTGTCCAAGACATATGGCGCAAGTCCGGCGATACGACCACAAAGTTGATCATCGAACTGTGGCCTAGGGTGTCCTGGTGCCAAGTGCACATATGAACACCCTTATGCTTGAACATGGTGTTTGTTATGGATAATCCGTGGCGAGCACAGAAGTCCAATAACAAAACACCGCTCGGGTTCAGATCGGGGCCATTCCTCCCAATCACGCCCTTCCAGGTCTCACTGTCATTGCCCACGTGAGCATTGAAGTCTCCCAGCAAAACGAGGGAATCCCAGAAGGTATGCCCTCTAGCACCCCTCCAGAGACTCCAAAAGGGTGGATACTCCAAACTGCTGTTGGCATACGCACAAACAACAGTCAGGACCCTTCCCCACCCGGGCGAGGGAGGCCACCCTCTCGTCCACGGGGTAAACCCCAATGCACAGGCTCCAAGTCGGGGGGCAATAAGTATGCCCACACCTGCTCGGCGCCTCTCACTGGGGGCAACTTCAGAGTGGTAGAGAGTCCAGCCCCTCTCAAGGAGATTGGTTCCAGAGTCCAAGCTGTGCGTCGAGGTGAGTCCGACTATATCTAGCTGGAACCTCTCGACCTCGCGCACTAGCTCAGGCTCCTTCCCCTTCAGAGAAGTGACATTCCATGTCCCAAAAGCCAGTTTCTGTAGCCGAGGATCAGACCGCCAAGGTCCCCGTCTTCGGCCACCACCCAACTCACATTGCACCCAACCTCCTTGGCCCCTCCCATAGTTGGTGAGCCCATGGGAAGGAGGACCCACGTTACCTCTTTGGGGCTGTGCCTGGCCGAGCCCCATGGGTGCAGGCTCAGCCACCAGGCCTCGCCATCGAGCCCCACCTCCAGGCCTGGCTCCAGAGGGGGGCCCGGTGACCCGCGTCCGGGCAAGGGAAAACGTTGTCCAATGTTTTTGATCTTCATTGGAGGTTTGTTGAACCGCTCTTTGTCTCATCCCTCACCTAGGACCAGTTTGCCTTGGGTGACCCTACCAGGGGCATAAAGCCACGGACAAAACATAGCTCCTAGGATCATTGGGATACGCAAACCCCTCCACCATGATAAGGTGACGGTTTAAGGAGGGGTGACCAAAAGAACGAGATCGCGAATACAAGCGGCTGAAATGAGTTTCCTCCGGAGCGTGTCTGGGCTTTCCCTTAAAGATAGGGTGAGAAGCTCAGTCATCCGGGAGGGGCTCAGAGTAGAGCCGCTGCTCTTCCGCATCGAGAGGAGTCAGATGAGGTGGCTCGGGCATCTGATCAGGATGCCTCCTAGCTTTTAGGCGGTGAATAGGTCAGAAAGATTGCCATTTAGAGACTGGGGATGATTAGAAGGCCAGAATGATGAAGCCATGGTGAGGGCATTGGGGTACACCCTACTCTTTTCAAAAGGTGCACATCGATCTTTTAAGACCACAGAGAGTCAGAAGTTTTACATCTCATCAGAAGGATGCTGGAAATGTTTACAACACAATGTCCCTATCATTGAACTGGGGCATTGAAATCCACACATAGCCTCCAGGGTGAGATAAGCAACCCCGATGGCCTCACCAGCAGTTCTTCCAGCAGCAACCAATGATTATACAAGATGGTCTCTCATTCAAGTGCTGGCCTGGTCCAAACATACTTAATTTCAGATGGATTACCTGTTGTGAAGTGCAGATGATATGGCTGGTGAATAGACAGATAGGTATGTACTAGGCTGACCCACCTTTTAAGGTGACCGACTTTTAAGTTGACCACTTCTTAAGGCAATTCAATATGTAGATCAATTTGATATTTTATACAAACTCATTAATTTGGTTATATTGCATTTGAGCGGTATTACTTTAATACTTATAGTTTCTGTTATTTTTGTGATGAAATTTTAACTTTTTTTCTATATTGAGGTCGCCCTTTTAAACCCCCCTGATATTTACTACGCGGTGTGGCATTTGTACTCCATCAACATTAATTATTTCCAGAGACATAATTTTGTCTATTTTTCCAGCGCATCGCGCACAAAAGCAAGGGAACGATGAGAGCACCAGAACTCTGATCACATCATGTCACTTCGTACCGCAAGCTGCAAGTAGTAAGTCTGTGATAAGCGGAATACGGCTATGCTTTTCACTCACGGAATGGAAGGACAATCCCGACTGCTTTTATATAGCAAGAAAGAAGAAGAAGATATCGCACAGTCTGGAGTAAAAAATCATCTTTTACCGGGAAAAATGAAACTACAAATCCCATCGTGCATTGCAAAATGGACGGGGCGTGTGTGAAACTCCGCGCCTGCGTAGCACTCACAGGACGGAAGGACAATCCCGACCGTTTTATATAGAATGGTTGTCAATATAAGAGTTCTCCTCATATTACAGCACTCACACTGCAGTCTGGGACAACTATTCATGTGGAAAGCTGGCTCATGCTGGCTGAACATTTGCAAAATGAGAGATTATGGCCGTGAAAGTTCCAGTGTCATTTGTCCTACTGTCTCCTCCAGACACACAGTGTTAGATTTGCATAATATTTGCATGTCAATATTGGATCAGGGGGACTCAGATGAGTAAGACACGCTGAAACAGACAAAGAAAGGACTGCAAATATTTTAGAAAAGTTAGGATCCATAGATAAAATGGATATGGAAAGGTGCACTATATCAATTCTGACAAAGAAGTGAATAAAGAAAAGGGGCAAACACTGTCTCTTCTTCCAAAGTGCAGCAATAACATGGAGTGACAGCCTTTTGAATTTGGAATTATAACTGAAGAACCTGATGGGAAACAAATGATTCAGCTCCTCACAAAGCCCATTATTTACTATTGCATTGTGACAAAGCTTTAGCTTTTGGTCCTGTTGTGGTCATTTGCACATACAGTTGTATGGCTTGGATTTGAATTTCTGATATAGCGAGATACCCTGGCCTTTAGTGGTGATTATGAAGTATTGTGATGTTTTATTTGCTTTCTTGTTTCCTTTCTGTACAAAAAACAATTAATGTTTTGCATTACGTTTTGTGAACCTGTCTAGTCTGTAGGATTTTAATGGGTGAACAGGCTTAGAATAGTTTGCATTTCCAAATATTTAAAGAAACAGTAAGGCAATTTCCTAAGTTAGATAAGACCCACATTTCATTTTCTTATCATCTAGAAGAATTGTCAGCCTAATTCTCTTGGTTCCTAAAAACATTTAGGCGGATAAGAATGAAAAATGTATCCAGCTGATACCTCTCTTGATGCCTGTCCTACTAAGGGAGTTGCATAGCTCATTAAAATAAATAAATAATCTCTTTCTTCTGTAATCAAAAGAACATCCGCCTACTGTCAGTGACCTTGAGGTCTAGGCTTCCAACCCAGAAACCAGGAAATCCCAACAGACTCAGCTTCTGGGAATATTAAAAAATAAATAAATCAGTATAATGAGTACCCTATTATAGAAAGCATGAAATTATTGATCTGAAAAATTATATTTTAGTAAGATGGAGCCTTTGCAATAACTCAAGTGAAATTTTACTTTAAATTTCAGTTCCAATGAACAATAAAGTTGTAGCTGCGTTTTCCCAAAACTGCCAAAGTTCTGCAGCTTCAACTCAAAAAATGGGATTCAACAAAAGCCTGACGCGCAGAAATGATTCCACAGACAAAACATCTTGGTTTTTTAAAGTTTAGTTAAGTTTTGAAGTAAAACAGTTCACACAAAAAGGAAAATTAAAATAACAAAAAAGGAAAAGTTAATGTTAAGAAAAGTTCAGTTCTAAGCTTAATCTTGTTACATCTCAAATCGTTACTTCTTACTTAACATTTCTGAACCATTTGAAAACGGTCAGAAAACTGTAGCTTATCCCATTTCTAAGCTTAAAATGGGTCTTTCAAGTCCCTCTTTACTGGGACTTGTTCCAAACAAACTGAGCTTATTATCACACTGTTATTCAGTTATAGTAAGAAGGTTCTATCTCTTGTTAACTATAGGGGGAAAAGACTATACCATAAGCTATGACTATGAAAGACACTAATATTCTATTCAAATTAAGCAAACATCAACATGAGTTTAACTCAAAACTTTAACTTTCTAAGATTGGCTCTTACATTTCCGGCCCCTAATTGGCTATGCAGGAGCGGAGACAATTATTTTACTTTACTTCAATATGAGTCAATTACTTTTATATTAACTATTCTTTTCAAATCATTAGCAATAACACTGCAAACAAACATTTTTAAAATTTCATGTTTCAAACATTGGCTGTTTCTAGAAGCAGGCACAGTTTATTCACGGGTCTGTCCAGTGTGCTGGTTTTTGGTTTGCATACAAACTCCTTTGACTGCACCTTTAGCATCTGGCATTGTATTGATGACTTGACTCGTTACCCAGGAATTGCGTGGTGTAGCTTTGTCAAAAATTATAGAACAACGCCCCCTGGTTTATAGTTTCTTCTTGGTGCAAGCCATTTTTGAAATTCTTGAAGTATAGCGTTGCTGATTTTTTTTTCATGTTCCAATTTTTTAGTAGCTTCTCGTAGCTCTCTTTCTGCTCCAACAAAATTTGTTCCATTGTCTGAGCGCATGATTTTGATGTCATCCTTTTCTTTCCGGTTGCGCTCTAAAAAATCTGTGTTATACTGTTGCAGCAACATATCTTCAATTCTGTCATTGACACACGATTAATTGAACGTTTAGGTGTCTTACCACTTTGTTTTGCGAGGTCATCTACCTCTTTGTATGGTCCACCAACTACCCATCCAAGTGCAGTCTTCATGGCGTGAGGTCCACCTCTTTGGCAAGGTATGATTCGTGACTGCTTGAAGATTTCTGGATAGCTGATAACTATTAAAAGATCAACTTCAGAGTCAATACGAGACAGACGTACCTCTTTAAGATATGTCCACTTATCGATATCGTCTTGTAGTGGAATACTTTCTCTGTTCACTGGAATGGAGACCTGTGTGAAGACCTTTGGCAAATCAATATATCCAACGTCATTGAGACCACAGACTTGTAAATCTGATAAGACAGAACATTAGGTTAGCACTTTTGAATCATCATCGTAATTACTCATATAGTTTCCAGGGATACTTGCGTCCTTCTTCCTTGAAGGCTCAATTGTCTTTGGAGCCTTTCGGTGCAAATTGTTACTTTACTGCCGAGGTCTATAAAGGCGTATGTTTCTACATACCTTTCACTTTTCTTCGATTTTTACCTGAACAGGAACTACTTGCAGTGCACATTCTTCTCCGGCCCCTGTAAAGGTAGCCTACAAGTTCTAGTCTCGGTTTCCGTTTCAGTAGATGTTGCCACACTAGCCTTAGCTTTAAATACTGTTCCACTGTCCCTTTAATGTGTGGGATATCTGGGTGCCGTAAGGAACATGTCTGACATTTCATTCTCTCTTTACAGTTCTTACTTAGATGACCCTGTTTGAGACAGCGAAAACATAAACCTTTAGATTTTAAAAAGTCAATTCTTTCTGTATGTGGCAATTCTTTCATTTTTCTACATTCGGCGAGAATATGCTGATCACTGCAAGATGCGCAAGGTTTTTTAAATGCACATGTATCGTTAACAGTTTTTTTGACAGAGATTTCTTGAGTTTCCTTTTCGGCTTCATCAGAAATATTGGTAGTGAAAATACTTAGCGGGTCACTTGAAAATAAAGGGACCTGTCTATGCGGTACCTCTCCACGCGGTGCTGGAGATGCTGGAGGTACTGGAGAAGGTGTTATCCTTTGATCAGCTATCAATTTAGTCACTTCAATAATTGCTTTATGGAATTCGAGTTGGCCCCTTTGACATTCGGCTTGATTCCGGGCTAGCAAATTTAGTATATCATTTGCAGAGCTCTGAGTGTCGGTTATTGCGCTAGTCAAAGTGAACTTTATTGTCATCTCAACCATATACAAGTATACAGATAGACGAAATTGCGAAGCTCAGTCGAAGGTCGTTCCGATCGTTCCTGTTTTTTTACTATAAACTCAAGCTCATGAAGTTTTTGTAGGATTCTATCGAGTTCCGTCTGCTCAAGTGTGACTGTCGAAGAGGATGCTGATGCTACTGCACCTTTCTGTTCTAAAGAATCACATTTAATATCAAGGGCGCGCTTTAACTGAGGAGAAGCCTTTCGTGCCTTTGACTTTGAATGATCTCGTTCTTGAAATTGCATTTCTTCAAATTGATTAACTAGTTGTTCATTTGCATCTTTCAGCCATACCGTTATAGCGGCAGCAAATTCATTCCATTTCTTAGAGCTTTCCGCGAATGTCTTTTTCTGTTTCTTAATCGCTCCTCCTTATTCAGAGTAGCTAGTAGCTTTTCGTGTAACTCCTCTATCTCTCTGTGCGTCGCACAAAAATCATGAAATCTTTCTGCTACAACTAAGCGGTTTCCTGGAATGTCTTTAAGACTTTCTATTTCAGTTATGAACACGGAAAGCTTATTTTTCCTCTGACTTATGTGATCTTTAAGATCCCTAATTAT
The DNA here is from genome assembly GCF_016835505.1 of Polypterus senegalus. Lineage (NCBI taxonomy): Eukaryota > Metazoa > Chordata > Cladistia > Polypteriformes > Polypteridae > Polypterus > Polypterus senegalus. The sequence goes on from NC_053156.1 coordinate 265,727,049, forward strand.
ATTTTCTGACTTCGAGTCTGTACTTAGATCACTGCCAATCTCACTTGAGCTCTGTTTAGACATTGCCATGACAACAGTTCAAGCAAATGACAGGACGTTTCTTGACAGCAATTTCGTCACAATAGGGACGTTCCAACAAGGCAGATTAATTCCTTAAAACAAGGCTCCAATGATTCAAACAAAGGCACATCCAATCATCCAAAATGTCCTTTTTCAAGACGTCCTTTAATGATATCACAGTCTCTCAAATCATTTTAAGGTACGGCGACCTTGCTTTCATTTATGATCATGCGAAGATAGTAGATAAGTGCACAGTACCTTCTGAATGATTCAGTTCTTTTCCTTCGTTGACGAGTTCTGTAGCAGAAGTGTCTTCTGTTCTCGAATGGTAGATTCCAGTTCAGGCCTTGGATAGCCAGTTTTCTGACGAAAATGTAGCTGCGTTTTCCCAAAACTGCCAAAGTTCTGCAGCTTCAACTCAAAAAATGGGATTCAACAAAAGCCTGACGCGCAGAAATGATTCCACAGACAAAACATCTTGGTTTTTTAAAGTTTAGTTAAGTTTTGAAGTAAAACAGTTCACACAAAAAGGAAAATTAAAATAACAAAAAAGGAAAAGTTAATGTTAAGAAAAGTTCAGTTCTAAGCTTAATCTTGTTACATCTCAAATCGTTACTTCTTACTTAACATTTCTGAACCATTTGAAAACGGTCAGAAAACTGTAGCTTATCCCATTTCTAAGCTTAAAATGGGTCTTTCAAGTCCCTCTTTACTGGGACTTGTTCCAAACAAACTGAGCTTATTATCACACTGTTATTCAGTTATAGTAAGAAGGTTCTATCTCTTGTTAACTATAGGGGGAAAAGACTATACCATAAGCTATGACTATGAAAGACACTAATATTCTATTCAAATTAAGCAAACATCAACATGAGTTTAACTCAAAACTTTAACTTTCTAAGATTGGCTCTTACAAAAGTAACAAAGAATAGTTACTACCAAATTTATCGATTTTTTTTTTCCAGATACAACCATTTACTTTGAATTAAATTCAATAAATGCAAAGGAAAAATAGAAAAAAAAACACAAAAGTCAAAATGAGATTCAGAAACTATTGGAATCATCAGAAAAAAACTGAAATGAGATGGAGATGTCAGGTAATTGAAAAGACCTACTCTGGGCATTTCTCCCCTAGGAGGTTTTGTTTTGCCGACGTGCTCGCATCATTTGTGCATTAGCAGCTAAGCAAATGTCTTTCTCTGGAGGTTTAGTTTTGCTGATGTGCTCGCCTTGCTTGTGTATTAGTGGCAGGGGGAAAAGTAAAAGGGATACCATTTTGCCGATTTGCTCGTCTCGCTTCTGTATTATCCGCTAAGTGAGTGACTCTTTCTTCTAAAGGTTTCGTTTTGCCATGTGCTGGCCTCATTTGTGTATAATTGGAGTTGGAACCCTTACCCCAACTCCACCTCTCACTTCTGGGATGGACAGACACACACACTTCCACACGTAGACATCTATATATAAGATATACACATACATACACAGAGAAAGAGAGAGAGAGAATGGACAAATTTATTGGTACCCTTCCACATAACCAGGAGAACCCACAATCATCTCTGAAATAACTTCAAACTGATAAAAAAAATTGACACCCATTGTTGTTTATTATATATTCTTCTTCTTTCTGCTGCTCCCATTAGGGGTTGCTTCATTGTTTATTTACAAAAATCAGACTTTGCTTTAGAGTATTTCAAATAATAACACAAATGAAAATGACATGAACCAAAATGATGGGACCCTTAACCTAATATTTTGTTACAAAATCTTTAGAGGCAATCATTTCGAACAAGCGAATCCTGGAACTCTCCATGAAATGTCTGCACCTGTCAACTGGTAGTTTGGCCCACTCTTCCTAAGCAAACTGCTCCAGGTGTGTCAAGTTTGAATGGTGCTTTCCCCAGACTGCATGTTTCAATTAATTTTTCAGTTCATTATCATTTTCTTATTATTAAAATTAGCTAATGCCTCTTTCTGATGCCGTTTTGTGCTCTGTGTGCGTCCATGTGTTAGGCCAGAGCACACGGATTACTGTATACTCTATCCAGAAAACCATGTCTATTATTGTAATCAAAGTTGACAGTGGACTTCCTCATTCAAGTGTGTATCAGCTAGTGGTCATTTAATAAGAGTGGAGTAAATATAAGTGCAAATGTAAAACCCCACCTTATATGATTGTTGGGGGAAGATGTGGTGGTTCCAGTATTCTTACAAACTGCTACAGAGAATGGTGTTATAAACAAAAAACATCGACTGAGCATTAGTTCTGTAGATGAAAACACCTTACAACTAAGAACATGAGAGAAGAGAACATTAAGACTCATTGAAGCTAACAGAAAAACAACAAATATTCAAATAATAGCTTTCAACAACAGTATTGTGCTGAAGGGGATCTCTGAACAAACAATGTTTCAGGCTGTGAAATGGATGTGCTACAGCAGCATGGGAAATCATACAAGGCTCCTGTCACTAAGAACATGAAATAGAAGCTATATGGGGGCATATGATGATTAAAACTAGGAAAGATATCACCTTCCCTGGCAAATCTTGATTTCTGCTGTAACATGCAGATGGCAGAGTTAGAATTTAGAGTTAAAACAGCATGCAACCATGGGTCCATCTTGCATTTTTGGAAAGATATCATCTAATGGTGATAAAAGTGTGGGGAATGATTTGTGGTACCCATTTGTAATCTTAATACCATGTGAATGCCATTTTAATGCAACTCTGTACCCATAGATTGGTGCTGATCATGTGTATCCTTTAATGGTTGCAAACTACTCTTTTCTTGTACCATGTTACAAAGCATGTGCAGTATCATTTAAAGCTCGTACCATTAATATGACTAAATTCATTCTACTCCGGTGCCTGCACAGTCCCCATATCTTAATCTAATTAAACAAATTTGGGATGAGGTAGAACAGATGTTTCATGAATGAATGTGTGGCTGAAAAATCTGTAGGTACCATGTGATATGATTAGGACTAATGGAGCAAAGTCCCTGAGGAATGTTTTGAGACCTAGGTTGAAACTATTGCACTTCTGTCAGTAACAATGCCGACTCTAGGCATAGGCCAAGGAGGTACTGGTCTAAGGGTTTCATGCCATGGGGGGCACCAAAATGTTTCATATACAATTGCGAGGGTGCCAATCTCTAAGGCAGTCCCCCTCCCACTCGTGTACAGCAACATAATTGCAATCTCCAAGGAGGAACCCTTCCACTTGTCAGTTTCAAATGTGATCACAAGGGTGTTGATCTCCTCTTCTATCAATTTGAGTTATGAATTTGACTGCATTGATCTAAAAGGGAGACTCTCTTTTGGATATCTTTTTTCAAGAGTGTGCAACTAACTCCACCTAGGGGAGCAATGAACCCTTAACCTGGCACAGATACTGAGTAATTACATGTGGATACTGATGAGCAAAACAGCTCATGAAATTTTCCCCAGAGTTGTCATATAATTTTGCAACTGCAAATTGCACAAACTCATTAAAATTATATTTTGTGGGTTTTTAAAATTTTTTTGGGGAGGAATGAGAAGAATTCTGCTCCATAGAGGTTATTCCACAGCTGAAACCACTCTCTTTTTTCTTTGCAGCCCTCCAGTGCCAGCTTTGAAGTTCCACAGCTCTTTCCATCTGACTCCATGCAACATCACCATACTGCCAGATTGCATATTCATGCTCCCAGTTCTGCCTTAATATTTCGGGGCAGAGGTACAACCATGGACAGTACCATTTGCACTCAGTTTCTCAAACTTTGCATGCCAATCTCCAGTCGCCACAAATGCCAGGCCAATGGATTTTAGTACTGGTGAAGTGGTTGCATATATCTGCTCACTATCCACTTCCCTACTCTTTCAATGCTTTGCACCAAAATAAACTTCCATACTTTTGCAGATAGAGCAACAGGTTGCAGATCACATGAAATCTGTTAATGACTTGGATTTCACTTGTTGTTGTTGTTGTTCAATGCCAACGTTCTGTGGAAGGGGTGGTGGTGATTTTTTGCTCTCTTGGGCTAATAAAGTGGTAGGAGCCCATATCTTTCCACCTTGCAAGCCATTTCCTGATTAGACTGGGTATTAGCCCTCCTATGGGCTGTAGTTAGCTGTTACCTTATCTAGGTGGTCCTCCGCCCAACAAGACATAAGACCCACTGCTGCCTGAGTCTTTGCCACTCTCATTGGCCGACATTTCCAGGGTCTCTGCTGAGCCTGTTCACCTTGTGTTGCATCCTAGGTAGTACCTTGGTTACTCTTCACCATTGATGGCATAGCCCCAACAGGTAATCCCCTACTTAATTGTTCACTCCTTCATCACACTGAGGTGAGAGTCGGTCTTTGAGGGAGATTTCACTTGAGAAATACAATTTGTTTTGAAAATTTTTATGTGAAGCAAAAGTCCAAGTTTAGCTACAAATTTAACTTCATGTGAATTATGGGAAACTCATTAAATGAATGTCATAAACTTCTGTTGGGATTGTTCTTACCTTTTCACTAATTGCTACATCATTGCTCTGACCCTGTCTTATGGCTCCCTATTTTTGCTTGTAATATCCATGTCCATCAGACCACCTATATATTGTAAATATAAATTCACAGACACATTAAAGGATGTTGAGACAGCTCTAGAAACAGGATCAAGCAGGTTTTTAAATATTGTAATAAATATTAATTAATGTCCCAAAAACACAAACTCTTTCCACGCATTTATTTAGGTGGAAAGCAAAGGAGTTGTTTGAAATGCCTTCCCAAACTCCCCAGACATTTTTTCTCCTCCAAGCTCTGACTGCTATCAGCAGCAAAATGTACTTGCTTGGCATGAGATGTGTAGGATTAACACAGAAGGCAGAGGGTGAGCTGTACTTTCAATCTCCTGGTGCCTCATGATCTCCAGAGATTTTGTAACCCTGAAGCTACCAAATGTTAGGCATCAGTGCCTCTGTGCCAGTCTCTTACATTTGTGTTAAAATACTTTGGAATCCTATAAGGGGTTAAGGTTTGCTGAGGAAATGCTTCCCTGATTTTAATTACTTTTCACTTACAGATGCTCCTCTTCCAGAAGCTCCATTCTCTACAATGTGCGAGACAGGTTCTCAGCTTGTCAGGCGCACACAGACCTGCAAACAGGAGTGAGTGAATTCCCAGGCTTTTCACAAAAGGCAATCCTCTGATTAGGGCTCAGAGAAAGCAACAGGCACGTAACAGGGATGCAGCTTCAAAGTGAAAGAAAATGTGTGAATGAGTTTCTAACATGTTGCAGAATCTCCTCAGACTAATGAGGCAGGGGCTGCAGTTAATGCTGGGTTTCCCTGTACCTACAGTGAGAAGAGGCTGAAGCAGAACAAAGTAGCAGTTGGACCTCATGGCTGTGGCCTCTGACTTTATGCTGCAATGTATGTGGAACTGCATATGAAACAAAATGATTTTTATGAGGCAGCATGTAACTTTTAACATGTTGTATTATGTACGTTTTTAATGGAGGCGAGTTCACTCAAACCTCAGGCAGGGACATGCACCATACTCAGTTATCGAACTGGAGAAACATTTCACTGTGAGCACAAAAGACTTACTTTGCTACATGGGTGCTATATTCTCCTGTGAAGAATATAGTGAAGTAGAATTCATTTAGCCATTATGATCAAAAGGGTGCCCTGAACTTAAAATACTAAAAAGATAATCATAATAATATCTAAAAAAATATTAACAAGATTACAAGCTAAATGAAATTTTATGCAAAATAGCCAGGGGCCTCATGTATAAACGGTGCGTACACATAGAAATATTGTGTAAGAACGTTTCCACGTTCAAATCACGATGTATAAAACCTATACTTGGCGTAAAGCCACGCACTTTTCCACGGAACTCTGTCGTACTCGGTTTTGCAGACTGGCGGCACCCAGCATCAAAGCCGTGCTACTGTTCCTGTGTGGTTATCCTTTATTTCTTAGAACCACATTCCTGACGCGGCTTTATAAATACACTGAAACTAACCGCGTATTGTTTGTTAGTGTAATGCATCTGATTGTAATTAACCTGTAACAATATAATGGCCCAGGGAATAGCCATAGTATTCCAAATACCATAACTGCAGTATCTATCTATCTATCTATCTATCTTTAGCATTGCTACTCTCACTGCACCTTCTTCTTCTTTTTCTTCTTTGAGCTGCTCCCTTTAAGGGTTGCCACAGCGGATCATCTTTTTCCAAATTACTCTCACTGCACCACTCAGAGTATTTATATCACTGTATCTGAGTGGGAAATCACAGCAGCAACTGATCAGAAAGAGATTTATAGGGATAAAGCATCAAGCACACGCTGCCTCAGCCACGGCAAAGTGTTTCAAAGCCTATCCTGTATGGACCTTGCGGTTCAGAAACAGTTTCAATCCCAAGAACTATTCCTTGTAGAACTATTTCTACTTATAAGTACAATCACCCCACTGTAAACTTGCACTACAGTTATAATATTACACAACCTGTGCCACTTTATACAGCGCGTATTTACATATGATGACAATATCATTTTTAAGATGAAATGCAGCAAAATATGTTGCTTATATTATACAGATAAAACTTTAATTTCATTTAAATAATCTGCATTATTAATAATTAAACAGGTGAGGACATGTGAGTGCCGCAGCTCTAGCAAGTTCAAGTACTGTCCCTGCCTTGCACGCTGTATATTTACTGAGGCTGGCATGACACTGGAAGGATAGATGGATAGAATAATTAAACACGTACTATAAAGATATTTCAATGTTCCTTAAAGGTTTTGAAGAATCATCGTTGTAAGTTTACAGATAGCTTAACGTCTATTACAGAGCTGATTGTGTGGTGATTGGGTATTTGGAGAAAGAAAAGTAAGGACAAGAATTGGAGGTTAGTATGTTTAAAAGAGACAGTATTGCTACAATAAATTATTTCACTGAAGGTTGCGCATGGCACAGCAGCATCTTGTGTGAGACATGAACAATCACTGCACCACCGTGTTCTCATGTTTAATAACATGCTTTCATTCCAATCATCATGAAAATGATATCACGTATACATCTCAGTATTTGAATTATTCAGAGAGCTGTAATATCATGAATGTAATGGATTCTGTGACCTGTCGGAGAAAGAGAAAGAACGGGAGCACGTAGTGATTCACACACATAGAGCACATTGAAGATCAAATACAAAACAAAGCATTTAACATGCTACTTTAGTTATGATGGGATTTGAGAAACTAGTAAATTAAATGAATTTAAGATGAAGTTTATGTTGTTCTACTTTAATGACAAAATAAACTACGTGATTAAAGTGGAAATTTCGAGATTAAAGTTGATATTTCGTGCTTTTTTCCCACTGTGTACCTATTTTTTTTTGTCTGTACCCTAATAAGCTCAAACGGTGGGCTATGACTCCCTTTTCATGGCGACTTTGATATCTGACAACTTCTTTTATATTTTGGCACTGTACGACTTTGTGAAATTTTTTGTGAATTTCCCCTTCGGATTAATAAAGTATCTATCTATCTTTCTATCTATCTATCTAAATTGAGCTTTTGAGTTTCTCCAACACGCTATTTCACTCGATCAACTTCTTTTTGTTGATTATACCACTGTTTAAATCAACAAAGAGTATGTTTTTCCTTTGTCTCCACTTGGTATTCGCTGAAATTCTTATATTTTCCCCCGTGCGTTTCCCATTGTCTTTTCACAGAAGGCTTAGCTTAAGGGCTATTTATATTGATTTGCATATTCGAAGAGGCGTAATTCTAGGAGGAGTTGAGGCGGGACAGCACGAGCGTTACTTTTCACACTGACCAGGATTTATGTAGTGGAAGAACACGGAAGTTGGAGAATGCACAGATTCCTGCATCTGGATTTTTCTGTGTGTAAGTACATTTCGGCTTTTGTGCTTACGTCATGTTATAGTGCAAATTCTACGCACGGTGTTATGCATGAGGCCCCAAGAGTGTGTAAAGGAGACATAAAGTATTTACAAATGAAGAGAAATTGACTTTTGGTCTCGACCAGTGTGAGATATGGACCTCTAGAGCTGAGCTCTTTTAGCAGTGGTGTCATTTTACCCTATTTTCATTTGCATCCCAAGGCATCATCATGGTATACGCAAGTATAAACAAGAATGAGCAGAGGACATGCAGGTGATTGGTGTAACAGAACAAGATGCAGAGGACAGAAAGATATGGTAGGTAGCTAAGGTTCCAGCATCAGTTCACAGTACAGCCTACCAGAGACTGACCTGGAGCAGACGGGAGAACGAACAGATCTGCCAGGACCTGACACTGCAGCATTGGGTCCAGCCAGAAGAGAAAGTGGCAGCGAAACTGAAAGCGAAGTGGACAAAGAGAATTTACCTTTTCCAGGATGATTATTTGAACTGAGCATGACCTTTTTATCCCCGCTGTCAACTACAGCTAATACCCCCATGAACTGGCAGCATCAACATCAGCTGGATGCACAACTCTGCTTACGGAGCACAGAGAAGATTCAAACACATGGGCCGAGCTGAAGGTGATGATTATCACACTTGGTGTGGAGAATAAATGATATAAAGAGCGATATAAAGATGGATATAAGGGATATAAAGAAAGAAAGAAATTACTTAAACAAGAAAAATGAAAAACAGCTTCAGGATAATTAAGACTTAGAGAAATGTTTAAGTATTAAGTTTACTACAACCTTTACAGAAATTCTAAAAAAATGCATGAAAAAATATAGGAAAATATGAGTAAGTTAGAGAGTAAAATTAGACTACTTGAGCTCAACTTGAAGACGTTAAGCAAACATTTAAGACTTGTATTGAAACAATTGACAACTGCCACTGAAGAAAAAGCAACAACTGAAAAATCAGAATGCAAAGTGCTTGCTGACAAACTGGCTCCACTGGAAGATAGATACAGAAAGAACAACATCAGAATCAAAGGTCTTCCTGAAAAATGTGAAAGTCCAAAGCCAGTGAAATTCATAGCTGAGTTATTCTCTAAAATAACTGAAGAGGACTTCAAATCAGACACTAAGATCTAAGCAGCTTAATGTATTTGTGGATCGAATGCCTCAAAACCAGGAAACCAGATTGTTGCAGCAAACTACAGGTTAAAGAAAACCTGATATCTCTTCTCTGACTGAAAGAGGAGATTATATTTGAAAATAACTGCCTTTGTATTTTTCCAGATTTCTCAACTTCAACAGCTGCTAAATGTGCTGCATTCCACAGCATTAAGCAGCACCTATGCAGAGCAGAAATCATATAAAGCCTCTTGTTCCCTACCAAACTGAAAGTAGTTATTAAAAGTCATTTTTACATTTTTAGCTTCCTGGATGAAGAAATGAACGATGAAGATGAAGATACCATGTTCTTGTGAAGATTTGCCATAATTATACTTTCCATTTCCTTTCCGGCCACCTTTTTTAATCTTTTAATTAAACTTCAGTTTTTATATATTGTGCCTGACACAAGCAGACACCAGGAATAAGTTTAAGTGCACAGCTCACATTTATTATAAATGGGGAAGTGCTTCTCCCTCACCCTGTGCAATAAAGCACAAATAATACTGCACACAATGCTTTTATTCTTCTTCATACTTTTCTTCTCCTTGTCCTTCTCTCTCTCTCTCGTTTTTTCTACACACCTTCTCAGGCAAGCAAACTCCTCCTGACTCTGGCTTCTAAGAGTAGTGGCAGCTGGGTCCTTTTATAGAGCACCCAGAAGTGCTAAAGGTATCCCATGATCTCCTTCTGGCAGCACCTCCAGGTGTGACAGCATTCTTGCACTTTTCACAGCTCCCCCAGCAACATCCACAGAACTCAACAGGGCTGCAGTGAACTCTCAACTCCCAGAGTGCCCTGCAGGAATCTGTGGCGCCATGGCCTCAACAGGGGAGATAATATCCTGAGACTGGTCTCTCCCATCATATAGGAAGGGGCCTGGCCATCCAACACAATATGTACATTTTGGCAACCACAAAGAAACTAACTATTTTCAGTGTGTGTGTATTTTTTCCCCCACATATTAGATTACCACCTTGGTTTATTTAATCGGGAATGTAATATCATACATTATCTTAGTGTCCATGGGACCTTTTTAACATTATTCTCTAGGTTTATGGTATCAGGACTGTTTAAGATCATATCCTAGGTTTATTGTACAGTAATCCCTCCTCGATCGCGGGGGTTGCGTTCCAGAACCCCCCGCGATAGATGAAAATCCGCGAAGTAGAAACCATATGTTTGTGTGGTTATTTGTATATATTTTAAGCCCTTATAAACTCTCCCACACTGTTAACATTATTAGAGCCCTAAAGACATGAAATAACACCCTTTAGTCAAAAGTTTAAACTGTGCTCCATGACAAGACAGAGATGACAGTTCTTTCTCACAATTAAAAGAATGCAAATAGATCTTCTTCTCTTCAGGAGCAGAGAATTTCAGAGAGAGAGAGAGAGAGCGCTCGCAAAGAAAAGCAAACAATCAAAAAATCAATATGTGTGCTTTTAAGTTTGCCGCTGCATTTTTTAGAGGAGCGTCAGTATCTTCTAAGCAAACAGCCTTTGTGACTACAGCCCCTCTGCTCACAACTCCTCCGTCAGGTGCAGAGAATGTCAGAGAGAGAGAGAGAGAGAGAGAGAGAGAGAAAGTGATTAAAGCAAATCATCAAAAAATCAATAAGTGTGCTTTTGCAAGAACCGCGATAAAACGGCATTTCTTAGCGGTGTGTCCGTATCCACTAGGCAAACAGCTTCTGTGCAAACAGCACCTCTGCTCACAGCCCCTCCGTCAGGCGCAGAGAATGTCAGAAAGGGTGAGATAGAGGCAGAGACAAGCAAACAATCAAGTTCCACGCGGGATGCATATCTTATAGCATTGAAGAGTTTTAGTTAATATGTAATACATGTTCTGATTGGGTAGCTTCTAAGCCATCCGCCAATAGCGTCCCTTGTATGAAATCAACAGGGCAAACAAACTGAGGAAGCGTGTAGCATAAATTAAAAGACCCATTGTCCGCAGAAATCCGCGAACCAGCGAAAAATCCGTGATATATGTTTAGATGTGCTTACATTTAAAATCCAGGATAGAGTGTAGCTGCGAAAGTCGAAGCGCGATATAGCGAGGGATTACTGTATTTGGATTGTACTTTCTTAGGGTATTTCAATTTTAACCTTTTCTACACTGCTGGTAGGGGTGCATTCTGTTCTGAAGTGTGGTCTAGCCTTACTTGGAGAGGCAAAGTAGATGGGGGAATTGGGGGGCAATGCTATTTCTTATTTATTCTTTCTACTCCAGTAATTTTAAGAGCCAACATAACAATAGGCTCCATAGCTATAACACCTGTCAATAATATGACATTTAGGTCAAAGTATCAAATGTAACAATGTACTACCTTAACTTAATACTACAAAATGTCAACAAAAGTTCAGATGCAATGTCTTTATATCCAAACAGTGAACTTTGTGAGCTGGAATGTCAAAGGTCTCAGTCATGAATTAAAAAAAAAAAGTATTCTCTCACCTAACAGATCTAAATAGCATGATAGTATTTTACAGGAGACTCACTTAATAAGTAAGGACCAGTTTCAGTTACAAAAAGAGTGGAATGGCAAAATGTTTCACTCTACCTACACAAAGAAAACTAGGGTTGTGGGAATCTTAATACACAGAACTATTCCATTTGCAGTATCAGACATAACATCTAATTCTGAAGGGCCATATATTATGGTGATGGGGAATTTATTTAATATTAAGTGATTTTGATAAATGTCTATGCACCTATCATGGATGACAGAGATTTCATTCAAAATGTATTTGTATCTATTCCTAATGTCTTTACCCCCTGTCATTAACTGATGAGAACTAAGCAGAATTCATATCCAAGCAAGTTAATTATTTTCTGGATAGAAATGCATCCACAGAGGTCTCCGCAGGAATACTCTGGGATACTCTGAAGTCATTTTTAAGAGTACAAAGTATTTCATATCTTCCTTGTAAAAATAAATTAGAAAAGAAGAAGGCGACTGAATTAATCAGCGAAATTGCCAGAATAGATCTAAAATAAGCCAGGTCTTCAAAGGAAGCACTTAATTGGAAAGGACAGGTTTTGCCATCAGAATTTAACCTGTTGATAACTAAAGAAACAGAACAGCTCATCTTTAATTCACAACATCATTATTTTGAACATAGTAAGAAGGCTAACAAGACCCACAAACAAGAAGTCCACAATGAAATAGCAGTAATTACCAATACAGATGGAGATAAAATCATTGACCATAAAAATATAACCATCTTTTCTAAGCAAAATAAAGACTTAATACAATGTGCATCATAAAGACCAGTTTCACTCCTGATTAAAGACGCTAAGATACTCTCCAAAGCCATAGCCAAAAGGATTGAGAAAGTGCTTCCTTCTGTAATATCACAAGACAAAACTACATTTATTAAAGTCAGGCACTTATAATCTTCAATGTTTGTTTAATGTAATATATTCAGCCATCAAATTTAACACACCAGAGATTTTATTATCATTGGATGTAGATAAAGCATGGCACTATCTATTCACCACATGTTTGGTCCAAACATATGTACATTCATCATACTTTTCTATTCTAGTCCAGAAGCATCAGTTTATATTAACAAGATTATTTCAGACTACATCAAACTAAAACATGATACTCGACAAGGATAACCCCTATTATTAGTGCTCTTTGCAATCGCCAGTGAACCATTGGGGATTAACTTCGAAATGCATCAGAGATAAAGATAATTATCTTAGGAGGACTTGAACTGAAAATATCTTTATATGCAGATGATATGGTGCTGCATATAATTGACCCACAAAACTCTGTGCCAACAGTCCTAAAAGCACTAGCAGATTTTCAAAAGATATCTGGGGTCTCATGTATAAACGGTGTGTAGCCACAAAAATGTTGCATATGGCTGTTTCTATGCCCGCATCACAATATATAAAAATTAAACTTCGCATAAAGCCACACACTTTCTCACACCAGCTCAAACCATAGCATACACAAGTTTTCGGCTAGGTTTGGAAACTATAGAGGCACCCAGCGTCAAAGCAGTGCTACTGTTCCTGGGTGGCTTCCCTTTATTTTTTAGATTCACATCCTTGCGGCTTTATCAAATACATTGACATTAACCATATATCTTTTTTAGTTTAAGGCATCTGATTGTAATTGTCCTGTAACCATATAATGGTGCACAGAGTGGACAAACTATTCCAAACACTTTAGCTGCTTTAGTGTTGTTACTCTCAGTGCACTTCTGAGTATTTTAACCCAACGTATCTGAGTGTGGAATCACAGCTCTACAGCAGCTGATCGGAAAGCTGTACCACAGAGAGAATTCAAGGGGTACAGCTTCTACCACACACTTCCTCAGCCATGCGCATAGTCTATTTGAACTTCTACCATTCAGCAAATGCTGCAGAGCCTTTCCTGCACGAACCTCACGGTTCAGAAACAGTTTAATCCCAAGAGATATAAACACACTCAATCAGTTCATCAACTACTCCTGGTTGAACTGTTTATATGTTTAAGTACAATTTCATCATTGTAAACTCGCAGTACAACTGTAATATTGCACAATCTGAGCCACTTTATGAACCATTTGCACTATATATGCATGTATATTGTACTTATGCTTTCATATTGGATATTTTTCATTGTTTTTTATCATATCATTATTATCTTTTTATCATTTTATAGAAAAATTAGTTTATGGAGATTTATGGAGATTCATTTATTGAATCTCTTGGTACCATACAATGACAATAAAGGAATTAAATTCAATAGAAGAGAGTGCATATTTAAAGATGATTATGACTGGCTTCAAAGTTGATTTAGATTTCCAAGAGCTATCCTCTTGGAGCTGTGTGCTGTTATTAGGATGTATACTTGATATAATTTTTATGATGAAATGCATTAAAGTATTTATATTACCTTTTACAGATAAATTGGTAACTTCATTTTAATAATGTACTGTATACTATTAATAATTAAACATGTGGGGGCACAGTGAATCCATACTGCAACATGCTGACAGGAGTGTGCAGACAGTGATCACCACACAGAATACATTGCATCCATTATATTACAGCTCTCTGAGAATACAAAGATGTATACTTAATGTCATTTTCATGACATGTATTAAACGTGAGGGCGCAGTGGTAGTGAATGAAGATTTTTATTATGTGGCTTTTGGTTACACAGAGAAAGAAAATGGAAAGACAAGAATTGGTTGGTACGTTTGACAGAGGCAATACTGCTAAAATAAAGAATAAAGAAAGCTCATCCAGAAATACATCCATTAAATTTCAAATACACCTTGCTACAATATCCTCTAAAAAGTGATTGCAAAAGCAACTGTATGTGCAGTGCAGAGAACACTTATGGCAGTTGTGCCAAAAGGCTATATGTATGAATGAGTATCGCACTGGTTTAATTAAAATAATGAGTAAATGTTGGGTTTTTGGAGCTGGTGGTCAGGGACATAAATACAGAAGTCAATGGATGTTCTTCTGAGCGGTGAATGTAATGTATTCTGTGTGGTGATCACTGCCTGCGTGTTCCTGTTGGCATAAAAGAAAGCCCATTTAAGAACCATGTGCTGATTAACAACTGGGTCAAGAAACACATAGAATATGAAGCATTTAATGTGCTACTTTAGTTACAATGTGGTCTGAGAAACTCTAGTAAATTAAACATCAATGTTCTACTTTAATGACAAAATAGACTATGAAATTAAAGTGGAAAATCTGAGATTAAAGCCACCAAATACAAAATTTTTCCTCGCATTAACTTAAACTCTTCTTTATTCTACATGCTTTTTCCATTGTCTTTTAAAAAAACACTGAACAGAAGTGGCTATTTATATTGATTTCATATTCAAGTATGCAAAATCCTGGGAGGAGTCAGGGTTGGGCTGTAGGCACGTGCATGTGCATTAAAATTCACGTTCATTGGGATTTATAAAGGGGAAGTGCGTGGAACTTTGCTTATGCGCAGTTTTATACATCAGAATTTTTATGTGCATATGCACATTTTTGTTTTTGTCCATATGCCATGTTTCAGAATGAATTCTATGCATGCCATTTTACACGAAGCCCCTGGACATTGGCAGAAATCAATGAATATATACACAAGCCTGGTCTGCAAAAGATTTAATATTTTGAGTACTTACTTATATTCCCTACTCTGTGCCCCAGTAAATACAAATTATTGTCAATATGCTAATAATCCAATTGCCCTTCATTTATTCAGAATATGGAGCCAATGTAGGAAGCATGTTAAGAAATGGAAGCTTTTATCTGTTGTACCTCTTCATGACCACCACCTTTTTCTATCCTCTCAAACATACACAGTATTTAATGTTTGGAAAATCTCCAGGATTAAAACACTTAGAGATTTGTACACAGAGAATGTCTTTACATTCTATGAGCAATTAAGTTTCAAATATAACTTCTCATCAACAAAATTTTTCCACTACTTTCAAATTAGGAACTCTGCTAAATGGAACCTGCCCAATTTTCCTCAATTTCCACCTACTTCTATTCCAGAAGAAAAACTGATCAGTCTTGAAGACTCTGATAGCATCTCTACAATATATAAAAGCATTTTAAAGGTCCTTCCTTCTAAAGGCCCCAGGATACAGTGGGGAAAAGACCTTTCACTTAATATTTCAGAAAAAGGGAGGAAGGTTGCCATGCACGGAATACACTCTAGTTCCATTAGAGCAAAACATTCAATCATTCAACTTCAAATCTATTATTGAGTGCATTTATCTTATTTAAAATAGTCCAAAATATATCTGGGGTAAGATTCAACATGTGAACATTGCAATCGAGCCCCAGCCTCACTGGGACACATGTCTTGGATGTGCACCAAATTAACAAATCTTTGAATACCTCTCATACAGCCTTGGTGTCACAATTGCTCCTAACCCATTAACAGCTGTGTTTGGTGGGCTTCCAGATGAGTTTAAAGTGGAGAAGGACAAACAAAATGTAATTGCCTTTACCTTTCTACTAGCACAGAGTCTTGTCTTGCTCAGCTAGAAGAATCTCACCCCACCTATTTTAAATCAGTGGGTAATTGATGTTGTATACCATTTGAAATTGGAAAAAATCTAATTCTCACTTAGGGCCAGTTTATACTTCACTCTGAGAATGTGTACACACATGCTCCATGGCTGCTACACGTTCCCATTGTTCATTTGACGGGTCCTCTGAGCACGTCCTCAGAAATTAACTCAATGTGTGCACGAATTGCAGTACCACCAAAAAGTCGAGGGGCCCAGTATGATCATTGGAACGTGATGTCAGAGCCTCTGTTAACTATCTACATATGACAGAAAGCTGCTTTGTAGATCCTACTGGATTGATGTACATGCTTTGATGTTTGATGAATGGTTTGATGTGGTGAAGCAAAATGCTGACATACAAATGCATTCGTGGTGTTTTTATATTCAAATGTTGCATATTTCCCAATGATACATTTTAAAAGCCTCACATACCATCTTCTGTGACGTCATTTTTTTTTTGCGCTTTCACAACAGCATCAGAATTTATGGCAGCGTATTTGAGCCACAGAGAAAAAAAATAAGGACACAGTGAAAAGGTCTAATTTGTGATTAAAGTGGAAATTTCAGCTTTAATCTCGAAATGTCCACTTTAATCTCATATTTTATCATTAAAGTAGTCCTTTATAAATGTCATCTTAAAACCACCCCAGTTTTTAATCGTTATGTGTTTTAGAGCTTCCTCCTGAACTGACAGCAGTGGAAAGCAGCCATACAGAACACAATAAATGTATGATGTGCAGCTAGCTCTCTTATATTATATATATTTATACTTAATATCACTTTCATGATAAAACGCATTAAAGTATGTATGTTACATTTTACAGATAAGTTGTTCATTTCATTTAAAAAATAAATACTGTTAATAATTACACATGTGGGGGCAGCATGGTGGCAGAGTGGTACAGCTGCTGTCTCGCAGGGAGTCATGTCCATGGTGTTCTCTGCTTGGGGTTTGCATGTTTTCCTGGTGGGTTTCCACAGTGTGCTCCAGTTTCCTTCCAAAAACATGAAGGTTTGGGGATTTGGTGACGCAAAAATTATGCTAGTGTATGTGTATGCTTGTGTTCACCTTGCAATAAGCTGATGCCCTATTCAGGGATCGTTTCTGTCTCGTGTCCGATGCTTGCTGAAATAGGCGCATCCCTGGATTGATGGATTTAATTATTACACATCCTTTTCAGAAATATTGTGGAAAGGTGTTCTCTGAATTTATGTGATGTTTCAGGCAATTCACAACACAGCGAAAACTGTGATGATATCTCGCACTGCCACCTGGTGGAATCTTCCAGATCTACGTGAGCACGCATCGTGTGAAGTATAAACCTGGCCTTAGAGGAACTGTTCAAAACTTTTAAAAATATGGCAGGATCTAATCAATCACATTTTAGAATAGTCTTCTATATTAGGGAAACAAATACTCTTTCTTCCTTGCTGATTTTAAAGATTTTCTCTGGTTGTTGGCTCTCCTCTTTTTCTCTTGGTGGGTTTTAATTTTGGTTTGTTAATTTTCACTTGATTTTATGGAATGTTGCTTGCTTCAAGTTAAAATATAAAAAGTATTTAAAAAAAATTAGATAAATTACATTTTTAAGGACTGCACAAAATGCATTGTTTTTTTAAACTTGCTTTGTTAATGTTTGTATATTTGTAACATCTAGTATGTATGGTAATTGCCCGGCACTCGCTGCCTTTTACACCAACTGGCATATAGGGCAGCAACAAAGGACTTCCACTTCTTACAATCTTGGGCAAGTTTCTGTTTGGTGCTCCAGTTGTAGTTCACTTCCAGACATTCTTTGGCCTATCTCTCTTCTATTTACCTTCTCAGGTCCAGTGAAGAACTGTTCTTGTAACTGAATCTTGTTTTCTTGGTGTGTCATATCCATCTTCTCTGATAATGATTGGGTCCAGGCACTCTTGCTTATATCTGCCGAGATCTGGATGGTTCATGGCCAGAAAATGGACATTATACCTCTTAAACTTCTATTGTATATGGTTGATAGCTTGTTTGGTGATGTCACTTTTCATCATCTCAGTCTTCTGATATAGGAATGTGAACAAATGGCTATACAATGTCTTTACAAAGTATAAGTTTAAACTGGCTGCTTAATAGAAACACATATCCTTCTTACAGTAAGCATATGTACTATAGCAAATGTAAAACGTCTCTGAGATGGTCTAAGACCAAAGATTTTAGCAATGAGCGTTTTCTCTGTGAAGACCTTCAGTTACCAGATTATGAATTTACAAGCTGCTTTGCCTTTTACAACCTGCTTAAAGAGAGGTATGCATCTGATTGGTTTTACTACAAACCCCAATGTATGTGCCAAGATATTCTGACATGCCGCTTCTCAATGCAAAGCTTGGAATTCTGACACGGTTTAGAGGTGCCACTTTTCAGTGAAGAACACACTTCAGTACTCTATATATGAGACATATGTTTAGTTACATGAATATAGTTACATGAGCTTCTTTTTATCAAAGATTATTTGTGCCAAAATTACATGTAATCCAGTGAGTTAACTACACTGAAATGCAATACATATGCAAGTGAACTATTAATTTTTGCATGCATTTATCGTGACATAATTAAAAACATCAACCAAATTGTTGATTGCTCTTACATCATGCAATTTTCATGTCAGTTTAAAATGCAGTACCAAATGCATTACATTGTAATTCCCCGTTAAACTGAAAACAAAAAAAATGTACTGCATTTTGCTTACTGGCATCTCAGTATGTACTGCAATTCAATTCGAGACCATGTTTTAATCCTGTCAAATGTAATGAAATGACCAATCAGCATCAAAATGTGGGGTAAGGGGTGCCCCAACGCTCTTCGAGTAGCTCAGCCACGAGATAGTGGGTGCTCAACCCCGGGGGCTGGTGAGTGAAGCGAGCATGGGGTGAAGCCCCCTAGTATAATAACAAAATAACTTTAGACAAGTTAACATTAAAGTAAACATTTTCACTGAGATCTAAAACATACTTATAACCATTTCAGTTAATCACTCCATGGTCCTTATTGACTAAAATTATGCTCGTTGTCAGAATACAGAAATACAGTATTTAGAAGTTGAACACCTTCAAACCCTACTGTTGATGCCCCTTATCCACCCTTTAGTGCTGACTGATCATTTGGTTACTTTTAGTTTTGGCAAATCTTGAACTGAAGCTAAGCATAAATGCAATTTGTCTGCTTTGATTTGCTTTTAATTATGACATGTTTTTTTATTGCATTTTTATTTTGCATTTTAAACTGACAAAAAAAATTGTGTGTCTTAGTGAAAAGCAATCAATGGTTTGGTTGATTTTTTATAATTATGACATGATAAAACCTGGGCGGCATGGTGGTGCAGTGGTAGCGCTGCTGCCTCGCAGTTAGGAGACCTGGGTTCGTGGAGAATGCATGTTCTCCCCATGTTTGCATGGGTTTCCTCCAGGCGCTCCTGTTTCCTCCCACAGTCCAAAGACATGCAGGCTAGGTGGATTGGCAATTCTAAATTGGCCCTAGTGTGTGCTTGGTGTGTTTGTGTTTGTCCTGGCACCCTGCCTGGGATTGGTTCCTGTCTTGTGCCCTGTGTTAGCTGGGATTGGCTCCAACAGACCCCCGTGACCCTGTGTTTGGATTCAGCGGGTTGGAAAATGGATGGATGGATGATAAAATCTTGCACAAACAGAGCATGACGTAATGCTAAATCTGGGTTAAAGATGCCCAGCTACTTCTAGTTCTGATGAAGTGTGACACATAGTGATTACAAAAGTAGAGGCATCTAAATCCAAATTGTACACCTTATGGCAAAGACTTGGGAGTCCTAATGAATTATTTAATGCTTGTAAACAAAGTCTGCCACACCACAGAGCTGTCTTACAATGGAGAGCCCTCTGCACCACCCCTTTTAACACATTTAAGTTCCCTTTGCATTTATTTACACCATTCCCTATTAAGTTAAAAAGTTAGCAAAAATAATAATCTATCAAATAATGTGGGCTTTGTGATGCCACCCGTCAAAAGGAATAAAAACGCTAACAATATGTTGAGTTATAACATATGCTATATGGACATCCAAAGGCAGTATCCTTAAGTTATTCAACACCCCAGTTAGATCACATCTGCAATGCATATTCATATTATAAGAAACACATAAGAGCACTCCAGAAAGTCTTATAAAAGATCTAAATCCATAATTATGGTGCGCAACTTATGGAAAGACTGAAAAAGTTCAGTCTACCTTCTGAGAAAACAGAGATGACACAACAGCGTTATTCAGAATGACAGACTAAATGAGAAAGTCAGTCAGTTTTTTTCCAACCCGCTATATCCTAACACAGGGGGTCTGCTGGAGCCAATCCCAGCCAGCACAGGGCACAAGGCAGGAACAAATCCTGGGCAGGGCACACACACCCACAAACCAAGCACACACTAGGGACAATTTAGGATTGCCAATGCACTTAACCTGCATGTCTTTGGACTGTGAGAGGAAACCGGAGCACCGGAAGGAAACCGACGCAGACACGGGGAGAACATGCAAACTCCATGCAGGGAGAACCCCAGAAGCGAACCTGGGTCTCCTGCGCTACCGTGCCGCCCTAAATGAGAAAGGTTCAGTTAAATTCCTTAGTAAAGGACATGAAGACAATGGAAACAATAAAGGACTGATAGATGATTAAAATCCTTAGATAGACTGGCTAACTGTCCAAGTTTAGTCCCTGCCTTGCACCCAGTATTGCTAAGATATACACTTAAATACAAAGTGTGTAAGTGAGTTAAAAAATGGATGAATAGATTAAGGAATGATGGAAAGTATTTTGTCACAAGCAGGAGTGTAGGCAGGAGGTAGGGTATAGTAGTTTGGGATTAGACTTTAAGTCTGAAGTTTGCCAGTTATACCCCTACTGTGACTCACTGTGTGAACCTGAATAAGTCACTGAACTTATTAGCTTTATTTGATTAAAAAAATAAAATAAAATAAAATAAAATGAACAATTCAAATATGGTTTGATTTTCCAAGCTAAACACACATATCAACATAACATTTTTGGATTAACCAAAGTGGTATTGACAAACTTGAGTTAAATAGCCATTTTTTGTGAAACCTGCCTTCTATCTTGTGTCTTATCATCGCGCTGGAAAGTTGCTCAGGCATGCAAGTAATAATTACACTATAATACCACTACTACTACTATTACTGTAACTTCTTATATATTATGAGCCGTCCCCGATGGCTCCACCCGCATAGAAGTGAAACAGGACTGTGAGGATGGCCCTGCTTGGCTCCCCAATTCTGACGTCACTCTTCCCCTCCCCTCGGCCCACAGCCTCTGTCTTGGATTAGTGTGAATATATCACTCCTGCAAGCGAACTGTTATACTTAGTGTGAGGAGAGAAGTCACAAAATGAACCAGAATGTTCAAGTACATTATAGAAAAAGATCCGATCTAAATCTGTTAAGTAGTTCTCTCATTAGCTAAGCGGAGGTAAGGAACGCTCCTCCGCAGGCACGTAAGTGAGAAGGGCCCTTTCCAATTCCCCTCGGACCGCAGTGTGTTTCTCAGATTCGCACAAACAAATCGGTACCACAAGAGAACTATGATGCATAGTACGATGAAATCAACTGGAATGTTCAAGTAAATTCTAGAAAAACAAACAAGATCTAAAATTGTTAAGTAGTTCTCTCCTGAAAAGTGGACAGACTTACAGACAGATGTTAGATTTTATATAGGGTGGTCCAGATCTAATTATGCAATTTTCATTACTCTATAACATATTAAGTTTATTACATAGAAAATCACCCGAAAAATCCCAGACCATCGAGAAATGTGCAAACGGATGACATGAAGAATCATCTTTGCGCCGAACTGGAATCGTCCCCACATACATCAAAGTCATCCAGACGATCTGGATCTGCATAATTAGATTTGGACCACCCTGCATATGTAAAGATAGGCTTTTTAAATAAGACAGAGTTCTCCCGTCAGGACCACAATGGCATATCTTGTGGATCTCACTGTTTATCCTTCTTTTGTATATTGAATTTCAGATTCACTCAGACCCTTTTTAACTATGAAACAACTTATTTGTCACTTTGTTCTCCAATAAAGAAGGTGAGTTATAACATTATTGAGTTTGGAGCACTAAGATTGACATACAGTATCTCAGAAAATGATGAGCTAACTCTGATCTTGATGGCAGAATAATACGTTGCAAAAGATATGGCTGTGGATCATCTGTGCCATAAAGCTATTTATAATAGTAAAAATTTTCAATTTAATAATTTCTCAGAATGATTTTTTTTTCATTTACTTTGACAGTGTAGACCGATGAGCAGAAAACAAGCATATTTTAATACATTATCTATAAGGGCCTTTAATCAAATTCGTATCAACATTCTTCAACATTAGGTGGCACTAATTCACCATGTTATGATGGCTATGCACAAATGTTCAAGCACTTTATTGTTATTGTGTAACACAACAAAATTACTTTTTGTGACAGCCCCAAGGTGCATTTAAAGAAAAGTCATATAATTCCAAATATGTCATATACAGTGTTAAGTGATCAAGTAACCAGAGCAAATTATTATTGTTCAAAGTGCAGCAGCATAAATTGTTATTGCACCTGTTAATGAATAGTACATTACATATTCTATATTGTATTACATTAGTATATTTCACATTACCAATATAGCTTATTGCACATGTTTGATTAAAAAATTATCTCAGACTGAGGAGATTCAGAGTTTAGAAAGTTTATGGCAGATGGGAAAAAGCTATTTTTTTGTCTGTTTGTGCGTACATGGATTGACCTAAAGCGTCTTCCTGACGGGAGGAGCTCAAACAAAGAATTTCCAGGATGAGTTTTGTTCCTTGAGAATGTTTTTGGCCCTTCTCACACAGCGAGTCTTATACAAGAGTTTGAGTGATGGCAGTTCTGTCACAATAATGGCCTCTGCTGTTTTTATGACCCACCGCAGGGCTTCTTTAGCAGCCTTGGTGCAGCTATTGTACCAGGCCATCATGCAGTTAGTCAAGATGCTCTCTATAGTGCATCTATAGAAATTAACCAGCAGCTTATTGGAGAGGTCAGCTCTCCTTAGCTTCCTGAGCCAAGTCGTTGTCAGCCCAGGACAGGTCCTCTGAGATGGTGACTCCTAGAAACCTAAAGCTGTAAACTCTCTCCACAGCATCTACATTGATTGTTATCGGACTGTGATTGGTCTTTTTAGTGGTCCTAAAGTCCAGAATAACTTCTTTGGTCTTTTTGGTATTTAAGACCAGGTTGTTGGTGTTGCACCATGCTGTCAGATTCTGAACCTCTTCCCTATATGCAGCTTCTTTGTTCTCTGTTACAAGCCCAATGCCAGTCGTATCATCCGCACATTTAACAATAATGTTTGATTGGTGGATGGGTTGACAGTCATGGGTGAAGAGTGCATAGAGAAGGGGACTTAGTACACATCCTTGTGGCACAACAGTGCTCAGGGTAAGGGTGGAGGATGTGTGTTAGCCCATCCTGACAGACTGGGGGTGGTTGGTGAGAAAATCCAGTAACCAGTTGCATATGGACATAGCAAGTCCTAGTGCATAGAGTTTTTGGATCAGCTGGTTAGGTATGATGGTATTAAATGCAGAACTGTAGTCAATGAAGAGCATCCTAACATAGGTGTTGGGCTTTTCCAGGTGTGAGAGAGCAGCATGTAGAGCCACACAGATGGCGTCCTCAGTTGATCTGTTTGACTGATAGGCAAACTGGTGTTGGTCTAGATCAGCTGGGATGAAGGCTTTGATGTGGGTGATTACCAGTCGTTCAAAGCACTTTGCGATGACAGGGGTGAGAGCAAATGGTCGATAGTCATTAAGACAGGTTATCCTCGGTTTTTTGGGAACAGGTACAATGGTTGTGGATTTCAGGCACAAGGGGACTACTGTACACCTGAGGAGAGAGAGAGAGGTTGAATATGTGTGCAAATACCTCCACTAGTTGGTCAGCGCGTGGCCAGGAGCACACATCCTTGCACATTATCAGGACCTGCTGCCTTCTTTGTATTGATGTTTTCGAGTGCCTGCCGCACATCATGCATGTGTTTGATCAAAGGTTGGTTATTGTCCTTGTCAAACCGTGCAAAGAAACTGTTAAGTTCCTCTGCTAGGTTGGCATTGTTATTGGCCAGTGTGTCTTGTACGTCATTTTTCTTTTTGTAATCCGTGATTAATCGGATGCCTTGTCACATCCGCTGTGAGTTTGAGTTACTGTCCTTAAGTCCTCCTCAATCCGTTGTTTGTACATTAGTTTAGCAGACTTGATGCCCTTCTTGAGGTTAGCTCTGGCAGCTCTATAGGCTGAGGTGTTTCCTAATTTAAAGGCTTTGTCCTTTCCCTGAGCAGCTGTTTGACTTCACTATTCATCCATGGTTTCTCTTTGGGTAGACCTTAATCCTTTTGTTGACAGTGACATTGTCCACACAGTAATTAATATATGACAGCACAGATGAAGTACATGTCTCTAAGTCTGTCTGATGAAAAAATATATTCCAGTCTATTTGTTCAAAGCAGTCCTGGAGTTGGCAAATGGCTGTTTCAGGCCAAACTTTAACAGTCTTGCTAATTGGATTAGTACTGTTGATAAGGCCTTTGAGCGCTGGAACAAGAGACAAAGAGAGATGATGAGATTTGCCGAGGTGGGGGCATGGAATGACCTTATAGGTGTCTTTTATGTTTGTATAGACGTGGTCTAATGTGTTTTTCCCCTCTGGTTTTACAATGTACATGCTGATAAAATCTGGGGAATACATCCTTAAGATTCGCTTGATTAAAATCTGCAGCAATGATAAAAACTGCATCAGGGTGCGAGTTCTGTTGTTTACTGATAATGTCAAACAATTTTTCAAGCGCTGACTTAACATTAGCCTTACGAGTTATGTATACTGCTGTAACAATAATGATGGTATGTTCTCTCTGTAGGTAAAATGGTCGGCATCTTAGCATCAGATATTCCATCTCCGGACAACAAAACTTGTTGATTATAGTTATATTAGTGCACCAAGCATTATTAGTATAGACACATTTTGAAGTGTTGTGTAAAGTTTATTTTCTGTACATCATGCTGTTCACCATATAACAAAACAATCAAGCAGCTTTATTCTATTCATTGTGTCTATGTAGAATAAACTATTGCTTCTCAAGTTGAGAAAGTCAGATTATTGCAAACAGTTAAATTGTGAGCAGCCTGGTGGCGCAGTGGCTAGAGCTACTTGCCTCATTACTCCAGAATCTGGGGTTTGCCTGCTTGCCATTACATTTTCTGTATGGATTTTTCACATTCTCTCTGTATCTGCGTGGTGCTGCAATCTTCCTCTCACATCCCAAAGATGTGCATATTTGGTGTAAGGGGCGCCTGGGGACCTTACCTAGCCAGGCTGCCTATAATCTGTAGCATCAGGGAGGCAGCTTGGACGGAGCTTTGTCTGCCCCGGGATGCTAGATGGCAGCCCCTCTGGATTACAGCATTGCAAAAGATTTTCACAGGGCATCTTGGAAATTGGAGTTTGTTGACTCAGTCCTGTTGGGTTCTGTGGGTGCTGCCAAGGGGGTGCTAAGGGGACTGGTGAGACCTACTTTGTCAGGCTCCCACTTCACCCAGTAGTGCTTCCAAGCCACAGCTTTAGGACACTGGAAGTGCTTCCAAGTGTTACATAAAAGGAGCTGCCTGCCACAACTACAGGGAATGGAAGGAGGAGGAGGACGAAGCTTGAGAGCGGCACAGAGGTAGCAGAAAGAACTCAAGGCAACAGAGAGAAGTACTACTGTGTATTAGTGCTGTACTTAGGTTGTGGTGTGGGGCACTCTTACCATAAGAATTTCACACAAATAAAGACCCTTTATGATTGCAAACACGTGTGTGTCCAAGCATCTGTGTTGGAGAGTTTGGGGAAGCTGCAGTGCCGCAAGGGACCAAATTTTTAACTGGTAACTCTAAATTGGTTACTCATGATTAAGTGGGCCCAATGATGGACTGGCACCCTGTCTAGGGCTGGTTTTCACATGGTACCAAGATAAGCACCCAGTTCTGAACTGGCTCAGCAGGATGGAGGCATGTTTTATGATGATGCAGTCCTTTTCAAGGTTAGTTCCTAGCCTTGTACTGAATGCTATTGTATAGACTGTAACATCTGTGACACTGAGTGGGTTTCGTAATGGATCGATGGATGAAAAGTCTATAGTGGAGCAGATATAGGCAGAAAGCAAACAATCCTGTTATGTTATAAATAAGATCAGATTTGCTTATAGGCTGAAGAAATATATAGAGGAGAACCAAAGAGAAAAATATTGACACCAACAATTGGAACAGCTTTGTAGTTTTAATGTATGAATTAAAGAGATAGATTGGGATTTAGATAACCATCAGGCCTCGGGCAAAGCCTGGTCAACATAAATCTTAATGATTTTGTTCTTTCCGTTAGTGAAGCTTTTAATACTCAAGTTCAAGAAGCACATCTAAAGAAATTAATGAAGATCTTCAAAGAAAAGGTTATTAATATTTATTAGTATAGGAAGCATTATACAATTGTTTGTTGGCCTCTGAGGATCTGCAAACCACTGTTACTGGCATTTTTTAAACTTGCCCTATTTTTTGTTTGTCACGATAAAGCAAATTAATTGTAATACAAATACACAGTGGCTCTCAAACTTTAAGATTGAGATAAAGATTTTAAGACATGGGCAGCATCTTTCCAGGGGAGAAACAGTGCACACACACCTAAATATTTGGAATGGAGATTACTGAGCCATTTATGTAACTTAAGGGGCGTATGCTCCTGCCACCAAGGAGGATCCCACCCAGTTGTCAAAGTGCAGTACTGACTAACTGATATGGAGACCTAGGGGTGCTGATCCCCTTCCCCGTCTAAGTCTCTAAATGGGCTTCGACCAGCACTGCTTGGTACCCTTTGTCAGTTACACAGTATTCTGCCATGAAAGGCATGACAGAAATTTTTTTGTAACAAAAGACAAGAATATATACAAATTTTACATTGTTATCAAGCCAAAAATCAAACCCGTAAATTGCTCTCAAGGATATGAACAGCACAGCCCATTTTTATAAAGAACACTAAGAAAATAAACGCAAGGTAAACTTTTTTGTTGTTGCTCCACAAACTGTAATGAACAGAATTGTTCGCTGTAAACTTTTATACCCACAACTCTGTAATTTCACCAGCTGTGTGCTTCTGTGTCGATTACCTAGCAATGTGGCAACAACTGCTCCACAAAATGGCAGCACCCGTGATAAATAAAAGGGCATTATGGAAAAGACATTAAATTAATTCAGCTGTTTAACAATAACTTCTGCATGCTAACTGAAGTCAAATTCACAATCCTTGGGTTAAAAAAGCCCTTAGTATACACATATATATTCAACAAAAACCTCAGGAGAGTTGCAAATAATTAAATAAAAATGCAATTCATAACACACAGATTCTTTGCATACCCCCTTAAAAAATATGTATTGATGGAACTGATTGACATACATTTTACAAGAGCATATGAATAAAATATTTCTTTTTCAGAAGTCCCTCATACATGACTTGGATGTTATTGTCAGGTGTGGTGATGGATTGGCACCCAGGCTTGCAGGTCACATTTGCATCTTGGTCGTCAGAGCTTACCTAACTAGAGAGTCCAGAAGCAGGCACCATCTCTTCATACGATTCACAAAGATGTGGAAAATATTATACATCAGCTTTTACATTGTGAATTGGATTAATTAGGTTTGAGAATATTCTATTGCTTTATGTTATTTTCCTTATATAGTGTGCACAATCCAATTATTTCTATTTTTCATAAAGTTATAAAATGGAAGGATGAATAAAGATGAGATACTTAAAAAATCACTCAGGGTCATGGACTGAGTCAGTGGTTAGACCTGAATTAGCAGCTTAATGGGTTATAGACCAATAACT
Source organism: Polypterus senegalus (assembly GCF_016835505.1). Classification (NCBI taxonomy): domain Eukaryota; kingdom Metazoa; phylum Chordata; class Cladistia; order Polypteriformes; family Polypteridae; genus Polypterus; species Polypterus senegalus. Next base: position 265,755,162 of record NC_053156.1, read on the forward strand.
CTAAGTTATACTGGCCACATACTATTCAGGAACATGAAAAAATAAATGAACAGTGCCTTCTACAAATGCTACAGCTTAGTCCAAATAGTCGAAGGTGTCTTTACAGGTGACCCAGATGAGTTCTGCCTTCTTCTTTTCAAAGGGAAAAGCCACCCTCTTCATTGTATTTTGTAAAAAACACAAGTAGTGGCACTGAACGTAAACTAAAAGACTTCTACTATTCCAACCATCTATAGAATGGGTCTAGAAAAACAGTATGGAGCTAAACGTAACAGTGCAGCGGTTAGCCTCAGTAGGCTGGGAAGCTAGCAATAGCCCTACTATGCCGCCACTTCCAACGCCTCCTCCTCCTGTGTCTCCCATGCTAATACTATACTCTGTTTGACTTTTAGCCATCTCTCTATCCGGCCAACCACCTCAGCATGTTTCTGGAAGCAGTTTGTATGTAGGTTGTTTCCAAGGAAACCTCTCTGGTTACACACATGGGATGCAGCCTTTCCTTATAATTAGAAGAAAAAGGTTAGTAAAAAAGAAACATATCAAACTATATACATATATATATATATATATATACACTCACAGGTATACTTCATTCATATGTAAAGGAGAGTGAATCCAAATATGCCACATGATCTAATGGTTTCCCTTGCACTGTATATGCTCTTTACAATGGCAGTATTCATAAATGTCCTGTTAAAGGAACAAAGTCTGATAACACCTTGGATCTGAGTGAAGTGCCAGTACAAAGAAAGCAGAAGTTCTAAAACTCTGTTGGACAAGTAAGTCTATCCATTTGGTATATCTCCATCCCTGAGGAACTTCCAAAATACAGACCATTTTTAGCATATGATGAGATTCACGTTCATCTTAAACAAACACAAACTGTGTTACCATAGTAATTTGAACCTAGGGCCATTTCAATTTGTTGTCCAGCTTATCAGCCAAAGGAAAGTGATTTTAAAAAATTGCACAAAGTCAACCAGCAAAGTGAAACGGCGATATCTGAAATATTTATTTTTTGGTGGCTCTATCTGTTTCAATTCAATTCCTATTTTATAATACTAATCACTGTGTTCAGGCTCAGGATGTGTACAAGAATGTTTGCAACTGCAACGTATTAACAACGATTTAAAAACCATATCACATTTACATGCATGAACATAAGAGCAAGCTTAATAATGAACCAAAACAAATCATTCATTCATTTGTTCTCTCTTAAGTGTGCTTAATCCAATTCAGGTCTGCAGAAATAAACGATTCAAGACAACATAAAGTCCCAAAGAAACATTATAACTAAAGTTTGATTTTGATGCTATTATCTAGGCTGAAGAGTGATCTGCTCTCACTGGCATTTTAGGTGCTGTCCCATTATTTACGTGCTTCATTAATTTATCCCATTTGCTGGTGCAGAATTGTCACTGCAATGCTAACTTGCTCTGGTCACTCTGAAAGCTCTACTTAAAAAAAATCTGTCTACAGCCACCCAGTGAGGCAGGGGTCTCCAACCTTTTCTCCCCTGAGAGTTACTTTTACAAAATGAAAATGGCCGAGAGCTACTCATGTTTTCTAACGTTTATTCTCATAGCTTATTTCAACCCAAACAATTTAAATAAGCTTGTTTTGCCTGAAGATTTACAAAATGTTGGTGTCCACAACTCACATTTTGCATTAAAACATCACAAAAAATATTTAGTTCTCCTGCAAGTGCATTTTGTATGTCTCTATGAATTTTCCAGTGTATCTCACACTATTGAATTAAAACATAAATGCAGTCAAAACAAAACAATGCAATTACTAATACACATATATTACTTACTGGCGATGTACTGCCTTAAAATTTTTATTAAGAAGAAAATTAAACCTTTTTAATCCATCCATCCATTTTCCAACCCGCTGAATCCGAACACAGGGTCATGGGGGTCTGCTGGAGCCAATCCCAGCCAACACAGGGCACAAGGCAGGAACCAATCCCAGGCAGGGTGCCAACCCACCACAGAAACCTTTTTAAACTGAGGGAAAATATACCAATAATTATTTGTTATGGATCTCTTTGTATACCAAATTGTGAGTTCGGCCCTCTGGTTGTAATATGACCAAGCTGTGCACTGAGCTTACTCTTGAGCATGCAACGTACAGTTGGCCATGTGAACAGTAATCTTGTTTCAAATCTCACAGCTTGAATTGCTGCTGTCATAATCAGTTTGAGTTTCATGGTTTGTTTCAATTATGACAGTATTTGTAGGACTTGTGTTGAAGTGACATTCGGCATCTGTCAAGCGTTGTTAAGTATACAACCGGTTTCATCGATAACTTCACATCCAGCTTTTGAGAGTTTAAACATTCATAAACATCAAAGTGTCCACTACTGAAATCGTCACCTGTCAATCTAAGATGTTTAAGAGGCATTGGCGGTTGTCCAAAGGTGTAAAATATTTGGCCATTTCGGTACACTTGAAAGCGACAACCGAACAATTCAGAGGCAGCCAATAACTCACATGCAGATCCATAGGTGAAGGGCTTAAGCATTTCACTCTTCTAGTGCTCCTGTGTACTATAATTATCTCCTGCACCGTCATCAGTCCACACCTTGAACTCTGTCCCAGTCATTCAGTACATAAGACACAATGTTCCTCCGGATATCAAGAGTGAGCCTGATACGGCCGTGCAATATGTAACAAAGAGAATGGAAAAGGCAGGTGCCATCTCCAGGCATGGAAACGACTCGGTAAGTGACAGTTCTTTGATTGATGGTGATCACCTTGATGGACATGTTAATGGGGTTACGGTTGGAATGATAAAGGAAACGAGTACCTGAACAATGTAAAGTAAGTCTAAAATACCTACACAATAACTATAATCGTAATAAATGAAGAATAAAACAGCAGAGAAGCCGTGGATTAAATTAAAAGGCTGTAGTTATCAGCAGGGAGACGTGAATCCTGTGGCGTCGCAAGGAAGGGAATGAAGAGACTGGAGCGACAGACGGCCTTATATAGGCAGGCAGCCAACAACGTGAGAGGCATTGGGATGGGGGACCCAACGTCGCCTCACACGGTGACCGAGCTGCAGGCTATGGACGTATATACGTACGTAAGTAGGATTCAGTTAGCGTTGGGAACCCGCGTACCAAATTTCTTGAAGATGGGCCCATAAGTAACAAAGACCGTTGAAATGTTAAATATGGCGGCCGACAGTGGCATCATACCACTGAAATAAGTACATACATTGGTTTCAGTTAGCGCAGGGAAGCCGCCTACCAAATTTCGTGAAGATGGGGCCATAAATAAGAAAGTTCAACATGGCGGACGTTGTCGACCGTTATGACGGTTACGCATAGAATTTCGAAATGAAACCTGCTTAACTTTTGTAAGTAAGCTGTAAGGAATGAGCCTGCCAAATTTCAGCATTCTATCTACATGGGAAGTTGGAGAATTAGTGAAGTTGGAAAATTCAATATGGCGGCTGACAGTGGCGTCATACCACTGAAATAAGTACGTAGATTGGTTTCGGTTAGCGCAGGGAAGCTGCCTACCAAATTTCGTGAAGATGGGGCCATAAATAAGAAAGTTCAACATGGTGGACGTTGTTGACCGTTATGACCGTTACGCATAGAATTTTTAAACGAAACCTGCTTAACTTTTGTAAGTAAGCTGTAAGGAATGAGGCTGACAAATTTCAGCCTTCTGCCTACATGGGAAGTTGGAGAATTAGTAACGTTGGAAAGTTCAATATGGCGGCCAACAGTAGGTGTCATACCACCGAAATAAGTACGTACATCGGTTTTGGTTAGCGCAGGGAAGCCACCTACCAAATTTCGTGAAGATGGGGTCAGCCTTCTAACTACACGGGAAGTTGGAGAAGTAGTGACGTTGGAAAGTTCAATATGGCGGCCGACAGTGGCGTCATACCATCAAAATAAGTATGTACATTGGTTTCAGTTAGCGCAGGGAAGCCGCCTACCAAATTTCGTGAAGATGGGGACATAAATAAGAAAGTTCAACATGGCGGACGTTGTTGACCGTTATCGATCGTTATGACCGTTACGTGCTTAACTTTTGTAAGTACGCTGTAAGGAATAAACCTGCCAAATTTCAGCCTTGTACCTACATGGGAAGTTGGAGAATTAGTGATGAGTGAGTGAGTGAGTGAGTGAGTGACTGAGTGACTGAGTCAGTGAGTCAGTGAGTGAGTGAGTCAGTGAGGGCTTTGCCTTTTATTAATATAGATTTCTTTGCTATTTTGTTACATGTCACTGTTTCACTTCACATGTCCAGTTGCATGTGTGATGTGTTTTTTAGTTAGTCAGATGACTGGCACTGCATGGAGTCAACAAGAGGAGTATGGTGGAGTATAGCCACTTAGGTTCACTCTTATGGAGTCATTTAAATGTTCGTCTGTCAGTCTTGATCTGAACTTTGATTTCATGACATTCATGTCAGACTCACAGAGGTATGGAGACCCAAACAGAGCAGACATTTTCAGAGCTGTTTGGTGAAGATTCTTATAGTTATCTGGCTCTACTAAGATTAGAAATGCTGAGAATGCTGCTGGGACTTTAACTGCACATTATTTTGAAGGTTTACTGATATATAATATATAAAATCCAATGTCTCTCTGTCTGTATGTCTGTCCGCTTTTCACGAGAGTAGTACTTAATGGATTTAGATTGTGTTTGATCTTGGTACTTTCCCCTATTGTATTATTAATATATAGCCTTAGAATGCCTAATCTCACAGACTTATCACTGTTTATAAGGTATTATTGTATATAACTTATCCCCACCTTCCCTTCTATATCTATAACCTCAGGTAATTCGATGTAGTAAACAGACAAGCAGGAGTTAAGTTACACATAAAATAATGTATTACTGATAATATTCATAAATAATAACAAAATACAAAGTACATTTGAATATTGGCAACCATACAACCTGATTAAATGGTGATGTGTAGCTTAGGTGGCACACAGACTTGTAGTTACTTAAAATGTCTCTAGTTAAGGCAGCATTGGTGCTCAGTTTTCACCCACATGTCTGTTCAATATGTCTGCTGAACTGTGCTCTTCATTGTGTTGTTTTCATCAGTTCATGTTGTGATGATCTTCATCAGTTGTTAGTAAGAGAGAGATTGTGAGGTTAAGCACGTACATTTATAGATGTTCTGTCCAACCCCTACAGCCAATAGGACATCATGGTACTTAAAGACCTCTGAGACAAGCCAATTCCAAACAGCCATACCTCAGGCCAATCGGGGAATAGAACATCTTAACAACTGCTTCCAAACCAAATGTTAAACATCCTGGCTTCCTTGCTGGGGGTGGGGTTGAAAGACTTTAACAGAGAAATACTCGCCAAACTGGTTTAAGACACATTCTCTCCCAACTCTGTAAAGAGACTCAGTCGTAAAAGGTTTGGTAAACGCTAAATTACATTGCCTTGCCTAAATTACATACAAAATATTTATCAAGTTATATGCAAAATCTTACATCACAACAAATTGGGTGTTTTTCTATTATTTGCTTGAACATTCCAGTTTATTTTGCGACTTCTCTCATTTCACTATGTATGATAGTTCGCTTGCGGCACCGACTTATTTGTGCGAATCCAAGATCCACACAATGGGCTGAAGGCAGTGGGGGTTGGGGGGGGCCCAGGGGGGCCCTCCCTCCCTACTCCTCACTCACTCGCCAGCTTCGGGACGTGTTCCTTAACTCTGCTTAGCTAGCGAACGAGAGAACACTTGAGTTCAACTTTGTTTGATATTTTAAATAAAGTATTACTTTGGTCTTGATGAGTTTGAGTCCAGATATTCTCTTAAGTGTGTGCCACATTGAAAAGATAGATTGCAATTCAGATTGTGGATCGTGATTTTGTGTTAAAATAGGATTCATTAAGCCTTTGGAGAACTACTTAGAAAGGGTTAGCAAGCTACCGGTAGCTTGTGAGTGTCTTGTTGGAGACCCCTGCAGTGAAGCAAGTATTGTAAAGGCTTACCCCATAAACAATTAACAGTGAAGTCCCATAGAAATGGATTACCACTCAGTTCAGTAATGACAGATGTTACATATCCTTACACTAGGGCCGATGAGAGCATTCTACCTTCTCATAGTATGGGTCGGATAATTAGCACTAAATAACTAATAATACTATTTCTAGAAATAACAAAATGCAAATCAACAAAAAGTTAATATCCCTATATGTCTTATATACATACAGAAATGTTCGATTTATGCTATATTTTTGCTTTATCACTTTTTTCAAGTACCTTTTGGTTGGGTGGCCTAATGTAGTGGTTCTCTACCTTTCTTCCTTCAAGGTCCATGATATTTCCCCTCTTGTTCTCTTCTCCAGTCTTTACAAAAGTGCTTGTGTTTGATTTTATATTTCTTAACAAAAGAATCTTTGCTGCTTGTGCTATTATACTACCTGTGTTTTCAAATGCATAATACAAAAGTAATAGGTCATTTCAAAAACAGTCTATATATTTTTATTAAATACATTTTAACTAATGCCCAAAATTCTTAATAGTAACATAAAATGAGTAAACATTTTAGAGATAAATAAGAAACAATAATTCTTCAGGCAAGACGGGGCCTGAGTTGCCTGGAAAGGTTGCAGGTTGTAATCTTTTTAGTAAGCCAATAAAAGGTGTCATTTTGTTTGAATTCTCATTACATCCATAATGGCTAACATGGTACAACACCCTAGTACATATGAAATGAGAGAAAGACAACAAAGCACTCTGTCAGTAATCATGATCCATCAGTCACTTCTTGCTATTTATAGTCTCCGAAAGTCAATAAACAAGATGTTACATATTTTTTCTAAGATATCCTTTTAGTTAGACTCTGCGTTCTCTGTCATCACTTAAATAAAACTTCCTGTCTTTGATTCAAGGCTTTAATGTACAATTAAGCACTTTTGTTCTTTAAAAAAGGTAAGGCATAATAATAAGCATTCAACAGAAGGCTCCATATTATGACAGAACCTTCCTGGCACAGTCCCAGCATGGCAGCAGCCGCTGACTCCTCAAGCCTGTAGGGCTCTGCCTGCAGGGCCTGGTATTAATTATGGTTGCAGAGAGCTGGGCAGCTTTTATGCCTGGCTTTCAAATTACAACCCTGAATAATGCTTTTTAACTGATCACCCTGCAGTGCTGGTGCTAGGTCATTTTGTTCCCTAGGCCAAGCTTATTAGTGTGCCAACCGTTTGGTAGCTAAACTGTGCGGCTGAGTTTTTCCCCTCTTATGATCTGTGTCCAAGGTGAATGCCTAATTTGCCTTAATGGTGGCGCCAGCCCTATTGCCATGGAAGAAGCAATATTATAAAAATAGAGTGGAGGTGTTATACTGTTAATGTGTCCTGTTCTGTTCTGTTCTTATAAATAGTGCAAGGTAGACATGACTCATTGGACACACACATGCATCTTTGAACTTGTTGTTAGTAGTACTAGCTGCTCTTCCCCCCCTTCCTGTCCATTGTAATCAAAATGTCAGAGCAAAAGGTACACAGTAGTGGTGCGCAGCGCATTATTATTACATTTTTGACAAATGATGGAGTCGTCATTCCATCTCAGATTTATTCCAGACTTAAAAAAACGTTTGGGGATGAGTGTCTCCCTTAGTCTAGAGTGTATGATTGGAACAAGTCATTCAGAGAGGGACTATCATTCCTTCGGTCCACTTAAGGAATTTTTACGAGGGAAGAAATTCAAGCTGATTAAGGAGGTTATTGACACTAAGCAAGAATGGATCAACATGCAGTCAAAAGACTTCAACTCTTCTGGGATTTAGGAGCCTCCTGAGCACTGCAACAAGTGTATTGCAATGGCAGACTACACAGAAAAACAGTGCGTAAGTCGTTTCATTATATTCAATAAATAAAGCGTAGCTCATAAATTCTTGTTTAGATTTGAATGCCCCGCGTATTATATACAGTAAAGGCTTTGCCACCCAGTGTCTAAATGAGTACTGGCTGACGTGACTTCTTTATTGGATTTCCATGACCTCTCATGGAACAGTTTGTTTCAGTAATTATAAGTACTATCATACTTCCTTGAGGTCCAGTCACATATTGTGATATGCCTAGCAGCTCTCTCCAACTAGTCCATGGCTCAGTCCAACAAAATCAAACAGCTTTGATTTTGTCTTTAATCACAGGGGTGAGTTCTGTGTGCATGAGTGATGACAACAAATGAATACACATTCTTCTTCTTCTTTCAGCTGCTCCCATTAGGGGTTGACACAGCGGATCATCTTGTTCCATATCTTCCTGTCCTCTACATCTTGCTCTGTTACACCCATCATTTGCATGTCCTCTGTCACCACATATATACACCTTCCTCTTTTCATCTTCCCTGGCAGCTTTATCCTTAGCATCCTTCTCCCAATATACTCAGTATCTCTCCTCTGCACATGTCCAAACCAATGCAATATTGCTTCTCTGACTTTGTCTCCCAACCGTCCAACTTGAGCTGACCCTCTAATGTACTCATTTCTAATCCTGTCCATCCTCGTCACACCCAGTGCAAATCTTTGCATCTTTAACTCTTCCACCTTCAGCTCTGTCTCCTGCTTTCTGATCAGTGCCACCTCCTCCAACCCATACTGTATAACATAGCTGGTCCCACTACCGTCCTGTAGACCTTCCCTGTCATTCTTGCTGATACCCGTTTATCACAAATCACACATGACACTCTTCACCACCCATTCCACCCTGCCTGCACTCTCTTTTTCACCTCTCTTCCACAATCCCCAATACTCTGTACTGTTGATCCCAAGTATTTAAACTCATCCACCTTCGCTAACTCTACTCCCTGCAACCTCACCATTCCACTGACCTCCCGCTCATTTACACACATGTATTCTGTCTTGTTCCTACTGACCTTCATTCCTTTACTCTCTAGAGCATATCTCTACCTCTCCAGGGTCTCCTCAACCTGCTCCCTGCTCTCCCTACAGATCACAGTGTCATCAGCAAACATCATAATCCATGGGGATGCATCCATCACTTCTATCGCAGTCACACTTCCCTCGTACATATCCTGTACAACTCTTACATACTTCTCTGCCACTCCTGACTTCTTCATACAATACCACAGATCCTCTCGAGGCACCCTGTCATATGCTTTCTCCAGGTCCACAAAGACTGCAATGCAGTTCCTTCTGGCCTTCTGTATACTTCGCCATCAACATCCTCAGAGCAAACATTGCATCTGTGGTACTCTTTATTGGCATGAAACCATACTGCTGCTCACTAATCAGCACATCCCCCCTTATTCTTAAATATCAGCACCAGTACACTTTTTCTACTCCCCTCAGGCATCCTATCACTTTCTGATTTCATTAAACAATCTGGTTAAAAACTCCACTGCCGTCTCTCCTAAACAGCTCCATGCTTCCACAGGTAAAGTATGTTACCTGGACCAACGACCTTTCCATTCTTCATCCTCTTCATAGCTGTCCTTACTTCCTCCTTGCTAATCCTTTTCACTTCCTGATTCCCTATCTCCACATCATCCAACCTGTTCATTTTTCAGCCTCTCAAAATACTCTTTCCATCTGCTCAACACACTCTCCTCGCTTGTATGTTTCCATATTTGCCCTTTATCACCCTAACCTGCTGCACATCTTTCCCAGCTCAGTTCCTGTGGGTAGCCAATCGGTACATGTCCTTTTCTCCCTCCTTAGTGTCCAACCTCTCATACAACTCACCATATGCTTTTTCTTTAGCCTTCGCCACCTCTCTCTTCACCTTGCACCTTATCTCCTTGTACTTTTATCTACTTCTACATCTCTCTGACTATCCCACTTCTTCTTCTTTGCCATCTTCTTCCTAAGTTTACTTTCCTGTACTTCCCCATTCCACCAACAGGTTTTCTTTTCCTCCTTCCTCTGTCCAGATGACACACCAAGCACTCTTCTTGCTGTCACCCTTACTACTACTGCTGTTGTTGCCCAGCTGTCTGGTAGCTCTTCACTGCCATCAAGTGCATGTGTTACCTCCTCCTTAGACTCAACCTTGCAGTCTTCCTTTTTCAGCTTCCACCATTTGATCCTTGGCTCTGCCCTCACTCTCCTCTTCTTCTTGATCTCCAGCATCATCCTACAGACCACCATCCTATGCTGCCTAACTACACATTCCCTCGCCACCACTTTGCAGTCTCCAGTCTCCTTCAGATTGACTCTTCTGCATAGGATATAGTCTACCTGTGTGCATCTTCCTCCACTTTTGTATATCATTCTATGTTCCTCCTTCTTAAAATACACATTTACCCCAGCCATGTCTATCCTTTTTGCAAAATCCACAATTAGCTGACCTTCTTTATTCCTCTCCTTGACACCATACCTACCCATCACCTCCTCTGTCCTCTGTTCCCTTCACCAACATATCCATTGAAATTCGCTCCAATCATCACTTTTTTGTCCATTGGGTACACTGTCTGTCACTTCATCCAGAAATCTTCTTTCTCATCCATCGAACACCCAAATTGCGGGTCATATACACTAATGACATTCATCGTCACACCTCCAATTTCCAGCTTCATAATCATTACTCTGCCTGACACTCTTTTCACTTCTAAAACTTTCTTGACATACTGTTCCTTCAGAATAAGCCCTACCCCATTTCTCCTTCCATCCACTCCATAGATAGAACAATTTGAATCCACCTCTGATCCCATCCATCCATCCATCCAATCCAACCTGCTATATCCTAACTACAGGGTCACGGGGGTCTGCTGGAGCCAGTCCCAGCCAGCACAGGGCGCAAGGCAGGAAACAAACCCCGGGTAGGGTGCCAGCCCACCGCAGTCCACCTCCAATCAACTTGGTCTTACTCCCCTTCCATTTAGTCTCTTGCATGCACTATAAACCTTCCTTCTCTCCATCATATCAGTTAACTCTCTCCCCTTACCAGTCATACTGTCTACATTCCAAGTTACTATCCTCAGTTCCACTCTCTTTACCTTCCTCCTTTCCTGCTGCCTCCGGACACGTATCCCCCGTTGCTTCACCTTCTTCGGCCAACAGTAGCCCAATTTCTGCCAGCACCTTGTTGGCTAACAGTACTGGTGTTGGCTGTGGTTAACCAGGGCTTCGACTGATCTGACAAAATTTTACACCAGATGCCCTTCCTGACGTAATCCTCCCCATTTATCTGGGCTCAGGACTGGTATGAAGAAACACACTGGTTTGTGCAAAAAAATGAAAAAGCCAAGATTGTGCCAGAACACGTTGTACCTGTTAACCATTTGTACAGCACTGCCTCCATCAGGCAGCACATGACTAGCTGTCACAGAGAGGGACGAGCTCAACGGTGCTGGAAGATTGGCATGCAACTTGTAAATTTGACATGCCCAGCAATTTTCAGCTGTGTAGAATAGACATAATCCAGCAATAAGATCAGCAACTGCATTCAGCAGTTAACCCGAAAAAAGACAAGCAGAAGAGCCACCAACCATCAGACATCCATCTTACCACAATACTGGTGACTGAAAGCCATTTCTAGATGTAGATCATTTGACCCTCAAGTCTGATAGCTCAAGAAGATTAAGAGCATAGATTTCACAAGAGTTAGCAGAGGAAGAAACAAAGGGCTTGTCTATATTAAGTTTTACCTTCCTTAGTTTACCCAGTGGGTACTGCTGCTTTGATTTTATTATGTTGTTGGTCAATTGTTGACTTGAATCTGGTCCAGAATAACTATACCCAACAATGTGTTGAGGCTAGAGTGTCTTCTTCCATGACTTCTCTGTGTTCATGTGGCCTTCATGCAGTAGAGGAGTAATGGAGGCGTGAAGATTTGAGAAGTGCTAGTAAGTATGTCCTGGGATGGATGGCAAGACTAGGTTTTTGTCTAACTCCCACCAATGTTTTCTCTTTGGATAATTGACTGGACTTCTTCTTTCAGCTACTCCTGCTAGGGGTCACCACAGCGGATCATCTGATTCCATATCATCCTGTCTTCTGCATCTTGCTCTATCACACTCACCATCTGCATGTCCTCTCTTACCACATCCAAAAGTCTCTTCTTACACCTTCCTCTTGCCTGACAGTTCCAGCCCTAGCATCCTTCTCCCAATATACCTAGCATTTCTCCTCTGCACATTTCCAAACCAATGCAATCTCAGCTCTCTTGCTTTGTTTCCAAAATGCCCAATTTTAGCTAGCCCTCTAATGTACTCATTTCTAATCCTGTCCATCCTCATCACACCCAATATAAATCTTAACATTTTTAACTCTGCCACCTCCATGCTCTGTCTCCTATTTTTTTGTCAGTGCCACCATTTCCTAACAATATAACATAGCTGATCACACTACCGTCTTATAGAACTCCCTTTTACTCCTGCTGGAACCCATCTGTCAAAATCACTCCTGACGCTCTTCTCTGCCCACACCACCCTGCCTGTACTCTCTTCTTCGTCTTCTTCCACACTTCCCATTTCTCTGTACTGATGATCCCACCTATTTAAATTCATCCACCTTCGCCAACTCTACTCCCAGCATCCTCACCATTCCTCTGACTTCCCTCTCATTCACACACACATATTCTGTCTTGTTCCTACTGACCTTAAATTCGTCTCCTCTCTAGGGCATATCTCCACCTCTGCAGGGTCTCCTCAACCTGCTCCCTATTCTCAGTACAGATCATAGTGTCATTAGTAAACATCATAGTCCACAGGGACTCCTGTCTTATCTCGTCTGTCAACCTGTCCATCACCATTGCAAATAAGAAAGGTCTCAGAGCTGATCCTAGATGTAATCCCACCTCCACGTTGAATGCATCCATCACTCCTAAAGCAGTCCTCACCACTTTCACAACTGCCTGAGATGCTGTGTGGATCTTCCACCTGCATATGACCATAGAGGATGCCAAGGCAGACTATAAGATTCTAGTAAATACCACTTCAAATTAGAAAATCATCTTTTGACAGCCAAAAAACGTGTGTTCCATCTGCAAGGGAGGAGCTGATAGTCTGAACCCTGCAAGTTTGAGTAATGAGATTAGAGTTTCATGCTGTGAGAACCACATCTTGTTTTGCCTTTTCGGCTGCTTGTTGTTTTGATTGTAGTCAAGTTGTTCCATTTCACCTTGTGACTACAGACAATTATTGTACATATTTCGTTGATCGTCAGTAGTTCAGTTATCCTCTATGTTATCTTTTTTAGAGAGTGTTAATCTCAGTTTTCTAGTCAATGAAATTAACTCTCTTACACTGCCACCTGGTGGGGGTGATATACAAGTACTAATTTTAAAATTGGCTGCCTCTTTACTTTTAACTACTTTTAATTAGGTTTGAAAATTGATGGATTGACACATTTGCACTACTTGCAACAAAACTCAAAACGATTTTTCAATTTTTTGAATATATAAAAAAGTAAAGGAAATTTCAATCAGTTTGAATATGGTGTCATTATGATTCTGACTGTAATTCTCAGAATGTGGGGCCAGCATGTTAAATAATGCTGACTGAGGCAAGATTCATATTAACCACTTGAACCCACCACTATATACACATATATATCCTTACTAGGCATGAGTCATATATGCTTAATATACATACAATATATTTTGTGATACCAGTCTTATAATAAAATAGTCCTTCAATAGTCCCTCAGAACAATATGCAAAATAATACTTTTGTAAAAAATGTAAAAAAAATGACAAAGAATAACTTAAAATCAATATAGTACACTAAACAGGCAACACAAACAAAAGAAATTATTTTATATTCTTCATCATTTCTTCTGCTTGATGCAAATATATGTTTTTGAGTTTTGTAATTGCGAAATTGAATGCAAAATGAATGTTGGCTGTTTTGCTCAGCACACTTCTTTTAACACCTTGCCAGTTTCAAATTGTTCTTCAAACTAAAATGCGCCTGCCATTTTATTTAAACATGTGTGCTACAAACATTTAGCAGACAGAGCACCTGTGACTGACACCTTAATAACTTTCTCCAAATCAACAACATTTTACAAAACATTTTACACAATAGGATATGTGAAAAATCAGGTAGAAACGAATGCCAATGTCAGTTACTAACATGTCACTTCAAAATGCACATGTGCTGTTTTAATACTTGGACACTTGCATTGTTGTAACGAGGATTGAATTGCAGTTCTGAGATATTTAAAACTTTTGACATCAAAAATTTTTTTGCAATTTTTAAAGGCAATATATAAATTGGGCACTTGATTCTATGTAATTCTTATGATTTGTACTTTATTTTTTGTATCATTAGTTCTTAAGTTAAAAAAAAAAAATACTCTTGTATGAAAATGCTAACAAAAATGCCGCCTCAGGAGATTACGTTGTCGCCTCATCTCACACATTAGCCCTGTCAGAATGTGACCTTTGTGTGGATGTCCTGGTCTGTGTTTTTGTACAATACTAAAAAGACTTAAGAAGGTGGGTATGATATTTTCTATCCTGCTTAATTCAGACCAGAGTGGATTGGGAGGCTGGAGCCTATCCTAGGATGCATAGGACGCAAGACAAGAAAAAACCCTGGACAGGGTGTCAGTCCGTTACAGTAGAAAGTGGATATTTGCACTGATACTAATTTTTGAATATGGAACCTGTGGTCAGGCGGTGGAAGGACAGACTGGAAACAGTCGGAATGTTGGAACACCAAGCAGGTTGTCCCTTTTAATCATCACAAGACGAACAAACAAAAATAAACAAAGTGACGAAAATACCACCTATGCACTATCCTGAACAGGGATTTCTTTCAGAGCAATAATCCTTTCTAGAGTCATGCGCTCCACCATGTGGATCGTTACGGTCTCCTGGCAAAAGACATCTTTCTCTTTGCCTGCATTTCCTTTATAGCGGTACTTCCGGAAGGGGCGGGGTTATGTGCCCTTGTCGAACGGCTTCTCGGAGCTGTGAGGGAAGAAGAACAGGATAATGTCAGCAGTAGCCCCCACCACATCTTGGCGGGCTATTGTGAACCTTTCCCCGGCCCTTTGAGGAGTCCTCCAACGCCCATGCATGATAATCCTTATTTAGTTAAGTTAAACCAAGAGTTCCCAAACTTTTTTCAGCCGCAGACCCCTTTGCCAAAAACGTTTAAAACCATCGACCCCCTACTCATTTACTTTACTTACTCATATTAATAAATTTGTACAGTACTCAATATTAAATATTTCACTAGATATCAAACATTTCATTTTAATCACTTGTAATTAATGATTGAAAAGGATTAAAGGATTACGGAATATGGCATTATCTTGTGCAACATTTAATATCGAAAGCTGCACTAATGAAAATTAAAGCAAAAAAATACGAGCAGAGTTTTTTTTTACATTTTTGACATTTATAAAATAAATATGTAAATTCAAAAGTACAAATAGTACAAGCTGTACTGTCTGCATTTCTTTTTTGGTTCAGTCATATTATTATCTGAAGAAATAAAAACTTTTATTAACAAACAATTTCGACAGCCCCTGTGATAAAAAAAAAACCAATAAAGTATGTACTTACTTGAAACAGAAGATTTTGTTCAAACTCGAATAAATAAACTGTGTCCTCTGATTTTCTTTTTCATAGTACTGCTCCTCAATAAATAATTATATTCAAAATTCAAATCACAAATAAGTACATGTCACATCAAACAAACCAATTTATAGTGTTTTATGAAAGCATGACCGTACAAGACTGATTGATTCTGCTAATATCGAATATCCGTCTTCTTGTCCCACCATGAGCAAGTGCGGACATGCAACGGTTTTTCATGTCCGCACTTTCTTTGATACGTTCGATAAGACAATGCACAGACATGTTTGTGCTACATATATTTTCATGCATTCTTACGTGTGACTCTTTTAATTATACATTTTACCTTTTCAATTGCAAGTTTGGTATATAATGTGTTTTTTTTTTTCAAAAAAGTGTTTTTTTTTTAAATTAATTTACTTCTTAATTAGGTACCTATTGGAATCATAAATATTTTAAAGTAACAAACAAATAACAGTAGTAAGGGGGTCTATTTTTTATGTCATCGACCCCCAAATTTTTTTACTGACACTATCGACCCCTAGACATTAGAATCAGACAGAAACATTTAATTTGTGTAAATACCAAAAATACACAAAAAATCAAGTTGTTGAACTGAGACTGACATCTATATTCACATGCAGATCTCGGTGCCAGTATGATTCTGGTTGCCTGTATGAGGATGCTCAGCTGTATTTTTTACATTTTTGTAAATTTTCAAACAGTCATAAAATTCAATGTTTGTATTAGGATGAGAATGATATGATCAGATTTTTTTCCTTTGTATTTTTGTGAATCTCCAAAAATACACACAACATCCAGTTTTTGAAATTAAATTAATATCAAAGCTCCAAAATGATTTGTATGTGGCCTGTACAAAGATTTCAAGATCTGATTGTTTTTTCATTTGTGTAAATATCCTGAAGACAAACAAAAATCTTTATTTTTAAACTGGAAATGGTATACATATTTATATTTCACTCTTCAGTCCAATATGATCCTGACTTTCAAAATATGACTAAAGTAAGATGCTCAGATCTGATTTTAATTTCTTTTTGTAAATATCCAAAGAAGTGCTATGTAAAACAGGGAAGTGTCAATTTGCATAATTTTGCAAATTGACACTAAAATTTGTAAAATTTGGAGAAGTTAAGAAGTGTTTTGGAGGAAGAAGAAGGAATATTGCTCCCAAAAGGCTCATTAACACTTCCATGTGTACATGTGTTTTTTTTTCCGTAGCTGAAAAGTGCAGCTGCTTACATACCAGTTAGATCAATTTTATGTATGTCTCTTATTTTTAATTTCCCCTCGGGATTAATAAATTATCTATCTATCTATCTATCTATCTATCTATCTATCTATCTATCTATCTATCTATCTATCTACCTACATCACCACTGAGGTTCAGCGTGTTTTTAAAAAATTTTCTACATGAAGACACATACTGAATTTACCATCTTGCACGTTGCTATGTTTTGTCGACAGTAAAACTCACTAAGCTATTTACCTCCTACCCCCCTGGCCATTACCTAATAGCTGCCCTTACTTGTTTCTTGGATACTACAGATGAGGCTTCACACGCTGCATACACCATGGAGCTTCAGGTTTCATTCCTGTATCTGATGCATCTTTGGAATGACGATCACCAAGATCGACATCATAACAGTAATTAGCAAAGCTGGTGTCCTTGCGTAAAGCCTCCATGTAGCCCACACTGCAAAGAGTGTGTGTGGTGAGTGAGCAAAAGACATTTACACTTGTTACGTCCCAGTTCGATCAGTGCGTTAAAAGTCACTTTGTCAGTAAGTGCCAGCATGTAGCTAACAGTGTTACAGCAGAGGATGTGAGACTCTGCTGATAAAAGCTGCTATTACTGAATTTAAGAGGAAGAAAAGGAGAAGGGGGAGTGTCAGACCTGTTGACCAAAAAGCAGTGAAGGAAGGGTGTGTATAACATTCACGTGAGTTGGAGACCTTCAGGATGAGTAGATGCATTTGAAATGTTTTAGCATGTCTTCCCTGTTGCATCATATTCAGTCCTTCGTTCATCATTCATTAATAGAAAGAATTATTAAGGATAAGATTGAGCAGCACCTGGCAAGTACACAAGTTTTTCTTAACAGTCAGCATGGGTTCAGAAGAGGGAGGTCATGTTTTACCAACATGCTGGAATTCTATGAAGAAGCGACACAAGGATGTGATCAAAGTGGAGCATATGATATTTCTTATCTTCACTTTCAGAAAGCATTTGATAAGGTGCCGCCTGAGAATTGGGCATCAAACTAAAAGAAGTTGGAGTTTAGGGTGATGTTTTTAGATGGGTGCAAAATTGGCTCAGACACAGGAAACAAATGAAAGAACAAAAGAATTGGCCAATGTTAAGAGTGGTGTCCCACAGGGGTCAGTGGTAGGGCCGCTGCTATTTTTAAAATATATAAATGATATGGATTGGAATATAAGTAACAAACTGGTTAAGTTTGCAGATGATACCAAGATAGGTGGATTGGTAGATCATCTGGAATCCACTGAATCATTACAGAAGGATTTGGACAGCATACAGGCTTGGGCAGATATGAGGCACATGAAATTCAATGACAGTAAATGTAAAATATTACATACAGGAAATAAAAATGTTAGGTGTGAAGACACAATGTTAGGACTGAAAATCAAGAGTACACTTTATGAGAAGGATTTTTGGATTGATAGTGGACTCTAAACTATCACCTTCCGACAGTGTTCAGATGTCATTAAGAAGGCTAACAGAATATCAGGTTATATAGCGCCATGATGAGTAGTGCACAAGTCCAAGGAGGTTCTGCTCAAGCTTTATAACACACTGGTGAGGCCTCATCTGGAGTGTTGTGTGCAGTTTTGGTCTCCAGGCTACAAAAAGGACATAACAGTGCTAGAAAAGGTCCAGAGAAGAGAGAATAGGCTGATGTCAGGGCTAAAGGGGATGCAATATGAAAAAAGATTAAAAAGAGCTGATCCTTTTTAGTTTAAACAAAAGAAGATTAAGAGGTGATGTGATTGAAGTGTTTAAAATTATAAAGGGAATTTGTTCAGTGGATCAAGACTGTTATTTTAAAGTGAATTCATCAAGAACAAGGGGACACAGATGGAAACTTGTTAAGGGTTAATTTCACACAAATATTCGGAAGATTTTCTTTACACAGAGAACCACAGACACTTGGAATAAGCTACTAAATAGTGTGGTAGACATTAAGGCTTTAAGGACTTTTAAAACTAGACTTGATGTTATTTTAGAAGAATTAAGAGGATAGGACTGATGAGCTTTGTTTGGCTGAATGGCCTGTTCTCGTCTAGATTGAGGTAATTTTCTAATGTTCTAATGCTCTTTGCATCAACCAGCCTCTCCTTGAAATTCACCATTTTGGATACATGACCATCGCATCTGTATCTTTTACTGCACAGAGATGTGTCTCCAAGTCTGACGTCATTTTGGCTGCATAGCTCAGTGCGGTTACGTCAAGCATAAACCAGTCTTTACCAGAAAAAACAAACCACATGTCTGATGGCTCAACAAAATGTCTACACAAGACAGAAAATGAGCCCGGTGATTTTATTTTATTGTTTTCCACTAGAGATCTTTATTTAAATACTAAATGACAGGCATACACATGCAGAATAAAAGCATAAAAATACCTTTCTTGTTCTGTTAATGGCACAAATTTAATTGGAGGAGAAATACCATTTGTTTCATTTTTGTTTTTTTTGAAGCCACAAATTAAGTTTTGCCTGAACCATGATGCTCATCACTAATCATAAAGATATGCCAAAGTCCAGTCTTTGAAATTCAATTAAATATTTTGATATGGATCCAAAGTAATTCTAATTTTCAGAGTGCAACCTTTGTGAAAAAGTTCAGTTTTGATTCATAAGTTTATAATGTTGCCTTCTCTTTTTTCTGCAGTGTAGCTAATTAGTCTCATCAGGCCAAGCATAATGTTAACAATAATAGATGAAAAATAATTGAAAGCACAGGTTGCTGGAGGTACTGATTGTGGTGTACTTAAGTTAACTTGAGGGGAATGTCTTAGTGGTAACAAACACTGGATGAATATTAACAGTGATAGACCTGTTAAAACATTATTTGAAGATTATTTGAAGAGACATTTGCTGGGACAGCCAAAACAAAGGTACTGCAGATGACATGTCCATTGCAAACCAACTAGGTCAAGAAAATACACAGAATTTACCTTTTGTGTTCACGTAATGTCAGTCTTTTGAAATAAAACACCAGAGTAACAACTAAAAAGAGAGTCTGAGAACTCAGGTTGCACGGGAGGGCAATGTTCTCTTTTTTCAGGAAGGGGCCAGAAGTATATCACCCAGAACATGCTCAAAAGGATGACTGGTAGTGCCAAGGAGTCAGTTTAGACCAGGAAATATTTCAAGGGAGCTACAGTATTGTCCATTTGTAGTCACACTCACACATCCTGAAAATAAGAAAAAAATCGGGATCGGTCTCTCCTAGACTTTCTCGTATACTCAGATATGGGGATGGATATTTGAGGAGTAAACCACAAGACAATGATTATATTTTTATATTATGTACATTAAGGAACCGTCAACAACAAATCAAATCAAATTAATAATATTTTGAACAATTATTATAAAAGTAAAGATGAAAAAATCAGACTCTATAAAAGGTAAAGTACCACTTCTGGTTAACAGAAATAGCCCAAAAGTTGATAGAAATCTAAAATTTTGTAGCTAATATTTGTACGCAAAATTTGGTTGACCTAAGTGAAAGTGTATTCAAGTTATCGTGTTTACATACACACACACAACATAATCCCAAAAATTGTATTTTTGGACACAGGGAGGTCTAAAACGTAGAGATTCATCAACGTCTTGAAATGGAATTTTTAGAGGATTCTGATATTTTCCTTATACTTTGTATACAAGAAAGTCAGGGAGGTCTAAAATGTCAAGATTCATCAAAATCTAAACATTAAATCTTTGGACGATTACAATACTTTCCCTATACTTGGTAAATGAAAAAGTAAAAAAAGAAAAGAAAATTGGATGAGTGAAAGGACAGTTGATCTTCTCAAAAAGAAATGTACAAGAAGGTGGATCTTCTATTTGGCGAGATCCTAAATGTTTATTTTTTCGTAGTTAACATGATGTGACCAGTACAAAAGTCTTTAAGTGATATGCTTTTATACGTCACAACTCTAACCCATTTGCATTGTAAATTTACAATATTTGTTCAGCATTTTTTTAAAAGGTTTTTAATGGCTTTATGGAGTCAATTTTCAACTGTCTCTTTAGTGATTTTCAAGCATTCTTCCAGTGGTTTTTCAGAGATAATATGATTGGCATCATTTCCATTTTGTAGGTTGTGAGGTGTTGTCGTGTTTTGAAGTGATTGTTGTGTTTCCAGAATGTCTTCTATGACTTTAGTGCTTTGAATGCTGGTGATCACAATTCAAAAGAGCAGTTGTCATCAACTATGTGATCGCACATATTTGGTTCACCGTGTTCTGAAGCAAAGGGCGTAGAGAGGACAAATCTCTATGAAGCAGACAGCATCCTGAAAAATTCCAGGAATACACACAGGTGTTGATTAGCATGCAAACAGTGATATGTGAAAATAAAAACAACTCCATTGTCATCTGCTACTGTTGGCGCAGAATTATGGGGGCTTTGTTTGGGGATAGAAAAAGGGAATGGATATTATTTAGTTCATAAAGGGCTAAATGTATTTTCTTAATAGGTAACACTTGAAAAAGTATTACCAACACATTTTTAATTCTCAGTGTTAAAACAGGTAGTAATACTCAGTTACACACACTCACTAATACCGATCAATCCAGAAATGCATATAAACTGATTAAAACTGTAAGTAATTATTGCCACCTGATTATAAGGTACAGTAGCGCTTCACCTCAATAGCTGTCACTAGATGACTGCAGCACAACAACACTGGCATTTTTTTGGTCTCAATTAGCTAATAGCACTCCATCCTCATATAGAAACAGACAGTGACTTCCTGTAGAAACGTTTCCAGTGCGCTCGTTGTTTTCTTTCACAGGGATTTGATTTCAATGAAGCATGCATTTAGCTGAAAACTCTCAAACTCTGCTGCTAAAATGCTTAAATGTGAATAATGTCAATGCAAATAACTAATATTTTGAATGGTTTTAGGAAATGAATGGGTAAGTTTTAACTAGGCAGCCATTTCAGAGTACGCTCAACGTCACAGTTAATGCAGACATAGCTATAAATAATTCAATAAAAGAGTGGAATTGTATTTATGTGGAATTGTGTTTATAGTCCACTGACTATATCCCTAATGTGAAAAGTTGGATTTATTCTGGAAAACTGGACCGTAAACATGATGGCTTCTGTTTGCGCCATTTTTAAATCTTCCAACCTTTCCTTTTAAAATTGTTTGAAACTCATTTGTACGACTCAGCAAGTCAGGAGATTCAGATTAATTTAGAAGGTTTGCCTGGAAGCTGTTGGCGATCTTCATTTAAGAGTCATTATTTGACCTTTCCATGTTGTTAAAACTGAAAGCTATTCTTGCCACGGGGTGATAACTGCATGCATTTGCATTTTGTTATTAAAATTTTAGTTGGATTTACACAGGTCAACATGGCATCTCCTGCCAACCAGATTCACCAAAATGAATGTTAGTCTAAGGAAAACAGCAAGTGGAAGTTCATCAAGCAGGAGTAGTGCAAGAGTAAAGAGCATCTATCCATCAGTCTATCTATTTATTGAACATGTTTTACTGTACAAAAATGACAACGGGCTGGAGTGTCTCCCAACTATTTGTGCAAGGCTAGGCACATGAGAACAAACACTGGACCAATTTAGAGTCACCCAGCTTTTGGATGGCATTGACTGAGTAAAAGGAAAAATGCAGTGAGAATACACAGACTACACAATTAGGCCCTCCTCACACAAAATGATCTATAGTATTAATTATGAGCTGAACTGCATGGCCATGTATACACACACAATACTGCTAAAATTGTTTTTTTTTCTCCAAAACATAAACCTAATTATGAATATTCTGTACAGTATATTCTTAGTTTAGAAAGCAAGATAGCATTTGTGTGTGTGGATGTGGTGTTGTTAATGTGGTGTCCAGTCTGTTTGTACATAAATGTGCTCTGGATTGGAATGATGTCCTGCCTGTGCATAAATGTACTTTTTGATCGCAACTTCCAGGCTGTCTTTATAGAAACTCTCTTTCTCTTTTTTTTAAATTATTAATGTTATTAATTATTAACGATAAGATTTGGCCTCTGGCTAATTACTATAAATTTTGAATGGAGTTTAAAATTGAAGATACAGTGGGTACGGAAAGTATTCAGACCCCCTTCAATTTTTCACTCTTTGTTATATTGCAGCCATTTGCTAAAATCATTTAAATAATTTTTTTCCTCATTAATGTACACACAGCACCCCATATTGACAGACAAAAAAAAGAATTTTTGAAATTGTTGCAGATTTATTAAAAAAGTAAAATTGAAATATCACATGGTCCTAAGTATTCAGACCCTTTGCTCAGTATTTAGTAGAAGCACCCTTTTGAGCTAATACAGCCATGAGTCTTCTTGGGAAAGATGCAACAAGTTTTTCACACCTGGATTTGGGGATCCTCTGCCATTCCTCCTTGCAGATCCTCTCCAGTTCTGTCAGGTTGGATGGTAAACGTTGGTGGACAGCCATTTTTAGGTCTCTCCAGAAATGCTCAATTGGGTTTAAGTCAGGGCTCTGGCTGGGCCATTCAAGAACAGTCACAGAGTTGTCGTGAAGCCACTCCTTCGTTATTTTAGCTGTGTGCTTAGGGTCATTGTCTTGTTGGAAGGTAAACCTTCGGCTCAGTCTGAGGTCCTTAGCACTCTGGAAAAGGTTTTTGTCCAGGATATCCCTGTACTTGGCTGTGATGAGCAGTGCCTGGTTGTCTCCACACACTGAGGAGTATGCTGGTGACATCACAGACTTGAAGGTAAGTCTGTCTCCACTGCCTTTCTCAAAGGTACTGAACTTGAAAGATGTCACAGGGTGAGGGTAAAGGATCTGATGGCTACCTTACATGTTCAACATCTGAGAATATAAGAGACTGTGAGGAACATAAAGTAGGATATATTATATATTCCTGTACTCAGCTGGTAGCTCTGGGGTCAGTAGGGCACCTAAAGAGCTCTGCATGCAACTTGTCTGAGTATGGAGGAACCTAGGAATAAAAGTAAGGTGTAAAGTTTTCAAAACTGGCCCACCTCCATATAATGAGGAATGTTTGATGGCTTTTAAATAAGTTGGATGAACTGACACATCTCATGGAAAGTCATGGAGAGTTGAGGTACTGTGGCATTTTGTGTAATGTAGAGCACTGGCATACACTCCTTATTTCAGACATTGTTTTAATGCTGGACGGGTTTAATTTGATTTGATTGAACAGAGTGGAAAAGGCAGGAGAGTGACTGCAAATTTAAGTGAACAAGCAATGGTATAATTAAAACTACAATGTGTAATCCAGATATTGAAATACTGTCCTACTGCCTAAGGAGGTAATTTACATCATTCTGGTTAATGTTTATTAACTCATCCGTAGAACTGATTCACTGTTGCCAATGATGAATCATTCTGACCACAGATTTCTAGTGACTTTACTACACTCCTTTTGTAGACACAACACACTAGCCCTGCTCTTTTCAAATGTCAATGCCTTTTAATGTAAACCTGTAGTACAACTGAGCAGATCTGACCACATTATACTGCCACCTACACACCTCTGGTTGACAGCAGAAGCTCTCTTATTATCCTAGCTACAAGTCTTTATGTGTGCTTAGGGGTTGTGGTTTATTAAAATATTTACATTGTTCTTGAGCTTCTATAACTACGGATTTCTCTACATTTTGGTTTATGCTGTAAATATAATTGTATATGACAAATAAAGTTTGATTTGATTTTATGCAATATTGCCCTACCTTTGTGTGTCTGAATGTGCCCTGTGACCGACTCTATCACAGAACATATTCACAAGATCACAACCTGCATTGGCTGCTGACTTTCGCCCCATGCTGCCCTGGTGACTCCAAACTACATTAACCAGAAGTTTAATAACCGATATTTGAATGAATGATTACGTTTAGGACAATGCAATAAACATTCTGGTAACACTTCAGTTTAGGTACAGTGACTTATATACTGTTATGTAACAAAACCTTAACAAAGGTTTCCATTGGTGATAATTACACTTACAAATCATAAGTAAATTCTTTCTTTGTCTCAATGTAAAATAGCATATTAATACCCTTTCATAAAATTACTTGTGAATATGAGGGCTTTGTTTAGTCTTATTAACCATTAATCAAGGAATCACAAGATGTATATCGAAGTATGTAATATTAAGAGAAATATTTGCTCTGACCATTCCAAAGTGAAGCTATTTTTAAACGCTAAATTGCAAAGATACATAACCACTTTATTGGTGCTTAATGGGTATTGTTAAAACCACGTGAAGCCTTTGTTAAGGTCTTGTTTCATAACAGTATATGAGTGACAGACATGTTTTGCAGTACCTAAACTAAAGTGTTACCAGCATTCTTACAGCATTCATTTTTGCATTGTTCTCTTCCCTGAAGACAGGCTTGGATCACTTCCACAGAGTTGCAAAATATATAAAAGTGACAGATTAGTGTAGAACCATTCAATATGTACAGTACAAAAATGTTAGTACACACATTTAAACATACAGTAAGAGAGTAATAATAAGCTCCATATGCTTTGAATCAACTGCTCCCAAAGGCAACATTTAGTTGACATCAGTTTGGTAAATGAAGCAAAATCTACAAGAGACGTGAAGCTAACAACATCAGCAGGCAATGAGCAGAAGTCAAGCAGGCAGAACAAAAAGTTGTAAGGCAAAAAATTATTAAAAGTCCAGCCATCTGCCTTCAGTCTCAGATCACGTGGTAGCTCTGCTATTATTAAAGTATGCCTTCTGTGCTGCCCGGTGTCTGTTGGTGTTCTCCTCCAATAAACTGGGATCCCCAGTGTATTCTCACTAAACCACACATCATGCAACATATGACAATATAAAACACTTCAGACATAATAAGGGCTAAATCAATTTATTTTCTTAATTGCCTTTTAGCGAACTGCTGCTCTGTTCAGGAGTTGTTCCTGTGTTGTGCCTGATGCTTTTTCTGGGACAGGCCCCAGCTTCCACACCACTCTGCTCAGGACAAACAGGTTTGACAATGAATGGATGGTTCATATAAGGAATTTTAAAGATGAAGTGCATCCTGAACAAAATGGTCAAGAAGCCTAGATAGGACACCAAACCATAACAGGAATGATACAGATTTGACACTGAACCCATCTTTAGACCATACAAATAAGCTCCTAGAGGAGCTCCACATGATCACTTATTTGTTTTCAGTCTGATGAGAGTTAAAAATGCAGTCTTGCAATTATTTAGAGTGACATCAATAAGTCCACCATATTTGTATCATAAATGAAGAGAATTTGAAGAAATGATGAGTGACAGGGAGAGTGAGAGAGAGTAGGAGAGATGCATCTATCATTACAAGCAAAAATGAGTAAAATGTAAAAACAATAGTATAATAAAACCTCATTTTTTATCCTTAGATGCATTTTAGTTCACTTGTACACTTTTCACTTTTGTATTTATATTTTATTTTTGTTTGTAATTGTGTATGGTGATGTCACTACAATGCTATTTTGTTTTAATTCTTCCAGAAGTAAGCAAGCATACCAAAAGTTAGAAGGACCATGAAATGAATCATAGCTGTAAGGGCTTTAGTTGAAACCGTGAAAGGTAATTTGTCTAAAGAAGGCAAGCTAGTAGTGAGAAACAAAACAAAGAGTCATAAACCAAAGCAATAAACAATGCAGATACATTAATAGCCACAAACTCAGACAATGGCTGTATCCATGGGATCTGGTTTATAAAGTTTTGCATGTATGACTCACCAGGCTAATTTGTACAACAAACAGCATTAAGAAAAAAGAAAACTGTATGTGCCAAAGTAGTGCAAAACTGTCAAAGCTTAATACATTAATAATGAACCGCAGTCGATGAGATGAGCGACAAACAAGATGCCATTGTGGCAGCATAAAATGTAGGTTAGAAATGGAAGACATGGCTCAGAAATGGAAAACATGGCTAGAGGATAACAGATTTGCCTTAACCTCAAAAAGATGGAATACTTGGAATGGTGTGAGCAAGTGGATGGCAGTATCTACATCGACGGTCAAGAACTTACCACTGAGTGCAAGTATCTCGGATCGCTCAGCCATCCGCTGTAAACACAACTTCTGATGCGATAAAATGTTGCCAGCTCACTGGAATCTTGTGCAACTGTAAAAAGCCAACATATCTGAAGAGGGATAAAACTGTGGTTTGACTGTCTGGAATGAACAAATTTTTGGCTGGAAACTACCAAACACGAACAGACATACCACTACACGGAGATGCAAATATTCCAGTATGCACTCAGCCTGACTCACTTTGACCATGTGATGTACAACTACAGTACATGCACAAAATAATGAAACTGGCACCAATACTTGATACAATGATATGAACACGTCGTCCAATGACCAAACAGTGGCTAAGATAACCATGCACTTGAGCCCAGAAGGTAAAAGATCACATGGGTGGCCAAAGAAACGCTGGTTCAACCGGATGAAGGAGGATATGAAACCTCTGAAGATGTCCTGAGCCAGACAAAATGGAGAAGGATAAGCTACCAAGAGGACTCCGTGCTAACACAAGTACTGCACAGTGATAATGATTCCCAAGATGCAGGATGATGCCAGGAAGAAGAATGCCCTAGTGAAAATGTGTGAAATAATTGAGGCATTGCAAGATTTGTGATTTTCAGAAATGACTTCCTGGACTTGAAATTACGAGGTAAGTGTTTGAGCTCGGTACATAGTGCTTGAAATAAGCGCCATCATGCCAGAGAATCACTGATCACATTAGAATGATAAACATTATAGGTGTATTGTCAGAAGAAAGACAATATGACAAAATTGACAAAAAAAGACAAAAGTGAATTTTGTGCTTAAAATCAGCTGGGTGCATCGACAGTGGAGTTAACAGGTGAATGTTCTCCTGGGAGGCCATATCAAAGTAAACCAGGGGTACTTTCTGTTAAACAACAGAGACAAAATAGTCATGTGCTGCCACTGAAATGCACCTAACAACCTACTAATAAGACCACACAAAATGAACACTTTGTTTGTGTGTTTTGAACTATGGGAACTCTATAGAAACGATTCAGGATGGAGAAATAAAAGTGGTGACATTAGTAAACAGTATATTATCAGTGTTTCACTGGAGTTGTTGTGCATTTTCTCAAGGTTATGGCTTGCATTTAAACTTTGTAAAAATCTAATCAAATCAACATAATAAATTAATGAGACAGAAAATATAGTGTTATAAATATTTTGCTCCTATTGGACATTTAATGTTTTTGTTGTGTTGTAATATGGAATCATCAATCCATTTATCCACTTTCTGAAGAGCTGGAGCCTACTGTACATCAAGTATAAAGCAGAATTCCACTTTGAAATGGGCATCAGTCCTATACAACCAGTGTGCATTTTATTAGTTTTTTTTGTATCGCTTAACACAAAAATCTGTAATATTTTAAGTAACTTGTAAGTCAAATCTCTTTAAGTCTTTGTAGGCTCCTAGTAACTTAAAATATGTAATTTATTCAGCAGATGCAGAGGACTTAATGTTTGACAAGTTAATTACCTTTTTCAGTTACTTTTTGTTCTTTCCACGTGTGTAAACAACATATTCTTTCATATTCCTATTCTGTCTTGCTATGTGCAGTGGCATTAAATTAGGGGAAGAACAGCGGGCAGGCAATGATTAATGTTCTAGGAGTCTCTCATCTGACTGGTGGCAGTAGAGAGATCCTTTTTGTTCATATTCTCATTATTTCATGTTGTGATTTGATCTAACAGAATGGCAACTCTAAATGTCTACTTTTCTTGGAGTTCTCTCAAGTCTCTGAATTACCTTAGCTATTCCTTAGAACAGCTCAAAGTGTACCAGACCAAAGTAATATACTGTAAGGGAGCACAACAGACAAGGGAAAGGTTTGGGGTTCCACCCTGTATATTAGTAACACTGGTTCAAAAATGTGAGAAATAATGAGTAATCTCAAATGACTGAGTACAAGACAGGACTTACTGGCTGTATCCAGCAGGGAGCTTTAGGTCCCTGGGAATGAGTTCTTTTGTAATTGCTGTGTGTTACATAATCCAAAACTATATAGATATGATATAATAAGGCAACACCCCTCACTTAGTGATCCAGCGATAAGAAATTTGCAACGTTCCTGCCAACTACACCATTTAGTATCCAGCAGAGAGTGCTAGTTCCCTGAGAATTAGTTCTTTTCTGATTGCAGCATGTTACATAACCCAAATCTATATAGATATAAAATAAAATGTGATACACCTCCCTAGTGATATGGCGGTAAAAAGTCACATAGGAGAAATAATCTTAGTTTTGTTTAATGACAGCTTTCACTGCATAACAGACGAAGGAAGCCAATGGCAAAACCCAGTTCGGGAGTGGAGGCCCAATGTATAAAGTCTGCCATTTTCACCATTGCAGTGGAAGGATTTTCAGGGTTGAAAGACGTTATCTCCCATCCGTCTGTTGGCTTCAAAGGTGAGCCGGGCAATATTCCATGGCTTTATACTCTTCTCCATGTGTAGGCCCCCACTTAGGTGAATCATGTAATTCCAAACAAGGCAAAAGAGGATACAGTTTCATGCTGACTTTGACAGACAAAAATAATATATAACAGTCTTCAGTCTGACTGCCCATTTCCCATTTGTGTCTATCTATCTTGCCTTATATTATAATACTTGCCTAGCAGTTCTATGTGGTGAACCAAAAACTGGCTTTGTGTCAACTGTGCATGTGACTAGAAAAAGGCAGATTTATAATATATATTTACACAGAGTACAGTGACATATTAAACCTATGCTTATTACACTGGCAAAGGCAAATGGCTGGCATTATAGGCAATGGGATGGAAGAGGAGGGTCAGTAGGAAGGTCAGTAGGAAGGTGTGATCTGGAGACAGAAGTGAAACCTGGTTTGGGTTTAGGTGGTTTTTCCTTCTGGTGATCTGCAGAGGAGTGAGAAAAGATAACCCCTGACCTGGCATTTTATCCTTAGTTAAGCCCATTGACCACCTCCCAGGCACACATGTGTGACAACATAATGGAAGTAAGATAAGACAAGGTTACAATATCTAAGATATTCAGAATATATTCAGATTCTTCTAAACTAACTAAAAGTAAAGAAGTGAAAAGTCTGCAGAATAAATATCTATTAATCTCATTGAGATTCTACTTTTTGACAGACATCTTAGAGAGAAATTCTGAACATATCTGCAAACTGTAATACTGATTCTACTGGGAAACTTATTCAGTTTCTCTCAGGTTTGATATAGGCCATAGTTAAAGGGGTATTTTCCACTCAGCTTTCACTAGGACTGTCTAGAAACCTGACTCTTCTTTTCAATTGATTCCAGTACAACTTTGCCCATCTGTTTTGGGTCATTAGCTTTGGTAAACTTTTAAATCAAAGTAACCAGTCTTTTAAGAGTGTAGCATATTCTCATCAGATTTTTCATACGTTTTAAATCTACATATCGCTGGTCTTCTGTGTGCTGCCAAAAAGGTAAATATTGATGAATTAATCAGTCAAGTTTACTTTCAAATACAGTGTGGCAAAATTGTCCCTAAAATCAATTTTGCATGTCATTAAATAGTTTTAAAATGCAAAAATCACTAAAACTATTTTTTGGGGTTTTGTTAGCTTTTTTGGGAGTAGAAAGTGACCAAGCTACCAAAGGGCAAAACCACTGTCCTCATCCACAGATGCCCTCCAGTGCTGCTGATGCTGCTCCAAAATTCTATGGCTTCATTCATTCAGCTCCACATGTTCCCAACTGCCTACTGCACTGCCTGCACCTTCACACTGCTAGTTCTGCCTCAAATTGTTACAGGTAACACTATCAGCACTCACTCTTCTTAACTCTTTAAGCTGATCCAAGTCAGGGTCCATTCAGAGACAGTCATGCACCTGGTAAACAGATTTTAGCAACAGAGATTTGTTTGCAGGTTATGTGCTCTCTAACCACACACCCCAATATTCTTCACCAGAATATACTTTACTATTCTTTTGCACATAAAGAAAAAGGTTGCAGATTCAATGAAAATACATACTAGACGTGCTACTGCTATACATTTAGATGGTCACAAAACACAATTTGTTTTATGATTTTTTTTGTAAAGTGAAACTCAAAGTTTAAGTGGTTAAGTAAGCTACAACACAAGTGCCAAAATAAATGTTGGGGTACCATCTGGGTCACCTCAATTAATAATGGTGCCCGTAACAGCAGAAATAGCACTCTGTGGCACAAAAAAACAAAAATTAGGCTACAAAAACACTAAGCTACAGTGCCTCTCTTAAGTGGTCAAGTCTGAGATAGAGCTCTGTCCTGCACTGAGCCTACAACCAAATAAGACACATTTATAATCCTACAGTTTCTTGATAATATCAAATTATCCTTGGTACTGTTTTAATTTCCATCTGCATATTAATATTTGATGTATTTACTTGTAATATCTTTTATACTTTTTGTTTCAAATGAAATTAATCGCTGTATTCATAAATATTCTTTGATGTGCTAAAGTCGTCTTCTTAAAAATTTTCTAATTTGGTTCAAAATATTTTATTTTTGATCTAGTTTCTTGTTTTATTTATTGTACTGATAGCTTTGTTAACACTAGGTCTCCTGCCCCATCTTTGTACGGCATAATGGTTAATGTTCAATAATGTTGATAAAGATAATTCAAAGTTGATTTAAAATTACTACAAATCTGCGACACTGTAGTGGCATCAAAGCCTAAAGTGGAATTGAATAAATATCTGGTTTTACAAATCAATATCTAATGTTTTGCTTTGATAGAAAATGTCCTATTATCAGTTAGTTTTGTTGTCACTTGTACAAAGTGCAATGGTTTTCCTGTCTGCAAGTATCTGGTCTTGTTAGTTATGTATAATATCAATTCCCCTATCCATCAATCCAACTATCCATTTTCTAAACCTTCTTATAATATGGCATCACTAAACGATAGGTAGTGTTGAGCAAACCAGCAAAGTTTTCTTTCATTTACAGTTTTGCTAAATTGAAAACTAAACTTTCCTTTGCATGTAATTTCTCAACCGCAAAACTAACTAAAAAGAGTATTTTGGAGTTTGAAATGTTTTTTGGGGTGGTTGAAAGAAAGGAGCATTACTCCTTAAGGGTCTGACAACAGCATACAACCTTTATGGGCTTGTATATTTCTCAGGAAAAGGTTCAGAAGAAAATAAATGGTCAAAAATGGTATTTTAGAAAGTCAATATGTTTTAAGTTATGGTAATAGAATTGTTATCCAGATGAGTTGATAAGAAAATGCAGCATCTGCAGCCTAAGATAAGATCCCACTTTGCCTGCTTTAAAATTGTGTGTGTCGATAATGGTGTTCTCCCATTAGCCTCAGTGCTCTCCTACTGCCTGATGGGAATTGTAGTCCCCACATCTGGACTGGTTTTTGGGTTGTCCTGCCTCCATTACAACCAGCCTCTTAATACACCATATAGCCGTCATTTTAAAGTGGACCAATGGCAACACACATGCAAATTTTCCAAAATTCACTTTAGCTATTTTGAATGTTAGGTGAACAAACAGAAAAACAAACAACTTACAATTTTATTTATACAGATGTTAATTTTATATGTATTTCTCAAATGATCAGTAAGAAAGCAAAATTTATTTAAAGAATTAAAATTATTAGAAGAAATATAATCATACAATAACCAAAACAACAAAAAAACAAAAGTTGATTTAGAAATGTTTTTTTTTGTTTCTACATTATGTATGTATACATGCATTATGTCTCTTTGTTACAATAACTTTACCCAGAAACAATACTTACAGTTATTGAACAGTTACTATAGGCACTATGTTTCACCACACTTTGGCCCACAGGTTTGAACAATTAGGATTCTCAAGCAGAATTTCTATTATTAATTTGTGTTTGGAGATAGATAGATAAGGCACTATATAATATATAGATAGATAGATAGATAGATAGATAGATAGATAGATAGATAGATAGATAGATAGATGGAAATGTTTGTGTCCCCAGGGGAAAATTTGGCTTTTTGCAGAACTTCCATATATATATATATATTGTCACAGGCGGCTGGGGGCCAGACCCAGCTGGGATGCCTGGAAGGCCCGGGAGGTGGCAATCACCCTGGATCCACGGGAGAGGAGCAAGGAGGCTCAAGCCCGTTGGGGCCTGTGGCCACCGCCAGGGGGTGCCCAGAGCCTCATAGAGCCCAGGAAACATTTACTTCTGCCACACCCGGGAAGATGGAAGAAGAGCCTTCCAGGGACGCCTGGAGTGCTTCCAGGTGCAAGAGCAGCACTTCCGCCACACCAGGAAGTGCTGCTGGAAGAGCGTCATCAAGCACCTGGAGCACATCCGGGTGGAAATAAAAGGGGCCGCCTCCCTACAATCTGGGAGCTAGAGTCGGGAGTGGAGCAGGACGAATCTCCCGTGGAGAAAGGAAAGGCGGCCAACGAACAGTGAGAGAAAGGCCAGGATTAGGGGTGATTAGTGCTGGGAGCACGGTGTGCTGTGCGGGACTGTGTTTGGAGAACTGTAAATAAACGTGTGTGTTTTATAAAGATGTGGCCTCAGTCTGGTAGTGTCCAGGCATGTATCACAATATATATATACATATATACATCAAAATGACTAAAAAGGAAGAAAATTAAAAAAAAAAGAAAAGAAAACTTCCAATGTGGTATTATGCAGGCATATTGCTGTTGGTATAAAGGAGCCCCAGTCACGTTTCTTGACACACTTCTGCTGAATTGGCTGAAAGTCTTCTGTTTTAGTTTTGTCAGAGACTGGATATGCAGCATTGTTCATAATGGCCCTCAGTTTAATTTTCATTTTCTGCTTTGCTACTCTTTTAGTTAGCTTGTTGATTCAGTTGGCATCTTTTGAATTGATATTGCCAGTCTAGCACACCACAGTGTTGAAAACTGATCTGGCTATCATAGAATTGTAGAATATGTGAACAATGTCACTTCCCAAATTAAGGAATGCAGTCTCTTAAGTCAAAAGAACCTGCTCTGCCCTTTCTTCTACTGTTCCTAGATAGATAGATAGATAGATAGATAGATAGATAGATACTTTGTTACTCCCAAGGGGAAATTCACATACTCTAGCAGCAGCATACTGATAAAGAACAATATTAAATTAAAGAGTGATAACAACGAAGGTATAACAGACAGACAATAACTTTTTGTATAATGTTAACGTTTACCCCCCCGGGTGGAATTGAAGAGTCGCATAGTGTGGGGGAGGAACGATCTCCTCAGTCTGTCAGTGAAGCAGGACAGTGACAGCAGTCTGTCACCGAAGCTGCTCCTCTGCCTGGAGATGATACTGTTCAGTGGATGCAGTGGATTCTCCATTATTGAGAGGAGCCTGCTCAGTACCCGTCGCTCTGCCACGGATGTCAGACTGTTCAGTTCCATGAGTACAATACAGCCTGCTTTCCTCATCAGTTTGTCCAGGCGTGAGGCGTCCTTATTTTTTATGCTGTCTCCCCAGCACACCACCCCGTAGAAGAGGACACTCACCACAACCGTCTGATAGAACATCTGCAGCATCTTATTGCAGATGTTGAAGGACGCCAGTCTTCTAAGGAAGTATAGTCAGTTCTGTCCTCTCTTACACAGAGCATCAGTATCCTCTGTGTTCTGAGACCAGTCCAACCTTTAATTGTTGTGGATTCCCAAGTATTTCTGTAGCGGTGCTACTGGTGAATGAAACTTTAACTCCCAGCAGACCCTGCAGTGGCTCTGATAGGTTGTCTGCTGAGGGTGCAGGGGCTACTGGGGACAAGGATGCCGGTGCAACATTTTAGAGGGGGCCACTTATATAGAGATAGGACAAGTCTTTTGTATTTCGTGTCTGTAGTTTCCTGTTTGTTTGCCTTCCTGTTTTGCTACCTGTGGATGGTTGTTTTTTCCAGGATCATCTCCTGTTTTGGGTGTATGGACTGTCTTCCTGCTGCATGAGGACTGTCTGAGGATTTATTGTTATCCTGCAAAGAAAGGAGCCCTCTTGATCCCATTCGCATGTCATAATCTCATCAGGAAATACCGGTAGGACTGACCTTTACCTTCATATACAGCGTGCTGACCTCTGGACTATCAACCTACTGTACACCATCTCATTTCATCAGTTGCTGTTTTTCATGGACTTCATCGTAAGTGGTTTTTGTTAATTGTTTGTTATTGTTAAATTTGTGTTTATTGTATATCGCCGTAAGGTGAACCAGGGTGGGATCGTTTTAGTGAGCGTAGTTATATATCGTTATTATTGTTCAATACATTCTGCCCTTTCTGTTTTATTACTGGTTGCTTTTTTGTCTCTTTGTCTCTGTGAGGGAGTGTGTGAAGTCAGGCCAAGGCTAGATGCATTCCTGGGATCCCCACCGAACAAATAAATCGATGGTGTGAATCTTAGCTGGGTTTTTTAGTCTGCTACACTTCTCGAAGTGCACCACCTCTACATCCACTCCAAGAAAAATGATCGGACATATTGGCTGTTTGGTGTGGTGAAAGATTATAACCAGTTCTTTGGTTTTGCTGATATTAAGGTACTAAGGTACAGACAATTCTCTTTGCACTAAGAAACTAAGTTCTCCAACTGAGTCTTCTTTCTGTCCCATTCCCTATATCAATACCACCAGATAAGTGCAGAATCATCTGAGATTTCTGCAAGTGACATGATCTGGTGTCATATTTATAGTCTGAGGTGTACAGGGTGAAGAGAAAAGCAGACATTCCTGCTGGTGCTCCAGTGTTGCTCAAATCCATATCATAAACACAATCCTAAGAGTCTCACAAACTGCAGTCTGCCTGACAGAAAGTACTTTATCCAGGACACCATCGGTTCACCTACGTTCATATCTCTGAGCTTACCTCTTAACAGAGATGACTGAAAGGCACTGGATAAATCAAAAAACATAATCCTCGTAGTGCTGCTAGTTTTGTCTGGATAGGCAAACTGCAGTGATAAAAAAGTTTAGGACCAAAAAATTTCAGTTGCTTAATATCTTACTCCTGTTCATCTCAGACTCTGTTACGTCTTATATATTATTAACTATACATATCTTTTGGGTTTCAAAAAACACTTTTGCTGTTTAAAATTCATCCACAGAAGACAATATTCTTCATCTTCTGTGTTCATCTGGGCTGACTTGTACGATGTTTGCTTTCTGTGTCACATTCATCTTTCAACACAAACAAACTGATAGGCAGCACCTAAAAATAATGTGCCTGTCTTCTGCTCAGTTCATTACAAAGACTTTTCACAGCCTTCTTGTTCAGAGTAGAACTGAATTTAAGAAAGTTCCTTCCAACATCACTGAAGGGTTGCCTTCTTCTTTAACTTCTAGTTTTCCCTTAAAAACACGCGTTTTCCCTTTGTACATAGAGTTATAAGGGTAATGTTAATGAGCAGTTTCTAGAGTAAATGGCCCATAAAAATATTAGTAAATGTTGACTATTGGATGGTAGTCCACTGCCTGTGAACACAGCTAATCTGGGTTTAATTGTTGGGATGGGATTCCACAAGTCAGCTCTCTGCCCACTCTGTTGCCCATCTGGTTTTATTTCTCGGCCATCTTTCTACTGTCATTCAGAGAACATAATGTTGAGAGCACTATTCTTAAATGAAAGGCCTCGAGTGCATAATGTTACTGTAGTGTCTGAAAAAGAATTTAGACCTCATACTTTACCAGTTTTACCTAGGTCATGGTTTACAGTGAAAGTGGCCTCATTCCTCTTCTACAAGCAGAAAACAATAACTGCATTTATTTATATAGCACAATTTCATGCAAAGAATGTAGCTCAAAGTTTTTACAAGATGTCAAAGAGGAAGTTACAAGAAAAGAAAAAACAAATAAGATTAGGTAAGAATAAAATGAATAAGTAACAAAGAAAATAAACATAGATATGTAATTAGTAGAAGGGTAGCATCCTTATATACAAACTCTTATTGTAAGTCTCTAAAGATTAGCCCGGCAATGAGCTCAGATGGCTGGTAGGACAGAAAAAACAACAAAAGACCACCCAGCCTCCACTGTGCTTTCTGCCTAACGTAGATGTCCTTATGTTGTTGCTCATTGTTCCAGGCTTCGTCCAAGAGGATTCGATGCAGTTGGTCTCATTGACAGCCAAGACACCCACCTTCATTCCAGCATCACAAGTGGCTGCACAGTGCCTCAGTCAGGTGGTGATGGCACAAAACGCCACCACAGAAGTAGAGAAAAGTACAGGTTAATACAAATTGTAAATCAATGAATGTTATAATAATACCATGTCTATATAGTCTAGTAAGAGTGCAACTAAAATGTAACTCCAAAAAGCCAAATTAAACAAATGAGTTATTAAAGTTTGTTTTAATATTCCACAATATTACCCTGCCATATCCCTAGTGATAAAGTATCCCAGTTCTTTGGTGCATAACAGCAAAAGGCTGCCTCACCTCCTCATGGCATTTCACAGCATCAGAGAAATCCTTTCACAAGATAAATCTGAAATAATAAATCACTTTGTTATTGAAATTGTACAGGATGTTGCTGTCTGTTTTAAGGATAGGCGACAAGTAAAAGAGAGAGAGCTGCTGAGGACAGGATGGGTTAAAATACTTGTTGATCCATTCATTTTCTAAAACCGCTTATCCATGCAGAGGGCAGCAATACTCACACCGCATCACCGTGCTGCGAATTACTTGATTATTACAGTTTTTCTCGATTGGTTTGGCTCATTTCTTGAAACCGAGATGACATTCTCAAAATAACATGGACAGATCTCCAAACCACCTTGCAAATGTTCACAACAGAATGGCATTTCTCATTGATTTCATCAAATTGCAAATGCCTTAGTACATGTCTCAAGTGTCTCAGTGCATCTTTGCAAATGGTTAAGTACAAGTAGCCTGCAGTTAGCACAATAAGCCCACATTTAGCACATTTTCCAAATAAATAGATCTTGCTGATCTAAACTGATTAGTTGATTCTCAGTCTAATGGTTGTTCTCTCCAAAACATGTCAGCATGATTTCATCGTGTAAGTCATCATATGCACAATAGTCTGTTCAATTGTCAAAATTAGTCAAGAACATAATACCATGAACACCATATATGAATTTCTTGGAACATTTGATAAATTCATGACAGTAATTGACAATCAGGTGAAATTAGAACTTGACCAACGAAGGAGGAGTTTCCCACATCTCAGATGACCAACCAAACAGTTTGTTTAGTTACCTGACAGGTGCTGTCTATTGTTGTGAATGCTGCCAAACGTGTATATATAGAGCTTGGCTAGGGCCAGTACCATTTGAACATGGAGGTACCTCACCAAGTAAATCAAGAAGGGCAACCTCCTGCTCGAGGAAGAAGAGGAGGAGGAGGAGGAGGAAGAGGAAGAAGAAGAAGAGGCGGAGGAGGAGGAGTGAGGATGCGTGGTGGTGGAATAGGGGGAAGAGGCCGAGGAGCACGAAGACACCATGCTGTCCCGGATGAGATTCGGGCCACAATTGTAGACCATGTGGTTAACCATCGCCTGACAATGGCAGAGGCTGGGCGCCGAGTGCAGCCTAATGTGCCTCGCTCTACTGTCTCCTCCATCATCCAAACCTTTCGCAGGGAAAACAGGTATGTACTCAGTCAATGATGGAGTCATTACAGTATACAGTACTGTGCATACTGTAAAGCAAGACATGTATAAACTCTTCATTCCGTGTGTGTGTGTGTAGGCCTACAGTACTGTAATATATTACCTCAATGTGATGTTGCAATATGATGTTACAGTACAGTAACTCATTCTGTAACAAATACGGCATACATTACGAATTGTCATACAGTGTTGTCCTTTGACTTCTACGTCTAGGATTGGACGACAACCTCACATGGGTGGCAGAAGAAAACTTCTCAATGAACAACAAGAACAAGAGATCTGTAACATGGTGATTGCAAATAATGCTCTCACTTTGAGACAGATCCGTGATGCAATCCTTCAAGACAATGCCATATTCCAAAATGTCAACTCTATCAGCATCTCCACAATAGACCGGGTATTGAAGAAGCATCAGATGACCATGAAGCAGATTTACAGGGTACCATTTGAGAGGAATTCTGACAGAGTGAAAGAGCTGCGGTACCAGTATGTGCATGTAAGTCAGTTATTGGTTGTCTATTATAGTAACATTACAGTAAGCAGTGGTTCCCAATTTGTTTGGTTTTCAGTATCCTCTTTACCTTTAGAATCCAGCTTTATCTGACTACAGCATTTTGCCTAAAACTGCAACAGTGTTTCTCCCTCTTTGTGTCAAATACTCCCTGCAGTGCCTCTGCATAGGCCTGTACCCCAGGTTTGGAACCACTGGAGTAGTGGCCAGTAGCAGGCTATATTGAACTTGTGGAGGAGAACATAGAACAATCCCATGTAATTTTCTATTTCTGTTGTGTATGACTCCTCTATATGACTGATTTGATTTTTTTTACTCTATTGTAGAGAATAATGGCATTGGAAGGGAATGAAACATCTCACATCCTTGTATTTGTCGATGAGGCTGGTTTCAACCTGGCCAAGGGCCGCAGACGTGGCCGTAACATCATTGGTCAGCGGGCCACGGTGGATGTCCCAGGCCAGCGAGGGGGCAATTTAACAATGTGTGCTGCCATATCTGAGAATGGTGTGGCCACACACATCCCCAGTTTAGGCCCATATAACACTCAAAGCTCCTCATTTTCTTGGACCGTCTTTATACACATCTGGTCCCAGAAAATGAGAGAGGTCTCGAAGGGCCTCACCTACCACACTATGTGATCGTGTGGGACAATGTAAATTTCCACCGTGGGCGCTCATCAGGGCCTGGTTCACCACCCATCCAAGGATGCTCATGGAGCTACTACCACCATACTCTCCTTTCCTTAATCCCATTGAGGAATTTTTTTCCGCTTGGAGGTGGAAAGTCTATGAACATCAGGCTCAAGACCAGAGATCCCTGCTCCATGCAATGGATGCTGCATGTGAGGACATTACAGGGGATCAGTGTAGGGGATGGTTGAGACATTCTTGCCGTTTCTTCCCTCGCTGCATCGCAAGGGAAAATATCCGCTGCGATGTGGATGAGAATCTATGGCCAAACAGAGATCAGTTCGTGGATGGCCAGGAGGATGAGGATGGTGGCCAGGAGAGGGACGGTGACGACAACAACCAGTGAAAGTTACCTTAGTTGTGAAACTTTATTTACTGTAAGCCCTACTGTAGGCTAGATATAATTTTTCTTGTTTTTTGTTTGTGTTTATATTTCGTACATGTACAGAATACTGTATACATTTTTATGTACTCTAATGTATGGAAGTTACTTTATGTGTGTCAATAAAAATGATTACAATTTCCTTGGAAGTAGGAGTGCAGTGTGTCTGATGTCAAACTTTGGAGGCTGCTCTTACTGTAAAATCCTTTTTTCAGTTTTATACATAATTGTATTCTGTTGGCTAGACCTCTGCCATAGTGACAAAACATCTAGGCATTTTGACTTGCAGTGCTTACACGATGCCAAAGGGACGATGCATTTTGGGGGCACTAACTATTTAAATGGGAAAGGAATTTAGTTTTGACACATGGGTAAACTATTTTGGGAGAGATACGAGCTTTTGCAGGTGATCCATGGTGTTGTGCTAAACCATCCAGGTTATTTTGGAAAAACGCACTAAGTGAATGCAAATGAGCCAACGCAATTGAGAAAGATCTTTGACATTTTGATGGTACTGACTCTTTATATGGGAAAGGAATCTATTTTGAAGCATGTATGAACAGTTTTGGGAAAGATATGACCTTTTGCTAGTGAGCTGTAATGTTGCGCAGAACTGTAAGACTGTTTGGCCAAATGATCTTATAGTTTTAAGAATGTAATTTCTGTTTCAAGAAATGAGCCAAACCAATCGAGAAAAACTGTAATATATGTACATTAGTTGTGGCATTAAAAACACAAAATACTCTTTATTTGAGATTTAGTTTAGCAGCAAAGTGTATCTGGGGAGCCACATTCTTGAATGAAAGTGCAGTTGTTTTGTTATACATGTACCTTTTGTGAAAGTGTTTATTTGATATGTGGACTTCAGTCTTCATATATTATATATTTCGTGTCAAAATTTTGTTGTTAGTACCATAACATGAAAAAAGTTTCTCTTTTAGCGGTGTTCAATATTTCTTGCGTTTCTCCCATTTCCTGTCATCCTATATTTACACAGGTCATTGTTGACACGGAACACACATGAAATGCATGTGTTCCAAATAATGATACATTATTTACTCTATATAGCTTCAGGTACATCACCCCAAAGATAATCAAGACTTGGGAGAGCATTTTGCCCGAGTTGAGCTGTGGCGGTGGGGGGAATGGGATAGCAGGCTGCTTGCTGCTTGTGCTGATCGACACATTTACAAAACAAAGCCGCTAATGGAGAGGTTTGAAGGAATTTAAGGTGGCCCAGTATTACAAGTTTTTTCGTAGGCTTCAGGGATTCTAGTGTTAAACTCTGCTCATGGGTTAAATATTTCTATTTCTGAAGCCCAGATCCTGTCTATCATGTTTGCCTGTATGATGTCCCAGGAATATTTATGCACACGCATTGTTTTTGTCCTTCTGTTCTGGCTTTGTGGTCTCTAATCTCCCACTCTCCTTTTTCCCATGTATCAGTTACTGTTCCCTCCATGCCACATATTCTTAAACTCTTAAAAACTTTCAGACCTTACTTTCATTTGCACCAACATACATTCCTATGTTTTGACATGGTAGCATCGAAATTTCTCCTTGCTTCGAAAGTCCAGACTTGATTACGTTTAAGATCTGACTGCCTACCCTTTTTAATTTGATGCTTTTGGAGCTGTTTGCATCACAAATTAATGGAACATCCAGCATCTCCATTTATGATGGAATTCTGCTGCTTCCATGCTTAAATTTTCCATGAGCTGTCGCTTCATTGGTTGGGTTTAGTGGTGTGGCTGGTTAGCACCGCTGCACATGAAGGGGTGCCATTTGGGTTTATTTCACGTATTGATTGAATTTTTGTTCTGTCATGTTGATTTCCTTTGATTTTATTCATAAAAATTGATCACAAAAAAGGACATAATGCATAATTCAAAAATTATGTGTCAGTAATGTGGTGAGGCTCCCAGGCTCTTTCAGGATGTGACATGTAACAGTGATCACTTCTGAACAGCGTCCAGTATGGTAGCCACTAAGCCACAATGCCCACATTCAGCTGTGTGCAAAATCTGACACAATTTAATATGTTTCTAAATAATCACCAGCATCTAGTGTTTTCAACTCTCTAATTTTACATTGTCTCATCCTTAACCTTATGTGGTGTTTTGCTTTATAACTGGAAAAATGAAATCCATGAACAGTGAAAAGTCTTAGGATTTAAAGCATTATTCATAACAGTAATTACAGATAATAAATAAAAAAAACTTCAGCTGGCCTTCAGTCATCAAGGTCTTTATTCAGTCAATCAGTTTCCATAATAAAGCGGATGGCTTTCCCCTTAAATAAGCACCATTTTGACAAGCTGCTATATTTATGGTTGAGCCTGACCTTGGCTGTCTACTCACTTTCTGTGATCCGTCTGCAGACATGAAATGTCCTCTTGAGCAGCTGTCAATCAAACGCCTATTAATCATCGTGGCTCAGGCTGCACTGAATACTGAATATATCCCTGTCAAGTGTTCTAAAGTTAAAATTACAGATGCATTCACTGTTAAAGCTGACTGGTCTTTCCTACTAAATGTACCTCAATAAAATGACAAACTTAATTTTGTATTTATAATTGTATTTATAATAATTATCTGCATATGAATATTTAAAAATCATCATATGCAACAGAGTGGTTTAGTTTTTGGAGATTATCTTAACATTAATGTAAACGTTTCTGGACATGTATGTTCTCAGTTTTTTTTATTTTTTATATTTTTTAAGGTTTGACTCTTCAATTTATTGACTTAGAACGCTCAATTTGCAATTTTTAGTTTTCAAACTTACAAAATTATTCATAAAAAATTGGCCTCTTCACAAAAATTACTCTTCGGTCAATACCTATATGATACCTGAAGGGGGAGCTCTGTCACCTATTATTGTCCCACTGGTAGCCTGTTTAAGTCCTTTTCTGAAAGGATGGCCAGCTCTTTCATGCAGCCTCATTGTAACACATGAACAGCTTTAAATACACTGAAGATGTGGAATGTTTTGTTTAAAATTCAAAGGAAAAAAAAAAACCTCTTACATATGTTCTTACAAATGTTTTATATTAAAATTATCTCATTTAAGTTATCAGATGTAAATCAATTTCTAAATGAAAAGTACTGTATAGGCCATTCCATCTGTCGGATTCTTCTTGTACTTTACCGTTTTCCTAATGAATGCAATACAGAATGGATATTAAATAAATTATGAGACTCTATGGCAGGGTTGTTCAATTACAATTTCAGTTGGGCCAGATTTTCAAACCAAAAAATTTAGCTGGGCCAAACATTTTCAGCAGCCAGTAAGCAGCAGGTAATGACATATTTTAAATCAACAAAGATAAGTATTTAAGAACAAGTAATGTTTATTCATTGTTTCTCTTTTATATTTGATCTGACACAGGCACATCAAAAACGTAAAAAATAGCAAAACAATGTTATAAATGAGCTGAATCTTAGGTAGCAGCAATATGTTTTCCACTTTTGAAATAAAAATTAAACATTTTGCTCACATCTGACCCAGGCATATCTCAAAGTGCATAAAATCAAAAAAGTGCACAGTATTAGTATTCGCAATAACATTGGTTTCTCTTTTGAAATATCAGATTCTCCCGCAATTTAAATGGGTGCTCATGACAGGCAAGGGATTTTTTTTTAAATAGAACTGAAACTATTTTGTTCACACAGTTTTAATCACTCATATGACAGAGGTTACATTTGAATTCCACAAAAAAGCCTTTCCTATTGAAATTGTTTCCCCACCCCTCCTGAAAAAAACTACTTGAGTAAAAGTTTAAGAGCAAAGCACCATGTATGGCGTGAAAGTGGATTACTACATTTATTTTAATGATTTGTTTTCAAAATGTTTTTGCACAGAATTCTTGGGTGTCAAGTCATGAATTATTAATTATAATTATTACTAATTAACAGAACATCGTGCGCATGTGAAAATGACTGAAGTAACAACTAAAAAAGTGGCATTTATTATACCATTTTAACAAAGTTTATTGTCCACCATCATATAAAATGAAAGTAATACACCTGCAACCTTTAAATGGAGACTTCATCACATCTAACAGTGGACAGGCGACTGCTCATACATGTTTACTGACGGACAGGCCAGCATTTTGCATGAAGTATGTGTTAAATCGAAAGAGATACAGTATGCAAAAATGCACAAACACAAGGAGATCGGTGACAATCACACCTTGTGCCTGTGCAAAATCAGAAGGGACAACTGAATTCCACAAGGCACAAATCTATTCATAAAACATGAACCTATGTGATGGATAGAAGAATTTCAAATGTTTTGCATGCCCACCTTTTGTTTTGATGACCGGTTGCATCATATTCAGCCCTTCATTCATTGTTCTAGCACAAGCGTAACCAGCCTTTCATTGAAATTCACCACGGCTGTCCCATCAGCAGCACCGTGTACTTAGAAATATTTTCCTGTGCGCGTCTCCAAGTCTGACGTATGGCATATAGTGACCCTTAAACTAAGTGCTGTTTGAAACAGAAGAGTGATCCCAGGGAGGCAGCCGAATCCAGGCTCTTGTAAACTATGACGTTTATTAGTCCAATACCATCTACTAGCCAGAATAGACATGTGGAGGCCACTAGAGGGCAGTAGCACCATGTTAGTTAAACAACAACTGCA
The DNA here is from genome assembly GCF_016835505.1 of Polypterus senegalus. NCBI lineage: Eukaryota > Metazoa > Chordata > Cladistia > Polypteriformes > Polypteridae > Polypterus > Polypterus senegalus. The sequence continues at coordinate 265,799,774 of NC_053156.1, forward strand.
GGTGGTCTAAGCTAGGCCAGTGGGCAACTACAACAAAAACAACATTTATTTGAATATCACATTTTCATACATGAAAGTGCTTTTACAATACTTAACATAGTTTAAACAATAAATTAAAAACAGTTATTTATAAAATAGCAATAGAGAGCCCAGCTTAATTTCAAACAATGGTCAGTTGGCTAGGAAGAACAGGAACATAAAAATTCCACACAAAATAATTATGTTGGGTGCAAAGGCCAAAAGACCACCCAGACCCTTCTGTGCAGTCTACAGTCCATACATGTGTCACCATTAACAGGATAGTCTTATAAACTCTCTTCATCTTCTCAACATCTCAGGTAGTTGCAACATACTTAGACCAGGATGGAGCAGCACATAGTACCACCACAGAGGACTGGAAAAGAAAAAAACACACCAAGGAAATGTTATTTATAGAGTACAGTACAGTAATCCCTTGCTATATCGCGCTTCGACTTTCGCGGCTTCACTCTATTGCGGATTTTAAATGTAAGCACATCTAAATATATATCACGGATTTTTTGCTGGTTCGCGGATTTCTGCGGACAATGGGTCTTTTAATTTAGGTTACATGCTTCCTCAGTTTGTTTGCCCAGTTGATTTCATACAAGGGACGCTATTGGCGGATGGCTTAGAAGCTACCCAATCAGAGCATGTATTACATATTAACTAAAACTCCTCAATGATATAAGATATGCTTCCTGCGCGGTGATTGGTTGTTTGCTTCTCTCTATCTTTCTCACTCTCTCTGCCTGACGGAGGGTGTGAGCAGAGGGGCTGTTTGCACAGAGGACACGGACGCTCCTCTACAAAATGCCGCTTTATCGCGGTGCTTCTGTATACTTAAAAGCACGTATTGATTTTTTGATTGTTTGCTTTACTTAGTGAGCGCTCTCTCTGACATTATCTGCTCCTGACAGCGCTCCATTAAAGATATGTTTGCATTCTTTTAATTGTGAGAAAGAACTGCCATCTCAGTTTTGTAATGGAGCACAGTTTAAACTTTTGACTAAAGGGTGTTATTTCATGTCTAGAGAGCTCTAATAATGTTAACAGTGTGGGAGAGTTTATAAGGGCTTAAAATATATAAAAATAACCATACAAACATATGGTTTCTACTTCGCGGATTTTCACCTATCGCGGGTCTGGAATGCAACCCCCGCGATCGAGGAGGGATTACTGTACTGCATTTACCACAATAAATCCTTCTAAGGTCATCACCAAACTCGGGGACCCACATCTGGACACTTCATTGTGCAGCTGGATTTTTAACTTCTTGACAGGTAGACCCCAGGTAGTTTGAGTGGATGGTCACACTTCATCATCCCTCACTCTCAACACAAGTGCTCCACAGGGTTGTGTTCTGCGCCCTCTGCTGTACTTCCTTTGCACATATGGCTGTATGGCTGCACATGACTCTAGCATCATTATCAAGTTTGCTGATGACACAGCTGTGGCAAGTCTGATCTCTAACAACAATGAGCAGGCTTTCCTGGATAGAAGTGGAGAGTCGATCACATTTGTGTCAAGACAATAGTCTACTCCTGAATGTCAGCAAAACAAAATAATTGATTGTGGAATTTGGAGAAACAATAGTGGCACTACAACCCCCTCAGTATCAATAGCACTCAGGTGGAGAGGATGAACAGTTTTCAATACCTCAGCGTCCATAATATAGAGGGCCTGATCTGGTCCAAACATATTGGCACTCCGATGGAAAAAGTACAACAACAACATCTTTACCACCGCAGACTCCTCAGGGATTTTAGACTGCCCTCTCAATTACTAAAAAACTTCTACATATCCACCATTGAAACTGTCTTGACTAGAAGTATTACTGCCTGGTTTGGGAAAAGTGCACTGCAGGAACACAAGGTACGGTCGGCTGAATGGGTGTGCACTGGATGTGCACTGTCTAACTACTAGGATATCTACACCAAGTGATGTTGGATCAGGGCAAAGAAAATTATCAGTGATACCAGCCATCCCAACAGCAGGCTTTTATTTGTACTGCGGTCAGGTCGATAGTACCGCTCCCTAAAGCCCAGTTCAGAGACTGATGAGGAGCTTCTGTCTGGTATGAAGGAATGCCGTAGTGATGCTAGAAATTTAGGTGATCAAGAGAGAGGCCAGATAAAGAGGTGGGCTTTTGGTAGTTTTTTTGAAGTCTTGGACTGTACTGGCAAGGCATATCTCTAATGGTAAAAAGTATTCCAGATTTTAGGAACAGAAAGCCACCTTGCCAGTTCTTTTATGCTTCACTCTTATACTCAGCAAGCCATTGTTAGAGGATTCAAGATCACAATTAGAAATGTAGCAGGACAAGCAGTCCAAAATATAAGAAGATGCTACATTGTTTAGAGCCTTGTATACAATAGCATTTTAAAATCAATCCTGAGATTTTCTGTTTTTAGTTAAAAGCTTTGCTACTCTGTCTTGGACAAATTGCAGCTGATTAATATAATGTTTGGTAATCCTGATAGGAGTGCATTGCAGTAATCGAGACCAGCAGTTCCCAAGCTTAGCCCTGTATAACCACTATGGCTGCAGGTTTGAATCCCAGCCAACTTTACTTTTAACTGAACTCCTAACCTAATTGAGCAAGCTGTTATTTCCCTGTCCCTGTTCTTGCTAAAAAAAGTGGATTTTTTAATTTTTATTTGTAAGCATTTCTTTATGTTACATATATACTTTAATGTTTTGTCTTTATTTTTAGGATATTCATCATCCTTATCATGATTTGCATTTCACCTTTCTAGGTACACTGGCCATTATTTACTATGAGCACACCAGAGGGTCTGACTTTCAAGTAGCTGCAGCCTTTCGTCATTCTGTATTGTCTTTCTTGGTGTCTACTTCATTGTTTGTTAACTGTCGTTATTAGAATGCAATTAAGGGAACAAAAAGGTGAACTAATTAGTAAATGACAAAAGAGGGATATGTGCTATGACAAAAATTTAGATGTTTCTAAATGTATTTTAATTGTAAATTCCACACTGCTGTGCTTTTTGATTGCAGAAAAAGAGAAGAAGAAAAAATAATAAAAAACTAACTAATTAAACAATGAGATCAATTCAAGTTAAAATAACTGACTGATTGTTGAACTGGTTGATACAAAACCTTCAACTACAGTGGTCCTCCAAGATTGAACTTGGAACCGACGACTGGAGAGATATGCTCACATATTCTCTTTTTTGGACTAATTGCATGGTAATAATCAAGCCTTGACATAATAAAGAGGTTTGGGGCAGCCTCCCGTCTAATTGAGATTTGGCTGCCGATGCAAGAAAAAAGTTTGACTTTACAGACAAGAGTCCACAACAAAAATGAATAGGTTAGGAAAGATGGTGGATATATAGTTGAAAAACAGGAAGAGTTGGGATCTTGGGACTGGACCTGGAAATGAGGTCATCAGGCTGCGACTTCTTGGGATGTGAAAATTACATCATTAGGAGGTGGGCTCTTCTGGTGCTCTGGAAGTGATGTCTTCTGGGGTGGAACAGGAAGTGACGTCATTGGAGCCAGGAGGAATTTCCCACATTCGGTCTACAGGGAGATAAAAGATAGGATTCTGCCACTGACTTTATGTTTTTAAATGATCAAGCCTAATAATGGCATGTACTGTAGATTGTATAATCACCACAACTGACTAATAATTTTCTTCCTATGATATAAGAGGGAAACCAACTCAAGGCACTGCCAGAAAGTCCAAACCGCTGTCTAAGTTGGTCAATAAGAATGTTGTGCTCCATAGCAAGACTAATGTCTCATTAGGTAAGGAGACAAACAAAAATGTAAGATGCATGTTTTGCTTAGGTAGTGATGTCAAAAAAAGACATGATAAAGCATTTATAATGCACATGCTCAGGGTGAGTTTATGTCTCCAATTGTATTCTTTCTGAACTTTAGGTGTATAGGACCTTTACACAGCAAGGGCTGGTTTGTATCTCAGTCACAGTTTTACCAGGATTAGGCCGCAGCCTCCAAAACACTAAACTATATTGAATGCATTCAATAAAGGATGGATGGGTAGATTTTTTTTCAGAGACAGTACCTTTATGGTGTTATTTTAAGCAAACAAGAATGTAATACAATAAAGTCTAACAGAATAAAGGTTAATACAAGCCAGTTGTGAAACATAAATGAATAGTGGGAGTTGGAAAGGACTGCAAATGTGTTGACATTAAATAAAAAAAAAATCAATGGAAAGTGCATAATAATAATAATGAGATGGTTCATACATATACATAAATATTTTCTAAGTGTAAATTTGCATACTGAGCATAGGCGGTATGGTGACACAATGGTGCTCACTTCTACCACACATTTCCAGAGCTTAGGCTTGGATTTCTGTCCCACCAGGATACATTCTTACTTTCTGTGATCCTTCAAAGCAAAAACTGTCTTAGAAAATTGATTATGGGATATACACACGTGATCATAGTACATGGCATCTTTGACAAGGCAGCTAATATAAATGAACCTTGGATAAAGATATCTCCTTGGATTTACTGCTTTGCCATCTAAATTTCTATTTAAAACATCTTGTGCTGCTGCTGCTGCTGCTTGTGTGAAAGGAGCTCTAAAATAAAGGCTGATTGACTTTTTGCTGATTAATGTTCTCTAAGAGAAGGCTAAAGGAATTAAACTCTTTAAAACTTAAACAGGGGAGTAATCCAGCCTTTCAAATTCTCAAAGGTATTGATAAAGCCGATCTGGCAGAGCTGTTTAAGTTAAATAGTACATCAAGTACTCGAGAGCACCAGTTGAAATCAGGGGAAAATATATCGAGGACAAGAAGCATACCTGGAACAAACTAGCAAACCGTGTAGATGAAGAGGAAGAGTCTGAGAGCTTTTAGATGTGTCTGGATGAAGTTAAAACAATTTAGTTATTAACCAACCAAAAACTTAATAGAATGAGCGACGTCCGCTTGTCCGTAATGATAAGAATTGGCAGAGAGCGTGAAGGGTTAGGAATCTACTGGTGAAGCATTTAATAAACAAAAGTAATGCAAAGAGAAAGAGTTCACAGCCTCTGGAGACTATGCCTGTCATCTCTCAGTGATTCTATCTCCAGTCAAGTGCTCTGTTTTCTGTGGAGCTCTGTGCTCGTCAGTTGTGGGTTCACATTGAACGTCGACTTGTCGTTCTTTATGCAGCTGTCAGGTCAGAAGAGGTGGGACCTCCAAACAAAACCTGGACTCGACATCACAGTTTGGCTTGAGACTCATCTCCTGGTCTGCTGGTGACACCGAAGTCGGCATTAGTGACCGCTGACTCTTACATGCTTACTTTGCTAAAGCCCCAGCGATGCTTCCCATGTGCATATGTGTGACATCTGAACTACCTTTGGACTTCTCTTTAGAGACAAAAAATGAATCCATACAAAAGGACTTTGCTTTTTCTATTATCTTTATGCAAGTGCATACTGGTTTATTTGTATCTAAAATATTTGGTATGTCATTTTTTCTTTCTTTTTTTATTTTATCATTTGTTTTTCTTTACTTTTTTTGTTTTCATCTTGTAAACACTGAGCTATATCCTTTCTATGTGAATATGCTGTACAACTAAATGTTGTAGTTGATAGTTGCCAGACTGTCTCCGCTGCCTATCTTTGGTGATTGTTTCCTGTGAGTGAATGATATTTCTTCCAAAATTAACTATTAGCTTCTTAGTGTTTGTCATGTTTACAACAACATTTTTTTCAATAGCACATTTTCATACAAATGATGTAGCTGAAAGTGCTTTACATGATGAAGAAAGAGAAAAAAGACAAAATAAATAAGAAAATAAAATTAGGGATTACTAATTAACATAGAATAAAAGTAAGATCCGATGGCCAGGGAGGACAGAAAAAAAAAACAAAAACTCCAGATGGCTGCAGAGAAAAATAAAATCTGCAGGGGTCCCGAGGCCACGAGACCACCCAGTCCCCTCTAGGCATTCTACCTAACATAAGTTACCTCAATCAGTCCTCATGGTATTCAGGCTTCACATGGAAGAACTTGATGATGATGGTCATGTGGACCTCTGGCATTTAATCCATCAATGTAGGAACATCACGGTGCTTTGATTAGGTGGTGGAAGTGCAGATCGCCACCACAGAAACCCAGGAAAAGAACAGCAGAGAAAGTAGGGGTTAGTATGGATTTTGGAGCCACCATGAATAATAATGATAATTAAATGAATATACAGAGCATCAGGATTAAACTAAGATGAAGCTATGAGAAAGCCATGTTAAAGTAATGTGTTTTCAGCAGTGTTTTAAAGTGCTCTACTGTATTAGCCTGGCGTATTTCTGTCAGTAAGCTATTCCAGATTTTAGGTGCATAACAGCAGAAAGGCGAATAACCACTTCTTTTAAGTTTAGCTCTTGGAATTCTAAGTAGACACTCATTTGAAGATCTAAGGTTACGATTTGAAGTGTACGGCAGCGTTTCTCAACCTTTAAGTATTTGCGACCCGAGTTTTCATAACAGTTCTAATCGCACCCCCTAACGTTTTTTTTTGAAACCCTAATAAAATGTATTCCTATATTTTTTGCTGCTGATACACCGCTACAAGTTTTATTATACCTATCTAACTTTTATCGACATTTATCTAACTCTATATTCATTTTTCTAGTATCAGAATGTAGTTTAAGTTAATTTGTTTTGGTTTCAATAGATGTATTTTTCATATTTTCGATTCTTGTTTTCTTTTTTTCACTTCTTTGCGCCCCCTTTTTTGTTACTGCCCCACAGGTTGAGAATCGCCGGTGTAAGGTATAAGACATTCTGGAATACAGTATAAGATGGAGTGAGATTATTTAAGGCTTTGTAAACCATAAGCAGTATTTTAAAGTCAATTTTGAATGACACAGGTAACCAGTGTAGTGACATCAAAACTGGAGAAATGTGCTCGGATTTTCCTTTTCCTAGTTAGGATTCTAGCAGCTGCATTCTGCAGCCATTGCAATCGATTGATGTCTTTTTTGGGTAGTCCTGAGAGGAGTGCGTTACAGCAATCTAGTCGACTGAAAACAAAAGCGTGAACTACTTTCTCAGCATCTTTCAATGATATAAGAGGTCTACCTTTTGCTATATTTCTTAAGTAAAAAAATGCTTTCCTAGTAATCTAATTAATATGTGATTTAAAATTCAGGTCAGAGTCAATAGTTACCCCTAAATTCTTTACCTCTGTCTTGACTTTTAAACCTAATGCATCAAGTTTATTTCTAATAACCTCATTATATCCATTTTCCCCAATCACTAAAATGTCTGTTTTCTCCTTATTTAGTTTGAGAACATTACTACTCATCCATTCAGAAACACAAGTAAGACATTGTGTTAGTGAAACAACAGAGTTGGGGTCATCAGGTGCTATTGATAAAAGACTCATCACACCATTTAACAAAATCATCTACCACTGGACCGTAACTGGTTTCATTCTCTTTCAGCAGGCTTTCAACCAATTGGACATCAGCAAATTTTAATATTAACTTGTTTTCTAATTTACTGTGACAAAGTGAGTACAAAATAAGTAAAGGAACACACCTCTGAGGGGACACTGTGGATGAAAATGGCATGTCAGACAGACAACTATTTACATTCAGTCATTGAGTCCTGTCCTGGCAGTAATTGAACTTTACCTGTAAAGTGACCAGGAATTATAATTACTATGGAGAGGTCCTCGATAAAAAAAAAACAGTGATAGGCAGGGTGGTGGCCCTGTTAGTGCTCCATTCAGTGTTCAATCCCACCGCTGACTCACTGTGCAGCAATTGTAAAAACATGAAAACAATTGAGGTGTGGGTGGAAAATGTGTAGGTGGGTTGTTTACTGTAGAAAGATTCTATTTAAAATGACATTCTTCACCAGCATGACCAAGTGATTAAGAAAATAGACTGTGAAGCACTACACAGCAAGTCGCTTTTGATAAAAGCTTTAGCTAAATAAGTAACAGCAATGCACTGCAAGGCGCGTCGATCGAAGAGTAAACTGCAGTGTCTGAAGCGGCCACGAGGTGGCAGGCGGGCACAGCTTTTGTCTGTTGTTATCGCGGCCCTGTGTTGAATCTTCGCCTGCTGCTAGCTGTGTGAAGGCGTCTTGCATTAAATCTCTGGGGGGAATGAATATGCACCTAGCGCAATGTTCTCATTATTAAGAACTGCACAAAATCGCGTGCTCCCTAGCACGTTAATAATGTGCATTTATCAAAACACATAATCTGCTTTCTGCGGCTCGCCGCTCACACGAGCAACAACTACCATCGACACCTGAGGAGCGATCATCTGCTGGTCGCTGCTCTTAAGACCCCCGCCCGCCGTCTCTCTCTACAGACATTATTAGTATGCATTGCGTATGGAGCTCTGCGCTAAGCGGCCTTCTTTCACCCCGACCTAATCACCCACTTTGCGGAAAGGGATGCCAGTCGGAGAACCTGTTGCCTTTACTGTCAGGATCATTTAATTGCTGTTCTGTTTTAAACTAAATGCATCCATTTTTTTTATCCGGCTTAGTCCGAGTGATTTAAGAGGCGACTAAACCTGAAACGGCCAGCACTCTCTCACAGGACACATTCA